>NW_027211692.1:2430000-3030000 GCF_022749685.1 Semicossyphus pulcher
GAGAGAGAGAGCAGCGAGGAAGGAGGGGACAGGAAGGGAGGATGGCTAAAGACTACTAATGTCCCACCATGGAGCTGCAGAGACTCACTGCTAACACACACACACACACACACACACACACACACACAGAGTCATACTTCCGTTGGGCAGGCGAGAAGAGGGGGTGGCTATCAAAGAAAGATAAGTGCTGTGTTGAATACTGATGCAATCTGACAATCGCGCACACACACACACACACACACACACACACACACACACATTGATATACCCTCTTAAACATCAAGGTGAGGAGAAAGCAAAGGTGAGAGGTTAAGGGGAAATTAATGTATAGACAAGAGAGTGGAGAAATGAGAGGAGAAGGAAGGAAAAGGGGAAAGAATCAAAAGAGGAGAAATTAAAGAGGAGGGCGAAAAGAGGAGGAAAAGACGTGAACAAGGGATCAGAGGATGGGGAGGATGATGGGGAGAGAAGGGTAAAAGGAATGAGTCTACAGTCTGTGGCCAAGTGGAGCGAAGGTGGATGAAGGAGATGAATTAAAGAAAAGAGAAGAGCAATTAGTAAAGAAAGGACAAGAGAGGAAAGAGAGTAGAGGAGGAAAAGAGAAGCGGTAAAAGGGAATAAATGGAGGCAAGAGGAGCTACGAAGCGAAGGGGAAGTGGGAGGGAGGAGAGGTGAAGAGAGGATAAGCATAAAGACGACAACAGGAAAGGAAAGAGATGAGCAGGGAAAGTGAATGGGAAGAGGAGAGAACATGAAAAAGAGAATGAGGAAAGAGGACAGGAGAGAAGATACTGGAAGAGGATGAGGAGGTAAAATGAGGAGAGGGACAGAGAGGAGGAGGATGGCTGTTTGCTCTCCTCACTGCTGTGAGAGTCTCATCTGTTTTCTAGAGGAATGCTGCCTTTATGGACACACACAGACAGTGAACACACACACACACACACACACACACAGACTTCTCCTTTGATCCTCCTGTGAATGCTAACTAGCCTTTTAGTGCCTCTCGGTGTCTTCACTGTCAGCAAAACGCTGACTCTCTGTGTGTGTGTGTGTGTGTGTGTGTGTGTGTGTGTGTGTGTGCGTGTGTGTGTGTGTGTGTGTGTGTTTCAGCTTAAATCCAAATGTCCACTGATCTCAACATCTCGTACTTAAAACTACAGAGCAAATCATATCAGTGTCAATACTTGTCAGGATTGTTTCTTGTTGTGAATGTTTCCTCTTTGCTGTAAAAAAAAAAGTTTACTACCCCACTTATTCCCTTTTCCCACCTAAATTTAACACGTTGACGCAGGTTTTTCAGACCCGGGAAGACCCGCTTATAGATGATGATTGTCTCTTTTCCGATTGCCAGTGAAGTATCCTCCTCTTGGTGTCTTTTCTGCTGCGTCACCGTCTGACGTCACAAACGTGCCGGAGACAGGGTTGGTAAACAGTGAGGATGTTAGGGTGGTTAGGTCTTTATTGTATCTATTACTCATTCAGTCTGTTTATCAAACTCGCCACCGACACATTTGGAATGATGTTCGAGCACCGACGGAGACGGAGGAATTTGTAGCTGAGATGACGAGGAGCATAGCATCGCTCCAGAGAGGGGGCGGAGATTAAAGATAAAATAAGATAATCCTTTATTTACCCCACAACGGGGACATTTACAATCACTAATTATTAGTCATTTGACCTGGGTCTGAATGGTGATTGTATCCTTTAAAAAACGGATGTTAGCAGTGCATTTTTGACCAGTGGGAAAGCAGCTATATTCACACTTTGCAGGTTCAAAGTTTAGACTTCATAAGTGTAGATAAAACTTTATTGTCATAAGAGACAGAGAACAAAAGTACAACAAATGCTGTTTATCTTATAACAACATGAATCGATGTCAAACAGCAGATATTAACCACATGTCAAAACTTCCCCAGATGCCTTCCATGCACCATAAAACTTTGCAAAGACTTCAGAAGTCTGACATCATTTAACCGCCCTTCAGTGGCAAAGACTGGGTATCATTTTCAAGTTGTATTAAACATTGAAAAATACACTGAATTGCCTCGTCTACACAGGCCGTGTGATTGCTCTTGTTTACCCTTGTTATAGGTGTAATTATGTGTCACTACAGTGGTTGTTTTGTGGGCTATGAGCACTGAGAGGGTGATGTACCCAAATGCAGTATCTGAGCACACCTGTTGTAGACATTGATGGATGACTGAAGCTGCTGCTCTGCTAATATGCTAGTTACAGATAGAGTCTGGGAAAGCATGACGTATGAAATAACAATAGTACAATGTAGCAGAGAATCATCTGCGTAACATCGTATAAAGCTCGACCTCACCACTCTACGTAATAGGCAAACTAACGAGGACTTGAGTGCTGTTCAGAGGTTCAGTGAGAGTTCAACAACAGAGAGAGAACGTGCTTGATGATAAAAAGTACACATATTAATCATAGATAGTTTCATTTCCAGTAGGACATGCTCAGTCCTTCAAAGCAAGGCCTCCTTTAAAAACAGCAAAAAGATGATGTAAATCTGTCGAAGGCTTTGTTCTCAACGTTTAAGTGTTTTTGTGTCAGATGTTACGTTGTTAATCTTGTTAATGTAGCTCTTAGATGTAAGATTTGGTGCACGTCAGTGTGTGACGTCAAGATTACATCAAAAACAATTAGTCTTTGAAAAACGCTGTACTGTGCAGTTTGCTGTAATCATTAAATGGGGTCATGCGGATTGTTTGTGACATTTATCTTTCATCCGTTTTAAAGAGAGACAGACAGACATGAGGTGGTGCAGCAGAGAGCAGACAAATTGCTTTTCTAAAGCTGTCAGGTCCAAATGATTTCAAACTGTCTGAGCTGTGATGTGTTTTGACGTCTCAGGACAGTTGGAAGAGTTTGAAACAATTAGAACCCGAGCTTCTCTATCGCCATTGTTACTTTAAATTATTATGGACCATAATAACATTTGAAGGGATTCTGCCTCCTGACAAGAGCTTTAAATTCATCTCACTTTAAGACATTTGGGGATTTTTTTAATCACAAGTCATAAAACACTTACTTAGATATAAGAAGCTTAAATATACAGTAAATCCATATTTATCAGTAGAAACAATGGTACATTATAAGACAGAAAGGATCAAAGGCCAAAGGGCATATGGTTTCATGACCTATTACTGTCTTAAAAAAATAGTAAAACACTGAACGTAACCAAAAGACAATCTATTATACCTGACATAATGAGTTAGATAGCATCCTTGAAAACACGAGTTTGAGCAGATAAAAAAGAGACCTGTTGGACCTCTGTGTGCGTACTTGAAATTCCAAAAATAATGAAAACCTTGAATGCACACAACCTCTTCCACTTGCACCTTGGTAGGTTTTGCTTTTTGCCCAACAGCAGGTCAGGCTAAACCAAGAAGTCATCTGCAAACTGTTTTTTGGGCAAGCTAACCATACGCTGTGCAGCATCTGGGCTGGGGTCAGGGTAGCAGTTTGCTCAGGAAGGCATGGACAAACCCACTTCTTTAGCTGCTCCTGTGGGATCCCGTGGCATTCCCAAGTCACATGAGCTATGAAACCCCTCAAACAAGTTCTGGGTCTACCCCAGGATCTGTTCATACCTTGAAACCTTTGAAAGAAGGCCCCCAGCGTCCTAATCAAATGCCCAAACCACCTATGCTGTTGATGCAAAGTAGCATAGGCTCTACTCCGAGCTCCCTGACAGAGTCAGTCAACGAAGGAAACTAATGTAAGATGGTTGTATCCATCTCAGTCTTTGGGCCACCATCCAAAGCTAAATGTGGAGTTGTAACTTCAGGCACAGCAAAGCAACGTGCTTGAACTGGTGACATGTAAATCAGATTTGCAGATGACCCATGAAACAATCTACACTCCAACCCTCACCCCCGGTCATGAGCTAAAGCTAGTGATAGGAGTAGCTAAAATTAGTTTCCCTCCCCACGAGGAGCCCAGACATCCCAGAGGGCAGCTTGAGGGCAGCCTCATGGAGATGAGCTTGGACATATTTGACTTCATGAGTTGACGAGGAGCGACCCTAAAGCTCTGTTTGTTTGTCTCTGGCTCAGCCTTCAGGTCCCCTTTGTTAGCCGCATGCTTCGGTGCATCCAGCCCATGAATTGTGATGCAGCGCTGGACTGTTGTGTGTGTGTGTGTGAGAGAGATGAGCACTGATAATAAGAAGGAGAGAAGATTAGCAGAAATGACGTGAAGGTTTTGATAAAGAAGGTGCATGTGTGTGTTTGTGTGTGTGAGAGAGAGATAAGTGAGTGTGAATGGGCCAGTGCAGCGCTGTTGCTCATCTCTATTGTCTGCACGGCCTTGTGTGTGTGTGTGTGTGTGTGTGTGTGTGTGTGTGTGTGTGTGTGTGTGTGTGTGTGTAGTCAGGACAGGCGTTTGTATTTATATGATAAGGGCGATGCATGAAAGCACGTGTGCATGTGAGTGATAAGAAGTGTGTGCTGCTGTGTGTGTGGAATCGTGAGTGTTTCAAGTATGATAAAAACACGGATGTGTGAAACAGAAAGGGATCATTGCACTGCCGTGTGATTGTGTGTGTTTATGGAATAATTGTGTTTCTATGTCTGAATGTGTGTGTGTGTGTGTGTGTGTGTGTGTGTGTGTGTGTGTGTGTGTGTGCGTGTGTGTGTGTGTGGGCAGGTAGAGCACTGAAGCTCATCTCAGCTGTCCACAGGGTGCAGAAGGCACAGCAGTCTAGCCGCCCACACACACTGCCTACGTCACACACACACAGACGTGCACTTACAGAAAAATCATATCCAACAAACAACACCAAAACACACACGCACACACACACACACATACTGACACATATATACATGTATACACCCAGATATAAATACAGTCTGTGGCTGAGCGGACAGATGGACCGAAGCTTGCTCACTGCTGTCATCAATAACCAAATTAAACCATGCACCTGATCGTGTGTGTGTGTGTGTGTGTGTGTGTGTGTGTGTGTGTGTGTGTGTGTGTGTGTGTGCGTGTGTGCGTGTGTTAGTGTGCGTGTGCGTCCACCTGGTTAAGTATGGAACCTATTAGATGAGTCATAGGGAGGTCACAAGGGAGAGCTGGAGGCACAATAACACCGTCTGGACCGTCACAAACACCCTCCTTGTGACACAGGTACGCACACACACACACACACACACACACACACACACACACACACACACACACACTGACAAATTATATGTTAGAAACCTGTTGAAGGTCAGCTGATCCGCCTCTCCTGGGTTTTTTAATTGCAAGAACTGACATCATGTAATTTCTACGATTACAGTAAATTTCCAGCAAAACTTTTACCGATCACACAAACAGCCAGTCAGAGGCCCTTAAAGGAGCCACAGTAAAGTACAGGCTAAATAAAACTCCTCATGAGATCCTTTATGACTTTGTTTGTTAATAATAAGTAGCTTCTCCCACTGACACGTATCTGTCGGGAGCAGCATGATAACAAACTCTGTCACTCTGTTGATGAATTGTAAAGGCAAACAAGGTTCACGTTTCTTTCTCACATCGTAGAGATACATTGACATTATATTTTGGGGTCAGATGCATTAATGCAAGCTCACTGCAGAACTGTAAATGACCGTATCTACGCGTGGTGTCCCCGTACACTTCTCAGTGATGGGTTTGTAGACGTCTTGACCTTCAGATGGCATTGCTCTCCCGTTTGTCACGAGTTTCTAGTTTCGTTCTGGTTTTGTCTCTTGGTGTTGGACATTATTTCCTGTTTTTTCTTTGTCTCTTGTTGTCATGAGTTCTTGTTTAGTTTTGTGCTCAGTTTATTCCATGTTGTTATCATTGTTTAGTCTACTTTAGTTCTGCATTTCGTTTGTTTTTCATTGGTTTGATCATTTCCTGTTTTACTGTGACCTTTGTGTTTCCCGCTTGTTTGATTGTGTGCCCTGCCCTGATTGTTTTCACCTGCTCCTTGATCGTCTCACCTGTGTCTGATTAGCCTTCAGTGTTACCAGTGTCCTTGCTTCTCGTGGCTCTTTGTGTTTTTTGACCAGCCGTTCTTTTCCTGTGGATTATGTGTTACCTGTTTTGTTGTTTTGTTTGCCTGTACCCTTTTAGTTTAATAAATATCGTTGTCTGCACCTGGGTCCTTTACCTTTTCATTTTACCATAAACGTGACACCGTTCTCTTGTACTCTCTCTCTCTCATCCTCTGATGAGATGCTTTGTGATTTATGTCCAGCTGACTGTAAAATCGATGGTCCAACAAACATTTGGTCTCCTCCTCTCTCCATCTTTTAATTTTTTAATTGCGTTGTTTTTCATTTTTCCAGCTCTGAAGTCAGCCTGCCAGAACTTCCTGGGATAGTTTCAGAAATGTTTAATCACTAGAAATAAACAGGACGATGGTTCAGTTTGATCCCGAAGAAGACAGAACGAGGTTCAGTCCTGGGCGGGTTTCAGATTTTGGTTTGGACCAAACAAAGAGTGAAAGCGCCTTTAAAGGGTTAAACAGATATTAATCCAAGTAGGCACAGCAGTAAAGCACATGAAACTACGGCACATGTTCATGTTATGGTGTAAATAGTTATTTTGTCTCATGGTTGACATCAGTACATGATTTGAATGAAGATCAAAATGCCCCTAAAGGAAGAACACTGACCGGTATATAAAGACAGTGATGGGTGGAGGGGCTTTGCATCCGTCAGCCTGCTCAGGGTCTCTCAATGATTACTGCAGCTGAAACAAGACTGTTTGTTAGTCCTGTTAAATAAGCCCATTGTTCTTCTTGTTGTGTTCATTTAATAACACTGTGCAGGTTTAGTATCAAAGAATGCCAGTTCATAAATCCATCTTAATCTAATCAAATTTAATTAAATGTATTTCAGTCCGCTGATGTTGTCCTCATAATCAAGCCTGCCTTATTTTCTCCGCCTCTTCTCTTTGTTAAACACAAATTAATTCATTTTAAATCCTCAGTATGTAGAAACATTGTAATTGAATTTGGACTGTTTACGCTATAAATAAACTCAAAAGAAAACGAGATGCTTCAAACGGAACATGTCCCTTTCACAAACATGCCTTTTTTTACAGCCTCGTTGTCTTTAATCTGCTGGAATAAAGAAACAGTGTTTGGATATTTATTCTTTTATTCTTTTGCTGCAAAAAATCTGACGTATAAAAGAAAAGTCAGATTTTTCACTTCGTCTTCATCCACAGGATCTATATGTAGATCAGTTAATGATGTCTGTTCTGTAGAATACATACACAATGAATCCAAGAAAAGCTCCTTCCTTCCTTTAGCGAACAAGTAACGAACGCTGTAAGGTTCACTTTAGTATGGGAAAAATAAATCAGAGGCAGGCAGAATATATAAATATAGATATATATTGTATTTGTTAAATTGAGACAGTCCAGTATTACTAAGAAGGAAGTAAAAACTAAAAAGGGACGGAGGTGTTGGTATGAAAATCCCCTTCAGACTAAAGACTGCAGAGGACGACAGAAACGCTGATGAAGACAACAACAGCTCTGAAGAATAGAGAGGATCTGACGAAGGCGGCTTCTGCATTGGAATATAATGTCAAGGAAAAAAAACAAGGACAGAAATCTGAAGGCGGCAGCTTTAAAGAAGCACACAAAGAGAGTTAAAAAGACTCCAATGCTATTTTGCCTGGTTCATTAAAGGAGATGAAGAACAACAGGAAGCATGTAGTGGACGAACATAGAAAACGCAGTTGGAGAACAAAGCTGAATCATGCCTATCACTGAACAGCGACCTTACTGAAACTCTCTCACAGTACTTCGTCTTTTTACTAAACCCAACCAAGTAGTGTTGGTGCCTAAACTTCACACCCCAGCTGTTTTTGAACCATTAGTGCTTGGGTCTTGGACTGATTTTTTGATGATTGATTTTTATTATTATTGTGTCATGCATTAACAATATGCCCAAAGAGGGCTTACAAGACACCATTAGTAACAAAAAGACCAGAAACCAAAAGTAAACACATCCAGACGTTTCTTCTGCTTGCTCGAGACATAAAAGTGTCGGACTTATAAGCATTTAAATCATACAAACCTGTCCTCATCAGTGCACCAAAACATTTGAGGATCTTCAACATACATTTCATTCATCGACGATGCGATTATCGCTTCATAAAAAGGACAACACAAAAGAACGTGATTCGTTTAAACTTCTCCTGATTGACAAAGCTCACATAACCTGTGTTCTTGCTGGATGTTTTAAATCAACCGACTTCCAGAGCCAGGAAGGATTCCTGTTCTCAACAGTGCAACGAAAGGTCAAAGATCATATACGAGCAGTTTTTTTCTCTTCCTTTTCTACTGTTTTGTTTTCTTAGGGCTCCTAAGAACAAATTTGTGATGAGCATTTACCAGTTTTTGTTCAAGCTGACCCAGTGTTAGCTTACACCTATACGCCCTTTCCCTATCTCATGCCATCCAGAGCATGCAGTCAGTTTTCCTTTTCCTCTAGAATTTGCCTGACATTCAGAAGCTGACACCTTCGGCCTCATGACTTGTGTTAGCTTAGCCTTCTTGTATGTTGAGTTTTTCTCTCTTTCTACAAACAAAACGAAACTGAGTTTCTGGTTTGAATACTGAAGTTCTAAGGAAATGCAAGGTGACAGGGTGATTCTGCTGATGAGCTGTTCTGAGTCATCAGGAGGCTTTTCTGTTTTGTATTTATCAACAGGAAATGTGGACGAGGCAGCGTGTGATTAATGTGAACGGGCCCGCAGGGAGACCCCTCGCAAACTTGTGTCTATTCTGGATGTTATTTGAATAAGAGCCAGGCCTGCTGTGCCTCCTACATGAGAGCGACTGTGGACCGAGCCTGTCAGTGTGAATGCAGTATAACTAGAGACCACTAACAGCGAGAGACAACTGGGAGCGCCAAACACCCCCACCTGCTCAATCACACCGTCTCTCCCGCACACACAGTCTCATTTGTCTGTCCTTTAATTCTTCTGTCGTTGTGAGTGTAGTATTTCGAAGCCTCATTTATAGATTTGATCTATTTATGTACATCAAGGAAGGCAGTGAGGAAGCAACATGTCTCCTGGTTTTAAATTAGAAACCGATATTCCTGGAGGTTGCTCTTGCTTGTGTGGTTTGTTGTTTCTGGCTTGACAGAAGAAGAACAGGTTCCTTGATTAACCACAAAGGAGAAAGCAGTCACATGACAGCCGTGAGGTCAGCAGGCTTGATGTCGGTGTTGAAGCAGTGAATGGCGCTTTAATGTATAAACAAGGAAAACAAAAGAGGGCTAAGCATGCAGCCCTGGGGAACGCCAGCGTTGAGAGTCAGGGTGGAGGATGTGGTTGTAACTATCTGCACAGGTTGGGGAAGTTCAGGATCCAGTCAATAAGGCTGGTAATATATCCCATGAATGCTGAGTGTCATGATTGTGGACTCATGAGCTCTGTTTTTACATTCGTTTCACACGATTCATCCTCATTTTCTGATGTCATTTCCTGTAAGTTTCCTGCCTTGCAACTTGACCTTGAATTGTTCCTGGATCCTGAGAGAAAGCCTGACCCCTGATCTGTACTGTTGCTGGTCTGACTGACCTCCTGTGTATGACCTACTGCCTGGCTTTAAGTAAACTGTTTGATTTTACGCCTGCTCCTCTCTGCAAGTCTTTTTCTGAGCACCAGTTGTTACACTGAGCTACATTCAATGAACAGCTTTCTCACGTATGTGTTAGTCCGGTCCAGGTAGGGGAGGGCAGTTTGGAGGGTAAGGGCGACGGCCTGTCAGATGATCTGTTTGTCCTGGGAGCAAAGAGTAGATCAGTGAGTCAGGGAGGAAGCAGGTGATGAAGATGTCTACTCAAAGCATTTTCTGATGGTTCAGTTAGTGCTGCAGGGATTTTCTGTGAAGACATCTGCCACTTGATCTGCGCACACCTTGGGAGCTTGCCCAGGGATGCCACAGGGTCAAGGGGCATTGAGCAGGTTATTCCACTGATCTGAACACATACACAATGGCAACACATCCCTATACAATGCCTCATAATATTACACGTAATGCACAATTATTTCGCTCATTATTCCACTAATGTCCAACCTGTTCTGGTCCCAGGAAACCAATTACCAACGCTTTGTCACAGCTCCTCTTTGGCATCTCATACAGACGCACAAGTGGGTATACATCACGGAGAGACATCATGGTGTAGGTTAATGTTAGTTTCACTAAGGACCTGTGTGTTGTTTAAGTGTCCAAACGTGCTCAGGATACCATGGGTTATTACTTTTCATAGGTTATTATGATCAGTGAATGAGGACAGCCCGGCCCTGGAGGAAACTAGTGCGCAGAGATGGACTTCTGAAACCACATTAGACTGATGTCCACCTCCAGCGATTGTTCAGCTCATCTAAACACGATCTCTAACTCAGATGTAATCTTGTTTTCCGTGCAGGTGGAGCAGGACTGTTTCTCTCTGTTCAGAACTTTGAAAAACTCTGAGGATTAATTTGATCCGATAACAGAAGCCTGCGAGTCTTGTTTTCTCCCTGATGGCCACTTTCTGTAATCATAGCTGATTTGCTTGAGCTGCCATGAATCAATTTATATTTTGAGCTCCGTGGTTTAAAAATTTACACAGGATTACTCTGATTGATCGTCAGAAAGTTTGCTGCTGTTTCAGGTGCAGCTAAAAAGCTTACATCATTCTGAACAAAGATACAAAGCAGACAGAACATTAGGTGTGATGGAAGTGTTTGTGTCAGTGTAGGTCGTGAAAACAATATAAACTGACTCTATTTGCAACTGCAAACATTTAAAGCCTAACTTATGATAATTTGTCCCGAGGCGTGAGTTCTTAAAATGGATTCAGAGGTTTGGCTGTGCCCCTGTTTATTTATTTGGGAAGCTATTTTCTTTGAAGATAAATATGAAGGGAACAGAGCGGAGGCTATGTCGTCTGTAATAATTAAGGAGGACTTAAGTGTGTGTTGTGGTGATGAAGAGAGCAGCTTTGTGCCATGTTTAATCTTGGAAAATGTTTAAAGAGAAATGTTTTATACATCCAGGAATAAACTTGGAACACTTAAGCGGGGACAGACTCTTTGATCGGTCCCTAGTGTTAAGAGGTGAGTTTAAAGGTTTCTTAGGATTGAAGACAAGTTTCAGGGTTTCATCTGCAGTTATTTAGAGTCAAAATAAAGTCCGACACTCAAAGGCTCCTGATCTGCAATAAAAGTACATTTGTCTTCACAGTATCAGAGTAAGATAAACATTAATGGCTGGTTTAAGGGAATGAAAGACTAAGACTTTTTCATGTAAATAATTGTCTGTTAAGTCTCTATCTATCGCCCAATGAGGTCACACAATGGTGACTGAGCCTATGGCCCACTGATGAAAGCCTTTGCATTTGCTGCATATAGTATTATTATGGACTGGGTGTCTGTGGCGACATTCACAGAAAAAATCACAAGCGGCGCCCAGTTAGTGACGCGTTTTCCATCAGCCAGCAGTGGTTGGTCTGCCAGAGAGGGTAGGCGGAGCTAAGCGGCTGCTTTTCCGCTCTCTGCAAGTGTTGCGAGTAAACAGTAATCTACTATGGCTGAACACACAAAGAAAAGATGGATGACTACAGATACAACTTCAACAATAAGTGAAAATCCAAAGAAGAAGAAACAAACTCGATGCTCAGATGAAGCAAACAGTCTGAAAAGGAAAGCGACCGTCAGCCAGGAAAATCAGGAGTTACAACCGGAGCCGACCGTGGACGTCACACATGCAGCACTGTCTGGATATCTGGGAAGTGTGCCCCTGTAATTACCAATTATTGTCAGTGTGTGGCGCTCACATATTCGAGACTGTATTTAAAAAAAAAAAAAAATCCCATGTTTTTGTTACTTAATGAGGCGACATTTACGCGAGGCGTGATCAGTGTCATGTCTGCTGTGATCCAGCACCAGAGGAATCTCAGACATGTTTTTCTCAAAGACACAAAAAGGCATTTTTTTCTCATTACTGGACCAGCACTACTCCGCAGACACATCCCTGTTCTCCACAGTGGAATGTCAGACACTAAGGCAGCGTGTCTGTGAAAGCATTTTTCCCAGCTGAAAACACCAATTGCGCCTCTGAAAGCACCACGATGGGAGCGCTCGAAAGCTCAGACAACTTGATGCGTGTGTTTGCTTTGATACAAGCATCCTTAAAAAGCCGGTTCAAGGCTTAAGTATGCAGGCAGGAAGGACTCCTGCCTCTGGTCTGTGAGGATTTGTGAGATTGTGTGGGTGAGGAGTTCAGCTTTTATACTCATAGAGAGAGAAGGCCGGTCTTTTGGTTTTGTCCCGCCCCTCCTCCGTGACTGGAAGACTGTGTGGTGACGGTGACGAGAGCAGCATTTTATGCAAAGTTGAACATTTTTTGGACTCTAGGCGATGCTGAATGTGCAGGACAGAAGAGACTCGACAGACAGACAGATCTCATGACGCTGCTGGCGCTGGCAGCTCCCAGTGCAAAGCAGTCGGAGAATATGCTGGCCTTGGGTGGATACGGCCTCAGCAAGATGTAATAAATGGGTAAAAGAGTTAAGCATGGCTTTAGGTATTTGCTGTATATTATGTTATGATATGCAAGCGTGAACCACTCATGTTTGAAAGGCGTGAGACCCTTGTCCTCTGCAGTGCGTGTTTCTCTCCTCCTCTGAATAAACGCACCGATTCACTGACAATTACAGAAACACTTTTTACAGACAGTCACAGGAGACGGGCCGACACGGGACACAGCTGCACTGATGCTGTGTGGCTGTTTGAGGCGTTGTCTTGACGATGAGTTGACTGACAGGTTGGAGAGGAAAGACGCAGAGGGAACAGTGCACAGGTAGAAGAGTGTGTGAGTGTGTGTGGGCTGCAAGAAAGAGGAAGTGTGTGGGTGTGAGGGTATGTGTGGTTACATGTTTACAGTGTGAGCGTGTGTGTGTGTGTGTGTGTGTGTGTGTGTGTGTGTGTGTGTCCATCTTTTTAATGTGTATTATCTGCTGGCTAGGGGGGATCTGTTTTGCAGCTCAGTCCATTTCTGAAGGATTTAGATGCCCCAATGGTATCCTGTTGTGTCTGATATGAGTGTGTGTGTGTGTGTGTGCGTGCGTGTGCTTGTGTGTGTGTGTGTGTGAGTGTGTGTGTGTAATGGGATTATTTGACTGGATGGGATAGCGTCTGTCATCTCGGAGGATCCGAACCGAGGCTGCGGCTGAAATACATAAATTGTAAAGAGGGTGAATCACCTGGGATTGCACAATCATATTTCACAGACAACACACACACACACACACACACACACACACACGCACACAGAGAGAGAGAGAGAGAGAGAGAGAGAGAGAGAGAGAGAGAGAGAGAGTAGCACACAGTAATCCACACGCTCTTGTAGGTGCATGAAACACAAAATGGCTCTTCGTTCTTAAGTCTTACACACATTAGCGCACGTCATCTTTCTTTATCTGTTAATTTGCTTTCTCTTACACACCACCACGCACACACACACACACACATTTTGAAGACTCAGCACCCAAGTGCTTTGACGTACTTTTGGTCCAAACTTCAGCACAGCCAACAAACCACGCTGACGGCCAGGAGCCTGACCCTCCATGTTTGTTGACCTTTTGTTTTTTAATGGCTTCTTGGCGTCCCCTGGGAACCCCGTGTTTAACTTCCCAATGCTCTGAACAGTACGTTATTACCTCAGAAAACATCTGCAGAAATGCAGACGTATCGAAAATATGCATAAACAGCTGAAAAAGTCTGCAGGACTGCGACTTAGCACGAGTGCAACCTACAGTCCAGGAGTGTGGACGTTGGGATCGGGCCGTAGTTCAAGCTAACTTCAACTTAACCGAAGTGAATCTTTATATTTACTTTTCAACAGAGCATGTATTATAAGTGAGATGCAGAACTAAATATTGTGACAGCTTTACTTGTAAGGAAAACAGTGACTGAGTTAGATCACTCAAGATCAAACCAAAGTGAGGAGGACAAAAAGAAAGGACGAACAAACTGCAAACAGAGCAGCAGGAAGGAGGGAGGAATGAAAGAGCAGGGAGGGCATGGAAGGAGAGGAGAGGGAGAGATCATTTGTGATGTTGTACAGAAAGGTGGCCAGGTGTTGCTGTCTCCTCGCTCTGCAGAACCGGACCCTCCAGCACATCCCCACTGTGTGTGTTCCTGTGTTTGTATGTGTGTGTGTGTGTGTGTGTGTGATGAGGCCACTTCTAGCTCTGCTCATTACTCTCTTAATGGAACAGAGACATCTGCTTCATCTCTTTCCCTCTCTCTCTCTCTGTTCATCTCTCCAGCTCATTCAGCCCATCTCTTTCTCCATCCCTCCCTGGAAACTTTGGAACGAGGGAGTGGATGAGAAGAGAGAGAACGTGTGTTGCCAGAGTGCAAATGAAGGAAGGAAAGAGACGGATGATGGTGCCAAGTGTTGAGCAGGGACAGCGGCGAGGAGAGGGGGAGGAGGACAGGATACCAGAGAGAATGGCAGATGAGTAGAAGTGGAGAACAAGAGAGGAGTGGAAGTGCCAGCTCTCTGCCCCAGGCTGGGTAATAATGATGCTAATGAGTTAGATCAACACGAGGTTTGACTGCCTCACATTAAGATAGTTTCTGGCAAACGGCCTGCGCTGCCACACTGTAAAAAATCAGAGTGATTTTAAAGTTTGAAGGACTTTACTGACAAATTAAAACAGTCACAGCATTCCATTTTTGGTGGATTATGTCCACAAATACAGAAATCAAGCACGATGCAAACGTGATTTCATCTGCTCTCCCGAACACGCACACACAGGGATGGTCATTTAATTATTAAGAAGTGTAACTGCATCGAGAGCGTGTTTATTGTGAAGGTTACATCTTGGTTGTGTTGTAGCTGTAACAGTTTGATGTACGTCCTGCAGAGCTGAACTGAAATAAGTTTCCTTTTTCAGCTGAATTTGAATTAAACACAAGAAACCTGTGCCCTCATGAGAAGGAAGAAAGCCCTCCCCTTGGGCCCTCATCCCAATACTTATAATTAACCTACCACCACTACAACTTCAACAGCTCCAGTCTTCTGAGCTCCAGGTACTGACAGTGCTGATACTACCTTCCCTACCACATGGCCTCTACTGGCCCCCACAACCCAGACCTGTAATTAGACGTCAGCACATCAACGGGGTTATCAAGTTAGGCCTCAAAACCTCGGGAAAGCTCAACAGTTAGCACTGGTGTACATAACAACATCATGTGTCAGGATGTAAACTGAGATCAGAAGCAGACCCTGCACAAACATGACATAGGTGAAAAGGTTCCAAGAAGCTTCGTCACTTATTTTGCCGCTGCAGTACTAAAAATGTTTTGTTCCTTTTCCTTTGAATATCCAAAGTCTTCTAACGGTTTTTAGATACCCATGCTTTTGTCTCAGCCCCTCCTTTGGCATCTCAGACAGATTGTCAAATTGCCAAAATTGTTCAAGTAATAATCTTGAAGATCTCAGTTTCGTTCTCTTTGGCGGCACTATGGTGACTGTTTGCCCTCATCTGAGCGTCGAGTTTGTTTCTTTTTCTTTGGATTTTCACTTCTTGTTGAAGTTGTATCTGTAGTCATCCATCTTTTCTTTGTTTTTTCAGCCATAGTAGATTACTGTTTACTCGCAACACTTGCAGAGAGCGGAAAAGCAGCTGCTTAGCTCCGCCTACCCTCTCTGGCAGACCAACCACTGCTGGCTGATGGAAAACGCGTCACTAACTGGGCGCCGCTTGTGATTTTTTCTGCAAATGTCACTACAGACACCCAGTCTGTAATAATACTATATACTGCAGATGCAAAGGCTTTCATCAGTGGGCCATCGGCCCAGTCACCATTGTTTCGGTGGTAGGTAGAGACTTAACAGACGTTTATCTAAAGTAAAATCTTAGAGATTAGCCCTTTCAGTAAACTAATCGTGGCGTATGTAAAAACAATAACTCAACGTGGACTTTTTTGCTTCACACAGGGACTTGAGCCTCGTCTCCTGGGTTAAAGTTTGTGTTGTTT
Organism: Semicossyphus pulcher; assembly: GCF_022749685.1. Classification (NCBI taxonomy): domain Eukaryota; kingdom Metazoa; phylum Chordata; class Actinopteri; order Labriformes; family Labridae; genus Semicossyphus; species Semicossyphus pulcher. The sequence continues at coordinate 2,446,035 of NW_027211692.1, forward strand.
GACTCGATCACCGCCCCAAACTGATTCAACACATAACCTGAGTCTATGCCGGACAGCAGAGCACTTCCTCTGAGCGTATGTTAGAGCAAAGGGTGGCTGTAGATTGGAATGAGCAGTTTATTTCGTGCAGACACTCATGGCATCCAAAGGATCTCCAGTCATATACAAGCTGCAGCTCGTGTGCTTTTGCAGGTACGAGCACAGAAAGTGACTGAGGACCACCTGTCTGTAACAGTAAGGTCACCTCTTTGGAGTTTATTATCTTTTAGCACCATGTTGTATGTTTCCGACGTGATGATGTAATATTTGTCCTGTCAGCTGCTTTCCGCCGTGTTTCCATACAACCCATCTACCCTAAAAGATGTTTCCGGCTATGGCTCGGTGATGCCGATGGATTTTTCTTCCACTCAGGTGAAAACTTTCCCATGATGCACCCTGCACGGATTGTTTTTCCACCTGGCTGACACAGGAGGAAATCTCCTTCAGGATGGCTCCTGACAGATTCACTCCCATCTTCATCTCTGGAGACGCTGCTAACCGTTAGACCAGAGCAGATATCATTTTAATACTGAATGTAAATGCACAACTGCTGCAGACAAACAGTGTGACAGATTGTGGAGGCTGTGACGCAGGAAATGAAGATCGATTGTAGGAGAAAGGAAGAAGAGTGTTGATCTTTAGATATGACAGACGGAATAATAATATTAAACTGCAGTCTTACAACCAGGATTAATAGATTTCAGGACTCTAATGAGGCAGATAGATCACACAATAAAAAAACGTGCGATCATTTTAGATTAAAACTAAACAATCAGCCATGTTGGAAATAAAATGTTATCTAAACATCAATGAAATCGTCTTATTTGAAGGATGCTGCAAGCCTCGCAAGAATATGCAGAAGAGAGAGCGTGGAACAAAATGAGCAAAAGTAAACCAGAGAAAATGACTGGATGGAGAGATGAAAAAAAAAGATGGAAAAATTAGACCTGAGGGAGGGAGGAGGAGAAATGGGCACAGTGAACAGGTGTTGGATGGACGGATAGAGAGAAGGAGAGAGAGAAGGAGTCATCGGGGAAGCTGAGAGTGACGGGGAAAGATGAGGGAGTGTGGAGAGAGAGAGAGAGAGAGAGAGAGAGAGAGAGAGGAGGTAAAATGAAAGACAGAAAAACAGAGAACCCAGAGAGAGAGAGAGAGAGAGAGAGAGAGAGAGGGCTGAGGTAAAATGAAAGACAGAAAAACAGAGAACCCAGAGAGAGAAAGAGAGAGAGAGAGAGATTCAGAATAAGAATGAGGAGGATGATTGACAGCAGCACTGACACAAACAGAGCAGAAAAAGAGGGAATATAACGAGAGGAATGAGGGAGATCTGGTGCATTAGTCATGTGCATTTTATATAATGTGTATAATAGGAAAACCATCTCCTGATGACACCATGAATATGCATGTTTATGTTAATGTGACGAGACCAACTTTCATAACCAGTAATGAGACGTTATGGTTTGTTTCAGGGGAAAGAGTCGAACTATGAAGGATGGATGCATTTCAGATCCGCAGCCTCCGCTCTCTGATCCGTGTCGTTTTGGCATGGTCCTTAATTACGGCTGCACTTAAGATTAATTCGGTTTGTTCCATGTCAAAATATCCAATTTACTCCTTGTATTGGTTTGCCCCCTGTGCCCCTGCAGCTTTAAGAAGCTAATAAACTTGGTAAAAAGCTTAAGTATAGGCGTGTTTGTGCAGCGTATTACCAACAGAGGTCAACCTCAGTTTACACCTCAGGAGCACAAGTCTTTGAGTTGAGTAAATTGGGTTCAGAGCTTTCCTCAGACAGCCTTGGTGAAAAGTCTGTATTATAGTAATTTTAATTAACTGTGATGGCCCAGAGTTCAGTTTGAATCTCCTTTGGGTTACGTCTGCTGTTCCTGATGTGAATAATCAGCCTGATAAACACAGAGCGGATGTGGAACAGCATCGTGTTTGTAGATAAGCTGCTGCGTCTCTGCAATGTCAGCAGGAGTTTCAGGGTCCTCTTCACATATAAAATATGTTATCATCTAATATAGGAACATAACTTCCTCATGTTGTGACTGGTACACCTTATAAAGAGTGTCTGATACGACATGTGTGGCTAACAGTCTCTGTGGCCTTCAGTGCTTGCACTTTGAAAGCCTGTGTACTTTAGCTGACATTCATGCACTGATGCCTCTTTAATGCAACACTGCTTTTGTCACTTCTGCAACATTGCATTGGCAGGTGTGAGCTGATAGTTGTGTCATCATTACCACAATGGCTAACTTTATGTCAGTCCAACATCTAATCTGAAAGTCAGTGAGTCAAAGACGACACACTGGATGTGATGGATGATGGTGCAGTAGGCTGAAATTGATAAGGAATGTATTCTAGGTCATCATTTATTTATTTGTGCCGTCAAATGGAGCAGCATTTAAACATCCGGATAGTTTCAGTGCATGCAGAGGTTGTTTCAATGGCTCTTACAGCTTTGGTCCAGACTACTGAACTTTACTCTGAAAGTCCGGTTCGTTTGGACAGGTGAGAGGACGCCATCAAACTCTGGTGCAGACCAAACCCCCGGACCACAGTCCACCAGAAAAGAAGGGTCTCGGTCCGTTTCCAAAAGAACCACGGTCCAGTTCGGAGTGAGAACATAAATGGACTTAAAGTGGGACCAAATACAGGAAGTAAACCAAAACTCAGTGCATTGTGGGTTGTTAACAGGTGCTGACACTTGCAGAGACAGCCACTCAGCCAGGCAGCAAGATGAGTAGAGGACAGACGTGGGGGAGCGACGAGGAAATGGAAGTATGGGCTGAGCGAACATTTTCACAGATGTTTGTGGAAACGCACGAGAACACGGATGGAGCTGTGGAACAATGTCTGTTCAAAGTTAAAAAACTCAGACACAAAACATTAAAGTCTGCGATCATGTTGAGTGTGATTGAGGAGTGTGCTCTCTCTCTCTTTTTTACTTCAGGGAGTTTTCCAATGTGGAAATTCTGACCAATCAGAGAGCAGTTTGCTCGCGCATCTAAACTTTTGGTCCGCAGGTAAAAGCTGCCGTGAACACAAACCAAACTGGAGGCAAAATGCAGCTTTGTAACAGTTTGGTCTTTGATTCGGACCAAACAAACACCTGTAAAGGTGCTTTTTCATACTTCCTGTTCTTGTATTCTTACGTGTTTTAATGTTTTGATGTGTCCGTGTTTTCTTCATGTTTTATCGTTTTACTTGGCTGAAACTTATTTCCCCTCGGAGACAATAAAGGTGAAGTTGAAGGATGTTGTGCATGATGTGCAGGAGGTTGTAATTGACGTGGCATGAAGTAACATGGGTCTAACGAGCACAAGCAGCTTTGAGTACATTTATTGACTGATGTGTGCAGAGCGAATGCAGCAGCATTTAAACATCCAATGTGAGGAAAGTTGCGGCGCCTGCAGAGGTTGTTACAGCGACTTCTAATCTTTACGAGCTAACATGTAACAGCTGATTATTTCTAACCTTTTGTCTCTCAACGCTGCCGGCAGCTTTACGGGCGATGTTTGAGATGGAATGTTTTCTTTCGTGTTTCTTTTATGCATGAGACCTGAATCAATCATCACACCCTCCAATACTTTTTAACAGCTCTCTCAATTAAGCTTTACTAATTATTTGATCTTTAGCAAAGACTGTTGAATGGATCATCCAATCTGTGAACATGTTAACATTTCAATATTCATTTCCGAGAGGTTTTACACAAAAGTTATTACAAGGCACCAAAACAAACCCAAACAAATGACTATAACACTGTATTTAGTTAAAGCCAAGAATCCAAAGCACGTCTAAAATTCATTCTGCTGAGCAAACACCAACAACACCAACAAAGACTTTTCCCACATCACCACAGTGCCGGCTCAGTTGCATGGCTTCCTTTAAACTTTAGATTCCAATTTAAAATCCTCTAATTACTTTAAAAATGATGCACAATCTGGCACCACGATGTTTTGCACTGCTGTCATGCTGTGTCTGAATAATCAGAAGATGTGCTTCCAACTGCAAAAACATGATGTGGAGGCCCCTCGGGCTGCAGCAACAGCTCAAAACTGTTGGAGGAAATGTTGACAGACTCGACATCTTAACACAGACAAGGTGATGGAGTGACCTTGATTACTTCTGATCATAAAAATAAAACACTTTCCTTTGTAGCGTCTGTTGTTTCCACTTTAGGACCGAACACTCGTGAACAGGTCAGGTCTGTCCTCGAGAGGAGAAGAAAACGACTTTAAAACGCTCGTTTGTTGAACAGAGGTCGTGACACCGTTTCAGGGAATTCATCTCAGTTAAATTTTAGATCTAGAACAGATTGTTAGCTGTTAGCTGTTAGCATGCAGATGTCTGTTTATAGAGATTAATAAGAAGCTGAATCATCGTCTGATGACGCTGATGGGAGCCGGGATGTCATTACGGCGGATTACGCTCCGCCTGCTTTTGCTCTCCTCACGGACTTGCCGTCCCGTCCACGTCCCCGCCTATAAACAGAGATTAGTGAGTTGCTGACTTGTTAATGGTCCTTTAGGCCTCTGAGGTCATCAGAACGAGGGCTTCTGGGTGTCCCTGAGTTGTGCCCTCCTTCAGAATAACTGAGTATTTTAAATCTCCTACCAGAACCTTTTTTATCATCAGAGACATTTTAACGATGACCTTTCTTCCTGATTTGTTCGAGTGATTAAAAAAATGCTTTTGTTTGTTGCTGATATCCATTCAAAGGCTTTTATTATCCTTTACAGCTGTGAAGCACTTAGTAACCTTGGTTTTAAAGAGAGCTTTATAAATAAAGTTTTACTCGCTCGCTTCTTTCAGACACCACACAGGAAGTTAATGGTGCTGATGAAGCTAAAGTTAATGAAGGCTAACACTCGTATACACAGACACGCCAACTTACTGAGCGGCTGATGGACTTATCTGGTGTTGCCCTTGAAGAAGTAATCACTAGATAATAAAACACACACACACACACACAGACACACACACACACACACTGGAGGAGGTCAATGGAAAGTACAAGCTCGCTGTGAATACGCTGCTCATCTGCACAAACAAGCTGCTTCAATGATGAGGTTTTGTGCGTCTGAGGCAAAGACGGCGTATGACATGACTCAGGAAGCGAGGACAGAGAGAGATACTTGTCTCATTTACAGGCAGAGGAAGATAAAGGTGTACTTTTAGAAAGACAAACACAAAAAGGAAAATGAGTCTCAGGATGTGATGGAGGAGAGACACGGCAGCTGTGTGGAAAGAGAGACAGAGGGTGCGATCATTAGTCAACGTCTGCGGCTAACGACCTGCGTATCTTGTTGAGCGCTCTGAGATTAATTAAATAAATCAAATTAAGATCCCACAATAGGTTTGGATGTAAAGGTCAGAGTCAGAGTTTGAACCTGTTGTATCTAATTACCATCCGAGCTAAATTATTAACCCGCGTGTTGATTACATGTTGAGGACAGAGCAGGAGCAGCACCAGAATACATGTGTGGTTAAAAAGGAGAAATTATGTTAATATCCAGCTCCTCTTTCTATTCAGGGGGAGACACCTGAGCGGTTCTGCATAATTCACATAAAAAGTGTCGTGTCTGCAGCCCCACAAAAACACAGGGACGACCCACAACACTGCGAGGGTGGAAACCCTGCAATCTTCATGATTTATACTCGAGATGTTTGAGGGGAAACTCTTTTTTACAGAGACATCGGAGTAATTACAAAAAGCCATTAAAAGAAAGACAACAGATTTAAGAACAGAGAACAGGCAAAGTCACAGCAAAATATAAGGACAGGTTTGTGTTCCTTAAAATAGGCTATAATTGATTAAGGCAATTAGTAGTCAAATTGAGCAAGAGGTGGGGTCACCAGTCAATCACAGGGCTGACACAGAGACAGACAACCCTCATGCTCACATTCACATCAGTGTTTATTTTGTTAAAATGTTCGTCAACCATCTTTTTGTCCATGAAGAAGGTGAGACCGGATGAGCTAAAATTGATGATAAAAACTCTGACGGCACGTATGTTTAGTTTTCGTTAACGATACAAGACTGGACTAAAATGTTCCTGGTGAGCTGTCGGACATTTGTAACGTATATTACCCCCCACTGTGTGTTCTGTCTGTCAAAATACAAGCAAGTCACTCCTGTAACTGGGAATGTCCCTCCTGAAGATCAATAAAGGATTATCTTGTATTAACCCGTGTTACGCCCCACCCTAAGGCAGCCCTATGGGGCTAACAACTATGCACAACTGACCCAACAAAATCACATAAAACACCTTATAAAAGTCAAAACCAAATCATGAACTAAAGATCAACAAGACACAACAACACAAAATCCGGGTCTGAGAGGCAGAACCACAGCAGTCCCCAATCTGTCTCGGATGTCTCAGATGTCATGTCTGTGGTTTTTAAGCACTCAAGACCAGGTGGACCTCGGTGTGCAATCACCTCGGACGACACAGCTGGGAAGACACAACAGACAGGGAAAGGTCATATTATATTATTAATATAAAATGAACACAAACGCATGCAATGTTAAAGTCACAAATTAAGCTGTCTTTGGACTGCGGGAGGAAGCAAACCGGGACACAAAGCAGGAACCTTCTAGCTGTACGGCGATCCACTGCGCACTTTTAGTAATTAAAATGAAAAATAAAACACAGTCATGTATAAATGAAGTCTGAAATGTGCCACCTTAAATATTTTAAGCAGAATACTCATGAGTCTGTTTGCAAGGAAAATTGGCTGCAGGACGTCATCAAACATTGAGCATCACCAAGTAAAGCATCATGTAGGTCTCCTCGGGTGACCTGATGTACAAGTGAACAGATACCTGCCAGCCAGCGACAGTGCACCATGTTCATACCTGCCAGCCAGCGACAGTGCACCATGTTCATATCTACAGTATCTATCTGTCTGCATCACTTTGTCCATTTATTTACTTTCTCCTCTCTTGTTTGAGCCAGTTATCACTCGCTCCTGGCCTTCTACGTTCCCCAAATCCCCGAGATCTCTGCGTCATTTTCAACTCAATTTAATACCCCCTCCTCCTCCCCCCCTCTCTCTCAGTCTCTCCCTCTCTCTCTCACTCTGCCTCTCTCTCTAATAGAGTGTGAATGAGTGAGTCAGGGTAATAAAGTTTGAGAGAAGCCGGCCAGCCACGTCTCCCACCTCAACAGTCACGCACGCTTACTTCCATAACCAGGTTACAGTGTGTGTGTGTGTGTGTGTGTGTGTGAGAGAGAGCTGCATGTTTGTTGTGGCTCAATTACCTACAGTTTAGTGTGGGTTAGAAAGTGTGAAGTGTCTATCTGCCTCAGCTCAATAATCAAAGTACACACACACACACACACACACACACACACACACACACACACACTGCAGCAGGCTGTACTTCATAACTAGGTTAGTGTGTGTGTGTGGGTGTTCTGTCTGGCTCCTGCTCCCCAACAGTCACACAACATACACACAGCTGTATAACCTGATTAGTGTCTGTGTGATTGTGTGTGTGCACTCTGTGCACACTCTGTACACACTCTGTACACACTCTGTACATAACATGATTAATGTCTGTCTGATATGTAATAAAACACACAGAATAATAAAACCTTTGCAGGATTTTTTTCATTCATTCAGAACGACATTATTTGACAAACACTGCACATGTGCAGGAATTCATCTTGTTTACTTCGGTGCACAGAAATCCCAGGAAGTCAACCGATAATGGTTCACACAGCTTGTAGTGCAAATTATATTTCTATATGAATACACACACACACAAACACACACACACACACACACACACACACACACACACACACACACACACACACACACACACACACCTATACGCCAGTACACAGGTGTTTTTTACAGAGCAAACAAACCGGTGCACTTTTATCTTTCTGATTTGTTTGTGTCACTTCCTGTTGGCTGATTGGTCGACCACTTGGACTCAGACTGAAATATCTCAGCTGTTATTGGACGTCACATTTTGTACAGACATTCACTTCCCCGATTTGACGAATGGTACGTCACTTTGCAGCTTTGCAGCTCCATCTTGAGCTGAGGTGACCATAGGGACACTTTTCAGTCCCAAGGTAGCCACACCCTAATGCAGGGGTTCCCAACCTCTGGGCCGCACTTCAAAAGTCGCCCAATTCCGCAGGAAGACCGCAGACCTGGCAACCCTGGCTTCGCATCCCATGATGTGATATGAAACTGTTTGAGCCTGATGCTCCTCTGCTGCTCTGCTTATCAGTTAAATATATGAACTATGCAGCATATGGACACATGACAGCATGTGGAGACAAAGTTTATACTTTAACTGTGCGCAGGAATATGGACAGATTGTGACGTTATTGAGACAGGCAGGCTACAGAGCATCAAAACACACACAGATCTGTGAGCTCCTCCACCACTGCCCTAAAGTACACTCTGATTGATACATGCAGTCTGTGGACGAATCCTAATGACTTCCTCTGTATGTTTAATTAAGTGCTTAAAGGTTATTTAGTTCATGGTCTGCAGGCCTCGACTTAATCATCGTCTTGCACCATCATTAGATCCAAACATTTTTAGAAGAACTCATTAGTGATGAGCCGTAAAGTCAATGAGAAGTAATGCACAGCATGGAAGTGGCTTTGCACCTTCATAGTGTTGTCTAGAAGTTGATATAGATTAAAATATCTGATGGCAGGAGGTTTGTTCCCTCCGCTATAGCATCAATAAACACCACCTGGTAACTGAAGGGAGGGAACATGTGTATGTGTATATGTGCCATGTCGTTATATTGTGTTCCTTGTGTACGTGGTATTCATGTGTCCGAGATGCACAGACTGTGGCAACACATTTCCTGGACAGGACAATAAAAAATCTAATCTGTCTGATGTTTACAAAGTTAACTCTTTACTTTTGTGTTTACCTGGTTAAAAAGAACATATTTACATGTTGAAATATTATCTGCAACATCTTAAGTAGTTTAACAGAATCTACCTCTGTGGTTTTCCATATGTTTATCTCTGTTGCCTCTGATTGGTCAGTATCGTGACATGTGCTTCGTAACAAGGAAGTGTTGTTGTTGTGAAACTGGTGAAGTGTTAAGAACAGTGAAAGTCATCCGTCTCCGTCCGGCTGTGCAAGAGTGATCTAACCACCACACAGTGAACCATCACATTACAACAATCTTTAACAGGTGAGTTTGGTTTGGACTGACCTTTGACCTCTAAATACAAGTTACTTTACCTTTCCAGCACCAGAAACCAGCAACCCTGTAGCTATGTGAGGAAGGTGTGCAGCTGTGCAGTGATGTCAAAACAATCGACATCATCCAGCTGACAAAAACACTTAATGATTTATTACTGTTCCTTGTAGTTACTCTAGTTGAGTTTAGCGCTCGTAATCTTTGTGTTGAGTTTGTGTTTGGCGCTGTCCTGTGTGTATTTATTGTTGAGTTTTATGTATTTTACAGGCCCATCCGGGGAAGAGCGGTGCAAATTAGCTGAGGCTATAAAAGCTGTGGTGTTTGGCATTGATTTACATGCTACATACTTAACCCTTTGCAATAAACAATAAACAAACGCGATATTTTACTTCTGAATAATATTTAATTTGAGTTTTAAAAGCAAAGATTTAAAGTGCTTGTAAAGAAAACATGAACACTTTAGTGGAGAATAAATCTGCACGAGTACAACCCTAAAGAATTTACTGTTTATCTGTAAGAGCTAAAACTAAACATGATGCTGAATCATGGAGGCCGGGGTCAGTCTAAGTTTCAAAGTAATAATAAATAAAACAGGTGATCACCAAGTTCCCCTCGCTCCATAACTTTTCCCTCCCCAGCTCTGAGAGTTATGGAGCGTTGGATATATCGCACGGCTCCTCCTCTGAGAGCTCTGGGCACAGAGATGCCGTGAATCCTCAGTCGAGCATAAATCAGCACTTATCCAACTTCATCAGCAAAACATGAGACACAACAGTAACTTGGCACCGTCGGTTGTTTGTCTTTGCCTTTAGCTCATTTCCATGGCAGCAGCAGCAGCAGCAGCGGTGAGGCCTGTTAGCACGCTGCAAGAAATGAAAGCCTAAGCAAATTATAGATCTGCAAACATATTATCAGACGTGAGAAAGACTGCCATCATTAATTACACAGGGGAGGTTCACGGGGGACTTATCAAAGCTTCACTTCAAGCTGCTCAAACGTACATCTTTGTACTGATGATACAAATAAAGACAAAGTTTGAGTCTCATTAGTGTTTACATGGACGGATCTGAAAACTGCACGCTGGCGTTGACGCGAAAACTAAACCTGAGCAGAGATTCACTGTGATGTTTATTTACTTCACATGAGGTACACTTGAAGAGCCATGCAGGGACGCTGATGGTCAAATCTTAGAAACCTCAGCATCTGCTGATTAGAAGACGACATTCATCAGGTTTAAATGAGCAGTTCAGGGACACTCGTTTGGGTAGACCTTACACAGGAAATGTATGCATGTCTGTTTAAATATACTTCAAACCTCACAATCTCCAAAGGCTCACAAGCTTGTAACAAATCCCACAGCCTGCCCAACATCTCAGAACCCTCCTTATATAGAAACAATACAATCTAACCTCCTTAACCATGTTCAAAACAAAACCATCATCTGAACTACAAGCTTTTTTCAACCCTGGCTGATACTCTGAGCAGATGGTTCTTATACTTCTGATAAATTGCCAGCGCGATACCACCCCTGCAATCTTTTGCAGTGTAATGGGATTATTAGAGGGGTACAATCATCAGTATTCAAGTCTGGTTCTTTCTTATTAACAGAGAGAGGGAGAAGAAAAGGCCTAAAAAAAGACTCGGTGTTCAGATGAAAACAAGCTGCTGCTCTCTTTCTTGTCTCTTTTATCATCTGAGCAGGATGCACATGAGGTGATTGGAAGAGGGAAGATTAGAGTGAGAGGAGAGTTGGCCTGATGTGACAGAGGAGTTCTGCACCACAGCTTGATGGGGAAAGATGATGTATGTCCATTTATCATACTCAATGTAAAAAGCTTTTCACACTTGTTTGGACCACAGCAACCCGTGCAGACAGGCTGGTGGTGTCAGGACACACAAATCCGAAGACAGTCCGATTAAAGACGGAGTTGAGAAATAAATCTGTTTTGCCTGCAGCCCAAATAAAGTGCAAATATTTTTATATACAACAGGCTCCTTGGGAATTTATCCATATAAGTTAGGGGAAATAAAAAATAAAGCAAAAAACAAGAAGTAAATGTCAGAAGTATTCCCTTCATGCTGCACAGAAGACTGAGTCCTCACAAGTCCTAATAAAGATGAGAGGCAGCTGTAGACTGCGGTTAACCTCATCCATAAACAATCTGTTTGTGTTATGTAGGATGTATCGCTGCAGTTCAGATCACTTAAAGCCAATCTACGTCCTAAAACAAGAACATCAGTGACCCACAGGATATCTGGATATCATCAAACAGGCCCGAAGCCTTTGTTCCCCATTAGCTCACTGAGGCAGTTGTGACTGATGGATTTTGGCACAAAGGAGAACCCTAGGCTCCTGTGTTGCACCTTTGGGTGCTGATGCAGATGCTATAAACGCTGACGGGAGAGGAGGGGGGGGCAGGTGTTGGCTTGAAGCTCAGTGTAGGCTACAAACCCTGAAGAGAGCAGAGACAAGTGAAGACTTCCAGACAGGCGAATAATAATGTCTGATTTGCATTCCTCACTTTGAAGCTGCTGTCGGTCTGATGTTATGTCCCATGTGTTTGGAGGTAATTTGAAAAGATTATGCAATTTTGATCAAAAGTACTGATAAACCCCTTGTTAAATTATGGATACACTTTAAATAGAGCTGTATTCTCTTTCTGTGTTAGTTGTGTAACAGGTTTATACTTTCACGACAGGTAACAACTACTAAGACAAGATGGCAGTAGTGTTGCATGATTCTTAACTCGTCTTATTTTCCTGCCAACCAGACAGACTTGTCTTGTCTCAGCTATGATTTGAACTCAATGTAGTTTTAATGCTGCAGAAATAATTATGTAACATAGTTTACTCATATGGCTAAAGCCTAAGGGACAAGGCTGAAGCCACATCATCCAGCACAGTAATAACTATTGAGGTGCCTCAGGGCTCCATCCTCAGCCCGCTACTGTTTTTTTTTTTCAACAAGCTAATTCTGGAGACATTTTTAATTTCAACGCATCCTCACTTCCAACTCGCTTGCTACATTTGGTTCAACTTTTAGTACTTTAATACTTTGATATATAGCTAGTTTTACATTTAACTTTTGGACGTGCAGAATTAATTAACACCTGGTTAGCATTGTGGAAGGGTGGCAGTTTGGTTAGCTAAAGGAAAAGATCATGGTTTGGTTTCACAGAAAAGCTGATATACACATTAGTCAAGTCTCTGGCCAACTCTAGCAGATGTTTGCAGCATCATATTTTGCAGTGTTGGTCCAGTGTTCAAGCTGCCTTCATAAAGAATTTGGAGTCAGAAATCGTGGTTAGAAATGTGGTGTTTGCGCCTTACAGTGACAACAAACGCAGCTATATTTATACATTGATTCCAACAGCTCTGCCAAGTGCTTAATGTTTGATACTGAATGTTTTTAAATTCCCTGCAGTGAAAAACATTAGAAATTAACATAATTGTTATAGCCTCATTATTTTGTGATGCTATAGCAACTTCATTGAGCTGTTTCTGTAAATGACAATTCATGCTCACATAGGTGTGGGGCTAAACAGCTAATTTAACTCCTTAAGATTTAAACTCACCTCATGAAACATCCATGCATTCAATGACAATTTTAATTACTCATCACACAGTGTGGATACAGTTAGTGTTTTCTTTTGTGAGCAAAGCTTGCTTCATGTTTACTGCATCTATGTGCTATTTTTAGCTCAGAGAAAGAGTGTCCATCAAGCTAGCAGCAAAACATGAAAGCAGCCAAGTCTGTAAAGTCTACCCAAGTTTTGCACCCTTGGTAATCGGAGCAAGATGTGTAACATTTGGCTGTACGGTGCAGCTGTGAAGGAAGCCAAAGGCTGTGAAATGCTCACATGCAGGGATGTTAGCATGTCATGTCCTGTGGTACCAGAAAGGAATAACTCACTGCAGCTTGATTAGCATAGACAAGCTAATGAAGCAGCGCTGAATTATTCATTGCCGTCTGTGTACATGTGTTTTTCATGTTATTTAGAGTTGCTTCTTAAATCATTTCATCTGCAGTGTTTAAGTGTGAAAACACAACTGATAAACTGTAACGTTGATTATAACATTGTGTTAAGTGAAAGGATTAATATGCGGCTTCACTTTTAGCCTCCCCAATGCAACAATGCACGAGGTGATGATGGTCATGCTGTCCATCACAACGCCAAAAGAACAAAGCGATCGTCCCCATTAGAGACTTTCTGCAGTGATAATTTATACAAAAGGCTGCGACACTGACCTTTCCTCCAGACCGACAAGATAATAATTCACACTGTCCGCTTCAGGTTTACTTAAGGTTATCTTAAAGGTAAATTCTGAGTGTTTCTGAATCTGGGCCCTGTTCAGATTTAAAATGGGATCTAACTGATCAACAGGTGCTCAAAGTTCTGGAGTTTCCCAACAGACAGCTTCAGCCTGCAGCATCAAAGCAGGCTGTAATGGCTGTAATGGCTGCACTTTGATAGTAAAGTGTCTGACAGCATTATAATGAGGATCCCTGCAGAGATAGACCTTTTTGTAAAGGTAGGATTCTTCTTTATTAATGAGAAACAGCTGTTTCCTCAATCTTCTCAAAGCCACCAGACTCCATTCAAAAAACTGTAATTTTACTTTGCAGGAACGGGGGAGTTGCTGATCTACCCCTACCGCGATTAGTTAGTTTGTTTGCTTGGTTGTGTGACTTTGTTGTTTGAAAGGGTTACCTCGGTTCCAACACAATATTTGTGTAACACAAAATAATACAAAAATACTAACCAATCCAGGCAATGGTGACTAGCAACCTTACATCCTGTGCAAGGTAAAAATGCTGTTTCTTTCAATGAAGTCTGGTAGTTTAAAAAATGACGCAGCTATTCTGGTTAAAATAAGATCTTACCTTAACAAATAGATTTGTTTCTATAGCAATCCTTTCTGTTATGTTTGTAGACAAACATCTAATGCCCGTGATATGACCCCCCAAACAAGTAAAAATTCAGCCCAGGTTTAAAATGTTTAAAGGTTTAAAACCCTTTAATACGGGTCTTTTCAGGCAAAGCACGAACAAATCCTTTCATGAGAAGAAACATTTGTTTCCATCTAAGTGAAGGAAAAACTTTTGCATAACATAAGTCTCTGTCCGTAGCCCCAAACTTGACAGGCAGATTGTCATTTATTCAAGTTCTCTTCCTTTGAGGCTGCTGCTCCACCCATGTGGGCCGCCCCGTGCTGAGAATGAAGCAGCTCCATTTTTCAGCCCAAGAGTTGGGGTGGTAGAGATGTGGAGGAGGGTTCCCTGGGAGGAGAGCTGTGCATATATTAGAGCGTAATTAATCTGCAGGAGACAGAGGGACGAGGGAGGGAGGTGGAGAGACAGAGAGAGAGAGACAGGGTGAAGGAGGATAAGTGAGGAAAACAAAGACAAACAGAGGAATAAAAGACAGGAGTGGATGGATCAGAGAGGGAATAAAAAAATGGGGAGAAAGAGGGGGAGCATAACAGAGCAAAAAAAAGAAAGTGTGACAGAGACGGAAAAGGCTGACAGAGAGTGATAGGGCGAGCTCAAGAAACATGGAGAGAGAGAGTATAATTACAGAGGTTGAGCCACAGGGCTCCTCTATGGATCATTAGCCAGCTTAAAGAGCCAGGGCCCCGGCACTGTGTGGAGACACTCTGCAGAAAAGGTCACAACTTCTCTGGATGAATACTCTGCAGTCTGTTCAGGCTAGTTTGCTTTATTTATCTTGGCAGTTAGGAGACACTGGCCTCGAGATAAGGAGCTACTAAACTGCAATGAACAAGAGCAAAATATGCAGACGGGCGGTTAAAGGAGCCGCTTTGGTGTTTGGGCCAATAAATGCTGCTTTTCTCTGTTGGCCACTGAGCCTTGGATGGTGGCATGACATTTGTGGTTTTCCATATTAAAAGATGGCGTAGTGAAAGGTCACCATGACATGTATTGGACATTTACTGCTTCCTACAAACGGCTCTTCTTCCTGCAGCTCTTCTTCATCTTCAGCAGGAAGTTTTGGGTTTGTGCTTTCAGGGTTTTTACTCCTATAGCATAAATCTTACAGGGGGCTGTTAGAGAACAGAGTGGCAAAGAGTGAGGCAGCTGTGTAAGTAGCAAGGAAGACGGGCATATAGATGTTCAAACAAACCATGGAGCTCCCATGATGCAAGGCCATTTTTCGGTTCAAATCCAACAAGGAGGTATCCACTGATAAAGTAATATGATGATGAGGAGAAGTATTTATTAAGTGTCATATTTCAGAGATAAACTTGCTGCAAGTTGTTCATAAATGATCTCTCTCTTACATATCAAAGAATAGGACTGAGGGCCAAACATTACGAGGAAAAATGAGAGACGACTTTTTTACATTTTGAAGTTTGAGAATTGAATCAAGATGTGGAGAACAAAGAAGAAATGCCCTGTTTAAAGTTCATCTGTCAGTATTAGTGTCAGGTAAAAGGTCTGTGTTACACCAATTTAAACTCCATTCCTGAAACTTTTTCTCAAACTGAAACTCTCATTTTCTTCCTCTGCCTGGCCCTCATATTCATTCGTTTCAAGTAGGTTAAAAGGTTTTGTCTTTTGCGATTGTAGAGAAATAAAACACGTGCATGCACCACAGATATGGTCGTTGTGTATGTTGAAGCGAGCTACATGCTAATATCTGCACAGCTGGTGATGTTACATCAGCTGTTCATCACAAATAAACAAGCAGTGCAGCCAAATTCAAACAAAGTGAGGCAACAATGACTGCTTGTTGCTGCACTGTGACGGCAGAAAGCTCTCTACTTTCTCAGCAAATGATTTGTAAGTGCTTAAAGTTAACAACAGCTTTACTTTTTAGAAGTTGCTCTTTTGTAAATGTCACATTTACCGATCACAGGAGAGCAGACAGAAATGTTTATCAAAATTGCCACTAAAGAATAAAAGAGCACTGAGCAGACGTCCACTTGGTGAGTTTATTGGTGCACTTTGTATGTGTGTCCTTCTGTGTGGTAGTTTTCTAAAATATTATGTTTCTTTATTTTGCCATTTACTTTCTGATGCTTTTCTGACGATTACGTTCTGACTGAGCCTTCAGTGAGAAGCAGGCAAAGAATGCCGGGGTAGTTGTGTACCAGACAGGTGAGTAGACTCAGGCTAGCCCTGTGGCCCTGCATGGGAAACAAGGCTAATTGATAACAAACCTGGGCCTGCCCCGTAGCAGCCTGGGCACACGGTGGTCAGAGAGCAGAACGCTGCACAGGTACATCTGATGCCAAGTCGAGCTCTACCTGGAACTGAAAGGTGACTTCTGATTTGGTGTTTTAAAGGCTCTCTGATGCACACTTCAAGGTGAAGTACTGACGAGGTGAGACAGAAAGAGAACTGGCTTGTGTGTTTGAGCAGACAAACAGCAGCATTTACAGAAACTCAAACTTCATACACACAACATGCCATCAGAGCACCTCCCACACTGTAACTCATGCTAACTTGCAGAAACTACGTAGCAGTGAGCACTTGGCATCAACTGACAGAACTGAAGGAAGATGAAACCTCAAGGATTTACATCTTACATGTGCAACACATGCTGTTTATGTATGCAACAGGCTTGGAAGGCGTCCATTGAACAGCTTATGCTGCGATTTTCTTCAGTTCCTATATGCAGAAATCACAAAGTCCACGCAGGATGAAAGAGGGAGTCGTGTGACGGCTACATCAGCATGTCTTAGAGCTTCTGTGATGATATGGTGGCTGGCACTGGTTTTGCCTCTTTAAGTGGAGGATTACAGCTTTAAAGAGGCTTGTCAGGGCTCTGTATTACCAGGCTACAAATCAGGTTTGAAGTCACACCGGCTGCACCTCTCGTTAGGTTAAAACAAGCTGCAGGAGAAACGTCATTATCAGCTAAACTCCTGCTGATCTGCACTGCACTTAGTGAGGGCTACAACAGATCTCACTGCACACACACGCACACGCAAGCACACACACACACACACACACGACTCGTTAATGGAAACCATTAAGGATTTATGGAAACCATTGGAACCAATGGACACTGGTTAAATGAATTCATTAACGACTCGTTTGGTGGAACATGATGTTAATTGCTTGTTTAGCAAAGACTCCCCTCAGAAACACTAATGTCTCTGAATTTCCACTGAGGTTATTTCTTCTGGTTGTTTCAGTCTTTTTATTATTCTTGCACTTCTAAGAACAAAACCAGACGTGTCTGAGGCTGCATCAGGACGAGTATTTGGCGAGTATTTCTTCACAAATTTGAAATGGATAAATTATAATAAATTCAGACAATCCAACCTTAGTTTCACAGTGCATCTATTTGATGAAACATTCTTTAGATTAGAAGTTAGTCCGTGTCCGGATATTCTCTGTTGCAGACCCCCCAAAAAACCTTCCTAAACGTGACCTGGGTGCATTCACCCCAAGACAGGAAGTCACACCTGAGAATAATTCAACCCAATCTAAAGTCAACCAGTCAACCTTTACAGACCTGAATAAAAACAACACAAAAAGTACAAGAGAGCGCTGAACCAATTGTGTCTGATTGTCTCTATCTACTTTTGTCTTACAGGCTCAGATTTTCTGTTTGGATGCTTTCAAAATAAAAGCTGCTGTTTGGTGGGATGAAAAACCAACCAGGGTAAAGATTCTGACTCTAAGATTTTACGCGGTTTACTAGAAGACGAAAGTGACAAGGAAGAAACTCGACCCAATACAGCCAACAGAGAGTGAAGAATTGCACTCCCCTCTATTGTGGTAGATGCTTCATTCTGCTCTGTATCTCAAACGAGCAGACAGAGACAAGACTAGACTGAACGGACGCGGCCTCATAAGGGTCACAGGTCAGGCCTCAGTTTCTAGGAACCAAGATGACCTGTGGAGACCTCTTAAGCAGAACCAGTGACTCAGAGCTTCTTTGCATTAAACGATGGAGTTGCGGCTGATCAGGAGGGATGTGTGCTGTTGTTGTCTAAAAGGGCTGAAAAGCTGCTGCAGGGGAAGTTCAGGAAGTGAGCACAACAGCAGGTCTCATGATGCACAGGTGGCGAGTTACAGCATGATGTAGCAAAACACCTTGACAAAGTTAGATGGCTGCTGCTGTTAATTAGTGTGCGATGGCTCAAAATAGGTGGGCATGCTGAGTCATCTTCTCAAAGTTTACTTCCTGTGGCTGCAGGGAATCAAAGTTGGTCGAGCCTGCAGGAAGTGTTGTGAACCCACAACAACATCTTTGATGCTCACTGCCAACAAACGCACACAAACTGACAAACTGTACAAACAGAATACTTAAGAACTTTATGAACTGAACTCAGGGTGTTCTTCTCGCACCGGCTGAGACTTTCACACACGTCCAGCAGCTGCTTCTGGGTGAGCCGTCACACCCTGTTTTTCCTGTCAGGACAGTTCACTTATATATTAGTAAAGTTGAAGGCTTTGAGCTTCACTATTCATACTCATAAGTGAAAAAGCCAATTTGGCACCATCTGTATTATTATTAGATGTAACTTGACCTTATATCACATAACGACTCCCAAAAATTCAAGAAACACAAGTCCTGGACTATTTCTGTTTTGCTCTGCCAGACATCCATCCATCCATCCATCCATCCATCCATCCATCCATCCATCCTCTTGTGACAGCCACAGGCCTTCGGTCAGTCTGTGTCTGTTTTCCTGCCTCTGCTTTCTCTTTGCAGTCTCCCTGATTGTCTGGCTCCTCCCACCTCGTTGAGGTATTGCTCTCACATGCTGTGGTCTAGAAAAGCTTGGGAAATCCAAGATGGCTTTACTTGCTCCCTCCTGGAAGGCTGTTTTTTTGTTTGTTTATGTCAGCCTTGGTTCCTTTCTTACATTTACTTGACCGTTAGTTTTCATTTGTTGATTTAACATTAATAAACCATTTGTTTATTTAAACGCTGTTATTGTGTGGACCTCCCTTCTTTGTTATGCTCTTCAGCGAGCAATCTAAAACAATCTATACCGCTCTTTCTGTCCAAGGTCACCTGTCAATCACAGGGCTGACACACAGAGGAAGACAACCTTTCACGCTCACATTCACACCTACGGCCAATTTAAGAGTCACCAATGAACCTAACGAGCATGTCTTTGGACTGTGGGAGGAAGCCGGAGTACCTGGAGGGAACCCACACATGCACGGGGAGAACATGCAGACGCCACACAGAAAGGCCCACTACGTCTGAGCCGGGGTTCAAACCAGGAACCTTCTAGCTGCGAGGCAACAGGACTAACCACTGCACCACCGTGCAGCCTCGCCTGACATCATATTTAAAAAAGCAATTCAAGGAATGCAGCCATCTCCTGTTAAACTCCAGCACTGTCATTTAAAACACTGAATAAGTTGTCAAGAAGAAAAGAGTCACTATCCATGTCAGCGGCCTCGTGAGGCTGGAATTCTCATTGTAGAGAAAAGATAACAGTGAAATCAATAAATCAAATTATTAGAAACATTTAGATGCCTGATCATACAAAAAATGCTTACTAATTGCCCCCCCCCCCCCGATCATTAAGGCACGTTATCTGGGCACCATGTTCATCTGTACCAAAGTTCAGGCCAGTCCATCTCATAGTTTTGGAGTAGTTCAATAGTTCACATCAGGTCACAGCGTCCTTCAAACCCCAGGAGTCTGAATGTTGGATACGACGGTAACTCACTGCCGGCGGTGTGTGTTTGTTGGAATTGCTGAATGGAATAAAGACTTGTTTTTTATTGATGATTTTTCGCAACAACTTGCCAACAAAACCCAAGGTCCTTGTCTTGATGTGAAGGCAACAACAACTCGGCCCACTGTCGTGAAACCTGAGACACTTTGTGCGTCTGTGAGCAGCAGCTCTGTGGCCCGCTGCAGCTGAAGGCAGCAGCAGCCTCTGCACGCTGCTGATTGACAGCAAAGTGGATGAGAGTTGAGTGTCGGCGGAGCAGTAGGGGGTGTAAAAAAAGAGAGAGAGGCGCGGAGAGATAGAGAGCAGTGCCAGGAATGTGTGATCTTTCCAGTTTCAGTTTCAAAGGGTTGTTATTGGCAGTGCTCAAGGTCAGGGACCCTGTTATGCAGAGACTTTGAAGTCAGAGGGAGAGAGCAGAGAGGGAAAAGGTAAAGAAGCCCAGATTTGTGGGAATAAATTAAGACTCTCGGCGTAAAATGAGCCACAAATCCATGACGACCAACACAGAGATTTGCAAGATAAAAGAGAGCCTTTAAAAGAGCAGCTGCTGAGTAATTGCTTGACTAAATGCTGTCGGCGCTCATTATAAAAATAAACAAAGAAATGCATCAGAATGAACAAAAGGACGTGATTCCTCGTCTCATACCTGGTCAGGTACATCGATCAGCCATACGCAAGCAGCAGCTCAATCAAACAGGCAATAAGTGAACAGACTAACTCCAACAGCCTTCCAAACTACAAGAAAAAAGGACCCCAAAACAACCACATCACATTTTTTTTGGTGTTTTTTAGACTATTGAAGTTTTGTGCAGGTATTGTGCAAACTTAGCTGGTGACAGAGGGCTGATCAGCTGGCTGGATGGATGCTTTATTAATCCCGAGTGAAAGTTAGGCATCATTACAAGACATATGAAATCACACATCTGTCACCTGAACCCCCCACCTCCCTGTAAGTCCGGAAGAAAATAATAAAATTAGAGACAAAAATAAAAATAAAAGCCATTAAAATTACAACTATATACTGCACACACTGAGTAGTGGCTGTATGGTGGTGGTGCAGATTTAAATATGATGAGCAGAGTTAGTGCAAAAACAGTAAGCTGCAAATGTGCATGAAGATTTACAGCCATAAATATCACTCGCAGGCCACATGACAGAACTATCGTTGACTTTCGGTGTGACTATCCAACCTGGCAACCTATGGGGCTGAAAATGAAGTCAACGCAAACACTGCAATTCCTTGAATGGCCACTTGAGGCTGGCTCTAAAAGTGAGTCAAACCTCACAGAGCCCCATGTTAAGATGTCCGAGTTTACAGCAGAATAAAAACTGCTCACAGTCCAGTACAAAAACTGTTTTGGTCTCACTTCAGTTTTCATCACAACTTTGCAGGCGGTGAAGTTTTATTTAACTCACCTGTTTAAATAATATTAAGCCCAAAGTTCTGCATACCTATTGGCTCGTACCGCTTTCCTCCTACGCAAATAGACCCTAAAAAACTGTTCATAGAGGTCTACCATATCCACAGTAACCATGACGTTGTCTACAAAAAGACCCCCAGTCACTGTAGAGTTTTTGTAATGAAAACTCAACGTCTTATCTGACCAGAGAAGATGATAAGATAAAGTGCTAGATAGCTCCAAAAAATACAGCACAAATAAGAGAATACAAAAACAACTCAGATATCAGTGAGAATATAAAATATGAAATGTTTGTTTTAATGCAAAAGAGACAATAAGACAACAGAAACAAGTATTAGAATCGTGACGTCAGAAAGAAACTCCTGAACTTTCCTTCTTGTCCTCAGACGCTGTCTTCCCTCGCAGACGTAAACACACCGTGGCCTCTGAAACGATGAGGTGAACACGAGCGGCTGCCTGTGTCTGCCACAAGATTAAACCTGAGTTGTGTGTTTTACTGATTCACCAGCTTCCCACAGGAGGTGTCTATAAAAACACTCGGTCATATCTTTGATAAACTGTGTGTTTTTATTGATTCTGCCGCTCTCGGGCAGATAAGAGATTGCATTCCTCGGCCTTGGCTAAAGCGACGCAGTAATGATGCACAGCGATTAAGGTGTGATCCTATCTCCATACTGAGGCAATCGTTGCCTTGCAGCAGACTGTAGGAAAGACAGTAAATTCTGTGGAAGCGTTTGCTGCTCGGACTGTGACATTGCTTTTCTTGCTTTCCTTTTAGTTCGTCAATAATTTGAAGCTCGAGACAAATTCATGATTTGCCACAGTGATGTTGCGTCTCTCACTGTCGGTGCTTGGTGCAAACAGATGACGCATAAACCCTCAATAGATGTTGTCAATAGATGTTTAACAAACTGGCCACCCATATTGTTCTTTATGTTATAAAGCCTCATTAAATGGTTTTACCAAGCCACTAGACACAACTTATAAAACTATCAAGTCCTTATTTGAAGAGGCTAAATCAATCAGGGCTCCATTCATGCGTCCGAGCCGATAGCAATCCAGACTGATTGACTATGTAAATAAAACACACTCTGCAGACTTCACAAGTCTTTAGTTATTAATCATAAGTGCAACAGCTTCAGGCTGTACACCTTTGCAACATCACTGATTAGAACTCCCTGGTTTTCTAAACTTGGGAGAGATTTCCTCCCCAGGAGAGGCAGAGCGGTATCTCCTGAATCTGTGGTGATATTTTCCTTCAGGGCTGCTGGTTCCTTCCTGGTTCCTCTCTCTGTTTGGATTTGTGGTTTTAACGTCCATTCAGGGGTAAATATCTACCATGCAGAAGCACTTTTAAATCCTGTTCACGAAATGTCACGCGCTACGCATAAAATCAACACATCTGAGGCAAAACAAACCCCATGACTGACCTTTAGAGCGAATAAACACTGTTGAAAGTCGTCGGAGTATTACAAACTAAATAAACATTGCCAATACAGACATAAATATGAATAAGTCTGGACATCACGCGAGGCTGGAAGGTCATCCTGTGTGCATGTTGGTGATTTAATCATTATCATTTGGAGGGCATCGCGAGCCCTCAGAACCTTAAATCACCCAACCACACACACATACCCATCTCTCTCTGAAATACCACCTGCCACTTCAGAGAGGCTTTTATCTAGAGTGCCATACAGTGCAACAATAGCAGGGCTATTTATGTGTTTTAATATGGCCGACCTGAGAGAGGAGAGGACCTCTAACACTGCCAGTGCCAGCGCTGCAAACACAGACACTTCCTCTCTTATGAACACACTCCCAGCTGTTCCTCTGCACTTGTGAGGATCCACATTGAATCTAGTCCCAACCATAACCACCATAACATGTAACTAAATGATTGTGATGGGACATTTGTGTTGCCTGCATTTTCTTGTTGGATGCTATGCTCTTTAATATCAGTATGTCCGATGTCCGCCTGTTTTAGGTGTTATTCAACGCTAGTTCAATGCACGAATGTTGTCTCATGCTATTATGCTGGATGTCTTTCCTCTGTTGTTGTTGTTGTTGTTGTTGATGCTATTAAGTTTTAATTGGCAAGTTGTCATTGGACGCTCTGCTGTTTGATAGCTGTAAGTTATTGTTGTTGTTAGATGCTAAGGTTTTAGATGTCCATGTATGTGCAATATCCTGTATAAAAAGATGGCCGACATGACAGCTTCCTAAAGTGAAGCCAAACCCTCTCTATCGCCCCCTGCTGACTGGCTGCAGTATAGCTCATAAAGCCCGCCTCCTCAATGTTAACAGATGGGACATGAGTCAAACTATAAAATACACATCAAATACATTTTTCTTCAACATGGTTTCTGTCATTATAGTTATCATGCTGCTTTATGTCCAAGTGTTCATTTTAAAGACAAGTTTACTTTTAATTAGTTATTTGATGCCGTAAAAAAGGGGGCGTGGCCTAATGATTGACAGCTGTGTTGACAAATGGGGCTCCTGCAGCGTTCCGTTCCTGAGTAGCAGAGTAGAGGAGGAACGGCGAGAGGAGACGTAACTAACACTACAGTCATTGAACTTTCCATAAGTGTGAACGTCTGCTTCAGACCGACACAAGAAGCTGTTCTGCTGTTAAACGCGCCGACGTGCCGGATCTTTGATGTTTTTGTCGGTAAGTTAAGTGTGTGATTTGGGGTGCGTTAGTGGCTATACACCGGCTCTTCTCAACTGCGCAGCTCTGGCTCCAAATGACGTCACCATCGCAAGATGCCGTCACAGGGGCTATTTTAGCATCAATTTCGTACAAGTAAATGGAGACACATCGTGATATACACAGTCATTGGTCTGTACATTGTTGTTGGATAGTATGCTCTATGCTCGTCTGTATGTTGACGTTGCTGTTGAATCGATGTTTGAGGGGTGTACATCGTTGTCAGATAGGACAACACACAACCTTTTAAGAAAAGTGATAATCAGACAGGAAATATGGTCAGTTGAATCTGAGCCAAACATCTTCACTCTCCTGAAAGATGTCCTTTTAAGAGGATGTAAAGGCCAGGTAAAGATATCCTCTCGCTTGGGTCTAATCCTTACAATATCCTGAACAAAGTTCTCTATAGAAGACATGCTGGCTGAAACTTCTTCCTTGCAGTGCAGCTAGTCTAAAGGTTTCCACCTACAATGCCCTCTGAAAGAGTTCCAACCAAAATGTCCTCACTATCCAAAAAATGTCTTCACTCTCAGGTTTAAAACTCATTGTCCTCACAAAGATAGATCTACACCACGCATACACACACAACACAGTCAAGGAGTTCACTTTCAATGCCTCAAGTGAATAGAAGTTGACTCGTGGCTGATTCGTGTACAAACGCTCCACTAGGCCTGCCTCTCTGACTTATTGGAAGGATAATGAAGGGTGCACAATCAGCCCGAAACCTCCAAACACTGAATCCTTCCCCGAGTGAGACGGGATGAAAGTGTGAAGCTTCTGATTTGGGAACAGATGCATCTGTACATTAAATTTTAACAACGTATGGATCTCTGCTGCGGCTCGACAGCACACAGGAGGAAGTTAAAGAAAAGTTTTAGAAGAAGTTGAGTGTTGAGAATTACACAAAAGAAGTGGAATCTCAGTCAAAACATTGAAACAAGCATTTACAGAAACTTACAGTGTCCATGTTACAAAGATGATTAACAGATGTTAAATCATGTACCTGGGTAACGTCATGTAAGTGATGCTTACTGATGAGAAGACCCGCTGATAAATGCCTCTTTTCCCATTGCCAGTGAAGTATCCTCCTGTCAGCCTCTTTTCTGCTGCGTCACCGTCTGACGTCGCAAACGCGCCAGAAACAGGGTGTTACGGTCTTTATTGTATCTATTCCTCAATCAGTCTGTTTATCAAACTCAGCGCTGACAAATTTGGAATGATGTTCGAGCGCTGCTCCGATGGAGACGAGCGGAATTTGTAGCTGAGATGCCGAGGAGTCGCAGAAGTTAGGAGCATAGCATCGCACTGGAAAGGGGGCGGAGATAAATGTGGCAACATGGGTTTTGTGTTCCCATCAATGGCAGTCGGAGCGATTACCCGGGTCCCGGGTCTGAATGCCGATTGTAAGCTTTCCCATTAAGCAAAAAAGCCAGGTGTTAGCGGGTTTTTTGACCAGTGGGAAAAGGGCTCTAGAGGTCATGACCTTACTGTAAACATAAATATGGGCAGAAATAAGCTTTTTTAATGGGGACAGTCTCATTGTACCATCCATCCATTATCTATACCACTTATCGTGTTCAGGCTCGCGGGGGGCTGGAGTCTGTCATTAGGCGAAAGGCCGGATTACACCCTAGACTGATCTGTCAATCACAGGGCTGACACAGAGACAGACAACCTTTCACCTTCCCATTCACACCTACGGGCAATTTAGAGTCACCAATTAACCTAACGAGCATGTCTTTGGACTGTGGGAGGCAGCCGGAGTACCCGGAGAGAACCCACGCATGCACAAACTCCACACAGAAAGACCCACTCTGAACTAGGAAGCTTCTGTGAGGTGACAGAAATAACCACTCCACCACTGCGCAGCCCCTCGTTGTACCAGACGTTTTAAAACTGTACGAGCAAGAAGCCTTCCATTTTAATTATAGTAACGAGCTGCGTCTAATTAAGAGGATAATTCTCTGAGGAACTTAAGCATCTGATTTTACTACAGATCTGGACGATCTCTGAGTTTTGTGCTGTAAACATAGTCAATTATTTAGTGAGTACATAAAGCATTGATGAGCTCAATCAGGGATTCATACTTGGCTTGAATCAGGTGCAGTCTGTATATAAACCTCCTTGGGCACATGTTCCATATTACTTGAAGAAGACATATTACTGACCTTACATTATCTTTTCTTTGGAGCATCTCAGGACTGTGCAAATACATTAAATTCAGCTGAAAAAAGTCAGCAGTGTCACAACCAGGCAACACAAGTGCAGAAAAGCAGGAAGGCTGATTCGAGTGATTTATTGTGAGGGAAATGCTCACAGGCAGGTAAGATTGGCAGACAGGCAGGTACCAGTACAGGTGGGGAGAGAGGGAGCAGGTTCAGGTTAAGGTTCCGGTGACAGAAGTTCCAATGCAAAACTCAGGGCAACTAGGACAAAATAACAGGGAGAGAGTTTTCAAGTGCTGGAGAAATGTCGGCAGGACTGATGAGAAAAGTTTGGACGGGTAGGTTGAAGGGAAGGTCAGGTGACTGGGAGCGAAGGGAAGGGGTTACTGCAGGACACGAGTCTGCCCAGCACAGGTAGTTTGATGCTCATGATGAATGAATACAAACTAATCCTGTTGTTCCGGTTGGAGGCCTTTCTTCATTTCAGGCAGACACATATCGGTGCTTCACACTCTGTCCATTAAGGGACCAAAAATAGTCTAAAGTGGTGAAATTCTGAGGAGTGTTGTGTCTGAGTGAGGCGTCATTCATTGAGGCATGACACTGACCGATGTGACAAGACGCTCCTACAGCGAAACATGTCATAAACAGACAACATGTGCGCTGATTTCAGGCGTGTTCCACCGGTCCCCGAGTCACCATCAGCACCAGACAGGGAGCGGAGACGCTGCAGCTCTAAAGATATCCAGCAACACTTTAAGATCAGATGTCAACACTGATCTACTCCAACACATGCCTGTTGTGTTCAGGACTTTTAGCCAACTTCCAAGAAGTGTTTTAGACTTTACACTTCAGGTAGAAACTTTATCATCATACAGTTGATACCACAGACTGTAAACAAAGATGGCCGAGATGACAGCTCAACCCTCTCTGTCGCCCCCTGCTGACTGGCTGCAGTATAGGTCATACAGCCCGCCTCCTCCATGTTAACAGATGGGACATGAGTCAAACTATAAAATCAAATACACGTCAAATACATTTTTCTCAGACATGGTTTCTGTCATTATAGTTAGTTCTTATCATGCTGATTTACGTCCAAGTGTTCATTTTTCAAGTTTATTTTTAATTAGTATTTTGATGCTGACAAAAGGATGATTGACAGTTCTGTTGACAAATGGGGCTCCTGCAGCAGGATCCTCCAGGAGACGGGCTTGATTACCCGGTGGAGCCAACGATCAATGCTTAATTTTTGTAATGTAAGGTAAATAAATATACAAGTTACATACGTATCGATGTTGTGTTAGTTATGAA
Source organism: Semicossyphus pulcher (assembly GCF_022749685.1). Classification (NCBI taxonomy): domain Eukaryota; kingdom Metazoa; phylum Chordata; class Actinopteri; order Labriformes; family Labridae; genus Semicossyphus; species Semicossyphus pulcher. The sequence continues at coordinate 2,473,560 of NW_027211692.1, forward strand.
AGGGTCTATAGGTTCATAAGTTGTTGTTTTTTTTGCCATACATAACCAAACACACATTGTGACTGATGTGAGTATGAAGACAAACAGTGATTTAACTCTTTGTGTGAGAACAGATTTGCGAAATAGATCTTCTCAATGTTGCAGCTTAAACCCAAGTGTGAAACATTTACCATCACCGTCGTTGGTTAGATCGGTCGTCTGTGCAGTCGTCTCTTTTTTCCTGCTGTCTTTTTTTACTCACTTCTTTAACCAGCGTAAATAAACACTCAAATGCTGCTCTGCTGATTCTGACGGCACATGAGGAGGATTTAAAAAAGGAGAAGGATCAGAAGTAACAATGGGCTTAAAGAAAAGTGAAGATAGTGAACAATACTTTGTGATTCAGAGGACTGGGAGAAGAGAAGAGGACAGATAAGATAAATGACATTTATTTACTTATTTAGCCAGCAGGCCCCACTGAGACGACGACGCTCCCTTCAAAGGAGAAGAAACAAAGAGATAAGACAGGCCACGTGTCCACCAGGATCTTCCTCTTAAAGCCCCGCTTCCTTTTGTTGTTGCTTCGGACGGAGTGTGAAAGAGAAAGAGTTGCAAAGTTGTAGCATCTAAGACCTTCCCTAACCACCTTTGCTCTCAGAAGGGAAGACTCGGTTTCCGCCTGATTGAAGAAGTAATGAAGAATGAAGAGCCTCAGCACGCAGCAGGTGGTTCAGAGCAGAGGAGAGCTGATGCACAGCTGTGGTTAAAGACCTCTGAACTCACAAAGTGTTGGCTTTATGTACTTGTGTTTAGGATGAACAGAGAAAATAACATCATCAGGGAGAGAGAAGAAACGCTGAGCAGCCTTGGCTAACCACAAACACTATTTCAACCCAGATCCTGTGTCCCTGCTTCAGGCCTGCTCTTCTCACAAATATGCCTTAAAAGCACAGACACAGTGTGGACACAGGAGGCAGTCTCGCTGACGTGCCGCTGACGTGATGTACCCAGGCCTGACTCTCTGTTACAGCAGCAGTCAGACTTCTTCTCGGTGGTCAGACTCGATCAGAAGTGGCTGCTGGTAATTTCACACCCTGTAAACAGGAGAAGCCGGCAGCAGGGAGGCGGCTCCCTCCAACCCAACAACAAGTACATTTCTCAGCTCACTTGTTTATACACTCAAACACATTTATATGTATATTTGGAAGGTTTAAAAAAGTGTGAACAGGCAGTCCTGTATGTTAAGTCACTGAGAGGTGAGGTGACAACAGACGGACTGAATCCAACACACACACACACAGAAGAAGGAACAAATGTAAATTCAGTGTTAATAAAACATGCAGGGGGGCTGTTTTCATCTCCATATCAGAGTCAAACACCCAGTAGAGTTCCCTCATGTCACTCACTAATTAATTAAACCCAACCTAACATGCATGAACAAATCTCCTCCATCCAATCAAGACAGAAAGAGCCGAGTTTTATGAAAATACAAATGAAATGGAAAATAAAGGTCAGACGGAGATCAGCTGTAGAAATTCTTCACCAGTGTTGGGGGTAAAGCAGGGGTTCCCAACCTTTTGGACTACACGGATCAGACAGGAGCAGTAATATTTTTAACAGACTGGGGGGACTCAGTGAGGAGACTGCATCTAAGATTTTAAATCGGGACGAGCCGACGAGAAGGACGGCGCGGGTCAGAGACAGATGATCCATAGTGTGATCCTAGCAGTTTATCCGAATTTATAATGTCATCCAACAGTGAGCAGTTTATAATCATGCAGCGCAGTGAGGACACCGATCTGTGTGTGTGACCTCATAGGGTCGCCATCGGTCCCGTATCTCCGTGAAAACTCTTTGTAAAGCATAAAATATGTCTTCACACGCTGTGATTGAGATGAGCCGGAGGTGATCCACGTGGAGTTTATCAGAGTTATCATGCCAGGAGGAGACAGACGTTAGGAGAGGAGCAGATATGACACAGACCTGTGTGTTGGATGCTCATACCTGAGTCAATAACTTTGCGATCCGTTGGGCGACTTTTGAAGTGTCTTTAGAGGCGCGAGGAGCTGTGGGGTAACACACTTAACATAGCCCATTCGACGGTTCTGACTCCGCTTATGTTTGGAATGTCACGGACACCGGCCCGGTACTGAACAACCTACAGGTTGGGAACCCCTGCGTTAGAGTACTCGGAATACTTTTTTGTTGTACAAGTAACAATTTAAGTAATCCGTGGGAGGTAAACACAGCTGTGTCAGTGCGCATGCGTAGCTAGCTAAATCAGCTAGCGAGCTGTCCGAGAGGACGGCGTTTACTTTGTGGAAATATTCACATTATTCTGAAAGTTTGGGTGAAAGGGACGAGAACAACATGACGGTGAAATGTAAGCTGTGTCTTGTCAGCTGTGAAGAGCTCGACTTCAAATGTGAAGAAGCATCTGCAGCTAAACACAGCTCCACAACACTGGTGGCACTAAGAGCCTGCGTTGTATTGTTGTCATGGAAACAGCTGCATCTGTCATCCCTGTTATCAGTCTGCAGAGTTACAGATTATGGGCCGTAAACGAGGCGATGCAACAACGGTAGAGTTGATACATTCAAAGGTAGACGTACAGCAGGCTGCACACCGGAACGAGTCACAAAGGGGGGTTAATGTTTGTTAAAGCAAAAGTAACCTTACACGTTACTTTTCATAAAGCAGTAACGTAACGAGTTACTTTTAAAAGTAACATTACCCAACACTGAACTTCACTGTGAACACATGCTAGAAGAAGGCTCTGCTCATTATCTCAACAACGAAGGGAAGGGATGGATGCAGCAGCGGATAAGAACCAGAGCCGCCGGGGGTCTGAGGAGGTGGGCAGCATGTCTACATAAGCTAATGATTAATAGCTTAATTATCTTCTGTTATCCAATTAATGAGCGCTAATGAAATCCTGCAGACAGAGCTGCATCTGTACTGACATGACACTGTTAAAGAGAAAATCACCGTGGCCTTGTTTGCTCATTTTTCATCTGAAGCATGGCACACACACACGCACACGCACGCACGCACACGCACACGCACACGCACACACACACACACACACACACACACACACACACACACACACACACACACACACACACACACACACACACACACACACACACACACACACAGGACTTATGATCTGTCTCTGTGTCTAACATGAACACATTCACACTCTCTGGCATACACTTAAAACATACAGCCTGTTCATTAGTGCCTGGGTAGGGCGACAATTACCCAACATTAGAGAGAGAGAGGCTCATGGATGAAAATCACCTGCAATCCAAGAGGACTGACCTCCTTTATGGAATAATGAGAGCTGCTCTCCACAAAGAAACGGATGTGCATTAGTGCATTACTAAAAGGAGAGTTATTAGGATCATTAAAACCAATTAGTGACTAATGTCCAGATGAGTAGCTGGCAAATTGATACATTTGACTAATAGCACAGAGGTGAGAGAAGAGGACAGAAAGATCTGTGGCTCTGGGCTCGGAGGAGACGCACCAGGCTCAGATTCAGACATGTAGTTGTGTGTAATAATGAATTCTGAGTCCTGATGGAAGAAAATGAACAATAATGGACAGAGCACGGCGGAGGAACATCACATTTCTTTAAATCCTGCGTTTTATCCACCATCTCAAGTCTTTTCCCCTCCTGAGTAAAAAAGATGCATCCATCCATTCCCTTCCGCTTATCCGGGGTCGGGTCGCGGTGGCAGTAGACTCAACAATGTGTCCCAGGTGTCCCGCTCCCCAGCAACATCATCCAGTTCCTCCTGGGGGATCCTGAGGTGTTCCTAGGCTAGACGGGATATGTAATCCCTCCACCAAGCTCTGGGTCTGCCCCGGGGTCTCCTCCCAGTTGGACGTGCCCGGGAAACCTCCATAGGGAGGCGCCCAGGAGGCATCCTGACCAGAGGCCAGAACCACTCAACTGGCTCCTTTCGATGCGAAGGAGAAGCGGCTCTACTCCGAGCTGCCCCCGGATCTCCGAGCTCCTTACCCTCTCTCTAAGGCTGAGCCCAGACACCTTCAAAAGGAAACTTAATTCGGCCGCTTGCATCCGCGATCTTTCGGTCACTACCCAAAGCTCGTGACTACAGGTGAGGGTTGGAACATAGTTTGACAGGTTGGAAAGCTTTGCCTTCAGGCTCAGCTCCCTCTTCACCACGATGTGCGGTACAACGCCGCATTACTGCTGATGCTGCACCGAGCCGCCTGTCAATCTCACGATCCATTTTAACCTCACTTGTGAACAAGACCCCGAGATACGAGAAACTCACTCCCCACCCGGAGGGAACAATCCACCGTTTTCAGGCAGAGAGCCACGGCCTCAGACTTGGAGCTGCTGACTCTCATCCCAACCGCGTCACACTCGGTTGCCCCAATGTCTGCTGGAGGTCCCAGATTGATGAAGCCAACAGGACAACATCATCTGCAAAATGCAGAGATAAAATTCTGAGGTCCCCAAACTGAAAGCCCTCCTCCCCCCGGCTGCGCCTCGAGATCCTGTCCATGAAAATCACAAACAGAATCGGTGACAGGGACAACCCCGACGGAGGCCAACACGCACTGGGAACGAGTTTGACTTTCAAACACGTCAGACACGAGTAAAAAGATGTGTATGAAAACATCAAATATTCAAGAAAACTGTGATGATATCATTTTAATCTCAGTGTATTTGAATTGATAAGGATGATGCAGTTTAACATAGTCCCAATACAGAGCTTGAAACTGATGAGCTGCACATGAAGTTTTCACCGTACACCAGTGCAGCTTGATTAGCAAGGTGCATCTGATAATCACGGTAACCGTGATATTAATTAGGAGGCTAATTCTGGCTAGCAAAAACAAACACTGTATTTCTTAGTCCATCCATTATCTATACCGCTTACCCTGTTCAGGGTCGCGGAGGCGCTGTAACCCACTCATGCACGGGGAGAACATATAAACTCCTCACAGAGAGGCCCCCCGACGTCGTGCTAACCACTGCAGCACTGTGCAGCCTTTCTTAGTCTGTTTTACTCTAAATATTAACATATAAAACAAAAGGAACATCATGCTGCTTTAAAGGAGACGAGCAAGTGAGACCATGAACTCAGTAGGAAAGATTTTACTGCGGTCGTGAATTAACTGAAAAGTAGGCTCATTTTCTCATAGACTTCTATATAAAAAGGACTTTTTTTCCACAGCTGGGCAGCTTATGTACAACCTACAACACAGATGTCACCGTGTTCAGAAAGTCGTAGTTTTCCTGTAAGTGTCCGACACCCAACCAGGCAGCACTTTTATTATATTCATCATTTTGCCATTTCAGCCTCACTGATGATGTAGACGATGATGTAAGACAGCAGTGACTCATCATCTGCAGAGTGTCTGAGGGTCCCAAAGTGCTCCACTGACGCACAGGTAGGTATCCGTAACAGCTCAGTATATTGTATGAAATGAATTAACAGCAGTGATAAATTATGTTCATAAAATGGTAATCATTTCTCACGTTCCCACCTTTCCTTTTCCTGCCATGAGGAGTATAAAATACTGCCTGCGGGAAGTTCGACCAAACATCACGAAGAAGACCCGAACAAGAAACTACAACACCCAACGTTTTAATACTGCCTTTTATTTACAGGCCCATAATGACAGCGACCACAGTGCTCCTGAAGCGTCCTTCAGCAACATCTGAACACTTTTAATTAACTGATGGAAGAAGTTATTGTACAATGATAAACACACGTCTTTTGAGTGCAAGGTGACATCTAATTGCTTTTTTCCTCAGGCCACAGCCCTCATCACAGAAGCCACAGCCCTCATCACAGAAGCATCACACTGAAAACTGCCCACAAGTGGAACACGTGAAATATCTGATCTGTTCATTTTAAAACTCTCACTATATAAAGGACAACATGCTGTGCTTGGACTTTTCAGCTTTTACACTACATCACCTAAATTCAACTTTACATGGAAACAACAAATATTCCAGGACAGCTTCCAGACACGACACGAGAGGGGAAGCTAGATGGACATGTTTGGAGGCATCGGGGCCACAGAACAAGCTGCTGTGTTTAAAGAGCTGTGAGCAGCAGTCTGAATGTGACATTCATCACAACAACAAATTTGCAGTCTCTCCGTTAGGCTGTCAATGAACAGAATATCAATTCAAAATGTGGTTTAAAAGTAGTATGTATGGCTTTACTAGTGCCTGTTCTCATTAATGTTTAACACTGATAGAATCACAACTTTTCGACTCACTCAAGGCCGGCCATTCACCTGCTTTTTAACCAGGTGTTCGCGTACACAACCGTCTGCGTCATGAACGTCATGCACCATGCGTGTTGCTGGAGGACACCTGTAGGGGGCACACCAGAGAGCTCAGGCTGTATGCAACTCTAGGTGAGGGATGTAAACAACAGACATGGCGACACTCAAGGAGGTTACTGTCAATACACCATCCGACCCAGCTGCCCCATCCGCTGTGCATGCGCTGACTTTTGCGCATGCCCGATCTATTCCACGCATGCATCGCTCATCTCGGGAGAGTTGTGTTGTAAATGGTGTTATATATGATCTATGGGTGATTCCCCACAGGTAAAGCTAGGAGAAAGACACAGGGGGGAAGCAGGTGCAGACCCAAGGGTGTCTCAAAGTTATCCCAGAGGGATAACCACAAAATCGCAGTAGCGAGAGATTGGAAAGAGGAGGAAAAAGACAACAAAACTGTATAGAGCCGCTACAGGCTTCCTTAATGAAATAAAGCACTAAAATGATTAACTAAATCACCGCTGCCAAGCAGCTGACTCAAAACCAAAATTGTCCAGGAGACCCAGAAAACTCGAAGCTAAAGGCAAAGGCGTTTGATAACCAAGGAGGCTGGAGTCACACAAACTCTCCAGCACCCCAAATTATTCCCTGGGAAACAGGGAACTACAAATACACACAAAGTTCTGAGTTGGTGTTTGCAGATACACCGACAACTAGAGAAACCACATGGAGAACCTCTCACTACCTCTGAAGGTGAGATAATGAGTCAGCCCAGGGCACTGGAGACTCAGGGTATATGAAGACTCCCCACACCTGGGCTTAATCAAAGCCAATCAGTGCCACACACACCTGATTGCAGTGAGTTGATTCTTTCACCACTCTCACAGGGCCGAAAGGTTGAGTGCCCTCACACTATCATGCCAATTTTGACATCACAGCAGAAACAGCTTCTGTGTGTTCGGTGGACAGAACACGGCGTCTGCACCGTCCCCTCTCCGTCTCTCCAACATGTTCCCCCGTGCACGGACGTAACGGTCCGGGACGTGTTTCCATTTAGTTTTGCAGGTTTCCACGTCGACCTTTAAAACAGAACTTATCTGTCTGCAGCTGTTTGACAGGCATGTTTGTCTCTGTGCAGAGGCAACGGCACATCGTACAGGTGTGGATAGTTGAGGACTTGGTCTCTCAGCTTGTCTTCAGAACTTACATCAGGAATTCATATTGTCTTTTGCTTTGTTCACGCTCCTGAAATCTGGTCCTTGAATGCCTTGAATCCATTCCTCATAGCGACTGTGCCGACAGTGGCCAGCAGAGGATATGTCCGGGACTTACGGGAATAATGAATGAGGCCTGCTCTCATCCCACTGCCAATAAAAGAAGGATGGTGGCAGACGGCAGCTGCTTCAGGAAAATAATGAAATTTGCTCAAGTATTTTTTCAGAGGATGACAAACATATAAAATCCATACTGCTTTTTAATCACAGACACTCTGCACTGTGTGGTTGTTTGTGCTCGTGGGATGTGCAGACCGAGCAGATGTGATCACAATATATAACCAAAGAGAAAATGTGAATGTATAAGTGCGTCACCATTAAAGCATTAGAGATAGAGAGGCAAACAAACAGTGTTAGAGGTGAATTAAGTTGTTTTTGACGGCGCTTTAAGGTGTGTGAACGTGTGCTGCTTATAATGAGGGTTTGTGTTTTTCAGTCTTAATAATCAAGGACGTCTACTGAAGTACGATTATTTATCTAACTGTAATTCCTCTTGTCTGCTCACTGTCTAATAGAAATACATTCGGGCGACTTAGCTTTAATTATTCACTTGTTCTTGTAGAACTTCCAGCAGAGCAGGGAAACCTGCTCCTTTGTGCTTACATGTGTTTGTGTGCTTGGATTTGAAAGTATAGTTGAAGGCAGGGCAGATTTATGTTTGTAGTACTTATTAGAAACAAAGTGCTTTACAGGGGCAAGTAAATGCATTAAAGAAGACATCAAGAAAATATTAACATCGCCTTTAAAAGACAATAAAAACATGAGCGAAAGTAGCCTAAAAGAGCAGGAATAAAAATAAGCTGCAGTAATGTTTTAAACCCTAAACAGCAGGTCAACAGACGTCTATTCTGGATGTAAAGCTCCTGCAGCAAGTTTAAATAGTCGGATGCTGACTTACTTTGCTACCACATTGTGTCCCTAACACAGAGCTGAGGATAACTTTGCTGTATTCAGAGATATTCAGGGCTGACGAACACAAACAAATTGTGGTGCCTCTTACGCTTCCATCCCACTGCTGGCTCAAGCAGCTGGATTCACGGGATCACAAGATTGCGCGAGAATTGCGAAATCACGCGATAACATGAATGTTAAACAGAGCAACACACAAGCAACAGTTCAGTTTGCACCTCCAGGTTGATCATCTGCTCATTTGGAGATCATTCCGTGATTTTTGTGCTTCTAACATAGCTGAGGACACTACTTAATTAAAAGTGTTCTTTTTTTAAGATTTCAGTGTGTTGTTGCTATGTTTTATTTTGAAATGACGTCAAAAATAGACCCGGCGTGTATCTTTAGCGGAGCAGAGCGGAGAGATGCTTCTGGGACGCACCGGAGACAGACCGCGTCACACGCTGTGGAATCACGAGCTTCGACTTGGACTTGGACTTTAATTTATTTAGTAAAATAGCTCTTAGCACAAAATTTCATTTGTACAACTGCAGAATGAGAATTAGTGGATAAAAACTGTTTTGATAACTAAAGTAGTGTTCGTGAGTAAAAGAGAAACCGGAGAAATGACACTGAAATGGATTTACAGCATAAGGGTCCCATTTGAAAGGAGAATTGATTATAAAGAAGTTAAGTACCAACAGTGTTTATTGGATAACAGACTTTTGTATCAGAGGAACATGTTGATTGAATAAAATGTTTTTCTATTAAAAAAATCTAATGTAAATATAAAATTGGAAATGACATGCATTGCAGAATAAACCGTGCGCCGAGCTGACAACACGAACAGTGTGTGCTTTCCCCACTGCTCCACAGCCTCTATAGGCGCTGTGGCAGCAGGTTTGGCTCCTGGCCCTGGACCCCCAGGCTCGAGGCCGGTAACACTAGCAAAGCTCCAACACTGATGCCCAAACAGAAACTCTTTCAAAGGACCACAAATGTGCCTTTAGCCCAACCAGACAACCTGTCCTCCTGCAGAGACACAGCGAGTCTGACAGGAGCTGCTCATGGCTGGTTAGCTCTAACTACCTGCTCGATGTCTCTGTCCATGTCACACTGAGAGGTGGTCAGTCAGTCAGTCCTCCTCGACCCTCCTGTGTCCCCTGCCTCAAGGCCGTTCATCCTCTAGCTGTCGAGAAGAGGTTGTTTTAAAAGTATTCTGGGGTGTTGTTGTCCTTCTACTTACTGGTTTTATGTTACAGGTACATTTTAACTGGGATGCACTGTATTGTGAGTTTTCCGACACTCCCGGGCCGTCTTTATGCACGTTTCTAACCACATAATCTAAAACTTCTGGTCCCAGGACGTTACTTAAAGTTTCCTTCAACCAGGTGTTGTCTGTCAAATACGGTCCAAATAACCACCAAGATCAGGCAGATCAGTCTGCTGAATGTTTAACTTCTGTGGCACTTGTCCTCAAAAGCTCCGTAGTGCTTGGACATCACTGTGGTCCATCTGTCTATGCTTCTTCTGTAACTCCATTACTGTGCTGAAGCAGAATAAACACAAAACAAACATGCTGGTTTGCAGGCAGGACTCTCAGTGTGTGACACAAACAAGCCAAGAACACCCTCCAACATGAACTCGTTGGATTTTCCGGTCACTGGACACTTCATACGTGGCTGATGCATTGTTGGGCCTATCTATAGTAACAACCATTCTGGAGAGTATCTGTTTGGTCACTAAAAGCTTGTCAACCTTTTAGCAGCGCTGCATTTAGATATGTGATGCCGTCGCTGGTTAGACATCCCGGCGGGCAGGTCTGGAGCGGCCCTTCTGTCTCAGTCTGTCTCATCGCTGGCTGCCCTCCACATGCTCCTCAGTACATACATTTTCATCTGTGACTCATGTTACATCCTTCAGCTGATGCGTTTGTTCAAAGAGCCCTGTGAAACCACTCGCAGTCTCTCATGTCCCTCTGGATCTCTTTGTCCTTTCATCAGTTTTCCATACGCTGTGTGCCCTATTGATGACGACATTTCCAGCATGGTGAGGATATGTCTTAAATGTGTATCACTTATCTTCTGTAAACTTCTGCTCTCCTTCCAAAGCATCTCCACCACTGTGGCTCAAACCAGAGCTGGAGCCGCATGTGGGATTGTGTGACAGTTAGATGGTTTCTATATATATATTCATTTATAGCAGAAAGACTGCAGTTGCTCTGATCTCACGGAGCATTTTAGCATTGTTCAGCTCAACGGTTTGTTTTTATGGCCTGACACTTTATTGTTTTGGTTCAATCTCAGCGCTCTCATGAGCATCGTTTCAGCAGCAGCAGGCCCATTTTCAGCGGAAAGGCTTCAGATAGCACACTGAATACCTGCACGGCACCGAAAGGAAGGCAGCTGAACTAGTGGAATTAGTGAGCCATTAAGCAGCGCAAGAGAAGGACAATTTTCTCAGGAGCTGGTGGAGAACAGAACAGGGCAGTCGACGGTGGACTTCGATTCATCATGTGGACACAACTCCAAATAAAGAGGACTGGCCAGCCGCGAAGTGCTGAAAGTGGCAGTAAAAAGAATCCAGACAGAGTCCCTGCAGATGGCAGAGAGCTTTACTGAGCTGTGTGTCCTTTAAGGTGATATTATGAAGCAGGACATGGATATAACATAACTAACAGAAACAAACACAAATGATCCGAGGGGCGAAGGCGTGCACGCTGGACGAATGCTGGCTTTGCATTTAGTCTGAACGCAGCTTAACTATGTTTCAGCGTGAAGTCAGACAGAAACTGTCCCACTGACCTATTAACAAAGGTCGAGGCCGAACTCAGGCCCACATTAAAGGTTCACAATGTTAATATGTAAACAGACATACTTTAGGCATCCTATCCATCCATCTATCCATCTTCCTTATTTGGATGTAATATGGTTTGTGTCGGCTGTCAAATCTCATCTATGTAATTAGCGCCCGCTGGCGATATTTGTGCTCTTCTTCCCTCTCATCCTCTCTCGCTCTCCCTTTATCATCAGTGCCGCTCTCTCCTTCTCTCTCCTCCACTCTACGAAGCAATAAAAAAGGACCGAGAGCGTGGGCGTCGATCGCTGCTTCACGCTGCTGCTCAGCTGACAGGCAGGAGAGAGGAAGAAAGGAGGGAGAGGAGGAGGACAGAGGGAGACAGAAGGAGAGGCGATGAGATGGCGTAGAAGAGAGAGAGAGAGAGAGAGGAAAGAGAGAGAGAGAGAGAGAGTAGGAGGGAAAGAGAGTGGTTAGTGTCTGCAGCTGTTCGGCTGACAGAGAGGATGGAGAGCAGAACAGAATGTGCTCTATGTGTGTCTGAATGCATACGTGTGCGCGTGTGTTTCCAGATACTGTTTGCATGTTGCAGCTTGTGTGTGCTGTGCATGCTGCTGTACATGTGCATGAGCTCCTTAATGCATTTGCATGGCTGTAGGTGAAGCAGAGAAGCCATGCAGAGCGATGAGGAGCTTTGTTTAGCTGCTGAGATGGAGGTAGCTTTGACCTAAATACTAAAAGCATGTTTCACACGGAGGAAATGAGCCTCTTAAGCCCAATGATTTGCAGCAGCAGCAGCACAGCTACTTAGCTAACGAGGAGAGGTTTAATGACTCAGGAGAATACCACGGGAAAATGTAATGAATTATACATAATCATTTTTATACAGTGTAAAAACAATGACATGTTCTATCACTTGGAACCCTTTTGTCTCTGAGAGGAAATCTAAAATGAGCTATAAGCGAGGGAAGGTTGGCCAAGGACACTGCAGCTACATCTGAGTAACATGAACTTCATTAGTACTGTGAAGCTTCATTAAGAGACAAACCCGGCCCAATGTAGCACAGCATAAAGTGCAGACTTGGCATCAGGATTATTGATAAGTGAGGCATTCAATTTTGGAGGCGGGCACAATAAATGCATGCTTTGATTTACACCGCCTTCCTCATCCTGGCCGGTCACATGTGCTGCCTGTCTGAACAACAAAAGAAAGGAATAACGAAGTAACATCCTGCAAGTTTCAAAAAATGTGGGCCGCTGCAAGAAGGCATTTGTTTTCCTGAAAGAGGATTATTAATATAAACAGTAATATACAGCATTTTTATTCATTCAATCAACATCGATATGATGCTACAAGCCAGGGGCGGAGCCAGACTTTTTTGACTGGGGTCGTCTAACTGGGGCACCGACTTATGCAGGGTGTCCACATGCACACATATATTTACCTTTTCTATCTCCTCTCATCATATCTGCTTTTACTTTGAACATTAAAGTATCTAAAAGATGCTCTGTTTATTTTTAACTTTAAAAAGTAACACAGCACAGCGGCAACAAATAAATCTTCTAAGCTTGATTCTTAAGGACTCAAAAGGAGGATGTATATCCACAGACACGATTTAAAGTACTCACAAAAGACCACACTGAAATCCAAAGAAAGCTACGAGCAGCCTGCTGCAACACAGCCCAAACAGTTGATTTTAACATAAGTCCCGCCTCTGACAAATAGCCAATCAGGGTTTAGGACTTTGTGGTGGCACCTGGGGTGGCCAGTCAGATTTCAAGGATGGGTCCAGGCCACCCCTCCGGATCCATCTCTGCTTACACCAGCGTACAACAAGCAAAAGAATGAAGCAACAGGCAACATTTACATAATGAACCCCAAAATAAGACCTAGATAGATAGATCGATAGATAGATACTTTATTGATCCCGTGGGAAAATTAGGCATTCAGTATCTTACAAGACATGAAATCAGTCATCTGTCAACCCAACCCAGAAAATAATAAAATTAGACACAAAATTAAATAAAAACAAAGGCTGTTAAAATTACAACTATACACTGCAACACTGAGGAGTGGCTGCATTGAGGTAGTGCAATTTTAAACATGATGAGCAGAGTAAGTGCGAAAACAGTACGGTGCAAATGTGCATTAAGATTTAAAACCATAAATCAGTGAGCGTTAAAGTGTCTTAATGCTTTAAGTCAATGAGTTGACTGAAAGTCTGTTATGGGGTTAAATTGTCAATATGAAACAAAGTTATGATTTGGCATATAAGACAAAACTTCACCATCAAACTCCTGATTAAAAGACAGAAGTGTCTCCATCACTTCTTCTGTTCTCTACAGCCGCTCTTGTTTACCTGCCGTCCTCGTGCTCATGCAGCTACGCTGGAGGTAGGTGTGGACTACATGTTACAGTCGACTTGTCTCTTATATTGTTCATCGTTCTAAACGTTTTTATTGCAAATATTTTTACTCCGACTTCGACGACTAATACAAACAAATTGTGTTCATTAAGATCTTTAATTTCACTTAAGGGAAGGGGAAGAATACAAGATGCAGCAGGGGGGCACAGAGGTCATACAGGGTGGGCATGACCCGCTCATGCTGTCATAGCTTTCATCTTTATATATTTAGACTGTTCTAGGCATGCACGATATTATTGGCACGTTATCGGTATCTGCAGATTATGCCTTGAAAATGACACATAGGCATCGACAGATGTGTGATTTTTCTACTGATATTTTCCACCGATGAAACAACGCTTTAATTCTGCCTAAATGCTCGATGATTCCCTGAAAAAGCTTGACGTAATGCCACGACATTAACTCAGCGTGAGTGTGCAGGCGCGCTGCCTGCGCAAAGTTCTCAACAATATACAAATATATAGTAGTCACAGAAACTCGAGCCGATAAACAGAACTTAAACAACTTTCACAACTAGCTCACAGTTAGCTCACATTCTAGTCATTTTACCGACTTACCATCAAACACCCCGAAAATACAGTAGGTGCAGTAAACAACTCCAGGCATGTCTCCCTCACTGCCGTGTTTCGGGGAGATGCTGCGTTCAGGTGCGCTCAGAAACGTGAGTGATCAGACACGTGACCTTTTGTACAACGCCTCTTCCATCAAGTGTGAAGAAGGGTGCAAGATGTCTGCGGTATGGCAGTTTTTGGCAACTACAATAAGAGTCAGCATCAGTTCCACTCCAGGGGAGACTTGATGTTCTCTGCAATCAGAGGGAAAAAAACATGAGCCTAATATATCGGTATGGAAATCGGCAAAAAGGGTTGGAAAATGTCAGCATATCGGATATCAATAAAAAATCCAATATCGTGCATCGACTGTTCATGGGCTGAAAACATTGTAAATCTTTCTTAAAATTATACCAATCTGTTAAAGACCCATTACATGGACACAGATAATGAAACGGGCAAAGTGGGAATATTGGGAAAGGTGAGCAGTTGCCCCGGAGCCACAGAGCCACGGGGACAGAAGTACCAGTCTCGCAGCATTTCACTTGGTTTGGTGTTTTGATCATTTACAAACCTGTGAGGGAGTTTGCACCACAGAAGCACATTCCTAACGAAGGCGGGTGTTGCATTATTAGCTAACCTAATTTGTGAGTCTCACAGGGACTTGCTAATAAACATGCGTCGATGGAAAATATGGTGTTGATTAGTGAAACGTGTCAAAATAAACAGGATAATAAACTTCTCATTTTGAAAGTCACAGCTTTCATGATGTAAATATGATGCAACAGAGCCATTGTGCTAGTGGGATTATTACAGCACGACAGTATGGGCTGGTCTCTGGGTAAGTCTGCTGTGTACTCTGTGCTTCACGTCAAAATGCACGCAGAAAACAAGAGTTAGGTTTGGATAGCGGGTCAGTCAGGGAATTATTACTTAGTTTATTATGTAAATGATCAACAAAGAAAGCTAACTGCAGCAGGTAAAGAGGAAATGATCCATGTAAATAGAGAAATAAGTGTGGATTCCAGTAGTTGTTCCTTGCCACCAGCATCGTCTCAGCAGGGCACTTTGTCTTCATCATCACCCTCCTCCTCTTACCCTCCACTGTGCAGCAGGTGTGAATGTGAAGCCGGGCGCTGCTGAACGAGGGCAGCATGCTCAGCAGAAAAAAGCTTTGGAGATAAATAGAGCTCAGAAAGTGGGACAAACAAGGAGGTGAGCAGGTTCTGTTCCAATGACCTGTTAGCTGCTGTCTCACAGAGTATTCATGAGCTCACATCGTCGCTACAGTTGGCCAGGAAAATAACAGAGAGCCCCACACCTGGGCACATTCCTCACTTCACTGTACCATGAAAAAATACCATGGGATCCACAGACATAATGCAGGCTTGTACTGTCACGTTACTGTGGTTATTTTATGTCACTGATCGAAGTCACTCAGCTAACTTAGCCTCAGCTATATTCATCTACAGTTTATGCTAAATTAACATGTCCTGGATCATTTCCTCCAAGACCAAGGCCTGTCCGGTTACAGGTGGGATTTCAGACAGATGTGTGGGACAGTTAGCCAAGGTACGATTAATCAGGCAGGTGCTGGATAAGTTTGTATTTTTGTATGACTTTGGTGTTATAAAGGGTTAGTTTTCATTTAACATAAACAATAACATAAAACTACCTGATAGAGGCAGCGTTAGCTCAGCAACTCTTGAGTTTTGCGAGGAGAATACTGTTTTTGTCAAAGAAGTCTTGAGGCTTTAAAAAGAGGGATGTTGCTATCAGGCGCTTCTGTTTTCTGTAATCGATAGAAGCAATAATATTATAAATATAAATAAGTACAAACAGCTTGGGGTTTCAGCCATTCTACATTCCTACAACACCCAGCATGCGTTGCACCGCTCCCTCTGAAAGGAACAGCCCAGTGAGAGACGCTGGAGTGAAATACTACCGTTTTTTCCGCAGGCAACGGCTCAGAGCGGGACAGAATCCGGAATACGTCGAGAATATAGCGGCGAATCGTCTAAAAGAAAGACAATTCAAACCTGACTATTTTGAACGAGACATGACATTAGAGGATAGTTTAGCAAGCTCTCCAGACTATGTAAAACGTGTCATCTGGCGGAGGTATTCCAGGACCCATTGGAGAAGCGGATAGCATCCTCCAAAGGCACAGAGCCTACCATAATGGCATTAGCTCCCCATAACAGCATGAGAGGACTGAAATCTGCGAACTGGCCCTTTAATAAAAAAGGATCTTAACTTAGCTATCCTTTCTGTAAGGTGAGCAGGCACTTTGAAGCCAGTCCAGCCTGTTTCACTTCTGCTGGCTGAGGCAATCTACTGGAGCTTTTCCAAAAACTAGTGTACTTATCAGCCAATTAGACCCCACTTTGTCAAAGTGCATTTGTAGTATTCATGGTTATATTTACTACAGTAGAGTCTGATTGTGTGACACAGCAGACATTTTCATTTTAGACTCCAGCCCTCTCTCTTGACTTTATGGTCCTCACAGAGGAAATGTGGAAATCAATACGTCACAAATCGTCAGATGGGGATTCACATGAATTAATTTCAGTCAGGTTGATATTTTAACGATATAATTGCTGTTATAGCTGAGCACTAAGACAAACAAATGCTGTAGATGGTATTAAAGGCACAGCATACATAGATTATTTCACAAAGAGAAAATGTTGCTCAAAGAAGCATTGATCTGCAGCAGCAGCAACGACTCTCGCCTCAGGCATCTCAGGGACTGCAGAGAACGATTTCTATGATAAGTAATTATAAATTATACAATTTTATTTGATGCACTTTCAATGCAAAGTAAATAAATGCTGCAGGGCGCAAACATAATGAATCCAAACGAATGGAAATAGGCACGGCCCCTATAGTGCGCGTGTGTGAATGTGCGCACGTGGGATCGATCAATGTGTGCTGTTTTTGCGTGCATGTATGAATCTGTGTTTGAGTGCAGGTTAATGAGTCCCCGTGTTGGTGTGTGTGTGTGTGTGTGTGTCAGTGCTGTTCCTCTGCAGAGGTCCGCCCCTCCATAAAACCCACTTTATGTGCAGATTTATAGGAGACCGTGACTTTCGTATTTATGAGGAGCATCATTTCCTTAAGAGCCGACAGATCTGAGCCAGCACAAGTGTGTGTGTGTGTGTGTGTGCTTGTGTCTACATGTAATTCCTCTTATACACTTCAGCATGCAGCTCATGGTCTCCGTGCAGACTGAAGTACAAAGCAGAGCTCATTGATTCATTAACTGCAGCCTGTATTTATCACCTGCTTCACAGCTACATCTGAGATTTCATTTTCACATTTACAAAGACGGTGAAGTACAAATCACTTCACAGTTCTACTGTACGGACGGGCTTGTGTCCGCAGTCTTGTTCTTATGTTCTAAGTCATTTTAAAGACGAGTCAAATGAAGTAAAGTGACAATCGCTATTGAAAAATTGCAATAAAGCCCCGCGAGGCAATTGGCCTTTAAAAAGAACAAGTCAAATGTGGCGATCAACATTTGCAGAGGGTGCAGAGAGGCCGTGTTTGATTATAGACAACAGTACCCTGTCACACATACACTTCACGAGTAGATAGTGTATCGTGACAAAGGACTCAGTATCTGAGTGTGGAAGTGTTGACGTAATATGTTCGCCAGCTTTAGTGTTATATGCTATATTTTGGTGAACTGAACAAGTCAATTGGCACATCATGAACGAGAACGTGAGCGCAATTTAGTCTGGAGACGGTGAGCGACCGCTCACGTACTGAGAGGTACCGAGAGTTGGCGAGCTCTGTGCTTTACGGCAGCTGAAGTCTGCACGGCTAATGCTGCTAGCATTTCAGACAGTGCAGCTACCGGCACTGCTGAAGCCAGTCCTTCTGAACATCTGAAGTTTTAAGAACAGATGAGTTCAGATTCCAACGGGAAAAATCGTACATTTTTATGCAAATTGTGCCCACTGGGTCTAAAAAAGCCCGAGTCCAAATGTCACATGAGCGATGAATTTGAAACGACACATCGAGTTGAAGCATCGGGCCAGTCGTGGGAGATATCTGCGAGTGAATGTGATAACAAGAAATCAGCTGAAAAAAACTGAACTGTAAACTTTTTAAATTGTGAACTATGCACATGAACTGAACTTGGAGCTCGCTCTTTTTAAGTGTGAACTTGCACAACACAGCACTTTAGAGTAAGAATGCTGATATCAAACTGGAGTCTGATCAAGCCCAATGTCATGAACAAACAAACTGTATGGTCGAGTTTTAACGCTTTATTTGCCCTTTAAAAGTCATCTTAATGATTCTGTCGATGATGAGATAATAAAGAGTTTCTTACAGACGTCAGGAGCAGAAAAGAAGAACATATGATAAAACGGGTTGTTGGTGTTTTTGTACAACGAGGCGAAGAAAGATGTCGGCATCACACAGCTCATCCTCCTCCAGTACAGCATTAGATCATCGCGTCACTGATCAGCGGGGTCCTGACGGGGTAACGCACATCCAAAGTGCTGCTCTGCTTTACATTCTAATGAAATCAGATGTGGAGGTTGGTGCTTCTGATGCCAGGACTTTCTTCTGAGCCCTCTAGAGGTGTCGTGGGCTTAATTCAATTTTGCATCCCACCACCTCCCACCCATCTTTTAATCTGAAATCCTATACATCGGTTTCCATAGTCACTTCCTGTTGATGTGAGCCTGTAGTGCTGATATTTTTGTCACTGAGATACAGACGTACGACATTCTTGGATTTCCCACCACCAGTTGGAGCCAACGATCTCACCTTCTATGCAGGAATCGTCCGGGTGCGAAGGTGTGAAAGTCTGCAGGTTTTTAAATTAATTCTCAAACTCTTATTTTTTAGTCTTCAGAAAACTACTTTGTTACTTTAGAGTGAGTAACCGAGTGCAACACCAAGAGTTCCTTTGTAGTGTTTCACAGTGAGTCATGAGCTCCCTGCAGACCAAACTGCCTCCATGAGCGTTCAATCGACGCTTCTATAAACCTGTTTTCACTTTTTCTATAAAGCTTCGTCTCTCATGCAAATTAACATTTTCCTGCAGTTGCTGTTTTCCAAATGTCACCAGAGCAGCAGATAACACATCAAGGTTTCCTCCCACAGATCCATTTCCATTTGTTCAGCCAAAAACAAGACCACTCCATCAATGTGCGAGTCACTCTGGATGCCAAATGCCACTTGTTAAACAATGCACCCACCGGTGTGGTGAAGCCCACAAATCATTACTGCAAGTAGCCTGGATCAGAGGTGCTGCTGCAGCTCGATGGTGAACGATGGTCACTGAAAGTCTATTAATTTAAACTTGATGAATAACGAACACACTTTTTGTCCTGGTCAATATGTGCCTCAGAGGCCCGGGAGAAAACAGGTATCAACATCACTTTGCACAAGTTTTACTTAATGAAGCCTCAATGACTGAAGATGTCTCACTCCTGCGGTTGCCTAGAATATCTTGCTTTTGTCAATGGCAGGTCGGTTTGGAAGTGTGCTTTGTACACCACAGACGTGCCCCTAAGTTAAGTTTTGAGTGATTCTCTTTGGATGGTATTTAAGAAGGAAATTCCATCTGTGCGTTTCCTCCTACCTGTGTTTCCTGGCAGAGCAGTGACAGAGAGATGTACCTCCTGCTGCCTGAAGAGCTTGAACAAAACACCAAGGAGACTCTGCAGGCAAACACCAGGATAAAGATACCTGACACTGGGTATGACTTAATGCAGCTGCTGAAACCTCTCAGCAGTTTTGCAAAACTAAGACAACATCCACACGATTACTTTGTTTTGTTTTCTTTACAAAAAGCTGCATCTTCTGAATCTGTGCAATGTTACAGCTCTCATGTCTTTTTCATTCTAACACATTAGCATCCCTCTGTGAAGCAGAACACAGGTCATGGACAGACAAGGGCACAGCTCAGATTAAACACCGAAACAGGACGATCGAACCATTTTTGCTCCAGTCTGCGATTATAGATAAGAAAGCAAGCAGACTGGAACAGACCCGAGCTTTGTGACTTTATTAGTTAAGTGACAACTCACTTACGCATGACGGGCACATGTATCTTATTTCGCTCCTGCACATTCAAAGAATAAATTAAGGCTCTAATGGGAAGAGGCGTTCCCTGACCTTCCTCTGCAGGCTAATTTGTCTTTGCCGGCGTCCTTCAGGAAAAGTTTCTCGATGTTTTGATGTGCTGTTCTTCAAGCTCCTGCACTCTGCTTGTCTCTGCTCGTTCTCTGCTATCGAACAGCGAAGAAACCAGGGCAGCGTTGCATAATAAGTAGAATGGGACTGCTGTCCTGGTTTCGTTTATTGCGGGAATGTTTATTTGGTGGAATCAGCACCCAGGTGGAGTTTCTAATGGGGAGCTGAGCTCACTGTTTCCAAAATTATCAACCCCAGTGGTTCCCAAAATACAGCTCTGTGACACTCCTGGGGCCTGCACAGTCCCAAGGAGTTCCCATAACAATGGAAATTTTCATTTCACAGCTTATGAATGCATCCAGTCAGCACAATAATCGCTTTTCTAGGTCGCGCTCATCTGTCCCGAGCGCTTCCATGTGGGAAGGAGGGCACACACGCTCAGCGGGGGCTCACATGTTAAGGCACATCCAGGCTTAATATATGGAACTCTGGTGGTTATTCAATATAGGCAATATCCTCCGAGTGCTGAGTTACTGCCCTGCTTGCACAATCACCAAATACAAACATTGGAGAGACCTGCTTGTGTCTCCTGAGGTTAAAAATGAGGCGATAGTTCACATTAAAGCTGCCCCATCGTACAGAATGACCACAGAGAATCAGATGGGTTAGAGTGCAGGTAAATAACTCAGGCAAGAGACCAGCATGTAGCTTCTAATAATAAGTAGTGCTAATAAAATGCCAAAGGATAAGAGACTTAGCTTCCCGGGGAACAACATGAACATCACCTTGAGTTGAACAAAGTCGCTGGTGAACAGAAAAGACTGAAATCTGTTCTCGGAAAAGAAATAATGTGACATGAAGAACAATATACAGAGTGTTGTGTGTAGAGTGAATGGAGGACCTGCACACATCATGCAACAGGGACAATTTGCAGCTGTACATATCACCTGGGCTCCTCTCATTGAGGTGCTGAAGAGCTCGTTGTATAAATGACAGAGTACAGCTGCAGACCCGACTGAGTGTCTCTCTGCGTATGTCTGCTCCGCTGTTACACTCCGCAGAGTGTTGCTCCGGATAAGACAGCCTCACACACGGCCTCGTTCACAAAGAACCTCCACACACAGCAGAAAATCAGCTCTTACTTCTGGTCACCCTATATCACATGCTGTATGTGTGTGTGTGTGTGTGTGTGTGTGTGTGTGTGTGTGTGTGTGCGCGAGTGAGCCGAGAGAAAATGTGTGAGTATATTACAGATTGCCTCCTTACTGCTTCATATAGGTTTCAGCTGAAGGAGCAGTCCACTGAAAAATCTATAGTGTCCTATACTTATGTCTGTATATTTTGTACGTGTGTGTGTGTGTGTGTGTGTGTGTGTGTGTGTGTGTGTGTGTGTTCTCAGTAGATGATGTGAGTGGAGATGACAGCAGTCGCATGCTCCTTGTTAGTATCAGACTCCTCTGCAGCCCACCTGCTGCAGACTGAATCAAGAGGTATTACCGTAACATTTAGTGTATAAGAAGAAATTTTAATACTTTTTTTTCCATCTAAAAAGTGGGCGTGGAGGGAGCTATTTTTTTATGTTACAGTATTTTACCCAAACGATTGCACGGACATGTTGTCACAGAGAGGCGCCATCATGAACGCCAGTGCGGCCGCCATCCTCAAGACAATCAACGTTACCGTTTAGGCTGAGCTCAACTACCACACCAGTAGCTAGCTGGATTGCAAAGTCGACATGGTGAAACCAGATGGTGGGATATAATGTGTGTGTTTTAAATGTGTTTCAAATGAAAATGAATGAAATGGTGTTGAAATAACTAAATAGCAATAAACCTTTGTTACCCTGGGATACCCCCAAAAAACAGACTGCGTCCTATTTTCCGGTGCGACTTATATTCTGGACTTTACGGTAATATTCCATCTTACCAATGCAGCCCTTAAGTCCCCACCAATCAGTCATTATGTGTGTGTTTCTGTGTTTTAAGGAAGTATGTATCTTTTTGTAAAAATGTTAGCTGCACCTGCTTGACTTTCAGACCTGCAGGCTGCGTCCACTTCTTTCACACTGTGCAGATAAAACCATCAGCTGTCACACCACACACTCATCTTAGTCTCTTGTCTTAGTCTGTGAGCGTGAGCTCAGCCGGATCCTGTCTGAAAAACAAAACTAGTTTTAAAAGCAGTTGTTAATGATGGGAGACGAAAGTCAAACAGATGTTCCTCATAATGAAGAAAAATACAACAGTCATGGATACATGCAGCAATGTCTTCTGACACATTGGGCTTCCAAGTGTAACACACACACACACACACACACACACACACACACACACACACACACACACAGTCTATTAACAGTGTTGCAGTCACAGCAGCTGACACATCTGATCAGTGAGCTGCCCTAACCAACTCTCATCTGAATAATCACAGTCTGCACGGCCCACTGGCTGACACTGGATCAGCACTAATAATACCGCCTGTCCTCTCAACACACACGCACACACAAACACAAACACAAACACACACACACACACACACACATTTTTATTCAAGAGTTTGTGTCGCTGTCTTCCTCACTCTATCAGCTCTGATTTCAAATGTGCTTTATAAGCTTAAAGTCATTGTCGTCAAAGTCTAAACGAATAACAGATGACAAACATTCATTTGGCCGCTATGACAGCGTGACATTAACAACAGATACCGCATGATAAGTTAAGAATCTAACAGCAGAAATAGACAAATTATTCTGACAAAAAGTTCCAATCTACTGACAGTCGGATTGGTTAAAGTAATAATCTGGAAGATTTTCATGTAAATAAATGTCTGTTAAGTCTCTATCTATCGCTGAATAAGGTAACACAATGGTGATTGAGCCTATGGCCCACTGATGAAAGCCTTTGCACTTGCAGAATTAAAGACTGGGTGTCTGTGGTGACATAAATCACAAGCGGCGCCCAGTTACTGACTCGTTTTCCATCATCCAGCAGTGGTTGGTCTGCCAGAGAGGGTAGGCGGAGCTAAGCGGCTGCTTTTCCGCTCTCTGCAAGTGTTGCGAGTAAACAGTAATCTACTATGGCTGAACAAACAAAGAAAAGATGGATGACTACAGATACAACTTCAACAAGAAGTGAAAATCCAAAGAAAAAGAAACAAACTCGACGCTCAGATGAAGCAAACAGTCTGAAAAGGAAAGCGACAGTCAGCCAGGAAAATCAGGAGTTACAACCGGAGCCGACCGTGGACGTCACACATGCAGCACTGTCTGGATGTCTGGGAAGTGTGCTCCTGCAATTACCGTTTATCACCAAAGAGAACGAAACTGAGATCTTCGAGATTACAACTTTAAAAGCTTACTGTGTAACATTTTTATGCAGCATCGAGTCATATGTCAAAGTAACTGTCACAAACAGTACTACAGTGTAAATGATAAACTGCTACAGGTGGCACTGCTGACACCACTGACTGCATTTACTATTAAATCTATGTTACCTACTCACATAATGTCTTGGGTCAAATGATCTCAGCTCGTGGTTGGTCCAATTGCAAAATATTTTACCTGCAGATCAACTCCGCCCACCTACCACTGCCGATCCTGCCGGCAACACCACCAATATGCTAATCAGCCTTGTCTGATTAGCATTCAAGACTCTTCATGTTAGTTATCAGAGCTGTGACATTAGCATGGGACTCTGAACTGGGACCTAAGGGCTGTGAGCAAACAGCTCTAACCCCCTGAACCCCTCCCCCAGTCTGTCTAAATTTAAACAGGAACATCTGAAGTGTGAACTAAATGTGAGTCAGATATGATGTCTCTTTTCATGCTGAAGCTGCAGTGAATTAATGAGAATTAGGTCACACAGGAATTTCAAACAGAGCTTGGTGCAGAACTAAATTAAATCAGGAGTTTGCCAGAATGAGACGGGGAGTTTCCTGCCAACAGAGTTTGCAAGATTGTGGCCTAAAGGATGTTTGTCACAAAAAGTTTGCTGGTTCAATTCAATGGGGGGAAAAAAGTGTGAGTAATGGAAATCCGTAACCGTTTCGATACATTCCCATGACAGCTCAGATTCATGCATAAAAAAACTGTCTACCTAGTCTGAATACACACCTGGCAAGGTTAGCTGTTCAGGCTGTGAGGCAGAGGCCCAGAATCTGACACTTCAGAGATACCTGAGCAGACTAACTTTTGCTCCAGAGTGGTCTGTTGCCGGTTTTGGATGAAATTCTATCAATAAAAAAGTGTCTGAACTTGACTGTGATGACTTCATTATTTTCACCAACCATCTAAAAGTGTTGGCAGGTATCATGATGTGGCTCTGACTCCATTTTTGTGTAGTTTTTGAATGATGATGCTCTTCATCTTGTGCCTGTTGCTTGTGTGGGGTTCCTCAGGGTTCAATCCTGGGCCCATTATTGTCGTCTATCTAAAGGATGCTTGTTTACCAATAATCAATTGACATAATATGGATTATTAATATTAAATATTAAATAGACTTTACATGCTCATAATAGGGCATGCTTAACACAACTCATATTATTCTGGTCTCAGAGTTTGTTTAATGCCAGACTGCAGCACCGGCGCTAGCTGCCAACAGGGGAATATTTAAGATGTAACATTGTATTACCCTAACAATGTCTGACTTTTTTTGGGTGCCAAATGCTGTCGTACTGATTTTATAATGTTATTATGTCTTTCATGATGTACATACTGGCTTTACCGGCCCTTCAGGCCATACCTGCACTCACCTTCTGACTCAAAGTCTTCTGTTTGATGCCGGCATTGGGCCCCTTCTTCTGCTCCTCTTTGTTCTGTTAAATCACCACTAATTGCTATCACAGGACTCGATAAACAATGACACTCTAATTCATTTTTATAGGGAATTAATGTAATTAGGGAATGACTATTTTACGCTAATTATAGGTTTCATTCTTCCCTCTTAATTATCTCCACACGTAGACTGAAGACACTTACACAAACACTCCAGTAAGTCAACAATAACAAAAAGGCTCCCATCTGGGTGCCACAAGATTTGATCAAAGTGTGCGAGAAATTCAGTGTTTTAGTTTATTAAGTTGTACAGAGTGAAGTATGTCGCCTTCAACTTAAAAGTTGAATTGCAAGTATCAGACAGCATGTTAGAAAGACGTCGACTTTTCCAGCAGGATTAATAAAATGTCTTTATCTCCATCTTCTCTCTCTTGTTCGCTCTTATTCGCCAAATTAATGCAGCAACAGAGCATCTGATTTTCAACCCAAAGTGAGTCATCTCCTTCCATGTTTCAGCAGCAATAAACAGATGAGATCTGGGTCACAGAGGAATTTTAAACAGCACAGCACTCTGAACAAAATTAAGTCAGAGACAGTGACACCAATGATTAGCTCGAGCTAGAGGGCTCCTCGTCGTTGGAAGACAGGCTGTAAACAGGGAGAAAATACTATGAATACTATGGTGCTGATGGATACCGACAGGGATACTTGTTTATTGGCCTCAGTCTCATGGGGGGTCAGAGGTCAGAAGTTAGTATTAGAGCAACACCCTTAATCCCTTGCTCACTGAATATGTAAAGCTTCGTAGCGTTAATTGGATGTTAATTTATGAACGTGCACAGAAAGTATTCCACACACATTACATGTTATTGTTTGCAGTTAATGCAGATACGTGCAGACTTTAAGTGGATTACTTTAACACTGAAGAACAAAAACAAAACCTGATGATTCTCAGCCAAATGATGCAGCTTTAAAGAGCCTTTCTTCTCCGTCATTTGGAGGTGGATTTATCGGCGTTAAATTTCAACAGACATGGAGAAAATTATATCCTCAGAAAGTATCAGTCACACTGAATCTAAGTATAATATGTGTATCATGTCTGCATGTTAAGACTTGACTGAGTGAGGACTCAGTGAGGGAACATAATGTTTCATGCTAACAGGCTCTAAAGGTTTTACCTTAATTACCTCCCTGAGATGTTTCACAGCCGCTGCTGCAGCAGCTCTTTGATGAGTGCGCCTGAGCAACAGGCCGAAGTACAACAATAAACAAGTTCCTGCTGTTTTTAGGACATGCATCTGTTTTCAGTCAGACATCAGTTGATCTAATGTGACAGGCAGACTGGGCACCAGCAGGCATAGAAGTGATGTTTGGAAGTTCTGACAAAGGAAACAAGTTGTAAGTGAAGTGCAAGAAAACTAATGTCAAACTTGTACTATTAAAAAGCAAAAACTTTGGAGCAGCTGCTGAGATGTGGAGCGTGTTGGAGAAGTGTCCATAACAAGGCCAGTAAAACGGTGTTTAAGGGTCCGTTTGTTTGATCGGAATCAAAGACCAAATTGTTCCAATGTTGCCTCGAGTTCGGTTTGTGTTCACACGGCAGCTTTTACCAGCAGACCAAAAGATTTGATGCACGAGGAAACTGCATTCTGAATTTCCACGTGGGTAAACTCCCTGAAGTAAACAGAGAGAGAGAGAGAGCACACTGATCGATCACTCTCAACACGATCGGCCACTTCGCTCAAACGCTCCATGGTTCGGTTCAATCGGACTAAACAAGGCTGGTGTGAACCCGCCCTAAAGCTCCTGTGAGGAACTTCCAGTTTGTGTTGATTTTGGCGCCCCCTGTGGACAAAGCCGGACCTCTTATCTGTTTGCTGATTTTGTCCTGTACATGCTGAAGTGGTCTAACAAAAAAAAAAAGAACTTTCTTTAATAGTCACATGTATCACTCACTTTAAATTTCTGCCCTGGAAAATGTAATCTAAGGCAGCGAGCAGTTAATCGCTCTGCTGACACCTACCCCCCCCCAACCAGCAGTTTCAGGTATTAAAAGTAACTATAAATCAATCTTGTCGTGGTCTGGTTTGCTTCTGTAGGTCATATAGAGTCATCAGAATTAATTTCAGTCTGTATCATAACAGGAAAAAAAAAACCGGCGCTCCCATTTTGTACATTCTCAAGTACGTCTTTATTCCCATGTGCGATTATTAGCATTAAAATATAAAGTGTGAAGTGAGTTTCCTTTCTCGCTTTCCTTCTTTAAAGAGAATAAAACAGGCCATATGACAACTGGTGCTCATGAAATATTAGAAAATGAAATGAGAAAATATAACTCTAATCTATATATCGACTTAATGCCTCATGCCAAGTTTACACAACAAGGTTTTAGCTGAGATCGCCAACAAAAGCTCCTGATCAGAGGTGCACCTCAGACACCAGACAGTTTTCTAGCAGGTTATATATCTTGACTTGTCTTCAAACCCAAATCATGTAGTGTGAAATCGGTTTTGGTCATGGGAGAAATTAGGCGTAAAGCCACTGCAGTTCAGGTCAGGGGATATAAAATGTGACGAATATGGCCGAACAACATTTTCTCTCTGTAGCTGGACAAACAGAGAGCTGTCACAGAGATGTGTTGAGATGGTGACAATCGCTTTGTGCAAACCTCAGAAACTCTGAGCTATCCCAGAAAAAGGAAGAAGATGCCCTAAGAGGCTCCACATGCTGGAGATGTACAGTCTCTGTTCAGCTGTTCAGTAAATACTGCAACTGTTAGGAATAAGAAAGCTCTTACAGTGTGTGTGTGTGTGTGTGTGTGTGCGTGCGTGCGTGTGTGCAGTAACTCTGCTTAACTGATTCTTGGACACCAGTAGGACGACTGTTAATAAGACGAATGCGTCATTCAGAATAATGTTAACAGAAAGACGTGACTGAACTATTGTCTCATTGGCGAATGGACACTGAACGCCATTTTACGATAAAGTGCTTCGAATCCAGAATCAGTGATAACAGTGTGAAAAATGTCAAGAGCTCCTTCAGCTGCTCCGTCGGGTCCTCACTGTATGATTACTGATTAAAAATAGACTCCTCTGACTCTCAGGATAGAAATCCTGCTCATCTGTATTCTGTCGTGTAAACACAATGCACCTTTAGCACTTCTTTTACCTTATCAAACGCCGGGGGAAACACTTCATCCTGTGATTTCCCTGAGGTGTTGAAGGACAGAGAGTCCAGCCAGAGCCGTTGATGTAAACACTGTGTTGTCTTAATAACCCTGCTCCCGGCAGACTCCTGCTCGTGGAGGGACGGGACAGGGGACAAAAGAAAGACAGGGAGAGATAATGAAGAGACAAGAGAGTGCAGAGAGAGGAGAAGCCAGTGCAGATTGTTGAAATCCCATGATATATTTGTGGCAATGACGCATAAACATAATTAATTATCAGTTTATTTAATGAGATCTCAGCTGTCTGGCTTGTTAGAACATCAGCTGCCGTCATCTGTTCTACACTGATGCAGGATGGATGCCAAATTCCTGCGTATGTGAGGAAGTAACAGGACAAATCTTACTTAGAAAATATATACAGACACATCCTGTGAATTTGTCTCCTCGGTTTTGTCTATACATTTTCTTTGAGAAGCATTTTCTTCTGTTTTTGGAGATAACAACGAGACATTCATGGACTCAAAGACTCGAGTGTTTTCCTGATTTCAGTAATGACTTTAAAATCTAAAGTTGATCAATGATAATGCAGTTTTCAGTTTTAATTCCAGTTTAATCAAGGTTGGTAATTTAGTTTGGTTGAACAGATTGGTATAAAGCAGGAACCACAGAAATATGAGCTTGTGATGGCTCCTTGTGTAATTAATGTGTCGGCACCACAGAAACCGTGCAGTCTGAAAGTAAGCTGCGTCGTGCTGGACGCTCGACGCCTTTAGAAACTCTGCTGAAGTCGTGTAAAGAGTGATGAAGTCTGCCTGGAGTGGCCATCCAGGATGATGGATGGGCATCCCAAACGCAGGACCTTTACCCGAGAGACCAGAGTTTGAGACTGTTTGAAACCAAAGCAAACGCTGACCTCATTACATGTCAGCACCATGTAATGCAGCGTGGTGCAGAGGTGGAGGGCAACCCACAGGAGCAGGAGGGGAGGTGGTTCATGAAGAAATAATCTCACTGACATGTTTTGTTTTCTTAGACTCTGGCTGCCTTCAGGAGTCAGCTGGTGCACCTCTCGCCTCCACTGTCGCTGGTGCACCTCTCGCCTCCACTGTCACTGCTGCTTAGCTCGCTCCTGTTGGTCAGTGATCAGACCTGAAGCTGGGTTCTTGTTTGTCCAATCTGTGACCTCAGCACTCGTTAAAGTGATAATCTCTGAGATTTTCATGTAAAGAAACGTCTGTTAAGTCTCTATCTGTCACCGAATGAGGTAACACAACGGTGACTGAGCCTATGGCCCACTGATGAAAGCCTTTGCAGTATATAGTATTAATACAGACTGGATGTCTGTGGCGACATTTGCAGAAAAAAATCACAAGCGGCTCCCAGTTAGTGACGCGTTTTCCATCATCCAGCAGTGGTTGGTCTGCCAGAGAGGGTAGGCGGAGCTAAGCGGCTGCTTTCCCGCTCTCTGCAAGTGTTGCGAGTAAACAGTAATCTACTATGGCTGAACAAACAAAGAAAAGATGGATGACTACAGATACAACTTCAACAAGAAGTGAAAATCCAAAGAAGAAGAAACAAACTCGACGCTCAGATGAAGCAAACAGTCTGAAAAGGAAAGCGACCGTCAGCCAGGAAAATCAAGAGTTACAACCGGAGCCGAACGCGTGCTCCCGCAATTACTGTTTATCGCCACTGGAGGCGCCAAAGACACCGAAACTGAAATATTCGAGGTTGAAACTTTAAGATTCCCGGACACAGGGTCTTGTCCTCTACAACCTCATCAGTTATATCAAAATGTATTTTTCTGTCAGCCCAAGTGTTGACTTTGGTTGGAACTGATATTTGAATCCAATGATTTCAGACATTGTTTGAAACACTGCCCCCTGTCTGCCAAAGCAAGCATAGCAGAGAAGATGACCAAAGCAGAACGGTACCTTCTGTGGAAATATTGGATTGATTTGAGATTTGTGAGATTGCAAATATATATTCGAAAATACAATTAAGAGTAATGTTTGGAGTGCCGAGGACGAGCTCGCTTCTCGTTCTACAGAAGTGAAAAAAAAAAAGGATGTAATGATTTGTGGCCTGTGAGACGTTTAAGGGAACATTAGACTGAGTGGCTCTTTCAACAAAGAGAAATGTAATGAGGACAATACCAGTAAAATATGTCAAATATCAATGAGTAAAAAAATCACATGTAAAACCTCACAAGTAGCAGCAGTTTAATACTGTAGGAATATTTTATAGTAACAGAAGAGAATACAGTATATTATACACATTGTTTTATTAGATATGACAGAACACTGCAGGCACGTACGTCGTCAGGGGAAAGTGATCGTACCCTTTCAGTCATTTGCATAAGAATACAGGACGTGTAATGAGAATTCATGTCTGAAGATTAATTTTACGTTTTCAACCTGCTGTTTATTAGCTTCATTCACCAAACTCACTCAAGTGCTCGTCCTGCGAGGTACCACGAGGAGCTCACTTACGTGGACAGAATATCTGTTAGCTTCATTCATCACGTTATTCTGAACAACTGGGAGCCTCCATCTGAACGCAGAGTAAAGAGTGTGTGGACTGAGGTGAAGGCGCCTCTTGGTAACAGTGTTTATCGAGGGAAGAATAAAGGATGGATAAAAAAAGAAGCATTAATGACGGAAAGACGGAGAGAAAGAAAGAGAAACTGGGAGGAAGGTGTTTTTTAGATAAAAGGTAAAAACCTACAAACAGTCAGGAGATGCTTCTGCCTGCCAGAGGAGCTGGTTAGAGCCATTAGACAGAGAGCAGGTTCACTAATTCATTCATCTGATAATGGACTCTGAACATCAGAGTCTGTGCCAAGAGACACGGACGCTCAATGAAGTGGACGCACCTTTCTGGGAGAGTTTCCCGGTAATGTTTGTGACCAATGCTACTGAGAAACTCGACTGGAGGGTGACATGAAGTCTAATTATAACAGCAGCAGTTTCTGGTCACACATCTGAAGGATCTTTAAAGAATAAAAATATAGACTGTATAAATAAAGGCAGTAAACAAAAATGTATTTTCTTTTCATTTTCTTATTAGTTATATACCAACTGACAGCCCTGTGCTTTATTTCTTTAAAGATGGCAGCAGAATGCAGTGACATCCTTTAGGAATAGAAACAAAGTATTAGATCAATGGCTCCAACCTTTTTACCAATAAAGATTTGGAAGGAATCTTTATTGCTCAGCCTTTCTGAGACACAAGCAGGGGGGGGCTACAAGGAAAACAGGTTGGGAACCGGTGCATTAGATAACTACTTAAAATATAACTAATATTGTTGAAAGAAAAAGTTGAGCAAAGAAAAACAAAGTGTGGAAATGTTTCCAATTGCCTTAACATGAGACCAAAGTTAAAACCAAAGCAGTCAGTCATGGTCAGTGTATCACTCACTTTAAGTTGTTTTATCTCTCAATCTTGTCACTGATGGTCTGTTTTGCTTTTGTGCGTCATATAGAGTCACAGGAATTAATTTCAGGCTGTTTCTTTAAGTTATGAACACAACTGTTACCTCGTCAGCCTGGTGGCCTCACGGCCCCTGTTTGGGAAAAACAAGTCAGACCTGCTGCAGGATTAAAGTGCAGATTATAAAGAGGCAACCTCTCCCTCCCTGAGGACAGTGCTCTGTGGTTAGTGGTTATGCTGTCTGATATTTAAAAGAAGCACATTTAAAACATAAATGAAGGCAAGACAAGGAGGAGTTATTTACAATTCAGACACAGAGGCAACATGCTCAGTTCAGTCAGTTAATTATTCTTCAAGGGAAACTTGACTTGCAGTCGGGGGCACAAGTTAAAAGTACAAAAACAAAGGAACAAAAAAAGTTTCCTGAGCATCAAATATACAGAATGCAGAACGACACCAGAGGAATCTTTAACAAGCTAAATGTTTAAATTAAGAAGGTTTTTGCACAGGAGATGTAACCCTTACTGCCCGTGACCTGCTGAACTTTAAACTACATCCTGAGGAGAGAGTTTCAAAATAAAAGTAAAGGTGGGAGTTCACACTTTCTGTGAGTGTTTTATGTTGGCAAAAGAAAGCATTCACTTTCTAGTCACTTACTTTTAGTCAAAACACTGCAACACCTTAATAGGAACAATTAGGGCTGTCAATCGATTCAAATATTTAATCGCGATTAATCGCATGGTTGTTTATAGTTAACCTGCGATTAATGGCACATTCTTTCACCTGTTGTAAATGCACCTTAAAGAGATATTTTTCAAGTTTTTAATCCTCTTATCAACACGGGAATGGACAAACATGCTTCCTTTATGCAAATGTATTGTGTATGTAATGTTTATTATTACTGCAACATTCCAAAACAACAACAAATACTGTCCAGAATATTGTACAGAATAACCTCACAGGTGCTGCATGCTCAGAAAATATGCTGAAAGCAGAACATGGCAAACTGAAGTAACAAGCACCAACAGACGGCACGTTGACCTGAATGTAACATTCAGTAATCAGTCAGTGAGTCTGCAGCAGGAGATAAAATAACATCATTTTAGTCAAAGTTTAATCACTTAAAGACGTGTTTCACAACCTGGGGCTCTCTGCATCAGCTGTGTGCTCGGCCAGCAAGTGGTATTTAAGACTCGACGTCCTCCGGTGGTAACTCCGTTCACGTCGACAGGAAATACAGATAACTGTTGTCTTATCCAGAGAACCAGCGAGCAGGGCGAGCAGAGCTTTAAGGCTGAACATTTAAAAGACCCTTTTCTTTATCCATCTCTGCTCACCGAGGTTTGTTTCTGCATGCTGTGCACAACATCACCGCTGCGTCGCTTCCTCGTTATTATCGCTTTAACTTTGACAGGCGTAGTAATAATGCATGCTTTTAATGACTGCCACCTTTCTGTGTGAGTCCTCGATGCTTCACTCGAATGTTAGAAATACATTCTTTTATGATTGGAGAATGACGGGCAAAGTGTCCCAGAATTTAATCCATGGTTTGTTGATGATGTGATTCTGTGCAGATGTTTTTTGTGCTCACGCGTTTAATCTTTACTTTATCCTGAATTTACTCAACATCCTGACTTTCAGAGTGATTGTAAGCCAATCTGCGTTTCAGCGTTCATCAGTTCTTTACATTTACAGTATGTACGAGCATGTGTGTGTGTGTGTGTGCGTGTGTGTGTGACAGATTTCAGATTGTTTTTCCTACAGGTTCTTTATAGTCCTTTGAAGTTTGTGTGTGTGTGTGTGTGTGTGTGTGTGTGTCTGACATGAGATGAATCTTCATTGATCCAAGCGGGGGGAAATTGTGTGTGTTATCGAGAGTGATTTTTCCTTTATAAGCTCATCTGTGTGCACGTGTGTGTGAGTGAGAGGGGACGCTTTTCTCTTTACCCCTTGGTGTGTGTGTGTGTGTGTGTGTGTGTGTGTGTGTGTGGTTATCTTTCCCCAGCAGAGTCCCCGGCTTCTGACAGGGAATCGAACCGCCAGCTCGTCTCTCTCTCTGCTTTGCTGCTCATCACATCATCAAACCTGACAGCTGCCATCAAAGCCGGGCTCCTCCTCGCCTCTCTCCCGCTCCTCTCTGCCCTCCGCTCTCCTCTCCGGCTCACACACACTCTTACTGCTTCCTCTATCACATGTTTTTCTTCCAGCACACCTGGTTGTGTTTTTTACACAGTATATGTTTATTTTCACAAAGTCAGAAAAACATCAAAGCAAGTGCATCGATTAAATATCAAAGTTGCTTCCACTGAATTCAGCATCAGGTCTAATGAGGTTGATCTGTGTCTGCCCTGGGTTTGGGTCGGTTTTCTACAGGTGGAGACCTTTAATACAGAGATAATGAAAAGTTCCCACTAACAGTTCAGGGTTCCTGCAGTTTATTATTTCTCCCTCGACTGTTTCTTCCACAGAAACATCAACAATTAACCCCGAAAGGCAAAAGTCTGCACTCCTCAGTCCTCAGTGTCTCATACTGCCCGAAACACCGTTTACTTTCACTCTGCTGAGGATGAACGCCCCTGAAAATTTAGTCTTCAAATTAAAACACATAATATTTGCTACCTTAGTGCCGAGTGTCCACATTACAAAGAGCCCCATAAACACAGCCATTCTCTCTCAAGGCGTCCCTCAGGGTTCGGTGCTTGGCCCCCTCCTCTTCTTCCTCGACATGTTTCCCCTTGGTCACAACATCCGCCTTCACCGCCTCCATTTCCACTGCTATGCCGACGACACCCAGCTCTACACCTCCACCAAATCCATCACTGCTGCCACACACTCCACCATCACTAACTGCCTCACAGACATAAAAAAACTTGATGCATGCAAATTTCCTCAAACTCAACAGCAACCAATCGGAAATCCTCACCATCGACCCCAAATCCCTCACCTCATCCTGCCCCGGCTTCTCCCGCTGCATCGATGGCTTCACTGCTCCCACCTTCACATGTCCGTAACCTTGGTGTCATCTTTGATCAATCCCTCTCATCTGAACGTCATGGCAACCACATCTCAAAAACTGCCTTTTTCCATCTCAAAAATACTGCCCATCTTTGCCCCTCTCGTTCTCAGCAGCAGAAACACTCATTCACGCATTCATTACCTCACGACTGGACTACTGCAACAGCATCCAGAGACCACATCACCCCAGTCTTTCAGAACCTCCACTGGCTCCCCATCCAACAAAGGATCCAATTTAAAATCCTCCTC
Source organism: Semicossyphus pulcher (assembly GCF_022749685.1). Lineage (NCBI taxonomy): Eukaryota > Metazoa > Chordata > Actinopteri > Labriformes > Labridae > Semicossyphus > Semicossyphus pulcher. The sequence continues at coordinate 2,508,548 of NW_027211692.1, forward strand.
ATCACTTACAAGGCCCTCTACAACTTAGCCCCCTCCCACCTCACTGACCTCCTTCACTAATAAACTCCCACCTGCAACCTCAGATCCGCCAACGGCAACCTCCTCACCCCTCTCACCTGATCCAAGCACCGGACCTGGGGGGACAGAGCCTTCTCTAATGTTGCTCCCTCCCTCTGGAACTCCCTCCCCCATCACCTCAGACCGTCTCCCTCACTCCCCTCTTTCAAAACTGGACTCAAAACTCACCTTAACAAATCTGCCTGTAACCTGTGACCGATCATCATCTCACTGTTTTAACTGTATTTTCTGCACCTTGTTCGTTTTATACTGTCTTTGCTATTTTGTTTTAACATGTGAAGTGTCTTTGAGTACCTTTTAAAGCGCTGTATAAATATAATGTATTATAATTATTAATTTAAACAGAGAGAAAGTTTTACGTTTTTGTGTAAAAGCAGGCAGAAATGGAGTCTTTTCATGTAAATCATTTGCTTTTCATGTAAATCGTTTCCAGAAGAAAACAAACCATAAATACCAGCACTGACCAGCAGTGATTCAACATAAAAACCCAGCTGACTCTAAAACTAATACATTTCCTCTGAGCAACACTACAAGTGCTGAAACGTACACGTGCATAACACATGGAACATGTGGTTAATGTTGTGTTAATGTTCTCTCTTGGTCAAAATAAACTTTAAAGTTTATGTATTAAAAAAAAAACATGCATAAAATTAATTTAGACGTATTTGACGTTACGTAGGTGATCTCAAGAAGTCAATGTTTGCGTTTGTTGTCACACGAGACTCAAAACCTGTTTCTGTGGGGCACTGGTTCAGCTCGGCGGTTGATTGCGCGCAGAGGCTGCAGTCCACGATGCACCGGCCCCAGGTTCGACTCCCACCTCCTTCCCCACGCTCTCTTCCCCTGTTTCCGACACTGTCCTGTCTTTTAATAAAGCTATAAAAGGCCAAATGTTTTCAGCTGGTTTCCCCCTCTTCTCCCTTGATAACCTTTCCGTCCAGAGGTTGCAGCCTAACTATAAACCTTACGGGTCTGATAAAGCTCCACAGTTTACCTATAAGGCCGTATTTCTTTACGTGGACAGTCTCCTTTGAAGAACAGAAATGAATTGTGGAGAAGGAAATTGCTCTGTGTCGACCTCAGCACATTTGTCATCCCGTATCTCTCACCTGACTTTTCTTTATTTCTCTCCTGCCTTTTTCTCAGTTATAAACGGATCCAGGAGCAGCCCCAGGGTGCGCTCTCCTTATATGTGTGTGTTAATATACCCCTGATAATGTCACCAGGCTGTGCAGATATATATTAAGGAGTGAGTGTGAGTGCATGCATATATCCATGCAGCATATTGCAGTCGTCTGTCTTGTGTATGTTCCAACGATTATGATCCAACGGACCACTAGAGACGGAGCGAGGGGGAGAGAGGGAGGGGGGCGCACCCGAGGGCCTGATATAAAACCAACATTAGAGTGAGAGTAAGAGCCGGAGAAGCCGCGATGAGAGGGGAGAAAGTCAGGAGAGGTGTGAGAGGAAGGCAGATGGTGTGTGTGTGTGTGTGTGTGTGTGTGTGTGTGTGTGTGTGTGTGTGTGTGTGTGTGTGTGTGTGTGTGTGAGAGAGAGACAGACAGAGAGAGAGAGAGAGAGAGCTAAACTTCTCTCCTCTTGAGTTACAAGCACCTCTCCCACATCTTCTTCTGCTCTTCACTGTAATAAATTCAAGTCTTGACATTAAAATATGAATCACTTCCCGCGTTCGGCTCAGCCATTATTATGCCCTCACTGCTGCTCCCAAACTTCTCTGCATGTTCGAGTGTGCGAGCTGCACACTCAGGAAGCGCTGCATCCCGGATCCATCACACTTATGAGCTTAATATTTAAAACCAATATGTCCTTTTCTAACAGCTGCATCATATAGCTTTAATTATTAAAATAAAACACACTTCATTTTTGGATTAATAACAATAACAACAAAATAGGGAAAGATGTTCTTCACGTTGTTCGTCTGTGATGTAGCTGAAGATATTTGGACTTTTACGAAGTGTGCTGTTTACATGTGAATGAGGGCAGAATGTTGCTGTTGTTGTTTTTGTTTACAACTGATAATTCAACAAATGCTTTCCAAAGCAAACAGGAACAATAAGGTAAGGACTTCAGAGTGCTGGCAGAAAAATAACTGTATATTTAAAACATATTGACAGCAGCATCAGTGCTATCAGTAAGCACTAATCACTGGGTTCTGTCCAGGTACTCCGGCTGCCTCCCACAGTCCAAAGACATGCTCGTTAGGTTCATTGGTGACTTGTACTCGTAGGTGTGAATGTGACAGGTTGTCTCCGTCTGTCAGCTCTGTGATTGACTGTTGATCAGTCCACGTGTAACCCCGCCTCTCGCCCAATGAAAGCTGGGATCGGCTCAGGCCCCTCAGAACCCTAAACAGTGTAAACACTTTGAGGATAAACAGTAATCACAGGAGCACACTTCCCAGATATCCAGACAGTGCTGCATGTGTGACGTCCACGGTCGGCTCCGGTTGTAACTCATCCATCTTTTCTTTGTTTGTTCAGCCATAGTAGATTACTGTTTACTCGCAACACTTGCAGAGAGTGGAAAAGCAGCTGCTTAGCTCCGCCTACCCTCTCTGGCAGACCAACCACTGCTGGCTGATGGGAAACGCGTCACTAACTGGGCGCTGCCACAGACACCCAGCCCATAATAATACTATATACTGCAAATGCAAAGGCTTTCATCAGTGGGCCATCGGCTCAGTCACCATTGTGTTACCTCATTCAGAGATAGATGGAGACTTAACAGACATTTATTTACATGAAAATCTTTATTTAAATTTAGATTTAGAATAAAGAAACTCAAAACTTTGACTTTATAAGTTAGTTTCAGTGTTCATCATAATTTTAAATAAATTAAAACTTAAAAGTTTAAATTTCACTTCCTGTCAGAGACGGTATAATTTAGACTCAGTGTACCATGATAAGGCTTTTACAGTGATTATATTGCCTGCCTGTAATTACAACAAAGTTATCTCCCAGCAGATCCTCTCCTGATGGAGCCACAGGGATCTGTTTGCTGGCTCACTCTGGTTTTCCAGAACCAAAAGTTTTCTCCCAAAATAACTTTCAAGGATTTATCTTCCAGCTAATACGAGGCTGTGGTGAGAAAGCCATGCTGAGAGAACGGATAAATATTTCATCATGCAGTCGGTCTCGTCTGGCTCCTTCTCAAAGGTTATTTAGCCTCCTGTGTGTTCAGAGAAGATGTACCACCTTTCCTTTAACTGACAAGCTTGACAGACATTTATTCTACTCTTTAATTTCACATTATAAATCCTGACAATGTGACATGTAGTGTAAAAGCACAGTCTGATGTCGTACATCTACATCCTGACGTGAACTTGCTCTCCAGCTGTTACAGTTAATGCTCTCTCCTCTCTTTGTCCTGGCTCCCAGCCGGCTCAGCGCCTCACAGCACTGTGAAGCATGTTTATGTAAAAACCTTGTCTGTTTGCGGACCCTCAACTTTCTCTCCCTCGCAGCCACACGTCTCGCCCAGAATGAACCGGCCGCTTCTCTCCTCTGTCGCCCGAGCCCGCCACCGCCGCTGTAACAGAGCGGAGTGTCTCTGGTGGGTCGGCTGGATAACAGCAGAGTTAGTGTGCTGGCTGTGTTTGGGCCCCTGGCTCCAACAGTCTAAGAATCCTGGTCTCCCAGAGTTCACGTCTAGAAAAAGAACAATGCAGCTGGAGAGTAGAGTCGGGGTTTGTTTCCATCCAAACGCCGGGCGAAATTCAATCAACTCCTATTCTCAGGAAAGTGTCGAGTTTATGCAACAGTTTTCACTGACTGCCTCCTCCCTGTGATGAAGCTACATGTGAGGACGCATTCAGAGAGAGCAGAACAGGAATAGCTCAAGACAATGATCACAGACACATTTTCCTGCACACACAGGAGCACAAAGCCGAGCGTGGAGTGTCAAAACTAACAGAGACAGCAACCAGTTCAAAGACTGCTTTCACTACCTGCCACGGGAGTGTCTGAGGTAAGTCACCAAAGTTTAAAGAAGTGGGACGATGTTGCCAAGAGGAGAGATGATTAGGCGAAAGTTAGACAGCTCTAATTGCTCTGAGGAGTTTGCTCAGCGAGGAGTCTCCACGGTGCCCCGCTGGTTTAGCTCAGTTTGTAGAGCAGGCGCCCCACATAGAGGCTTCAGTCCTCCACGCAGCGGCCGCAGGCCCGACTCCCGCCCTCGGCCCTTTGCTGCATGTAATTCACCACTCTCTCCTCCCCATATTCCTGTTTCTCTTCAACTGTCCTGTCTAGTAAAGGCCAAAAAAGTATTCTTACGAAAAGCAGCTTCTACAGTGCGTAAAGCTCAAGTTCAATTCACCACAGCCTTTACCTCTCTACCTCTCTCCTTCTGCTTCACAACGGCCGTGGCAGGAGACGACATGTGTTTTGGGTTGTTCTTAAGTCCAGTCCAGAAACGCATGAGGGGGATATTTCCAAATTGGGTGCACACTCAAAGATCAACTTATTCGATTCTGGGGGTCAAAGGTTGCAGTTCACGGTCACTGTGCTTTCACGTCCATCTTTTTCCTGTAGCACATCTTGTTTAACTGTGGATTTTATCTTCAGTTTATTCCTTCGTTCCTTTCTGTGACTTCTTCTAAATATCAGGTTGAAACAACACGCAGCCCAGTCCTGGTTCTTATCGGAATAATTCCAATCAGAAAAAAGAGGTTTGCCTGCAGTTGCAGCCGACGTACAGCCAGAGAAAGACTGGAAAGCACATCCACGTCTGACGCCAGAGATCCTTTTTCAAAACACAGGATTCACCACGTCCTCCTCACATGACATGAAAACGTGAGCTCCCTCCATTTACTGCTGAGAAACACTACGTTGAGCATGCTGTCCAGGAGGTGAAATATTAACTAGGTCACTTCAGGCTTCTTTGCACAATAAAGAATCAAATTCTATTATCGTTGTTCATTGCTCACATTTCCTTTTTCATCCAAGTGATTCTTTTGTCTTCTCCGAGTACCTCTTAAACTTGGATGTGAAATCCATTCGACCCAATTTCATCCCGCCCCGAACCAAAACAATGAACCCCCCGTTGTCATTACTGGGCTGTTAGGGAGCCAGCAGCGGTCTGGTTACACTGGGCAGCTTCCAGCGGCCGACAATGCTGGGCAGCAGGTGTGAATGTTTGGCTGCGTTGATGTGAAGCTCTGTGCCGGGCTGAAAAATGCTTCAGGAAATGAAAATGCAAGATGGGGCCCAACATGCAGGCAGAGGGAGTGCGTGCTGCAAAGCAGACGTGGGTGAATTTAAAATAGGAGTTCATTTAGCATTTAAAGAGCAGCACACCTCTTTAATGAGACTCCCACAGTATGCAAACACTTTGTTGCATCATATTGATTTTAAAAGGCCCTGTGGCACTGCGTGTGTGACAGGGAGTATCTAAAACACATTTCATGGCAGTGTTTCTTGTAGTCACTGAAATGTGGCTACTTCACCGCCGTCCTCGGGCTCTTTGCTCGAGGGCCAGACAGAGACGAAAACACATTCACAGGAAACATCAGATTAACCATCATTTATTTTGTGTTTAGAGAGGACTGCATGGCTCGTGTGAAATGTGTGCGTGTCCTCCTTACTGTGCAAACGTTACTGCATAATAAGAGAGCCGCAGCTTGAGCTCTGCTCGCTATATGACCCTGAACTTATGGTGAACTCCACCCCCTCCCTCAGGGTGCTTCATAACGTCCTTGCATCTGATTCCAAGTGTAGCTGATTCTTGTCTCTCACGCTGGCACCTTCGATCTCCATTTTTATCCAAAATTTTCACCCTGGAGCCTGAGATTAACTGTTGTCCCATTTTGTGAAAGGTACAATTGCTGTTTTTGTCAATGGAGTCTGGTGGCTTTGAAGTGAGCGATGTAACGTCTCACATCTCACGCTTCCCAAAAAGGTCTCTCTCTGAAGGGCTTAGAAATGACTTTGTTGGTATCACTTATCTTAACGGGGAGTTTAAGTGTATGTAAATCTAGCTAACAACACAGAGAAAGAACTTTTGGTTAAAGAGAAAGATGCTCTTTTCAAACCAAAACATCGCTCCCTTTAAGCCACCAAACTCCTTTGACAAAAGCAGTAATTTTACCTCACAGAACAAAGGAGTTGTTGGTCTACCCCGCCTTGAATGGTTGGTTTTATATGCATTATGCGTTACAAGAATATTGTGTTGGAGCCAAACGTACACCTAAGTCACACAAACAAACTACCTGATCCACACAGACCAGCGACCTCTGTGTTCTGTGAGGTTAAATTACAGTTTCATCTATGGAGTCTGGCGGCTCTAAAGAGAGCGATCTCCTGGATGCTTTGGATCCTTTCTGGTGTCAGACAGCTTTAACAATCTGAGCCTGTCAGTGACGTAAACAAGCATTTTCAGAGGACGTTATTTGGTAGCTCAGATTTACCCCAAAGGATAAAGTGACAGACGTTACATCCTGTTTGTGGTTGCTCACTTAAACAGTCGACAGGAGCAATTCCAACCCCCTTTATTCGATGGTATTAGTAACTCTTATTTGAAGTCAAGCTGAAACGGCATTTCGTGAGTATCTAGCTTCCGTATCGTGACGTATTTCTGAGTGAAACAGGACGTGCAGGCGGGACATATCATTAGAGGGATTTGATCTGATCGTTGAGAAGTGGGCGTAGACAGACGTTCTCCACAGCGCAGTAGCTAGCTAACTGACCGAGCGTTCTTGGTGCTCTGCAGCTAAATGTTGCAGATTGATTGGTTGAAATTGTTTGGTGCTAACTTACGTAAGCACGCATGAAATTTAGTTTTACCGGAAGAGAAAAAGATCAGATTTTGATATAAGAATACAGAGAAATTGATTTTCTGTATTTTTTTTGGCCTATATTGTCAAATAGATGCACAATATTACCGGGGATGTGATCTAAAAGGATTAACATGACATTTTTAATTTCACCTCGACTTTAATAAATGCATTTTAATTAGTTATGACTCACTAAGCTGCTTATTTTTAAACAGAATCTTGTTGTTTTAATGGCTCGAGGGACAGGGCCGGTCACTGCTGTTTCTACTAACACACCGATCCTCTCCGTCTCCTCCAGACACCCCCACAGTTGTGTCATTATCGGCTCACACACTCAGGACATTCACAACTCCACTGAGGCCCTTACACAACCCTTACACAACCTCCTCCCCCTCCTTTCGAAACTTCAGCCTCCTGTTTTCTTCAAAGTGTCTCCAAACATACGTCGACAGTTTCTGGTCCCAGTGGAGGCCACACGTGACCGGACTCTCAGCGCTCTGCCATCATCCTGCTCCTGCTGTTTGTCTTTGACCTTTTGTGTCCTTGTCTCTTCTCGTGTGAGTCATTCGTCCCTTCTCCACATTCACATCAAAGTTTGAAAACTCCCATACAGAATTTAAAACCATTATGTCTTGTCTTTACCCATTATTGATCATGAGTAATTACATAAAGGTACATCAGAGCGGAGCATAAACACCTCATCTTCATCCTCACTGAACTCTAGAATGATCCCTGCATTATTTATTGCTATTAAAAGTTGTCTCATGTCTCTCACCTCATCCCGCCTCTCCTCATCACCATCATCATGGGTGTGAGATCCCACTTGATCATTCACAAACAACCTTTGTCCTAACTGTCCTGACTGTGTTGGACAGTTGCTAAAAGGTTGTCCTCAATCTGGGTCAGGCCCTCTGTGGATAGCAGTTTGAAAACTGGAAAAGTGCAGCCTGTTAGAGGGAACTTTTACACTCTCATTTGTTTGGCAAGCAGAATAACCTTTCCAGACTGATCTGCAAAGCTTCTGTAGAGATGTGTAATGAGACTGGTCGAGCTCCTTATCTACTGAGATACAAATAACTTCATAGTCAACCTGTTTGCAGCAGTATGTGACACTCAGAAGGTACCTTGAAATGGAGCCAATCTTGTCCATATGAGACGCGACGGGTGGCCATGACAGCTTTGGTATTTGACAAGTGGGGATGAGAAAGTGTTGGACATTTGTAGGGTCACGCACAAAAAAATAATAATCCATTATTTGCTGTAAGATGCCACACAAGGCACCGATTTTCAGGTTAATGTAACAAGCTGAAGTCAAGGCAGAACCACAGACTGTATAAAAAGATGGCCGACATGCCAGCTCCCTACAAGTGAAGCCAAACCCTCTCTGTCGCCCCCTGCTGACTGGCTGCAGGATAGCTCATAAAGTCGCCTCCTCCATGTTAACAGATGGGACATGAGTCAAACTATAAAATCAAAATACATGTGAAATACATTTTTCTCAAACATGGTTTCTGTCATTATAGTTAGTTCTTATCATGCTGATTTATGTCCAAGTGTTCATTTTTCTGACAAGTTTATTTTTAATTAGTTATTTGATGCTATAAAAAGGGGTGTGGCCTCATGATTGACAGCTATGTTGACAAATCGGGCTCCTGCTGCGTTCTGTTGCCGAGTAGCAGAGTAGAGGCGGAACGGCGAAAGGACACGTAACTAACACGAACACTACAGTCATTGAACTTTCCATAAGCGTGAGCGTCTGCTTCAGACCGACACAAGAAGTGAAGTCTTTGTTTTGGTTAGAGGAAGCGGCTCAACCCGCCGATCTCTACTGCGCAACTCTGGCTCCGAATGACGTCGCTAAGTTGGATGCGCCCGTCCCGGGGGGGATTTTGTCTCCAGTTTTGTACAGTGAGAGTAGATGGAGACCACTCGTTCGTCTTTATATACAGTCATTGGAAGCTTAAAAGTGCTCTAGCTACACGGGCAACACCTTTAAGTTGATTATATTCATTGTTGGTTTTAATCTTATGTACAGGATTTTGAGTTAATGTGTAATAGATAAAGAAATGACTGAGCTTAATCTTTTCGTCTGTTAAGAAGAAGAAACCAAACTGGTATTTTAAGAAGGTGGCGTTTCTTAATTTCTCTTTTCAATGGAAAATCATTTTACTCCACTTCAGAGACTTATAATCCAGAAGATTCCAGTTGTAGTACTGATCCTCTTACATAACATAGTTAATCCTGCTTTGTGGTTACTCAGAGTGTGTAAAACTACAGAGAGGGAAAATCCATGCATACATATACATTTCATAAGTAGCTCAGGCCGATGCAAAACTGTAGGTGTTTTAAGAGATGAGGAAAGAGGGGGAAAAATATGTTACCCTTTGAATAAACCAACTCAATCAGTTGTTAGCCCTCCAGCCCTGAGGAGGAGAACAGTTTACACACCGGGGGCGTCTGGTAATGGATGAGATGAGGAGTGCAGCCAGAGAGGTGGAATCCAGCCCAGTATAATAGAGCTTAGAGGAAGAGACAGAATGACAGACACATGGGTTCGGAGTGTGCATGCATCAGTGTGTGTGTATGCATGACTGGGCTAATCCCGTGTGCAAAGATTGGTGAAGTGTCTTGGCTTTGGTCGGCATGGCTGCAGAGCACAGGCTGCTGCAGTGTGACATCTCCATCCAGAATCTACCTCCCAGCTGCACCACGTGAAGCCAAAGTCGTCCCGCTCCAATGTGCCCATCCCAGCTGTACCAATCAGGGCCAAAGTCATCACAATCCAATATGGGCCTTCTGGAGGCAGCATCTGACGCCAAACATATCAAAACACAACTTGAGCTCTCGGCTCGGCCATCTTAAGAGACACTTTAAACCCAGTGATTACCCTCCAGCCGTCTCCCTGCACGCCAGCAAACATAAAGAAGAGCATGTTCTTCTCCGCACAGCGCACATAAAGCGTAAAGTAATGAAACAAAGTCATTACCCTCCAGTCATTTCATCAACAACACATGAACATATCGTCTCAGTCGTGCCATTTAAAGCGAAAACCGTTTATTTCAGTAATTACGAATCAGCCATTTCATCTAAAGCCAAAGGCACCTCTGGCTTACGCTCACCTCTGTGTGAACACGCAGACACTTCTGTCTATTGTTGAGGTAACACCTGCAGCCAAAGACATCACAGCCGGTTAAACGTTCTGCTTCTTATCTAATGTGTTTCTTTTTTCCAATTTCCTCTCACTCTTTTATCTTTGTATAATTCAGATTATATTGTCTGCAGTAAAAACAATCGCACCCTTTGGTCGTATAAACATGCGTGTCTCCTACTGTATGTCAGCCAGCTGCACGTCATAGTTCCACGTGTGCCTTCAGGCGGTTCACCGCAGAGCCAACGACAAACAAATAGAAAAGAAAAATGCTCCATTTTCTGTTTGTGAGGTTGGGTTTGACGGCGTGCTGGAGGTTGGTCTAAGGATGAGTTTGTGTTTTAAATCCTCCTGCACAGGTTCAGTCTATTTTAAAACTGACAAATAAAATAAGTTAGATCTGATTAATCAATGTTACAGCATCAGTGCCTGACTGAAGTGTAGGGGGCAGTCTGAGAGAACCGAACAATAAGATGTGTAATGTGACGCTTCGAGGTCTAATCCACCAATAGAAAAAAAGTCAAACAATAATTATCCTAAACACATCCTTTGAAATTAGCTTGTATTAACACAACACCAGTATCATGGTAACAAAAAAGGCTGCTGCCCTTTGACCTCTGATTTGACACCTCACTTGTCCCTATAGGAGGTTCCTTCTCCTGTATACAGCCCACAACAGCTAACAAAAGTCAGCATTGAAAGGAGGTGCCTGTCTGACTTCTTCCCTATAAAAACTGAGCCCATTGCAACATATTGTGCTGAAGACTGGCGCTTCATAAAGTGAATGAAATTCTGAGCATGCTGCTTTGAAGGGAGGCTTCAAAGCCTCAACAATGAAGTCGGCGTTAAAAATTCAAGGAAGAAAAATAGTGCATAAAGTATGAATCAGTGCGGAACAGTAAGAAGTGTTTTTTTTTTTTTGTTCCTGAGAGTTTTGCAAAGTTTGGGAGTGTTTTGTAAAGTAAGTAATGGTGAAACTGACCTTGAATACAAGACATACGATGCAGGAAGTGATGGAGGAGTGTTCTGGGGATGAACAATCTGAGCAGGAGAGATGATGCGAGTCTGACACCCAGTCAAACATTAAACTGTTCAGGCAAACATCTTCTTGCTGCAGTAAAGTACGAGTGGATGTTTTTGACTCACTTTCAGATTTATCACCATTTAATTACCGTGTTTCCAAGAAATGCTGCCTCTTCTCTTCTTCACAGAACCGAATAAAGATCGTCAGGACCGACGGTGCAGCTGATAACAGAGTTGGAAATTACAAAGGACTACATTTGTAAAGATGACAAACCTAATCTGAGACCCTCCTCTTCTACACGAAGCAATCAGAGAGATTTAGTGTGCAATAAAAACTGTCTCCTCTGACTGAACTTTTCATTAAACAATGAAAGTCAATCTCTGTTTCCGTCTAATATATTAAACCTGATTCTAAAACGCTTCTGAAGCGCAGATAAACGTCCTGCAGAAAGGGCAGCCCTTCATTGTAGACCCTTCAAACTTTTGAGGAAAGAACTTCAAAGTGACACACACAGTAATTAGAAAGTTCAGCAATGATTGGACTGTAATTACAGAAAGAAGAGAACATTTATCCACAGCTACGACTCAGAAACAACAGGCCCCCTTTTGACACTGAAGGAGACAGAAGAGGAGAACATCACACACTGACAGACCTGTGAGTCACACCACAGACAAACCATATGTCTTCATCAATTACGGCTTCAGGTAATCAGCCATGAAATCCTCCTATAATTAAATGTATGCTGTGCTACTTCTAATCACTGCTTACATTTACATGCACATAATAATCCCATTATGGACAATCATCAGAGTGAAGCATTAGTCCAATTATGTGCCCTTTATTAACCGTAATTTATTAATCTGCTTCTGCGCGTATTACAGCAAACAGTGACGATTTGTTCTGCCATGCAGAATGTAAAGACACACACACACTCAGGTTCATAAGAGTGTGTGAGGACCGGAAGCAGGGAACATTAGACGTGTGTGTCTGACACACATGTGTGCGCGCACACACACACACACACACACACACACACACACACACACACACACACAAGGTTTGTTTTGGCTGTCACGTTCACATCAGGTATAAGCTCCTCTAACTGCAGCAGACAGGTAGCCCTTTAAAACTCCTACTCACTTTCTCCACACACTCACTCCAACACACACACACACACATCAGGCGACAGCACTGCCAACTGGTGTGGACAGCTACCCTTTTTAACTTGGACTTGGGGACGGACATACGCACACACACACACACACACACACACACACACACACTCACACAGAAACACACGCACACACACTAAAATCTCCAAAATCCAACCAAAACAGACCTGAGTGTCAGAAACATTGGGAAGGACACAGCCAAGCAGCCTCTCTCTCTCGCTTCTTTCTGTCACACACACACACACACACACACACACACACACACACTTTACACACTCTTCCATGAAGGTGCAGCAGAGCGCAGTGGACAGGTATCCTCATGCTCGCACACACACACACACACACACACACACACACACACACACACACACACACACACACACACACACACACACACACACACACACACACACACCCACACACACACACACACAAACACACACACACACACACACACACACACACACACACTTTGGCCAACATGAGTTGACAGCTATCTTCTCCCTTCTCTCTTTCGGTGTTAACTCCAGCTTGTCTTGACTTTCATTTCTATTTCTTCGTCTCTTGCTGTGTCCCAATTCCAAACTATCCATGTGGAAGTGTGCACAAAGAAACAAAATAAAAAGTACTTCATGACAGATTTTGAGCAAGATGTTGATTGAAATGGATAAATAGAGGAAACAGGAGCTGTTAATAGTTGAGATGAAAGTTTTTCTTGGTGGTGAAGCAGCTTCACAGCCTGAGATCAGGACCAATCTGCGAGCACGGGTTGTATTCGCTCTCTCCGACAGCCTGCTGTTCGGACAGATTTCCTTCTGGCCTGATTCAGGACGGGCCAATCGTGACTGCTACTTTGATTGAGGGCGGTTTTGACGAAGCAACCAAGCATTACTTCAGCTTTGACCCCTGTCATCCTGGACTCGGCCCCTTCTTCCACTCACACATCATATCGGTCACAAAATCTGCTTTCTACCACCTCAACTCTGATCACCACTCCCTGACCCCGAGTCCCTCAACACGCCTTCATTAACTCCTGTCTGGACTACTGCAGAACTGCGCCGCCAGGGTTCTGACCTGCACCAAGCCCTGGCTACACATCACCCCCACCCTCATCCACCTTCACTGGCTCCCGGTCAGGTACTGCAACTTCTTTAAAATCCTCCTCCTCACCTACAAATCCCTCCATGCCCTGGACCCACAGTACCTTTCCGACCTCCTCCACCTCTATACCCTGTCCCGGAATCTGCCGTCCTCAGACTCGGGCCTGCTCACCTCTCCCCACACCCACCTGTGGACTCTCTAGGGGGAGCGCCTTCAGTGTGGCAGCCCCCACCCTCTGGAACTCTCTCCATATTGATGGATTGATACATGTACGCGGGTATTTTCTCAGCGCTTCGGCCTTTTGTTCACACACAAACACCGTTTTAGGCCACTGAAAACAGATCTTTTGTAAAACTCCGGCCAGGGTGAAGACTATTAGAAAGTTGGTTTCCATGGAGACGTGCAGACGGCAACATTCCTGCAAAATGACTGACATGACAAGAACGGTAATGGCAGGACTCCCAGTCCACGTTTTCACCTGTTTTACTAACTTTGTACTCCAGTGTGATGTTGAGGAATAACTCGTCATCAGTCCACACATATGATTCCCGCCTTCCTCGATGTGCCATTGCAGCCCGCCCCCCGTCTTCCGGCAATAGATTTTTTCATGCTCTTGATTGACCGTGATTTTCTTTTTCTTCTTTGCATGTCTGGGTTATATTGCCGCCTGTTGAGTCCCAGAGTCATCTTGTGTTTATGTGTTTTAGTTTGAACTCCCATGTTAAGCAACCTTGGGTTTCTTGAAAGATGTTAGAATCTATAAGCTCGAGCAATCTACAACAGCAATTTCAAAACTCTTTGTACCTATTCCTCCTTTCAGGCCCCAAAACATGTCCAAAGAAAAATGGCGTAGCATGGAATCATCTCCAAAGGGACACGTGTAATTATTTCTCCATCCCTGTGTTGCATCATTAGGTCAGATGAAACTGTAGCCGCGGGGACATGAACGCTCAATCTGCTCAAACTGAACTGTGAGGCAGACCAGGAGTAACAATAAGCTCAGTAGTACTGTATGCGCCTGTAGCGTAGCATGTAAGGTCACACAGGCTACATGCAGGGATATCATGGGATAGCACTGCTAAGCTGCACACACTGTGTCCTATAAACATGGCCGGGCCTGAGGCGCGCACATGGCACCAGACATACATGTCACATACGATCAGAATGGATTGGAGGATAACTGCTCTGAGCTGCCATGCTTCAGTAAATGTCTGCACTGTACGGATATGTACACTTTACTGGTGGTGTAATGTAAAAAACCTGGTCTGCAGTTTCAGTGTTTGTGTGTGTGTGTGTGTGTGTGTGTGTGTGTGTGTGTGTGTGTGTGTGTGTGTGTGTGTGTGTGTGTGTGTGTGTGCGTGTGTGTGTGTTGCTCCTGGGTGGAATCAGCTCACTGTCAGCACACATTAATGGGTTTCTCGCTGTGCTTCATGCTCTTTTCCAGGTCGGCCCTGCTTCATATTCATGCAGTCACACACATGTACGCCTGCAGACGAGCTCTGAGCACAGCCAGAGGTCTGCTGCTGGATACCGAGCAGCTGTCACAGCTTGTATGGCTGGTATGTGAATGATTATTATACAGCCATTATACATGCACGATGCCGTCTGTTAAAAAGGGTTTTTTATCAGGGTTGTGACAGAATGTTTATTAACTTGTTGGCAAGGAAAGAGTGGAAATAAAAGGAGCAATATTGGTCTTGTCCAAAAGGTAATAAAACCAATCAACCAGCACCTCGAACGCTCAGCATGTTAGATCCTGTTTGTTTCGTCTGTGCAAAAACAAAGTGTGAACATGGAGCGCTATGGGGCAGACTACTTCCTTGAATGTTGTTGTCATGATCGTACCATGCAAGCTCATGTAGCACAGAGGAAATGTTCTGCTTCATCGCATTGAACTGACTTCTTCACTGATCTGACAGGCTGTAGGTTGAATCTACCTGCAGCACATCCTACACACGGTGCATGTGCATTAATAATACATGTGATGTATGGAGTCAGCAAGCAGACTGACAGCCATACATATTCAACGAGCATGTGCAGGAGCATCGCTCTGCTAACAGCTGCACACAGGAAATCAAACTCCATCTGACATCATGAGCAGATCCTGTGCTTCACACACTGAAAGTGTTTGTTTGAATGCGTCATGTGGAGGTGTGAGGCCGGGTTCACACGTAGTTAGGACTTCTGTAACATCTTTTATTCAAACTCTGTCAAAGGTTTGACTGCGATTCAAGCTGCATGTTTACTCTGCTTGTTGGATAAAAGCCTGATGCACAGGAACACTGAGCAGTAACAATGCTAAACATGTAAGGATATACACCGATCAGCCAAAACATTATGACCACTGACAGGTCGAGTGAATAACATTGATTATCTCGTTAGAATGGCTCCTGTCAGTGGGTGGGATACTGGACAGCAAGTGAACATTATGTCCTTGAAGTTGATGTGTTGAAAGCAGAAAAATGGGCGAGCGTCGGGATGTGAGCGGCTTTGACAAGGACCAAACTGTGACGGCTCGACGACTGGGTCAGAGCATCTCCAGAACTGCAGATCTTGTGGGATGTTCCCGGTGTGCAGAGGTCAGCACCTACCGGAAGTGGTCCAAGGATGGACAATACGATAAGATAGAACTTTATTAACCCCGAAGGAAATTATAGCACCAGTGAACCGGCGACAGGGTCATGGGCGGCCAAGGCTCAGTGATGTGCGTGGGGAGCGATGCCTGGCCCTGTGGTCCGATCCAACAGAAGAGCTACTGAAGCTCAAACTGCTGAAAGAGTTAATGCTGGTTCTGATAGAAAGGCGTCAGAACACAAGCTCGTCAATGGCAGCGGGGATAAAAGAAGCTCTGGCACACCTCGGCGTTCTGAAACGGTGGTCAGATCAAACTCTGCAAGAAGTGTGTGTTCAGGACAGTTTGTTGAGCCTGACTGAAACTTACTCATCACGCTTTTGCTCCAAGAGTTCGTTCAGCTGCAGATTGTCACAACATCCTCTGAAAGCAGATGTTTAAAAGGAATTTTCTACGAACATTTATGGAAATGAGGCTTCATGTCGTGCAACCACAACGTGTGACATTTACAAACTACAATAAAAGAAATGTGTGCATTTAGAGTTTTTATGCATCAGGCATCAAAGGCTTAAATTACACACATTTCTTGAACCTCTTTGAATGTGTGTATTTAATGTTTCTTTGTCACACTGCACAAAATTGAGTTACTTCTCCTCCAGCTGTAGATTTCTTTTTGCATAACAGAAGTCATTTATTTCCCATTTCCAGAGCTAATTGTGCATAAAGACGCCACATTCTCACGGGGACTTCTAGAAACAATATATTGAGGCCTCGCTGCAAACTGCAGCTTCCACCCTGAACCTCTTAATGTCTGTCAGATGATCCATTGGAGCTCAATGCAATCAGATGTGTGTTGCAAAAGGTTCAATGATAGAGTTTGAAATGTTATTTTAGTTTGTTGTTTTTATCTTGGAGATTTGTTAAGATTCCCACTCAAACCTGCTGTCCTGTAAGGAAGGGGACAGAAGAGGGATCCTGTATGTTTGAGGCAGGTGCACAGGGAGGACAGAGAAACAAAACCAGGCAAAGAGTGACTTCGTATGTGATGGTGTCTGAGGGTGTGCGTGTGCGTGTGTGCGTGTGTGTGCCGAGCCGGTGGGAGTTTTATATGTTGGAAGCTGTGGCTGCTTGTGCTTGACATGACAGCGCTGTGATAACTACTAATGAGGACGCAGGAGAGAGCATGTCATTAGACTGAAAATAAACACATCAACAAACACACACAAAATAACTGTCTTAAGATGTACCACAGACGCACACACTCAAACATGTAGACACTTGACATCCTGCATGTTCCCACAAAGCACTGCGATCATTCTCCTGCAGGAAAGATAAGACTGTGGAGGATTGGAGGTGAGCTGACATCGGATGAATAATGTCTGCTGACAGATTAATTCAGCCTCCGCTCGTGTGTGAGTTGAGCTTTAATTCAGGTTAAGTTATTTACATGAACTTTTGATTTCCTGGGATTTCCTTTCCTTGCTGTTATGAATAAACCAGCTCCCTCTCTAATGAGAAAACCATTAAGGCCTGCTGCTGCCAGGCTTTTTGCGGATGGGAAAATGTACCCATGGTGCAATGCAAGCTAGAGAGTGAAAACCAAACTGACAGTGCTAAATGTTTAACATGGGAATAGTAGGGCGGCAAAGCAGGCACTAAGTCTGAACCAGATGTGGAGCCTTCCAGTGACCTAGTTGAGTCTGCAGATTTCTACAAGAATGAAGTGAATGAACGTAAAGAGGAGAAAAGTCAGAAAAACGTGGGAACATTTCAGTGGGAACTGAAACATGTTGCTGCTACATGTTAAAGCTCACAGCACGCACTGCTCTTTTTTTACCTGGATCAAAAGAGTGACACTGTACTGTCTGAGGGGTCTCTCACACGACATGCTCTCACTCCTGACTTGTCAAATACAGCAGGTTGGTCAGTTTCAAACTATGACAATGAATCTAGTTCCTCCTCTAGGGTCAGGTGTGCACATGCAGGACTCTGTGGTCAAATTAGCCGCGATAAATCCTCTTAAAATCGAGCTGTCAGGTTGGATAGTTAATAAGGAACGTCTGGTGAGACTTTCAGGTAAAAGCTTTTTGAGAAACATTTAACATTTATTAAGGTTTAGTCACCAAAACAACTTGGTAAGGTTAACAGATAGGTTTGGGTTTGAGTAAGTACAAACATATGTTTGTTAGATACATGACTGATGTACGTGTGTTATGTTAACAAACATTCGTTATGTAGCTTTGAAAGAATTTCTCTACAGAAGTGAACAAAGATAATCGGTCTCACACAGCAAACGACCCTCAGTGGATTAAAGTCCACAACTTCTCCCCAAATTGACTTTTGCATTCTTCATATAATTTGACTTCAGTGGCACATTAAAACAGGACATATGTGACGCATTGGACTACTGACCAAGTCTTATTTGACGCTTTGAGAGAGAGGACGGGCTGAAAGTTCAGAAGGTGATAAGTCAAACTGTGTATCATGGCGCTGGTTGAGCTCAGTCGGTAGAGCAGGCGCCCCGCGTACAGTGGCTACAGTCCTCATCGCACTGATCACAGGTTCGACTCCCGGTCTGCCGAACCATCCGGTGCATGTCAGCCGCCCCTCTCTACTCCCCACACTTCCTGTCTCTCTTCAGCTGTCCCATCAAATAATCTAAAAAGAAAACTGCTTTCATTTAGTTTCTCTGCTTCAAAAGAGTCGACTAATAAAGAACAATGTAAAAACACTGATCCCTCTTCATAATGAAGTTTCTTATCACGTCTATCAGAACCTGTAGATGCTCTGTTAGTTATGTAAAACACTTTGTTTCTTTCTGTCTTATCTGAATGAATAGTTTACAAGCCCATTCAGGTGCTGACACGAGCTGTATGAAACCGTTCTCTCACATAAAACAATAAAACATCATCGAGATTTCTGAGATACAAATGTTCCACAAACTCCGAACATGAACTCTGAATATGCAAATGAATACAAACAGAATTAGTGTTCCGTGCATTTTAAATCAACATCACACACACACACACACACACACACACACACACACACACACACACACACACACACACACACACACACACACACACACACACACTGATGGAATATATATTTAAATTTAAAGCAGAAAGCAGCTCAGGAGAATAAACACATTAAAACTCTTGAATGGACATAAAGGTGGTAAAAGCTGCAGGTGTGAAAAAATGGAAAAGAAGAAACACATCATCGTCTCATGGAGGCCCGTTACTGAAGAACAACACGTGAGCCAACAAACATGCATATGTGACGATGGCACCACAACACAACAGGAAGTGCCGAGAGCTCAGCTGAAGACAAAACGAGGACTTCAATCTCGACTAACGGGAGATTTTACTTCATTAAAGCTTTCACTCGAGTCAGTGTGTGTGTGTGTGAGTCTAATAATGAGGTGCAGCAGAGAGTCAGCTGATTACCTCCCCTGTCTGATTGACCGTGTGCGTGTCTGTGTGCGAGGATACGACACCAGACAGCTCACACAGGTGTGCTGTTTCTATATTTACAGGTGTGATGTGTTTCTGGGATCACACACTCACAGCAGCAGCAGCAGAGAGACAGGCAGACAGAGCGACAGGCTGTTAACACCTGATAAATATACATGTGAGCGAGAGGTTTCTCACATGATGGTGGTTTACGAACAATAAAGCAAGAAGACAACGAAGTACAGTGATGAGAGAGAGAGAGAGAGAGAGAGGGACTACATGAGGTAGGGGTCAGAGGTCAAAGTTGTGGGATGCTTGTTTTTGTTGTTGGTTAGTTGGTTGGCCTCAACATGCTGCTATCAGCTCAGGTAAATGTCAGTAAGTCTTCTTCGTAGTTTACACTTTGTATTTCCGACCTCACACAAAACACTTAAACTGCACACACGCGCAAACAGTTCAATTACGACACGTAGATTCAGTCTCATACACACAAGATGTGTAGTGTTGTTGGTGATACTTTACTTTCTATGTGTAGCGTGCATTTTTATTTAACTTCCGTTCGGTCACGTTTAGTTTAAGTTTTGCTTTAAGTGTTTCTAACTTGTTTTTTCTTGACTTACTGTGTGAGCGTGCTGCTGCTGCTGCTGCTGCGTGGGACACATCTCATCAGGCCTGAGCAAAAGATTCAGCTGCTGAAACACAGTTTTTAAATACAGGAAGTGTTCTTCCGGAACCTACCAAGTCCTCACCACACCATGGGGGGGTTTGGTTTTAAAGGAAAGAGATTTCTGGGATATATCTTCAGGCTTTGTTTGATTATTTGTGTTTGTGTTTTTTAATCCTTTTCTTGAAGTTCAGTAGGTTGTCCGTGTTACCCCCTTTTGTTTCATTAATGGTCTGATCGGCCATGATATATGTTCCTCTCTGAGCTCACCTTGTTAGGTCTGTCTTGTCTCTGTCAGCTCAGGTAAGTCTGTTCTGTTCTTTTGTTGAGTTTGCACAGCCTGATTTGAGGTCTGTTTAGTTGTCTGTTTATGGGCCCAGAACTTTATCTTCTTTTCCTCTCTTTAAATCTTTCCCTCAGCACTCTTTAACCTTTAGGGCTTTTTTACTGAACTAAATGTGTGTAAAAACATCCCTCATCCATTACCTGAATGTTCCCATCAAAATGAAATAAACAGCAAAAGAATCGACGTAGAAACAGAAAGCAGTAAAGAAAGAGAGCTCTTTAAGAGTGAGGGAAGTATTGACATAAAATCTGTAGATAAAAGTGTAGATACAACGTTAAAAACAAACTAACAGTCTATGGGAACACATTTTAATAGAGACAGGGACAGAATAATGGGAGTGTGTTGATAGAATTACCGTCAATTTCTGCACCACTTCATCCAGAACTAATGGGAACGTGTTTAATTCAACGTGATGAAGCAGGGGCCACATTAACAGCATCATCAGGCTAATGGGAGATTGACTGGATGAACACGCAATAAAGAAACCTCTGGTCACACAATGAAAGCGTCCCTGCAAAACCCACTCCATTAGACAGGGACATGAGAACACATGCTTTCAAACACCCACACACACACACGCACACACACACACACACACAGCAGTAAGGGCTAATGTAGTGCGTTACTGAAACACCTACAGGGAGGAAACTGAGTATCTAAAGGTTCTGACTGGTGTCTCAAGTTCAGTAACTGGATTAAGTCGGGTTTTTGGCAGCAGAGAGAGAGAGAGAGAGACATGTAACATGCAGAGAGACAGACAGGGATGTGACATAAAGGACTGTGAGATGGAAAATGCTGCTGTTTGTAACTCAACAATAGCTGGATGTTATGGATCAGTCAGTCCAGGGACACAAGATTACAAAATGCAGTGATTTTCATTTTATATTGAATCTTTGCACCGAGGTTGAATAACAGCTGACAAAGTGAAAATGTAGACGTCACCCGCTGTACCTCCTCGTGTGTGTGTGTGTGTGTGTGTGTGTGTCGTTGTGCTCTATCTTTGTGTATCTGCATTTCCTGGCATGTTTGGGTTTCTGACCTGGTTAGATGATTTCGGGCTGTGGCTCAGAAATGTATTATGTCACAAGTAGTGAGCAAATGTGTGTGTGTCTGCATGTGTGTTTTCTGTGCAGTCTGTCTGCTGTGAAGTGTTTGTCTCAGGTGTAACAGTTTAACACATCACAGCATCAGAGAGGCAGTGTTTGTGCACATGCATGTTTGTGTGCGATAGGTTAAACGTCTCTTTCCCGTTGACTGTAGGAAAGTGGTTAAGATTGTTCAGGGGTGTGCATCAGTCCAACCAGCTGTTGTCGGTCTGCCCTGTGCAAAAGTGCATGCACGAGGATTTTCAAAGATGTAATGATTCGCAAAATATGGGAAACTACAGACGTAACTACAGATGTAACTGATTTTCAAATAATGTCTGCACCTTAGTTAAGTTACTTTTTTGTTCCCTCATGTATCATGTCTCCTGTTTCCTGTTTTATTTTGAAGGTCACTCACCCTTGTCTCTGTTTCGGGTCTGTTTCCTGTCCCTTCCCCTGTCGTGTGCTCACCTGCTCCTGATTGTCTCTTCCCCAGCTGTGTGTCATCACTCCTCGTTACCTCTTGTATTTAAACCTCATGTCGCCTCATGTCTCGTCGCCAGTTTGTTGTACCTTGTTGTCACGTTCCAGCTTTCTCACAGCATTCTGATTCATTAAGCCTTGACCTCGATTGTTTTCTGCCCTGCCTCTTGCCTCATGATCTTGACATGATTTGGCCTTGTAGGATTGATTACCTGTGTTCCAAACTTTGCCTGTTATTGAACCTTGTTTAAATCTGCTCCTGAGTCGAGTCGTGCAGTTGAGTCCTCCTTTTTCTGGTTCGAGTTCTTGACAAATTCCAGACAATTCAATCAAGACAGTCCTCCTGCATACCACTGCATATGTTGATTGTTGCATACACCCCATACACAGGAGCATTCTCCTAAATGTCCCTTCTGACAGCAGGCAACACGTCCTCACACCTACATGTGCCGCACATGTGGAGCCCGCGGTTAACGCTGTGACACGCTTCAGTTTGGTGGCTTCATACTTGAAGTTAAACTCTGTATGTTGTTTGCATGTAACATAACTGAAGAGACGTCAGTGTTGACTGTCGGTCAGAGTTTTGGGATCTCATTAAACAATGCTTCTGTCTTCCTGTGCTTTCTTAAATTGCGGTGTGTCGAGCTCTCGGAGCCTCTCAAGCTGCAGATTTCTGTTCAGAGTGAAGCGCACAATTTGTCGGAGGGCTTGTGAAGGATTTTTGAAATAAGCTCACAACAATTTTCCTGGATTTTCACAGTGGAAACGATGTTTTTACCACATTCATGTCGTACTTTACAGACAACCAAGCAGCAAAGTGCGAACTGTCAGACTCTTATCTGTAATTACAAGTATGACCAATTTCTGACAGCTGCAGCGTCTTCCACTTGGTAAAACTGTCATGAAGCTCAAGTCAAATGGATGAAATTGCTGCGTTTCTTCATGTGGGAGCTTGAAAAACCTTCAAAGCACAACCTGAAGCAGAAACGCTCCTTTCTTCTTGTCAAGATGTTTGAGTCTTAATTGGCACTGCAACTCTTCCACCATGTCCATCATCAGCGCTCAGGCATGTCTGATAGTCCTCTGTCAACTCAACAGGTGAGTGCTGAGACAAACGCTCGGGCTGATTGTTCGCTGCAGGCTCCTTCTCCTCCGTGTGTCGTGCATCATTTAAAGTCATCTGCAATATCGTCTCCAGTGTTTAAAGTTTGTTTACACCATATGGCATCACAACGGACTGCCGGCTGTGTGATAGAAAAGATTATTTCTTCTCTGAAGATGTTTAGATGGCTGCTTGACAGCCAAGTGTGCACTAGAGAGTGAGAGCGATAAACAGCAGGAAGGAGGGAGATAAATATGCAAAGAACAGATGGATGGATAGATCATAAGAGAGGAGGGCAGCGTCGGCAGCACATTAAGGCGCTCTGCTGTTTAAACTCCATAAATAAGTTTTAAGCAGGTCGGCTTACTTCATTCTAATGTGACACGTGGTGATTTCTCATGACAGAGTTAAGAATGAAATCATGTAGAAACGGTGTTTGTGGAGAGAGGGACACAATCCTGCTGCTCCCATTTTCACCCTCCGTTTGTAATCCGTCTCTCGTCTGTCTCCTGACTTTATGGAAGTGCAAACTGAACTTTAGTAAAGTAGATGAAAGATGTTACGAGTCTGTAATCCAATTTATCCAATTGTGTTTTATGAGAATGTTTCAGGTAAAAATACTTTAATAAAGAAAAGAAAAACATGTCTCATAGAATGAAAATGATCCAAAAATAAGACTAAACGAGGTTTTTACTCCGAGCTGAAAACAGGAAGTGTGATGTCTGTCTGCTGAGTCACAAGAGGAGAAGAAAGAGAAGAAATGATAAAAGGAAGATAAAACTTTCTCTTCTTCATCGTTATATGAAACAATTTGTTCTACAAGACAAAATAAAGAACTTCTGTCCTATTTCAAGTACCATGCTGTTCGTTACAAAGGTTATGCAACTATTTACTTCACATACAAATGCAACAAAGTTTTGTCAGCGTCCGCAGCCTTTTGTTGGAGCTTTGCGAGCAGCGGCTGATACGAGTTTTCAGAGGTGTGAATGTGAGTTCTCCTTGCAAGTCGAGCTTCAGTGAACGTTACCTCAGGGCAGCCACGTTGATTTGCAGGCAGTAACAACACATGGCTGCAGACCAGAGGCTGAGGCAGCTGAATATGTTTGCACTCAGCAAAACACTGACAGTCCGAAATGCATCTTAAACTATAGATCAGCGACTGCTGTAGCCCCGAGGTTAAAGAAAGGAGGGGTCTGTGCTGAAGCAGGAGCCTTATTCTTTCCATTTCAGCAGCTGTGAGTCTTTTCAGACCGTCCAAAGTTTGAGGCTGGTTTGCATCACTGTTTCTCTCACCTTATATTTGAATCTGTTTGGCGTCTCGGCTCCGACCTCACCGCTCCTTGCAGATTCATTCTACATGCAGAAATCTGAGGAGTGATGATATCTTAAATCCCCCTAACCGGAGTCTGCAGGGGGGGGTGGGGCTGAAAGTATTTAAATCAATTATTTATTTACAAATTTGGAAGGAATGAAATGTGCAAAGTCTTTGGCGATTAGACTCCATAGTGATGTCTTCATGTACTTGAAGATGTAGCGCAGGACAGGATACCCCCCCGATGGAGTAAAGACACTGGTGGTGGTGGTGGTGATGATGGTGAAGACGGGACGAGCAGAGGAGCTGGACTCGGACACTGATGAGATGGATTGGGGGTGAACGGGGTGGAGGAGGGTCGCAACGATCGAGCTGAAACGACAAACTGTCTGCAGAAGAGAGGAGGACAGATTTAAAGTTTGACAGCAGCAGGATGATTGGTCGACAGACATCGAGGCTTAATCTGGTTGGTTGAGTACTTAAACAGTATACGCCCATGAACGGCATAATTATGCAGCGTTTTGTATGATATCTGAAACAACATGAGAGTTGTGCTGTTAAGTTTCTGTTTTAATATATGAATGAATAAACTAAATTAATCTGGTTTGACGGTTTCAGCACAGAAACGTCTTTAGTTCAGTAAATAAGAGTACGCCTGCCTTGTGGAGTTTACAGAGGACCATTGTTCTGATGAATATCACCCAGTTTGACCATACCGTTGCTTTAAATGCTCATTACTGCAGCTGCCTGCTGATTTTCTAATGAACAAGGCAGACTCCCTTCTGTGTTTCCACATAACAATGCTCATTTTCCAGGGTCAAATCTGTAACACAAAGCAGGGCGGCCATGTATTTAAGAGAGAAACACGTGTATAAACATTTTCAAAGAGGAGTACTAATAAAAAAAGAGGGAGTTAATGCGGAGGAAGAACTTTTCACTGCATGTGCTGAATGTCGGCATCACCCCGGCTCCGTCCCCCAGAGGAAGTGTTCGGGAAAGTTGAGCATAATTTTCTTTCTGGCTTCACAGTCTGGAGTTTATATTTGACCAGTCAGTGATGCTCAGCCTCGCTGACTCCACACAAACTCCAGAACATGGACCCAGTGGGGAGAAGCAGCACTGTTCAGGAACATGAATGGAGCAGGTTTATCCAGTCAGAATGTGGGCAAAGTTTCTGAGCACTAATGGATTCCTGGAAAAGTTTGTTCTGTTGGAAAACATCATTAGACAACTAATGTTTTTGCAACCGGTCTCATGGCACGCTGGGAAAAAGTCATGAAAATTTAATACATAGTTTCATGTGCATGGGGAGATCAGCAAAAATTGGAAACTAATGCATTTGAATTGGAAGTATATTTCCTTCCTGCAACACCGAAGCAGGCAGCGTGACCACATTACATGGTGCTGGCACCAATTATGTGTCCAGCAACCTGCAGGGCTTTCTGCCAGAAAGCTCTTTCACCCCGGAGACCACGGCTCGAGCCCCGCGATAACCCTCAAGTCAACGTCAAGCTTTACTTCAGCCCAAACCAGGATCCTGTACTAAACCTAGTCAGGTAGTGTCCATGCCTGAACCTCGTGTCATGACATCGTGTTGGTCATGCAACTTTGGTCTGTCAATAATTTAACCCTTTGTATGAAGGGTTTCAACCTCTGCGTCCCAGTCGCTCTGGGAGGTGAAGATCAATCTCCGTGGCAACTTCTAAATTGCTCTTTCCCAGCAAAACTGATTTATTCTCAAGAGAGGCCGAGGCAACAGCAGAAGGCTGGAAACACAACTGTATAGGTCGTCTTTTATGACCACTTATTTTATACCATCATCACCTTTATCCCTTTAATTCTACTCTTTTTTTCTCCCTTGCTGCCGTTTGGTGCCAAGGACGAGACGAAGTATACTTTGGTTGATTTAATCACACTGAAGCTAACAAGCAGATATGCACACAATCAATCACAGAAGGCTCTCTGGGAAATGCAATTCTAAGATGGACATTCAGTGGAAAACTATGATCACACACACACACACACACACACACACACACACACACACACACACACACACACACACACACACACACACACACACACACACACACACACACACACACACACACACACACACACACACACATGCTCACACACTTTCTCAATTTTTGAGCTGACATCCAGCAGCAGCAGCAGCAGCAGAGGTGTCTGAATGCCTCCCTCCCTTATTTAAACACTCAAACCAAACTTTCTGTAAAGTTTAGACGCCTCCTTCCTTGTCTGCTCTGTGGGCTTAGTGTCACCATTTGTTTATATTAAAGAGCTCATTTACCTCCAGGACTTAAGACTTGCCTCAAGCCAGTAAACACCTGACAGTGTTGCTTTAGAAAATGGATCCAAGTGTCAGCGCGCTGCAAAGGGAGAAGCAGGCGGCTCTCTGTGTGAGTCTGAGCTTCTTCTTCTACTCTTTCTTTAAAGACTCATTCTACTCATTTTACATCAGAATGCTTTGTAAAGTTTCAAGAGCACCAACAGAGTCATAATCTATTTATTAAACTGAATAGTTCTATCTGCTAATCCGACCGAATCAGTGCTTGGTTTCAGGATGCGATACTTCAGAGCAGCTCTTTGTGCCTTTTTCTCCCGGAGTTTTACCTGCAAGCTTTTCACGTACACTGCGGTCCTCGCTGCTAACTCACACTGTGGACCTCAGGAGGGTGAACCACACAACTGGATGTGTCGACAAGGCACCCGGCCAAGCCAGAACCACTGCCAAGAAGTAAACCCCACTTCTTTCCTCCTGTCAGGCTGCTCCTGCTCACTGTTCATACTCACACCTATAAAAAGCAATGAACACTAATGTAATCACTGTAACCGTGAGACAGTTTGAAGGTCTTCTGCTGTCTTCAGTGTCTGCTTGAGACTCACTGGTCTTTCAGCAGACTCTGAAAACCCATCTGCTGGAACTATTGGCGCTTAGAGCAACTGCTCTGTCGTTCAACTGGTGAGAAGTCAGGTGACGTAGTCGAGATGCAGCAATAGTCCACTCCGCATGGTGGTTGCGGGATTAATGATTGGTCCGCGTTGTAGGATATTTGCCAATGAGACAATTTAATTCAACCACATGTTAGAAAGGAAGAAAACAGACCCTGTAATGAGAGTCGTCAGAGTGAGGACCACATCAGAGGCCAGGCTGATTCTTTGTCGTCTTGACCAGTTTCCTACCAACAGCCATCCGATCAGCGGGACATGAGCTCACCTACAAAGTTTAGTAAAAATAAAAACAGTTATTTTCCTGATCAGAGGATCTCGCTTCACTCCGTCTCTCACAGCGTCACAACGCTTCGATGAAAGTCTCTGCTGATCGCTCACAGTGCTGCTTCTGCCAGGAGCCAGCGTGCCGCCTCTCTCTGGGTGTTCGGCTGTCTTGGCAGGCTTTGTGTCTTTTTTCTGCTCGTTATCAGAACTCTGAGAAGGAAGATAAACAACAGTCTGTACTTCTGCTTTGTTATCAGTTGATTTCCTGCAAGGCTGCCTGAATGTTTGTGTTCAGTATCTGAACTTTACAAGAGAAAATAAAGAACTATCTCCTCCTGTTTTTACTGTCACAGTTTGTCTGTCTGTCGGGCAACTTTGTGTACCATCTGAACTTTACAGTAGCTTGATTGTTTGTCTCTATAACTCATATACTTGTACGGGTTGTTGAGTTACATTGACTGTTTTGTCTTGCTAACGTCTAATTATTTCCAAAGATGTTTGGATCTTACTCTCTGTGATGAAGATGACCTTGACAGTCATCATCTCTGGCCCGAGTTCCTTCAGTTGTGGAATGACAGCCCACCTCAGGTCGCTGATTGTCCAACCTCTGTAATGCACTGAAAGATTCCATTTCCTTCTTTCCAATTTTCTTCGCTTGAACAGATCCAGGTTGTGGTGGCAGCAGGCTCAGGAAGGAAGCCCGGACATTTGTTGGCCTAGCAACCCAGTTTTCCTTAAATTGGGGATCCTATGGGATTCCCAGGCCAGGAAGAGTCTGTGATCCCTCGAGCATCTTGCAGGTCTTGCCCAGGGTCTCCTCCCAGTGGGATGAGCCCGGGAAATCTCCAAGAGGAAGCATCCAGCACCATTTGTGTGGGATGCCTGAACAACCTCAACCCAACTGCCACACATCAGGAGAAGACCTCAACTGATTGTTCTTGTGCTGCTGTTTTATGTTTTGTTTGATGTTAATCCCTGTCTCTGTGTCTGTATAAAAGGTACTGCACAGTCAGAGACCATGATCTGTCTCTCTCTCCATCCTCTCCTTGCCTCCTTCCCTCCCTCTGCAAACACTCTCACAAATCGATGGCAGATTCTCTGTCTGCAGTTTCTTTCTCCTGATTGAGCTCTCCTCTCGTCTTTGCGGCCAGCGTGAAGTCATGGATGAGGCTAATTGACAACGCTGCCTCTCTCTTACTTCACAGCTCTTCTGTGAATCCAGTTAACCTCAACAAACCAGACTCAGCCCTGAAAACGGTGGTGATTTCAGCCAATCAAAGCTGTAATAAAGAGAGAGGGAGAACAGAACAAAGTCAGCGTGTGTTTACCTTTTGATTAATGGGAGATGTGAAGTTATCCGAGGCAGTTCATGGCTCCCACACGAGAGATCCAAAAGCATTTTTTAGACACTAACAAGCATAAGCAGTAACTAACAGCATTTGTCTGTTTACTGACAGAAAACATTTATTCTGAGGTGCACTAAAAGAAAAAGAGGGAGCACAGACCTGAGATTAAAGCACAGGGCTGCTGCTGATTGAACGCGGCAGAGATGTTTATCCTTTAAAAGCAAAGAGGAAGATTAGATGAGCGCCCATCTTTTCATAAACAGTTTAGAAGTACTTCTATGACCATGAAAACATCTCAAATGACAGAGGCAAATAAATATTGCAGGGACATCAAAAGAAAGAAAAATGACTTTCTAATCAGCACGAAAAGATCACAACAAAAACACTTTATCAAACAACACAAAGCTTCAATTTTTTCTGCTCAAATGGCTCTCTCTGCGGGGCTTCATTTTCTTCTGCAGTAAAAGGTGCATTCAGTTTCTTTCACTTCAAGGCTGTTTAGTGCACTTAAGCCCTTTTCCCACTGGTCAAAGAACCTGCTAACACCCACTAACACCCGCTAACACCTGGCTTTTGCTTAATGGGAAAGGCTACAATCAGCAGTCAGACTCGGGTCTAATGACTCTGCAGTAGACGTGGGTAATTATCGCCTCGGCTCAGATCGACATTGATGGGAACACAAAACCTCTGTCGACGCTCTAATCTCCGCCCCCTCTCCGGCGCGATGCTATGCTCCGTCAGTAACTTCTGTGACTCCTCGTCATCTCAGCTACAAATTAAAGTCTCTTTCCGAGCAGCGCTCGAACATCGTTCCAAATTTGTCGCGCCGACTATGTTAAACAGACTGAATGAGAAATACAAACAACAAAGACCTAACCACCGTAACATCTTCACTGGTTACTACTGGTTACTGGTTACTTCCATCCATCATCTACCTCTAATCCTGCTCAGGGTCGCGGGGGCTGGAGCCTATCCCAGCTGTCATTGGGCAAGAGGCGGAGTTACGCCCTGGACTGATCACCTGTCAATCACAGGGCTGACACACAGAGACAGACAACCTGTCACGCAATTTTAGAGTCACCAGTGAACCTAACGAGCATGTCTTTGGACTGTGGGAGGAAGCCGGAGTACCCGGAGGGAACCCACACATGCACGGTGCGAACATGCAGACTCCACACAGAAAGGCCCGCTACGTCTGAACCGGGATTCAAACCAGGAACCTTCTAGCTGTGAGGCGACAGCGCTAACCCATGCAGGAAATATGTAAGAAGATCATTGTAGCTTGTAAGCGGTTAATAAAAGGCAACCAGCTTTGCAGACTGAAAGTCATGGTGAGAGACAGAAACGCACCGAATAGACAGAAGACACAGAGAGAATGTTAAAAAGAAGTGAGACACAAACAGGTAATTAAAGACAGAGTGAGAGACAGGTGAAGAGAGACACCCGGCAAACATCTGTCTATCTGAAGACAGATAATGGAAACGTGAGTGAGGTACACAGAGACGGGCAGGCAGGCAGGCAGGTGTAGAACGAGAGCAAATTAAAAGATGACAGGTTCATTTCCTGCTGTCTGTCTGCGCGTCAGTGAGACGAGTGTTTGGTTTCACTCTCATTTCAACATGTCACTCAAATGGAGGACCTAATGGAAGACCCCCGTCCCTCCATCTGTAACACACTCTGCGTAAAAAGCTCGGTGTGTTTTCACAGCAAATCTTTAGAATGCTCCGACAGGCGGCGGCGATGCAGCTTATCTGTCCTCGGCCGTACAACCGAGGTTTAGTGCCTTTTCAGGAATTCCCTCTTTGTAGGACACCAAGACTCAGCAGTGTGTGAAATAGAAACTACATATAATATAAAGTAGATCCTTTTTTTCTTTATGTATTTCAATTTAAAGTCCTTTTGTGCCTTTGTGTGTCAGTCAACACCACCACGTGACATGGATGTGGATGAAGCCGTCTGCAGCCTTCGGAGAGCCCTCTGCTTACGAGGCTGCGCTTCGTGTCGCGTGTGAAACAAAACTTTAGCACAAACCAGGATCTTTTCCTAAACCTGGTTGGATTTTCAAAACAAATTGCTTTTTCAGTTAAATACAGTTCATGAAAATAGTTCAACTTCATCCCAATGGTTTAACCCAGCGTTTGCCCCCGAGCACCAACCCAGATGTTACTGGTGTTGCGTCAGAAAATGAACTGTGCAAAATGCGGGACAGAAACATAGAACAGTTACATTTACATAACTAGTAGTAACTCAGTGGGGACTTGGCTTGGGAGCTGCAGGGTTGCTGGTTTAAATCCCGATACAGACCAAAAATGGTATTGGGTCTAGTAGCTGGTGCCAGTTCATTTCCTGGGCCCTGTCGAGGCGCCCTGCCTCGTAACACAAACACGTGTGTTACGAATCACTAACTGCTCGAGGTGCTCGTCCGTGTGCAGCCCCCTCACCCCGACATCTCCACTAGTGCGTGTCCGTGTGGTCCTGTTTGTGCGTGTGTGTGTTTCGGCCTATGTGTGTGTGTGTGTGTGTAGCATGCTTGTAACAATAGAGTGAGATTGGATTTAAAGTATTCTTCTTTTCTTTGCGTTTGATATTTGAAAAGTGATGAAGAGATGGGGAGCAGATTGAGAGCTTGAGATCAATCTAAAGTCTAATCACCAACAACAAAGATAAAATCGTGAGTCAAACTTATTGAGAAAATATTCAGAAGTTTGTGTTCCAAATACTCATGAACTGTTACAGGCCTGGATAGTCGGCCATATTGATTCAAACAAAAGACTGACAAACATGCCTGTGACGTATGGAAGAGGAATTAAAGCAGCTGAATAATAGAGTTAAAGGAGGAAAGAGTTGATACAGAACTGTAGGAAATATAAAGTTCTACACCTTCTCTCTCCAGAAAGAGTTCGGTCTCCTTTTATCATTTGATTACCATCAGTGGAAACCAGAAGCTGCGAGTGCGTCACGCAGCACATCCTCATCTTTAAGTCGACTTCCTCTCTTTATGTTTGGTTTCCAGCTGCGGAAACAGAACATTAAGATTCAAGAGGATTAAAACACAGCAGGAAATGTACGAGGAATTATTAAGTTCAGGCTCATCTTTTGAAGTCGTTTCAGGTACTCCGAGTGAGGAGAGGGAACAAAAGTTTGGAGACGCTTTCAAAATCCCACCGGAGGAGGATGAAAGGGGAGCAGGAGTTTGTATGAAAGTGGGGAAATAATGGGGAAGTGCTATTCTTCGCTTCAGCGGGGAGACGGGTTGATTAAACATTCAGTTTGATATCAGACGAGTGTTTAAGTCGCCTGACACTCGTCCTGAATGAGCCGCAGCTGCAGTGCTGCCGTGTGGCACTCTGCAGCCTGAAGCCTGTTGTGACTGAACAGAGGAGATATTTAAAACTTCCAAAGAGACTCAGCCCTCAGAAGAAGAGCCACTCCGACAAAATGGTTGATATTATAAAATTAGAACACATCACGGCAGAACAAACAGCCCGCAAATAGATGAAAACAGGGTTATGTAAGCGTGCAGATGACAGGGTCACTTTTAAAACAGGGCTCGTGTTTGTTCCTGTGTTTGCAGAGTAAAACAGTCGATATGTTTTTGTGTCACCTGGAGAGGAAAGTTGCTGTTTATTTATGCAGGAAGCCACAGACAGGGCTGTTCTGTGTTTCTGGCTCTGTAATCAAACCTCATAAAATGTCAAATGTTTCTCATCCAGCTTTATTTTGAAAGTCTAACCTGATGTTGCCTATTTTATTAGGTCTTACTTTGCCACTGAGGGGTAGCCTACGCTAGAGGGCTGTTATATTTAAAGGTAGGTCATGTGACCAAGCTGTTTGACTTTGACGAGTTGAGAATGAGAACATGCTGCAATACAACAACTAAATATGGACTTGACTTAAGTATAGGTCTCTCTCAAACAGTGCTAATGATTAACTGCATGCATGTTGGACTATATTTTACAGTTGCACCAAAGAAACATGTTGCTAACAGGAATCTGCTGCTGCGCCGAGCAGTAAAATACTGTCTGTGAAGTTTGAGCTTCTTCAGGAAGTCCAGAAGATAAATCTTCCTTACATCGAGCGATGAAGGCTGGAGGAAAAGACGCTCACGCAGAAGTGGAGCAGCGCTGCTGTTGTCATAAATATTCATTTGGGGGGAAAAAAAGACATGTAGCAGCTCCTCTAAGGTGCATAAATCAAAAACAACCCGGAGATGACACTGAGCCACAGTGTGTTGGAGTACAGAACTTTATTATTTAACACAGCCAGCTTCTGGGATGTCGGCCGCCTGGTGAACTCAGATGTTGTGTAATGAATGCTGTTTAAGAAGTACATCATCATACAGTCACAGTGATCACTAAACAAATTACTTAAATAAGAATCAAGTGACAGTTTAAGCTCAGCCGTCACTCAACAGAAGGAGTAGGCTACATGCTAACGCGTCTACACTGGTAATCTGGAAATAGTTAGCATCTGCTTTTAATTGAGGATTTAATTCAGGTTATGTTTGCCTTGCATCAGTCAGGCTTTGTTACGACTATTGTGCATCCATAAATGTTATTTGCTCCCAAAGCTCCCGTCACCAACCAATGAAGCCAAGCAGAGCCGATGTGTGTGTATGAACTTTTGTCCTCTGTCACTGCCTCATACATAATCATTACATACTGTCATTATGCTTCTTGCACCGTCTGCAGTGGATGTATTTCCCATCTTCCTTAATCAGAACAGGACCATTTGTTTCTGTGCATGCAGACTGTGTCTACCATCTGCACACAGACTATCTCCACGTATGCAATGGATGGATGCATGTTACTTCTTCTGCCAAAATCCGCAATAGCCCAGTGCTGCTCCTGAGAGCTGGGAGGTACATCACTGCAGACGGTGAAGGAAGCATAAGGCATGTTTTAAAGGTTAACCACCAAGCAGTGCGCTAACGAACAGGGAGAAACCTCAGGAGAACTTTCTCACAGTTTAATGTGTTGGAAATGCTTTCATAAAATGTTAGGCCTTGAGTATCCACATAATGCTGTTTGAGAGACACTGAGAGTTAACAAAACCGTCTTTGTTTACAATGAAAACGCAAAATTAAAAGAAACTACAGTTACCAAAGCAACCGCTGTTTTTCAGCAACTGGTCTGCTGGAGTGAACAGATTTTAATGATCAAATTCAAAGCAGGTGCACCACTGTTTCTTAAACCGAGAGCATTTCAGCAATAGTTTCTGAGTTCCTGCTGAATATTCATCAGTGATTTGCATTTGGTAAACTGGACACACTGCACATCCTTAAATCCAAGCTGGCTCATTGATGTTCCCGAGAACTGTGTTCATTCATATTCTTCCATGTGTGGAGGAAACCGTCCTTTACTTGTCACGTGCAAAACAATTACAGTCGTCAGTCTTTGGCTTCAACAATCCTCAAACAATAAGTGTTACATTAAATGCATGAGGGTAACATTTAGAACCTGAGACATGAGAGTGCAGACGTTTAGTAAAATAAAGAAGAGACTATGCCTTTTATTTCACCCAGTAGAGCTGCATGATATTGGAAAAAAACATACATAGTAGCAATATGTTTTTGTTTGTTTTGGGATATTTACTGCGATATTAAAAAATACAGGAAATTATACCAGATGAATTCAGCGAGTTTTCATGTCCATATAAAATTACAAATCCCCCCTTTTATGCAAGACAGCCTTATGAAACAGTAAGATAGTTCAGATGGAGCGACATGTTTCCTTATAAAATGAATACAAACAGACATGTTGGCTGCTGTTGTGTTATTTATATGGTATGTCATCAACCGTTTCTAATGATGTTGAAATCTAAGTTAAATCAGCGTGATCTGCACCGCGACAGTAACTTTATGAAAAGAAAACTCACGTCTCCTACTTCCTGTCGGCACACAACCTCACGCCGTGCGTGTGCTGCAGACGTAACTGTAACACTCCCCGGCATGTCCGCTCGGCATGAACTACATAAAAGGATCATGGATGTGCCGTAGAGTGTTTACACCTGCAGCACACACACGGTGTGAGGTTTTGTGTGCCAACAGGAAGTAGGAGACGCGATCTTTCGTGCTCGATCCATTTGCAATGCAGCAAAGCACGATCAAACACAGCACAAGTTGAATCTCCTCCGTGCTAACAGGCTAACTGTAGTGTCGCACAGATGATGATACCTTCTTCTTCTTAGAGATTGAATGGCGGTTGGCAAACCAGCTTAAAGGTGCATTACCGCCACCTACTGGACTGGCGGTGTAGTGCAGTTACTTTTACAGTTTCTCCATACGTCGTTGGCCTGATCTTCCCGGGACTTTAGGCCACTGAGGAAACAGACAACAATGGGCCACAGGAACCATTTAGTTCCTTGAAGAGAAGTTCCTGGAACTTTTGGTCGAAAAGCACCTTATGTTGTATGTAACCCCGCCTCTCGCCCAATCACAGCTGAGATTGGCTTTGACTTTACCACTTTTACTTTATCTGGGAATCTCTCAGTGTATATTTGTTCCTTCCACATCCTTATTTAATCTATTTTTTTATCCCTCTCTGAGGTAATGCAAACCTTTACCTTTCCAATATGGAAATTTGGATGTAAAAAACATGCACAGTGTGGTTCGATAATCCTTCCAAATCCTCCCCACACTCTCTCTACATGAACGGTGTATGGTACAGACGACCTGTGCCTTCTGCTGCAGGTTGCCACCATCCACCTACTCGCATCTCCTCACGTAGCTCGTTAAAATAGGTCGTAGAGCCGCTTCTGCCCATCTGACTCTCCAATTCTCAGCAAGCTTTGGGTTGTAGGTGCAGGAAGGATCAAGATATGTGGGTTTGGCGTACATGAAAGGAGCACCCCAGAGAGTGCGTCTTTGGATGCAAATCAAACATACGTCCTCCCTCTGAAGAGTAGACCGCAGAGGGTCTGGAAACTTAATCCATTCTTCTCACTAACAATCACTTATCAGGACAGCAGACTGAACGTTTGCTCTTTTTCAACATTCAGGTGTGCGTTGATTCCTGACCGGATACGACATGAAGAACTAAGGAGCAAAACAAAAGAGGCAGGAAGTAAGACCAGAAGTTGAAGTTTCTTCTGCACATTCGTTGCCTTTCAGTGTCGTCTCTTCTACATATTTATTTGAGGCATTGGATGTGGACATATCGTTTGTTGCTGTGTAGCTTTGTGTGATGCACTAATCAGTCTGAACTGTGGGAGAAGTCATATGTTCCTTGTTTAGTGTATCCACGGTTACATTGCATGCCGAGTTAGCTGCAGGTAAACAAAGTGGATCAACACCGTGAGAGACACAGCTCACTGACTTTAACACACACACACACACAGACACCATCTATCCATCACGCTGTTGTTAGGCCTTGTTCTGCAGGTGCTAAAATGTCAGCCTATAAATAGAAAGAGACGGGTGACAGAGCAGAGCAGGGAGGACAATTACACGTTCATACAACTCTCTTTCTGTGTATTATAAAGTCTCTATTTTGTGTTTAAGTGACATTTTAAAAATGTTTTTCCATCAGCTGTTTTAAAGACAAACAATGAGCAAATGTTATAAAGTCATTTATAGATCGCCCTCCCTCCAGCAGCTGCTGCTGTCGGTGTGATGAACCCGCTGTGCTGCTGTTAATGTGAACAATGAAGCTGTGACACACGAGATGTCATACTCAGCTGCCAAACAGTTGTCAACTGCATCAGAGGTGACACTTTTCCTATTAACCTTTTCATAACATCCATGTCTGTCTGTAAATTTGATTTCATAACATGAATGTGACATGGTCCCGCTGCTCCTTCAATGAATCACGAGATGGTTTCTTTGCACGTATTCTGGGAATGGTCTGACTGTCCTCCTCGTGTAAAGGCAGATTGATCTTTACCTCCCTGTACGTGTCGCTCAGTCTATCATAGAAAGCACTGACATTTACAGTCGTCACCCGGGCCTTCAGAGCAAACAGGTCAGTTCATTTCCACATCGACCACTTCTCCGGAGAGACGGAAACAAACCAGCTACGACTAAACACCGTCACTCTCTTCTTTAGATGAACAGAAATGCTACCACGCCAGCCATAAGCTGTGTCCCAATCCAGGGGCTGCAACATTCTCCATTCGTAGCCTGCGTAGACCGTTAAAGCTGAACTTAAATGATACGGTCTGGTCTACCCTTGCGTCACCAAACGCCGCTCCTGTCGCCTAGCAACAGGTAGCTACCAAGCTAACTAGCTAGCATTACTAACATCGAGTAAGTTAAAGTATTATTTTAAATACCAAATCCTGTCATGTGTAACGCTAGCTTTTCGAGTTGAAACCAAAAACGTTTACATTTTAAAGTGTATTCCTCGGCTGTGTTAAAGTCCCCATTTTGTTTGAATTGGCATGCAATGCATCTTGGGATATGCTGGGTCACGAATGATGCATCGGCTGCATCGTTTACGGCCTGGGAAACGGAGGACACATTTGTCGGCCGCATCTGACGGAGCCTTCGACGTGCTTCTTTGACGCAATCGACCTTCAGATATGGCCTTCGCAGACTGCAGCCCCTGGACTGGGACACAGTTATAGACTGAGCTCCCTAAAAGTGAAGCCAAACCCTCTCTATTGCCCCCTGCTGACCTGCTGACTTGATTTCAACATATGATATGTGTTTATATTTCTAAAAGAACTCGCAAACAGACTTTTGTTCATGGCAGAGATTTTAGATCGCTCTGTTCAACTAAGGCTTCTAACCGTCAGCCAGCAGGCACAATATCAGGGCCCTGGAACTAGAACACCTGAATGATATGCAGACCAGTTTAATTGTTTTAATTCAACAAGTCCTCCAACCCGTACGACTGTTGTTCTACCCACGGCTACAACCAACATAATCTCAAAGATTTTCTTGTAAATAAATGTCTGTTAAGTCTCTTTCACCGAACAAGGTAACACAATGGTGACTGAGCCTATGTCCCACTGATGAAAGCCTTTGTATTTGCAGTATATAGTATTATTATCCAAATCCCTAATCCCAATTAATCTTAATTTAAAATCACAAGCGGCGCCCAGTTAGTGACACGTTTTCCATCAGCCAGCAGTGGTTGGTCTGCCAGAGAGGGTAGGCGGAGCTAAGCGGCTGCTTTTCCGCTCTCTGCAAGTGTTGCGAGTAAACAGTAATCTACTATGGCTGAACAAACAAAGAAAAGATGGATGACTACAGATACAACTTCAACAAGAAGTGAAAATCCAAAGAAGAAGAAACAAACTCGACGCTCAGATGAAGCAAACAGTCTGAAAAGGAAAGCGACCGTCAGCCAGGAAAATCAAGAGTTACAACCGGAGCCGACCGTGGACGTCACACATGCAGCACTGTCTGGATGTTTGCTTATCGCCATAAGGTGCTGACAAACTGAGCTCTTCAAGATTATCACTTTAACTAACTAAACTTTATAAAATATTCACATTTCAGTTCGGTTAATGTACGTGTTTCCTTCTGTCTGAATCCGACTTTGAACCTGCGACCACAGTGACCACCTCTGTCCCGTGCAGCCCACATCTTCAGATCCAAACAGTGGTGTCAAACTGAAGAGAGTCGTTCCACATTTCAGCTGACACACTGACAGCATCACTCTCGCCTCAGAGATGACTCGATGGTGACAACATGCCGTCACACGGGAGGAGGAGTTCCCCCCCGGAGGAGGAGACGCTGCTCTGAATAGTTCACCACCACTTTGCGTGTCAGAGACGTGTTCTTTCCCCTCCTCTGTCTGACGGCTGATCTTCTTCTTAGATAGTTCCTGTGTTCGGGTTGTTACTCAGACGCTGCTTCTTTGGTGAATGTTAAGCAGCTCTTTATAAATACCAAAGATGAAACAGGTCGACTGATGAACGATTCCCACGCTGAAGGAAGAAGTGCAGACGTGTCTGTGTGCAGCGAGGGAGGCAGTCACAACTTGTTTTATCTCCTTCTCTCTCACCTTTAACTTCCTTCAGGCTGGTTTAACTTCTCCTGCTCGTCTGGTGCTGTCTCCATGGATATTCCTCCTCTCTGACACACACACGCACACACACACACACGCACACACACACACACGCACACGCGCACGCGCACACGCACACGCAAACGCACACACACACACACACACACACTCAGTTTACAATCCATCTGACCTGACATATATCTAACTATTCGACTATCTAAAGCTGTTTTTGCCTTGTTTATCGCTTTTGATTTAGGACTTAAGGAATCAACACCTCTTGTTGTTCTAAACAACTGATCCCATTTCATGACTTTTGCATGCACATTTTCTGATTGTTTGTCCGACAGTGCGTTCTCATCTGCTTGCCAAATACATTGGAGGAATGGAGGTTTTCTTTTTTCAACTTAAAAAAAACACACCAACACATGACTTTAGTTCTGGTACAGGCAGTGAGGTTAAGGCTTCAATGATACTTAGTTCAAAAAAAAAATGCAATTTGGCTCTGTGGCTTTGGAGGGCGCTTTCCGCTTCTCCAACGGGCCCTGGAAAACCTCCACCAGACTAAGTTATACATGTCACATGGCGGAGGCCAGGGAGCTCGCTAAACTACACTTCCTCAATCTAGGACTCCCGCCTCCGATGTCATGTCTCGTTCACGATCGTCAAGTTTGAAATGTAGACTGCAGACCTGAACATGTTTTAGATGATGCACCGGTATATTCGTCG
The DNA here is from genome assembly GCF_022749685.1 of Semicossyphus pulcher. NCBI lineage: Eukaryota > Metazoa > Chordata > Actinopteri > Labriformes > Labridae > Semicossyphus > Semicossyphus pulcher. Next base: position 2,548,151 of record NW_027211692.1, read on the forward strand.
TATTCAGATTTGGTCCCGCTCTGAGCCGTCGCCTGCAGCGACAAGGTAGTATTTCACTCCAGTGTGCCTCACCAGGCTGTTCCTTTCATGGCGAGGGGCACAATGCATGCTGGGTGTTGTAGGAAGAATGGACAAAACTACGATATCCACAGCTATGGCGCCAGTTTCAAATATTATTGCTTCTATCGATTACAGAGAACACCAGCGCTGACTGACAGGGGCTTTGTTCAGGGACGATTTGCTTCTTTAAAAATAAACAATTTCATCTTCTGCGATGTTTCGCTGTCGTAGATGAATGCCAACATTCCGTCCATCCCTCATCTATACTGCTGATCCTGTTCATGGTCGTGGAGTTCCGGGAGGGAACCCATGCATGCACGGGGAGAACATGCAGACTCCACACAGAAAGGCCCGCTACGTCTGAGCTGGGATTCAAACCAGGAACCTTCTAGCTGTGACGAAACAGTGCTAACCACTGCACCACCGTGCAGCCACGCTGCAAAAACTGAAACCTTCTTCCTCAGATTAATTTTCTTCTCATGCCCGGCTGTATATACGTTTAATTATTTATCAGTATCAGTCGTAGGTTTACACACAGAAGGAATTTGTCTTGGTGATTTAGAATAAAAAATATAAAGAATAAAAAGTAGGAAGCTAAGAGCAGAGTCGTATTAAACATGAAGCCATCTCTGCTCCAAAAGCCCTGAAACAGAAGAGAGAGGTGAAAAATCCCAGCCACGGTCTGTCTCAGTGGGTTTGTACTTCACACACCGGAGGTTTGGATCTGCCTGATAACATCGGCTTTGTTTTCCCTGCTTCTGTTCTGCCTTTCACTCTGCTTTTGTTGAAATGTCAGCTTTTTAAAGATCCACAACATGCATCTGCAGGGAGATTCATCCCCTCAAACTGCACAAACACCTTCAGGAGAAAGGTTAAAAAATATGCATCTCTAATCTGTAGAAAGGAAATAATGTGCTGATAACAAGTGTTATCTGAGTTTCCTTTAAGTGTCGATACCATCTCTGACTGGTTCCTGAGAGAGGGGCAAACAAAGCAAGTGCTGAAATCAGGAAGTTTGACAACATATAGAGTCCACATGTCCTCAAGTCCTCACAGCACAAACTCATCCTGACATGGCAGCCAGAATCTGCCTCATAACATGCTCCTGTCATCTCACATTCACGTCAGGGCTCCTCTCTGCGATCGCTCCTGTCACATTCTGCAGAGCAGCTTTAAATAAAGACCATTTTCCCTGGCAGCTCTGTTCAACAGGATCCCAGCGGGCACTTCTGTGGTCATATTTATAAAGTTTTAACTCCCTCGAGGTGTGGATAGCTCCGCCTGCTGGTCGGATGTTAGAGACAGAGAAAAAGCAATATGTCTGCCCCCGAGTTTATCTGTGCATTTTATTCTTATGTGTCCCTTTCATCCACTCTTTTATGAAGTGGCTGTGGTTATCTGAGAGATTCATGAATGCGTATAGCTTTGGATACACATTGTTCAGTGAAGTATCTGCATGGACAGGATGTGCAACGTTTCCCAGGCATGCATACCCTGATGGATAAAAACAGGCAGGTTTTTCTGCTACAGGTTTCTGCTGCTGTGGATGAAGTGAAGTCGGGGGTGGAGGAGAGAGGCTGAAGGTTGAGCTGCATGTTGTGTAAATGGACTGAAGGAGATGGCTGCTGTGTCTGACTGACAAGAATCGAGGTTGGCAGGTTAGCGTGCTGACAAGCATTTAAACAGAAGGGAGGCGAAAGTTAGCACCGCCGAAAGGTGCAGGAAAATACTAGAAGTCTCACAATACTGACTGGTGTGCTCCCACACTTGTTGACACAAAGATGTGCTGATGGATGACAGGACAGCTCGGGTGGATATACTGCTAGAAGGGATTGTCTTGATGGGAGCAGGTGTGGATGAGCAGAAGGAAAGGGGACACAGAGGAAGGGAAACACAGGGAGACGGCCGGGTGTGACATGGACGCCACTCGGGGGATTTGGTATTTAAATAATCTCACATTTATTTATACAAGTGTGAGAAGTAACCTATGTTCTTATACTACAGATTATATAGACGTCTATGAGAACAATGATCTTTCTTCTTAGTTGATTTACAGCTTCTCTCACATGAACACTATTGTTAAGGACCCGGAAGCAGAACACACACTCTGAGGTTTCTGGATCGTAATGAGGTTTTTATTGCAGAGGTAAGATCGCAGAGGGAAAGGTGATAAGGCAGATGAGATGAGTTTGTGAGCGTGGCTGGTGGAGCAAGGTGAGGAGAACAGGATGAGAGTCGAACAATATGGAGCAAAAAACGTATTCAGTATCAAAACTCAGCGAAAGGCCTGAGACGCGTTCTACCACGGCTGAAACAACGATCTGGCGATGAGCAGATGGAGGACCGGGGTAGATACACTGCTGGGCTGATGAGTAGATGGGGAGCAGGTGTGCAGGTTTCACCAGGTGTGTTGCATGAGCAGCAATCAGGATTGAGCTGTAGAGGAAGCCATGCCCACGCCCACACACACACACACACACACACACACACACACACACACACCTACACACACACACACACACACACACACACACGTGAAAACAAGGAGGCACAAAGACACAGGAGGAACTGGTTATAGAACGAGCGTTTGCCTCACTGTTTGCAGATCGCCCTCACTTCATGTGAACCACCTTCTCTGGCATGGGCCAATCAAAGAAGAGTAGTCTCTGTCATCAGTAACCTACGCAGGTCTGTGTTTTCAGACTTGTGAGAGTTACATGAAACTGGAGAGCACTGAACGGACGTGGTGCAGGTTACCTGATGTTTATCTGTTAACTGAAGATGAAGTAAACAGAAAACAACACAGATGGTTATACATGTTAACAGGATGTTAGGTAAGCTGTGTCGGAGCTCAACAAATTATATTTGTTTCAAATGTGTGTTTAGTTTATGTTTCAACGTACTGCAGCAAAAAAGAGTTGGAAATGTGAGAATAACAGCTCAGGGAAATGTCCGGCCCCCGGGCCCTTAGCGTTCTGAACATGTGGCCCCATGAATAATATAATTGAATAGCCCTGCTTTTATAATAAACAGGCGGCCTGACTTTGTTGTGCTGTCCTTTTCCTTTCACTGGGGCAAAGTTTAAATGACATAAAGGTGGATCCATACAGAGCCTGTACCTGATGAATGAGAGACTCAGTTCATGTCTGCCTTCCTACAGCCGTCCATCTCAGATTCTTGTAATCATAAACAAATTTAACTCAACTTATACTCTATACATATGTGCACACTTATTAGAGTCTTGTGGTGAGGACATCACAAATGACCATCTTTATATTTCAGGGATGAGGACTTGCCGTCGTCCTCATCAGAACTCCTCTGTCTCTCACAGACATCAGAGTGAGGTTTGTTTTTGTACAGTGTGCAAACTGTACAAAGAGAATTTTACTTTTCTGTCACATCTGAATGTAAGTTGTTTCTTAATAAGCCTCTGCCTCAAATCCCTCAAAGACAGAATATAACAGCATTGTTGTTACGCGCCGGAGACGTGAAAAGGATTGAGACTCCCCGCTGTGAAGAAAAGCTTTAGTCTGCATTGTCGCCGAGGAGAGACGGCAGAATATTTCTAAAGCAAAGTAACACTAAGTGATGAAGATGGAATGAATAAAAATGTAATTATTACATTTTAAACCGTTATCTTGCGACCCCATCGTCACCCCACTCAAACTAAGTGAGCGTCCTGCAGTCAGACATGAAAATAATCTCAGCGAGGAGGAAAGATTCTGTTCAGCAGACACATTTCCTTTTTAGAAAAGGTCTTTCAGGTGCATTGATTTCATTCTGTGTCACCTGTCCTTTATTTCTCTCATGAAACTTACGGGGGGGGATTGCCCCCCCGCTATCTGCTCTGTCTGAAGGTCCGCTTCACAAAGCAAACTGCACTGATATTCCAGCGCAAACTCGCCCATGAAGTTCTGCAGCTCCGAGCAGGTCGCTCTTGTTTTGTGTCTGATTGTGGATAGAAGCTGTCGGCACCTCCGCTCTCTGCTGCGCGGTGCTGGGCCCTCAGGCATTAGGTGAGGCACACTGACGGATCTTATCTCCATGCACGACTCAAATGTGAGCAGGGAGACAAGAGGCAGCTCTTTAACAGTTTATTGTTAAGTCCAGACTCAACAGGTGTTTTACTAGTTTAACTGTAACGCAGCTGCATTTTCTAAATGAGCGCGCAGCAGCAGCTCGTCCAGATAATAATCCCCGTCCTGCATTATGGTGCTTGTGCCGGGGTTGAGCCTCGCACAGCCCCGGACTGATTGATCCCCTGATTATGATAATAATAATAATAATATATTATTTAAAGATTGTTTTTCCAGTTGCATTTTTTGATCATACGAAAGGTGGAGTTGTCGTCATGATCACTGGAAACTCTGAGCGTGACAGCCCTTATACTGCGACGCAGCTCCCACCAGCTCTCTGCAGACGGTAATATCGTCACTCTAACTGCGCGGTGCTGTTAGCGCTGGTGTTTGTGAATCAGGTGCTTTTTGCCTCGAGGCTCATGTGCATCGAACGGGGACAAATTTGCCCCAAATGTTTGCAAAATTACTTTTAATACGCGCAAACAGCACCGGAGCAAAGAGACGCTGTTTGCTCTGCAGCGCACTTTAACCGTCTGCGTGGGGTTAAATGCACCTCAATTGCGTTGAGGGCACAAAAGCTACGCAATCCTTCAGTGAATCCCCCCCCTCAGTCTCCTATTCACCTCAGTGTTAACCAGTGACAATGCACTCACCGGCCAATGAGAGCAAAGCAGAGTCCTAACAAGCCAAACCTGAACAGCTTGCAGAAGTTACATTTTCAGAAACTGCTCTTTTTTTTTACCCCTACAGATCTCACAATGTGCACATGTGTGTAGTTTGCTTTAGGAATCAGGCACGGACAATAATAGAAGAAGGATTTACTGGAATTACTTTCAAATAAGGAAAATAACCTAATAATCTAATAACCTGTGAGACATATATTGTAAAGCAGCAGAGAAAAAAGAAGTGAAAGGGGAAACTAAATGTTCCTGACTGTGGATCACAGAAGCAGCCTGCTTTCATTAAGTCATGAAATGTTTGCAGCTCCTGGAGGCATGTGGACATGCGGACATGCTGCCATGTATGATTCATAGCCACTCTCCAAAGTGTGCTATCACTGCATGTTTGATGAGGTCAGCTTCATGCCTGTAAAGGGGAAGTCCATGTCATGGCCTCTCTAACATCAGGAGCTCGCTTTCTCTGGGCTATTAATATATGATGTAAATGTTTTAAGGGTCTGAACACATCAGCAGTGACACAAACTGAAGTGCAGAACAAGTGGGGGTCAAACTGGACAAAATAGGTAAATGCATGTGTGTTATTTCTGCTGCTAGAGGCCTGTCAATCAAAACTATCATAGAAGATGTAGTTTGATGGGGTTGGGAAGTAGCGTGGGATCATGGGAGATGTTGTCTTTACCGTTAAACAATGATCATTGATTGATTGAATCGAATGAATCTAATAATGTCTGCTCGAGCTGTGATGGTAAACATCAAGAGAAATGTGGGATGAATAAGTTACAGTGGGAGGACTCACCGCTGCTGGCACAGCTACACATCCTACTTTAAAGAAAAACATGAAAAGGAAGTCTTTGCTTTAAAGTGGGATCCACACATGCCTCCTCCATCCGTGTCTGACGTGTGGTGACTGCAGTAGCTTAAAGATTTGGTAATTGAAGCTTTTCTGCAGAGTTTCCTCCTCAAACTTCCCCACCTGCTGGGAAATCCTCGTCTGCGGCGTCTGACTCCTTTGACCTCAGCTCAGCTTCGGTAAGTGATGTCTCTGAGCCGCCTTTTAAATTTAATCCTGAGCTACCCCTGTGGAGTCTAACATGGTTAAAGTGCCTGACTCTGTGTCACCTTGGCACTGTGTTAATTATTCATTCTCCCCAAAATAACTTGTTTTACGTGGTTTTAGGAGATTCCTCGGTTCCGTCACAGTGCCGTCCTTCAGCGAGCTACACCTGTTATCATACATGAACATGATTCTGCAGTTTTTCAGCTCATTATATTTAAAGGCATACAAGCAAGAAAACACCTACAGGTACATTTTACATGCAGGAACAGGAAATAGTTCTGTTTCTCCAGTGAACTTACTTTTGTTTTTGTTATCACCAAATTACTTCCCAGACAAATAAAGCAAACTGAATCTGAACCAGGTTCTCTTTGTGCTAAAAAGGAGGCCATCAGAACGCTGCATGGGACAAGATGAAAGAATAAGCGAGGGAAAGGAGTCGACAAGATTTACAAAAATAAAGAAAAATAGAAGACAAGCGGAGGAGGAAGGACAGGCAGAGGAGACATCAGGATATGAGAGAGTGGAGACGACAAGAGGAAGATTCAGAGAGAATGTGAAAGTTTTCTGCAACCAATTGAATAGTTCACTCATTACATTCACTGTCTTTCCAATGGGTCAATCAGAGCTTAACTGGAAACAGCTGCCTGCCACAAGATTGATGAGTGATCAGTAAAATCTGATCTATGAGTGAAAAAGGAAATGAACCTTCACACAGAGCTAAAAAACAGGAAGGATCCCTCCAGAGATGGTCCTATATCCATCCTTACGCCCACTATCTGTACCGCTTGTCCTATTCAGAGTCACGGGGGGGGCTATCCCAGCTGTCACTGGGCGAGAGGTGGGTTACGCCCTGGACCGATCAGCTGTCAATCACAGGGCTGACACACACAGGCTGTATTCTTACTGCAGGCTTCATGCTCACTTCTGATTTGGGGCTCATAACTGATTCTTTGGGGTCACTGTTCATGTCTGTTTTTAAATGTGACCCAGGTAAGACAACAATGTGAACGCTTGAGCTTTCAAATGATAGACTGGTCTGGTTCGGTTTCGAGTTGCCCAATTACTGGCACGAAATTTTGGACCTGTGAAGACCTCACACTGATTTGAAAAAATCAGATGTGTGTCACATTCGGGGGAAAAAAAGCAGAATTGGGGCACTTTTAGCTGCAGTATGAATGCAGCCACAGAGACAGACAACCTTTCACACCCACATTCACACCTACGGGCAATTTACAGTCACTAGTTAACCTAACGAGCATGTGTTTGGACTGTGGGAGGAAGCCGGAGTACCCAGAGGGAACCCACGCCTGCACGGGGAGAACATGCAGACTCCACGCAGAAAGGCCCACTACGTGCGAGCAGGGATTCAAACCAGGAACCTTCTATCTGTGAGGCTAACCACTGCACCCCCTACCCCATGGTCCTATCTGATATGGTTAAATCATTTTTCTTGGCCAGTTTCAACAGTGGCCTTAAAGGAGTTCATAGATGCCATGTCGGGGCAAATAAAGCAGCAGGTATTCAATCAGTTCTTGACATCATAGAATACTTTTGTCCTTAAAGGACCGCCCACAGGTTTGGTTTGATTCTGTCAGACAGACCTTTATTGAGCCTTTGTACTTTGCGCACATTCAGTCAGAACCCCAGAGACAGTGTGAGATGGTACTGCCACCTACTGATGTGAAATGAAAAAGGTAAAAGCAAAGGTGAAACAAAGTGGAAATTAAAATCCTAAATGCCTCTTTATCTCACACCTTTGAGGAGACTAAAGCAAGAGAGGATGAAAAGCTTAGAGGAGACAGTGTGAGGAGAGGGGGAGATAAGGAGGGGACGAGCAGGAGGAGGGAAGAGAAGAGGAGAGGGTAGAGACGAGCATGTGTCAGCTTCCTGCGAACCACGTGGGAACAGAAAAACAAGGCCATCATCTGCGCGGGGAAGTGACAGCTGTGGGATGTTTGGCTTCACTTCCAACACTTTGTCTGTTGTCGCAGAAATAGAGCAGCCGTCTAAATCTCTCCAACCCACTGCTGAAAAGAGGATCAAGAGCTTCCGTGAAAGGAAGCCAAGAAATGCTTGTGTTGTACCACACACTGCCTCGTTTCTTTACCTGGCACGGCTCTGTTCAGGCATGACACGGGGACAAAGGGACAATCAGGCTTTTGTTCAGGGATGTAGAACTTTTCACGATCAGACGTTTTAATTTCACTCAAAACTTTGATCGTAACAGCACTGTTAAGAGAGCAGTCTGTGCGCTGTCATCAAGTCTGGTACTCTGCTCTGCTACAATTACAGGTGCCTATGATCACCTGTCCTGGTCCTAAAGGTGGAGAGTGAATGTGAGGTCACTGTGACATAACAGGCACACGAGTCCTCGGATCAGCTGAGGTGTAACAATCACGATCAATTCCTTAAAGAGCTCTTCATCGAGCGGTTATTGGTCCTTTAAGCTTCCAGTGGATCTCAAACCTCCAATCAGAGGATTAGAGCAGCTGCAGCCGTAATGATCGCCTTCTTATCCCCACGCCAAACCAGGTCCCAGTGGAGCAGAACGGCATTATGGGAACATCTGACCTGCATGTCCTGTGATAGGAGCTTGAGGAAGACATGAATAAAGTCTAACTTCTATCATGTAATGGTGACAAGCTTTGTTCCACATAGCAAGCTAATTAACAGCGTCCTCACAGGAAAGCACACTTAACAAACTAACAACATTTACAGACTTCTCTTGTGAAGATCTCTGAGTCATTGCTCACGCTTTGTGAAAGCTTTCTGCAGTAAAAGTCACTTTTTGAAATGTCACCGATAATTTGTGACTCCCTGGAAATGACCCAGACGTTCAGTTTGTGCTTGCTGGAATTAATCTGTCTGGCCAGCTCCGCGCTGCTCAGCCTTCAACATAAATGATGTGCTCTCTCTGTCTGTCTGTATGTCTGAGACGTCAACAAAATGTAGAGAAAGAGTGTAATTATTCTAATTTGTGCACATCTCCAGAGGTAATGAAGGAGACTCAAGCAGACAGAAATGAAAAGAATCCTTCAGTGCTGAGTGGCCTTTTGTGGAGGGTCTGCAGGCTGATCAATCAGGTCCTGCAGACAGGAAGAGGACAGCAGGCGTCACATGTGGAGATGAGATCGCTCTGAAAGAAACACATGAATGACTTCAACTTCTTAACACCAGCGAACATTTGGCGATGGAAAGTCAATGAAGAACCTTTTCGTGGTGAACACACAAAGTCTTTTAGAAATGGTGATTAGGAAAGGCAAGTTTATTTAGACAGCACATTCCTTACACAAGAAGCACAAAGGATCCGTCACAGAAACAGATCTTTCACTGAGAAGACCGAAGTTCAAGTTCCCACAGGAGGCTGAAAATAAATGTTGACTTATGTTCTTTTTCCAACCCTTACCAAGAAGTTTCTAGTTACATGTAACATACACTCACCGGACACTTTATTTGGTACACCTTGCTAGTACCGGGGTGGACCTTTGCCTTCAGAACTGCCTTAATTCTTCGTTGCATAGATTCAACAAGGTGCTGGAAACATTCCTCAGAGACTTTGCTCGATATTGACGTGACAGCATCGCGCAGCTGCTGCAGATTTGTCGGCTGCACATCCATGAAGCGAATCTCCCGTTCCACCACGTCTCTAAGGCGCTCTATTGGATTGAGATCTGGTGATTGTGGAGGCTGTTTGAGTTCAGTGAACTCATTGTCATGAGATGATTTGAGCTTTGTGACATGCAGCGTTATCCTGCTGGAAGTAGCCATCAGAAGATGGGGACACTGTGGGTGGATATGGTCAGCAACAATACTCGGGTAGACTGTGGCGTTTAAACGATGCTCAGTTGGTACTAAGGGGCCAAAAGTGTGCCAGGAAAATATCCCCCACATCGTTACACCACCAGCAGCAGCCTGAACCGTTGGTACAAGGCAGGATGGATCCATGCTTTCATGCTGTTTATGCCAAATTGTGACCCTGCCATCTGAATGTTGCAGCAGAAATCGAGACTCATCAGACCAGCTAACGTTGTTCCAATCCTCTATTGTCCAGTTTTGGTGAGCCCGTGTGAACTGTAGCCTCAGCGGACAGGAGGCACCCGGTGTGGTCTTCTGCTGCTGTCACCCGTGTGCTTCACGGTTCGACGTGTCGTGCGTTCAGAGATGCTCTTCTGCTTACCTCGGTTGTAACGATTGTTTATTTGAGTTACTGCTGAACTTCCATCGCCTCGAACCAGTCTGGCCATTCTCCTCTGAACTCTGCCGTCAGTGCAATCAAGCAACTTTTAACATTGCGTGCCACCACCTCTGAATGCAGTGTTTAGACGTCTTTGTTATTGAGAATATGCATAGAACTGATTCTGTGCTCTGGTCACCTACGCATCATTGTCATCTGCATTGTAAGGAGGTGATTGCTGGCATGCACCAAAGTAAACAGGCAGTCGTTGGAGACACTGCCAAAGACAGGAAACATTTCAGGTCCAGGGTCACTTGAGGTTGGGACTGAGCCATGATTTATATTTCATACTCATCCAAACATGAAAATGTGGCTGTATGTCCACAAGGACTTATTAGGCAGTGGATCCTCTCTGCTACAGACAGAGCAGGAGCAGATTGATCTTCTACCGTACATCACGACCAGGTCAATACTGGAGTTCGACACAGGGAAGGCAGACCTGCATTTCCAAACTACTGAGGTCATTCGTTTCAAGCTTTCTGTTAACCCACAGATTATGTTGATCGGATTTAAAATCTGTGAAATATTTTCTGTTACTTTCAGACCAATTCACAGACAGTTGTATGTCTGATATAAAGCTGTCGACCACCGACAAATGGCCAACTACAGTACACACACATAGCAGAAGCCATGGCAACAAGCCTGTGCCAGCCGTGTTCACCAGTTTTAAATGTTCCCTGGAAACATTTGTTTCTGTTGGTGCCACTTTCAGCACGTTTGTTTGATTAGGCTGTGTTGCCGTATCTTGATTTGTTGTCAGTATTTGCAGCACATTTTGTAAACGCTGCCTAAGAGTTTCAATTTAATGAAGGTGTTTTCCTCACTTGCTCATGTTTGCTCTTTTGCATGGTTTCCCTCAGTAACAGTGCTCTAGCTTCATGGTGCACAGTTCAGTCCACATTAGAGCGTGGGGCATCAGAACGAGATGCAACATTTAAAAATGTACTTTCATGATTTCAAACAGAAGAAAATACTTCATGGATGGTTGCTGCAGAAAATGAAAGGCTGGTTTAACATTCTGGAAAAGAGCAACCTGAATCTGCTTCTCTAACATGTTCAGAACAGCCAAGTCCTCCAATACGTACCTGCATGTGATTCATTTGTTGCTACTGTTTTATGTGACCCAAAGCAATGTTTCCTTAATTAGCACTGGTGGGCAGGCACCACATACTCAGCTCACACATACGTGAAGCACGTGGCTCACGTTTTGAACTGGTCGTTTAGTGGCTAGTTTAAGGCACCAAAACGACACAGTCAGGTTAAAAAGGTACACCACTTACTGAAGTCAAATATCTCAGTTCTTTCCGTGACATTACATGTGTAACTTTTAATAAACATCAGTGACTTCTGGGTTCACACTGGAGTCAAACTCTGGTTCGTGCGGTTAAAGTCCTGTGTTTGAGCGACCCATCCACTGCCCTTATCTACCACTAAGAAGGTCACATTATTGTTATTAATTCTACATCAGCAGATATCTGTCTTTCCATTCGTAAAACTAATTCGAGCCACTAGAGGTTAATGCCTGACATACATAAACAGAGGTGGTAATAAGCTGCTGCACCTGCACGGCGGTGCAGACAGTCTCTTCAGGACTGTCTCAGAGGATAATCTTAAAAGGGGTGGGCTGTTGTTCACAGACAGTGGCCCAGACACAGAAGCTAAAGTTAGGAATAAAAGCAAGAAGTCTGCTTTGAATGACTTGATGAAAAAAGACGCTGCTTACACAAAGATAAGTGCTCTGTGTAGAGGAAAGTGGAAACCCTCCCATTTCCAGCCGTGAAGGACTGCAGCACTTAGATTCAGTCAAGTATCTTTCATTTCTCTGCCTCAAACACTCACTTATTAATTCATCCCTGCACCAGTTCACAGAGACAAATTCCTGTGATTTCGCCCCCACACACGCTCACACATACAAAATGAGTCACCAGGCTTTTCCCTTGTTAGGTTAGCTCAGGTTAAAAATACTGAGACAGGCCGCAGGGCATGGAGGGCAGAAATATGAAAGGCATTATTATTTTAGAATAAATAGTGAACCTTTAAACGTGGCTATGGAAGCATTCAAAGGTTGATTCACTTAACAGGCATTAAGTATTCAAATGCTTAAATAGGCTTTTTTATTGAATTTAAACCAACACAATTGATGGAACATGACTTGAATATAAGTAGACATGTTGCTGAATATGCTCTGTTCAGGTCCTACCATTCATAGACCCAAATTACTCAACTTGGTGTCGAAAGCCAACACCAGCAGCTGGACTTATTCTCAGATGAAAAGTATCAATAGTCCTAGGTGTCCTGTTCATTGTGACTACTAAGCTGAGTTGCTGGCACTGACACTGCGCCCCTCCCACCACACCAAAGTCATGCAAAGTGTGCACCAGATAATGATGTAACCTGTCCTACATTTTACTAACAGTTTGTTTTGAATGTTGAGTACATAGTTCGGATGTTCTACGCTCCTAAGTGGCTTTTGGTGTTTGACTACACTGCCTTCTTTCTTTCACGTCTGATGATGTTTTCGTGAATGGGCGGTGAGTTTAGCTCCAAACCTGACCCCCTTATCTACCGAACGTGATGTCTTTAGTCAGCCCTCTTACGTGAGACCATTCCAACCGAGCATTGTTGAACCTGCTGGGAGTAAAAAACCCCACAGCCATAGCTCTCAAAGTCCGTCAGACCCACAAGATTCCTCTAAGACACACAATCTTCTCCAGCAGGACAAGGTAACTGCACAGGGAGAGATGACAGACGAGCCGGATCTGCGTACCTTGGATGAGGATTAAATTGGTATTTCCCATGAGATAAGCAGCTTACAGAGATACTAGGGGCTACTTTAGAAGTTAAATAATCAAGTATAACTTTGCAGACCTGCAGACAGCTATGACTAAGTCCTGTTACTGCAGGGTCATAATATAGAGTGATGTAACAAACGTGTGATCCAACAAGTCCTCTGACCCAAAGGACAACAGAGGTCATGTCGTCCTACCTTCCAATGTAACCCAGAGGAGTGTTTCCCAATTGAACACATTTGCTGATGGCAACATGTCCTTATATCCACACGACAGTACCGGACAAACACGTGGTCACCTGGTTAACCCAGAGGTCACTGCCCAACTACAAAAGTGAATATTGGTGGTTATAACCCGTCTACAGACGACCTACATGGTCATATTATTGGTGTGGACGGAGTTGTTTGATCATTTGTGACACATCTATCTAATTATAAAACCTTATAAATGAGCAGCAAAAGTGGGAATATTTAAAGTCAAAGGATCAGGAAGTCAGTAGGCGTCATCTTCTAGGGACCGCAGAGTTAGTTGCTAGATTTCATGTCAACATAATAAAAGTTATTGAAATAATTCAGTCTTAACTGCAGTGAACTGACTGGCCAATAATCAAGCTGTCCCAGGAGCCAATGCTGCGACGTTGGGAAACGTTTTTAATGCCACCAAATATTTATGGCTGCGGTCAGGTGCTGATGTTGTATCATGATTGGACTTGATCTTGATTTCATTGGGTTGTTCTCTCCCTCAGTGAAACCTGCAGGTAGTGCTGACCAGAGTGTTTGTGTGTCATAACGATGTGAGGTATTGATTTCAGATCAGTCACGCTGACACCACTGACAGACCAATGGTCCAGTCACAGCTGGTTTAACTGGCAGGATTGGTTCTTATTGGTTTGTAAAAGGCCTCAGAGGAGACATGAGGCGGGCCATCATTGGTCCTGAGGGGATCCACTGGATCACTCTCACATCTGATCAAAGGAGTGCTGCCTGACAGGATCAGGGTCATTACTGACACAGCAGCTGGAGTCCCAGTGGAGGTGAGAGGTCCTTTTGTAACCTTTGACCTCTTCACCCCCTAGACGGACATTATTTATTTTAGAGTTAATACAGAGCCAAGCCAGGAGACGGCAGGGACATAAACTGAGCTGTGTGCGACTCACTGTCAAGCGATAGGTGCTGGAAAACTGTGTTTGTGTGAGCACAGCTTACATCGTCTAAATGTTTTGATCGAGAGGATGTGTACGTGTGCGGCTCCTTCATCACATCGCAGAGGAACATCTGAGATCTTTCAACATCTGACGAGGCTCCAAGCTGGAAAAAAGTTCCACTTTTAAGCTCAATTGTTCTTCAAAATGACAACTTAAAAAGCAAACATGCATTAACAAAGTATTTAATATTCCATTTCAGACATAATCCCTGTCATTGTAAATGATATACTTTTGAAAATGAGCCTGTGTAATATAACGTAATATGGGAGGGAGGAGAACAGCAGCTTATATTTCCTGGGCACCCTGAGCTTAATACGGCTAAATGATGGTGATGAGTATTCATTAGATTTTTATGTGCGGTCGGTAACAGTCCTGTGATAACAAGGTCAAATTAAATCATAGAGCAGCCTTTTAATTCTTTCTGTAAAGTTGTTATTAAACTTTTTTTCCCCCTAAGTGAAAACCTCTGAACGCCCTCTACAATGTCAAAGAGCTCTTAATCGCCACCGGCTAGAGCACGTAGGCAACTCTCTGGTGTAAAGTGCCACACTGTCTCTATCTACCTATCTCTCTTTTACACACACACAGACACAGAGAGGCAGAGACTGTTATCCAGACACACACTGGGATAGTTTCACCACATTTTGTTACGTGTTTGCAGAGCTTCTCGTCAGGTTATGCCTTGAAAAAGAGTTTATTTCAAAAGTGGTCAAGGTCAAACCCCGAGTGAAAGAGCACACACACCATTTAAAGAGTTTTCAATGTACAGTATTTCATCATTGTTATGTTGCTGTAGCTTAGCGCATTGCATGACTAAGACATTTCCCTACCTGCAAGCTAGCAGTTTGAGTGACAGCGCAGTATTCCCAGGATACACCCTGAGGTGTCACCTAAATGTTGAATAATGCATACTGTCAGTCTCCTCCCAACACCGTCTCCTAAAGCTGCCTTTTTCAGGAACGGTGTGTATCACAGGTTTACTTTGCCGTCAACACCCCTGCTGTTTATAGACGTACACACAATACACTACCGTTGATTTAGTGCGTTCCCAAGGTGACAACAACAATTTCTCTTTACATGTCGGTGAGTTTGCTGTCAGCTGTGGATTTGTGGGGTTGAGTTTCTGCAACAAAAGAAACATTCCCATAATGAAAAACTCACAAAGTTCCCTTCAATCACCGGCGTGCTACGGAAGCCTTGTTGCTCGGAGTCGGGGATATTTGGTGTGATTTCAGCGGTTGACATTGTCTCCTGTCTAGAGTGCATGAAATTAAAGGCTATGCAACCTTGAAGAAAATGATATATGGAGAAAAAGAAACACTGAGCCCGACTCAGGACGTCACTGACAAATGCATCAAAGAGCTGTGAGTCCATCGGTGACCATCCGTAAACTCAAAGGACTCCATTCGTGACCCCCATCTCCTCCTCTGTTCCAAACTATTGTTCAGCCCATCCTGCTCTACTTCTTCAGCTGTTTCTCCAAGGTGATCTCTCTCACAGACTGCGTCAAACTCACTGAAATCAAGAACGTTTCTTTCCACTCCTAACCTCTCCAGACCATCACAAGCATTGTGGATAGCAGAGGTCATCACACACTCACTCACCGTTCACTGTTTGCTAATTGCTTATATTGTTTTTAGTGGAATAACCTGTGTTAACACCAACGCCACTAGATGGCGCTGTGCCTATCATATCTTGGGTATCACCAAATGAAGACATGCTCCAGAGGAAATGTAGATAAGAAAGCAGGAAGTGAACATGCCTGTTTCCATAAGGGGCGTTTGCTGGTTTCCACATGTGTAAGTAAGATTAAATATGACTTCTGTACCAAAAGACGCCCACTAATATGACGATACACAAGTGAGTAATGTCATCTCAAACACCAATGTGGAAGAAGTTAGTCCACTGTCTTACCATTCAGTACCTGCATGCTCTCAGCATGAGTTTCACAGGACGTTTGTTTTCATTCCTGCCTGAGAATCTTTCATCACGAGTGAGGTCGGGAAAATCCAGTTTGTTTCTGCAGTGTTGTCCTGTATGGTCGATGCCTTGCTGCTGTATCTGCATTTACGATTACACAAAGATAGCATGTAGTGAGGTTGAGATATACGGCCTTGTTTTACTGGATATTCATGTACAAAATGTTTCATGCTCGATGGGGGTTGTATGTAATGTGTTTTAGTTTATTTTCTTTAGTTCTGTGTTAAATTAAGAGCTACCTACGCATGGATGCAGGTAATGCAACTGCGTAGGGGCCGCAGCAGAGGAGGGTCCGGGCCCTGCCACAGAAGTCCCTACAGATCGTGATATTCATAGTCACTTCATCATGACGTAAATGTGTGAATAAATACGGCTCACTCAGGGCCACTGATGGCTAATCTGTGCATCAATCATGATTTATTCACATGTCAGGATGAAAAAAACACTGCTGAGCTTTCAGGCGCTGTCCGAGGTGCTGACGTTGCCGTCACTGACATTCATGATGTATGTTTATGACATTCTTTCAAATGTATTCAGACTAAATGTATGTGAGAATGAGACTGTTACTGTAACTGAGCAACCTGCACTTAAGGGGCAGGGGAGAGGCAGAGGGAGGCACGACGCAAACTGACGAGCAGGCATGCATTGTGACGGTCAGCGCCCGCTTGGAGTCTTGGGTTGGGGCTCGGAGCTGACACGTTACGCCACTGGGTGCAAGTTAAACTATGTGAGCAAAAACAGGTCTTGTTTTTAAGACCTCTTGCTATTATATATTTATTGTTTACCTCAACAATGTAGACAAAGCTTTAAGCAAATTTAGCTTAGTCTTAACTAAGACATACGTATGTGATTAGACCATAAAACAGCCGATCTTTGCACACTGGGACGTAGAAACAGGCTGTATTTACCTTCATAGTCACACACACACAATGAAATCCAAACAGTGCGATGAATTTTGGCACCACACGGGCCCTCCCTCCGTCTTCATCCCCTCTGAGTCAGATAAAAGTGTCAGCCAGCGGCTTGAAATATTAATGGCCCTGCTCTGATCCCAGCTAAAAGGTTCTGGTCTAATGAGGCTAATTTGTTTCCCTCCTTGACACAATCAAAAACATTCATTGTGTTGTGATGATTGCTGTACGGCCCGCTATCACAAATTATGGCTCGCTGTGATAGCGGACCAAATGGCTTCTTTTATGGCGTCTAGCAGCCTGTAGTGAAACCTTTACTGCAGCGTGAACGGCCTCATTAACCTTGGCCTGCCCAGACGCTCCGTATTAACAAGGAGATTTAGGACACTGTCAAACTTTACTGTACAGGAGACGTCTCAACTCGTGTGTGTCAGAGAGATGCACGGGTGTATATCTCTATATATGAACCCCTGGTGTGAGAATATTACACTGCATCCAATGGAAGATAGCAGGATGTCGAACGTGTCTTCACCCCCTAATCAAAACAATCATTCACTGACGGCTCCTCCTTTAATTCTTCCTCCTTCTCTCTCCTTCCTGTTACTTTGGTTTTACATTCCCTCGTACTCTAATCATTCTGTATCATTATTACTACTGTTGCCCTCTTTTTCCCCCAAACACCACCACCATCTCTTTCAATCTGTTCTCTTTGCTGCTCAGCATCACTGTAAAAACTATTCTTTCTATAATATATCTACAGCTGCAATCAGAAATATTCAACCCCCTCACATTGAAAGACATTATTGTGATGTGAATCGAGATGAAATTATTGGACAAAAAGCCTCATGAAACATTACAAAATTATTTTGAGGACATAAACTGACTTAACTTTTAGTTCAAACGAATAATTAATCCTTGTCTAATGTTGCTCTTCATGTTCTTCTTGGTTGAAAGTGGAGTGCGTCTTGGAGTCCGGCCATGAAGTCCTTGTTTTTAGACCGTCTCGGCGTGCAGCGTGTTTGTGAGTTTTTCTGTTTTCTGTTTATGGACTGATTAATGGAAACCACATTTTTTATATGAATCAAAGACAGTGCTGGTGATATCATAAACTTTAAAACATTAATAAATGGATCGCCGCATCCAAAGTGGAAATAAGCATCTGGACATTGTTTTTGTTGCTTCTACCTGGACAAGCGTCCACAACTTGACAGTTTGACGCTCAGTGCCTTGTTTAGATTAAAAACAGTTTTGTTTAAATTTCGGCACTACAAATATTATAAAGCAACGTTACCTTATGTGAAAATGTTTGCTCAGAGAACATTACAGACACAGACAGGTGGTATTGAACAGGCAGGCATTTATTGTTCTGATACAGTGGAGGAGCTGAAGTGTGGAGCTGAGCAGGGAGGCTGAAGGTTGAGCAGAGGCGTTTTGTAGGGCGAGTGTCAGGGACTGGAGGTCGGTTTCTGAGCGCTCTGACGAGCGTGAAAACAGGAGAAAAGATGCTGAAGGTTTAAAATACTAAAGAAATACTGGAAGCTTCAAAACAGTGAAAAGACCACAGTGGTCAATAAAACAATCGTATGATGAACAACAGGAGAGCCGGGGTAGATATCTGCAGTGGATAGTCTTGATGAAGAGCAGGTGTGCATGAGCAGGAGCAGGTGTAGACGATATGCAGCAATCAGGCAACGCAGAGTTTCACTCCTACACACTCCCACACAGCTACAGGGACAAACGGAAGAACACGAAGGAGAACAGGGGAAGAGACGGACGGGGAACAACAAGGAGTAAAGGGTGGAGGCCGTGGCCTTGACCCTGAGTCATACTGAGTCTCCTGCATGCGACACATACTTTCCATTCAGCAGCAGCGTGTAGCAAAAGCAGAGTGCCACATTTGATGAGAGAAAACTGATTCACCTGTACAAAGAAAACCGTCGTTAATGAATTTGTGTGAATTGACCCTTTTTTTAAAGCCTCATCTCCTGAGCGGCTCGAGAAACCAACATGGAGACACCAAACATGCAAATTCCATCCAGCTGAAGAAGCAGCTTGAAATATTTTACATTTTAAGAAACAGACGGAAGCATCCGGAAGCCGCTGCGGTTACATAAGGTCTGCAGATGTGCACATTTTTTAACAGAGCAGCAGCTTTAGTCATGTGAGAGAAATCAGCACCACAGGAATTAGATTGAAATGGAAATTCAGAGCTGAGAGGCGTCCCTGTTTGCACTCTTGAGCCCTTTACACACAAGACTAGTATAACCAGGAGACCTCGTGTGATTTAGACCCCCCCCCCACATACACATCTGTTTCATGTGGCACATTCGAAATCAAAGAGATTATTAACATTATCCCCCATGTCAAGGCTCTGCAGAACATTCTCCTCCTAACGATACTTTAAGCTACCACATAAGAACTGTTGAGGCTTTGCAGAATGCCATCAAAGCATCTTCAGGTTTTTCCTTTTGCATTTTTCTTTCTGTTAATCTTTGTGCTGTGAGGAGATGAGCCTCAAAATTCGGTCATAACTTTCTTTTATTATTTCCAACGCAGCCTCCATAATCCTCCACCAGAAAGAGACGGAGAAGGGGCGCAAGAAAACAAAGACATTGCAGGAAAAAAGGGGATATTCTTGGATATGTTTCTGTCTGGTGTGTTTAAGAAACAATGATTTGTCTGGTTTCCTTTAGCTGTTAGCTTCCCGTCACGTTTCCTGTCCTTGTTTGGCCCTTGATGTGAATGAACATCACCCTCAGTTCACTTTAGAGGAGCAATAGCAGATGTTGGTTTTGTGGAGTTATTTGGAGGATTTGGCTCGCCCTGCAGAGCACGCACAGCCAACTTTTTAAACTGAGAGCAACAAGTGGCCACTTGTTACTGGACTTTCTCCAGCACTAGAAACAGAGACCGCTGATGTAATCCTGCTGCATATTTCAGCCCTGTCTACCTGCAGGATACTCGCCACAGGCACATCTCAGAGATGTTGTTTCACAGAGCAGCTTCAGCTCATAACGTCACCTCCTTCATTAACTTGTTTTCTGCCTTAGAGGAGGAGGTCGTTATCTTTGACTAATGGTTTCACATTAGCCTGACAAATATTCAAGTGACTGTTTAATCTAAGTGGACAGGCTGCTGCAACAGACAGGCTGCTGCATTATCTCCCTTTTAAATGTTGAATACATAATAACGGCATTAACAGATGAAACAGCATTAACGTCTGAAACAGCATGTGGGTTTGAGGACATTATCACACATCTTGCGATTGTTCAAAAGGAACATGCTCAACCAAATGGAGCTTTCTCCTTTCCTGAATTAAATTGCTCTGCAGAGGTTGACCAGTCACCTGTTGGTTTAACGAGCTCATTAATGAACCTGTCAAATACCGATGCGCCCTTGTGAGGTCAATGTCCCGTATAAACGTTAACCCTCAGTGACTGAACTGTTCATTAACAGATTGTATTAACAGCATCCTCTGAAGGAGCTGAACAGGTGGAATGAGCAACAGATCAACTGACAGATTGAATTCAGTTTTGTGCTCTTTAGGATGAACTCGTGTTTTTCAACTCACAGGCTGCAGGCTGATGAGTTTGAGTGCATGTCAGAGTTAAAAATAACACATTCATGTTTAAATCACCACAGATCCACTTCTCAGCATTTAATCTTTATCTCTTATACAATGCACATATTTGATCTTTTTTCTTACTTCTATTTTATGCCACATATTTCTCTTTCTCTGTGTCAGAGCAACTGTAACGCCCGAATGTCCCCCCGGGGATTAATAAAGTATTTCTGATTTTGATCACCTGAAGTCTCTTTTTTTCTGTTTACTCGACTGTTTCAGGAGGTGGGGACATCTGATGACACCTGACACACAGGTGAACTGATCATCAACCATAATTGGAGGGAAGATGAAGAAGGTCCTGAGAGTGGAAGAGGAGAGAAATTGTAAAATGTGAAAGCAGATGCAAGCAGTGAATAATAAACAGATCATGAACACATGGTTGTGAATAAGTATGAAAACAGACGTCGAGCATTAAAGCGCTTTCTCGACCTTGAAAAAGTGATAAACTGATGTCCCAGTTTTTATCTTCTCACAGACCTTTTAACAACCTATCAGGAAGTGGAGATCAGAATGTTAAACACGCTGAACTGAACATTTTCATGTTCCACATGTGTTAGAATTAATGGACACCTTCTCTGCTGTTCCCCAGGTATTTGATTTAAATGCATGAAGCGTCTTGTATATATTCAAATGACCCTTTTAACAAAGAATTATGTGTCACATTTTAAACTCTCCTCTCGTTCCACGCCGACAGGATGCACACAGCTGCTTAATGTGGATAAATAATCTTTACACTCAGCAGCAAAGAGCCACGACATTCAGTTAACGAGAGGTAAATATATGAATAACTTGAGCAGTGGATGTTTCCTTTGACAGCATTAGACACAAGCAACAGCTGTGTTCCAAACCATAAAGTTACCTAAGGTTAATCTCTCACTGGCAAAATGTTTCTAATACACAGCTGAATGTTTTTTTTTTTCAAGTTTTAAAAGTTAAAATTTAAATTTAAATCAATTCAGAGCTACACTTCTGCTCATTATGCAAATCATGATGCTACTTAAATCAGCAATTTGGGAATACAGTTTTGTCAACAAACTAATGTTCTAACACTTAATGAGTTCTTCCATATTATTATATTTAA
This sequence comes from Semicossyphus pulcher, assembly GCF_022749685.1. Lineage (NCBI taxonomy): Eukaryota > Metazoa > Chordata > Actinopteri > Labriformes > Labridae > Semicossyphus > Semicossyphus pulcher. The sequence continues at coordinate 2,569,851 of NW_027211692.1, forward strand.
TGCAACAGAATTATCTGTGTCCACATTATTGATGCAGCAGCGGCTCCACAGAGGACACAGTGCAGCTATCATGGAGTTCCTGTCACAGTCTGTCGTCACCTTGTGGAATCATTGTCGTGCGTGTTGTGTGTTAGAGTGGAGGAACATCAAAAGACTGACAGCATCATGTCCGCCCTCTCCTGCAGTGTCTGCAGTGTGCCTCTCTGACCTGCCAGCAGCACAAGTAATGCATCCAAATGAATCTGAAATGAGGTGCTTCAGCAGACCCTGCATGGGTTCATTAGGCCGCTGCTGAGTGTGTGTGTGTGTGTGTGTGTGTGTGTGTGTGTGTGTGTGTGTGTGTGTGTGTGTGTGTGTGTGTGTGTGTGTGTGTGTTAGAGGAACCCGGGGAGAAAAGAGAGATAAAAATGACAGAGGAGCAGGATGAACATGAGAAGTATCTGATTCTGTCTGTCTGACATTTATGCAGACAGAGGGAAAATAATTGTAAGAGCAGCTTTGATGTGAATCATCAGATGGTGCTGCTGCTAAGGTCAGTACCTTATTAAAAGGATCGGGAGTCAGACTGATGTGACCAATATTTTTAACACCATTTGTATATATTTGGAGCCTTAATGGCTAATAGGCACAAGTAGTTGGCTGCTGACAACAGAACAGGCATTTTACAGACATATTTGTTGAGGTAAGATCCCTTTATTAAACCAGAAACAGCCGTTACGTCGCTCTCTGCAAAGCCACCAGACTCCACTGACAAACAGTAACTTTGCCTGGGAGTTGCTGGTCCACCGCTGTGTCGACTGGTAAGTTTGTTGGTGTGATTGTCTGACTTTGGTGTATTAAAGGGTTAATTCAGATTTAACACAATTTTATTTCTACAAATGAACAGGAAAAAAACTAATAGATGGAGGCAGCGGTAGACCTGTACCTGTGAGATAAAATTACAGTTTTTTTAAATGGACTTTGGTGGCAAATTGAGTAATTCCCCCTTCCCCAGAATGTCTTCCTTTTAGCCTTTCCCTGACATATATGAAAAACAAAACGTTCTTCCTTCTTCAGCTGCTGGTTTCTTATTTTACGATGTGAAACTCAGCAGTGTCTTGAAACTAGCTGAACTAAAGTTAAACATCACATTATTAAACTAGTATAATCGCTGTGTGGTGCTGCATGAGAGCAGGGACCATTCATGAAGCCGTCCTCGGTGGTGCATTCGAGACTAATACAGCCTCAAAGAACTGATCTGTGATTTCTTCTCTATGATAACAATGAATGAATCTGCAACCATCCTTTGCAGAGCAGAGCTGAAACCAGTTGGTTGGGAGGCTCTGTCCTATATTCCACCTGTGCATGATTTTTAGTTTCAGAGGTTTTTCCTGCAGCTGACGACTGTTCTGCAGGGAGGTCCCATCATCTGTCCTCACTGATGCTGTATCCTGTCTCCTCACAGCTCTTTGTCCTCAGGTTGAACTCTCTGTTGCCCCAGGATGCTGTTTCTAGATGAACTTATGCATGCTATCTTACGTCCCCGCAGAGCAGACAGAAATGTACATTAAGATCTATTTTAAAAGGAAGTGATGCTTTCCTCAACTAGTTTTGCCCTTCTCTGGTGGCTAGCATTATGTTTTCTCTTTACCCCTGAGAAATGCATGTTTTTCTTCTCTCTCATTTTTCACTCTTTGATTAAACTACAAATATTTAATCTATGATGTCTATTGTTCTTAAAAATAAACCTCTTTTGATACAAGATAATTTTATTTAACCAGAAAAGGCCATCACTTCACTCTCCTCAAATCCACCAGACTCCAGTGACAAAAACGTTCTTTTTACTTTGCAGAACACAGGAGTTGCTGGTCTACTGCTGCCTTGTAGATGGTCCGATTGTGTTATTGTGTGACTTTGGTGTTTTTGTTGTTAAGGTTAGATCTAGCATAATCTCGGATCCCATCAGCCTGAGACGATACAGCCTCTGGGGACACAAGTGAACGTGCCGGGCGGTAAGCGATAAGCGACTTCCCGTCAAGACTTCCTTTTCCGCGTCCTGCATTGTTACAGAAAGAGAAACTTGTGATGTACTTGTTATTAACGGGTCTTACCTTTGCCCAAATTTCAACATCATGATAGAATAGTAAGAAGTAAAAATTCAAGCTTTGTCAGGTCTGTCCTCAAGAAGAGAAGTTTTTCCTGCATACCCCGCAGCCTGCTGATACGTGATTGGTCAATATTGCCTTCCCGGAAATACACATCCCTGCCTACAGATTCTACGATGTAGACTATTCTACTATGTAGAATCTGTAAATAGAGATCAGATCTAGAATAATACTTGTCTATCACACAATAACACAAAAAAAACATCTATTTGAGGCAGAGGTGCCAACAACTCCTGTGTTCTGCAAAATTAAATTACAGTTTTTGTAGTCTGGTGGATTTGAAGAGAGCGATGTAGCAAGTGATAAAAGTGATCTTACCTTAACGGAAAGATTGATCTCTTTATGGATATATTTTTACTGCTTTCCATGAATGGCAAAATATGGCAAAATATACACACACTCCAACAGACATGCACAAAGACACACACAATCCCACAGACATGCACAAAGACACGCACACTCCCACAGACATGCACAAACATACGCACACACACACTCCCACAGACATGCACAAACACGTGCACACTCCCACAGACTTGCACAAACACACTGTCATAACCCGGCCCGTAAGGCCATGACAAACAACTTCGAGAGACACGAGTTGCCAAAAGTAAATTAATTAATTTATTACAAAAAGAACGTAAGTTAATTAAGGAGTTAACAAATTCTATGAGGTGTGTGAAATCTGTATTATCAGTAGTGTACATGTGGGTGTGTGAGTATGGTGTGGTGAGATGTTTGAAGAGTGCACTAACAGAAAGAACCAAACTAGAAATGGTGCTGGCGTGGAGTCCAGAGAGCGAGGGCGAGTGAGAGCCAGAGAGCGCCAGAAGCTGCTGTATTTATACTCTGAGCCATGGACCCAGGTGCTCCGTATAGCGGCATTGACCAGCTCCTCTGCAAAACAAACATGCATTAATACAATTGATTTACACTATGCAGGGGCCGTCACAACACACACACAAACTCCCACAGACATGCAAAAAACACACGCACACTCCCACAGACATGCATGAACATACGCACATACACACTCCCACAGAGATGCACAAACACACACACACTCCCACAGACATGCACAAACACACGCACACTCCCACAGACATGCACAAACACGTGTACACTCCCACATACATGCACAAACACGCACACTCCCACAGACTTGCACAAACACACACACAAAAACTCCCACAGACATGCAAAAAACACACGCACACTCCCACAGACATGCACAAACACACGCACACTCCCACAGACATGCACAAGCACACGCACATTCCAACAGACATGCACAAACGCACGCACACTCCCACAGACATGCACAAACACAAGCACACTCCCACAGACATGCACAAACACAAACACACACACTCCCACAGACATGCATAAACACGTGCACACTCCCACAGACATGCACAAACACACACACTCCCACAGACATGCACAAACACACACACTCCCACAGACATGCACAAACACACGCACACACAAAGTCTGGACACAAGAATCTTTCCATATTTGACTATTAGTACTGTACCAGTAACAGCTTGATAACGTTTGGTGGTTATTAGTCATAGATGAGTGAGCACAGAGTGTGGACAAACACACACACACACACACACACACACAGATCTATAAATAGTCGTGGCTGATACCAAGTGAATCAGAGAACAGTTATTAATATTCAGGGTCTCGCTGTAATTTCCCCTCTAATCAAGCTGAGCCGTAATCTGCTGCTGAATCTGAATCACCACTGACCTGTACTCACCTATGTACACACAGATGCACACAGCGACAAACTTAAACGAGACGAAAGAAGTCAGTGCTAAAAATACACACACACAAACACACACTGGGTGTCATTGCACACATATACCAAAAGTAGTAAAAGATGGCTCAAAGAGGTGGAAAAGTTTTGGTGTTGCTCCATCAGGTCGCTTCAGCCGACAGAACGGACTGTAATGTCTGCAACGTTATTCTTGGAAGGAAAAGCTCCTGATGAAACTAGGTCCACTTCTTGTTTTGGCCACTGACAGGCTCAGATTGTTACTCTAAGTGTCTGACAACATTACAGAAAGGATCCCTACAGAGGTAGACCTTTAGTTACAGGGGAAGCTGACTTTTTGAAACCAGAAACAACTGATACACCGCTGTCTCTTAAAAGCCACCAGACTCCATTAACAAAAACAGTGATTTTACCTCTCATAGCACTGGGGGCGCTTGCTTCCTCTATCTGTTAGTTATTGGTTTATTGTATGTTACACAAATAGTGTGCTGCAGCTGAACTAACAATATGAGATACTAAAGTCAAACAAAAAGTAGTTGAAGAGATCGAAACTATAATATGTAAAAAGAAATACAGGATTTCCCCTTTTAAGCTCTCAAAAGCAGGAACACACACAAATCAATTTCCTGACATGAACACACACACACACAGACACACACAAACATGCCAATCATTTCTCAGACAGACCGTGTGTGTGCACTTAAAACACGCACACAATTACCATAGTCTATTTTGCTAAATATATTAACCACTAATGAAAACACTCAGGGTCAGGATTCTGAGACTGAGAGATGTAACTCAATCACACACACACACACACACACACACACACACACACCCTGGCGTTTCAATTACATTACACACTGGTGGCTAATTGCTGGAGCGATGGTTTCTGTAATGACTTCTCAGGGTAAAGCGGAATTAACATGCACAGAATGTTCCAGCTGCAATGACTGACCTACACACACATGCACACACACACACACACACACACACACACACACACACACACACACACATTTTACAAACAAACACAACTTGCACAGACGTGCAACAGGAGAAAGAGCACGTGTACATCCATGTCTTAACAGTACACAAACAAGTGCTTTACAACAACACACAGTCTAAAACACACAAACACGCGCACACACCGTCGTCACAGCCGGGCCGAGGGGCTGAAGGGCTTCGGGGACGGAGCCAGCCAGCCTGCTAATGTTGCCGTCTTGGTGTATGGTTATTAAAATGCCTGGAAACGACTGTAATGAAATAGTTGTGGATTAAAGTTTGGGGGTAATGCAGGAGGAAGCGTGACCGCTCTTTCATAATGGAACAAGGCCCCGAAGGCTCAGCAGATTATTGGTTTTTATTTGGAGTTCTAAATTAACAGCGGAGCAGCACGGTGGGTTTTAACCACAATCGTGTTTATCCCGCTGATGTTTGTTGCCGGGGTAATTATAGTTTAAGGGTAAGTTACAAAGAACCAGTGGTGAGAAACGGGCCTACTTGTGGGGCGTTTTTCCCTCTGTATTGGTTTGCACACGTGTCGCTCTTTTCTCTTGCTTGAACACTTTGATTAGAAAAGAAATCTCCAGCTCTCAGCCCGAGCCTGTTTTAAAGCAACAAACATAAAGATTGTAAGCGTTTGTTCCTCTATCTTGGGTGTTATGCAGGTGAAGCCAGAGTGTCTGTTTGAACGCTCGGGTAGACGGTCGTTCAGTCTGTTGGGACTTGGCTTGGGAACCGGAGGGTAGCCAGTTTGAGTCCAGGTACGGTACCAAGCATGGAAATTGTGACTGGTAGCTGGAGAGGTAACGTGTCATTTCCTGGGCACATGTCTGTGCAGCCCCCTCACTCTGACATCTCTGCATTCGTGCATGTCCATCAAGTCCTGTTTGTGCATGTGTGTATTTCGGGCCTTTGTGTGTAGCATGTGTATCAATAACAACAGAGTAAAAAGATTGAATTTCCCCTCTGGGATTAATATATCTTCTTCTTCTTCTTCTTCTTCTTCTTCTTCTTCTTCTTCTTCTTCTCTAAGAACAGATCATGGTTAAACCTGAAAGTGAACAAGAAACATCAGGTTGGTGTTTTCACTTGTTTCATTACAAATCTGTCCTGATTTTTTAAGTAAACATCGAATACAAATTGAAGTTGCTGTTTTTTACATTTTGCAGTGACTCGTGGTTTTGTCACACATAAAAATTTAGCTTTGAGTTGACTTTACTTAATGTGACTTTTTTTTGCCACTGAGAGGCTCAGATTGTTTGAGGCTGCCTGACAGCTGTACACATCCCTACAGAGAGAGAACGTTTTGTTGAGATGAAATGCTTTTTTAACCAGAACATGGCATCACGTGACCGTCTTCTATCATTGAGTATTGTTGTGTTTTAAAGGGTCAGCTCAATCGCAACCCAACACATAAACAAAATACCAACTAACAGGTGGAGGCAGCAGTGGACCAGCTCGTCTGTTAAGGGCAAAAAGAAGCACTTTTAGTGGAAGTTTTTTGATTGAAGTTGACATTGCAGCCATTGCAGCCTGTTGTGCAACAGCCTGAGGGAGCAATCCAACACAGAACTTTTATTATTAGTTATTGAGCCGTAAGAATTTTGGAGTTCCTATTTAATACCAAATGAGATGTCCTTAAACTTCCTCTACTCATTCCTGGGAGTTTCAGTTAAATTGATTTCACAGTCTTCATCAGTAACAGTAAGAAGAGCTGACTTGATGTTGACCTTAGTTTGAGATATCTGCACAGTTCATCAGCCAAGTGTCCTCAGATCACATGACACTGATCTGAGGGGCTGCTGAGATTTCCTCTGTCTTAGTGAAATTCCTGTAATAGAAAAAAAAGATCCTAAAAGAGTTATTAAAAGTTTTCCGCTGCAGAAAAGCAACAGTTTGTAAGGTTTACTGTAAAAATAGAAAGTTTGGGGTCAGAGACGTTCCTGTTTGTCTCTGACTCACTCTTTAATCTCCATATGTTCGTGTCTGACTCCCTCTCAGTCTCATTCTTTCTCAACTTTCTTCAACTCTTAGGTTCACTCTGATTTGCATCACATGAATACACACCAGTGAGTCAGCACTCCTACCGTGCAGACACACACACGCACACACACACACACACACACACACACGGACGTCAGCGGGCGGTAGGATCCCAGCCAGGCCGATGAGTTAGCTTCTATGAATAATTAAGACGGTAGGATATTGTGTTTTGGTCGACTCTCGGGGGAAATCACTGGATTGGACGACTCTCTCTCCTTTAACTCAAGTCCCTCTGTTTCTTTCTTCTAGTTCGGCTCTCACCCAGAAGTCTCACAGCGCAGTGTTCCCTTTCTTCGTCTCAAAGCCGCACGAGCCTGAGGTTAGCTGGAGTTCAATGTAAGTTTGAAATTGTTGCTTTTCATCAAATTTTCTCTCCTTTTTTCCCTCTGTGTTATTGTCCTCGGCCTTATTATCTGTCTCTCTTTTCTCGCCTCTACTTGGAAAAACTACTTGGTAGGGTTAAGAAAAACATTGGTCAGAGTTAATGAGGTTACTTAAGTATATTACGTCACGGCATGTTCATGAAGTAAGTAAATGTACGTTACCTATGTCACAGAAAGTAAACATGCAAATGAAGACTTTTTATCTCTTCCTTAATTTAAGTCCTGTATTCTTGTAACACTGTAACCCCAACAGACTGATCCTGATTCACGGAAGGATTGTGCCACTAAACCTGTGAAATGACACAAACAGACTCTGTGTCATTCTCCAAGCACACGCGGAGGTTTGAAAGCACCCCGAAGTGCGCTGCAGAGCAAACAGCGTCTCTGTGCTCCGGTACCGTTTGCACGTATTTGAATGAGTCATTATGCAAACATTCGGGACAAATTTGGCCCCTTTCGATGCACATGAGCCTCGTGGTAAAAAGCACCTAATTCTCAAACACCAGCGCTAACAGCACCGCGCAGTTAGAGTGAAAACATTACCGCCTGCAGAGAGCTGGTGGCATGACGGGGCTTATTATACGGACGACAGTTGAACTAGTAAACACCTGTCGAGTCTGGACTTTACAATAAACTGAGTTTTGATCTGTCAGCTTCTCTCCACAATCAGAAGCAAAACAAGAGCAAACTGCACAGATCTGCTAAACTTAATGGGCGTGTTTGCACTTGAATATCATCAGTGCAGTTTGCTTTGTGAAGCGGACCTTGACACGGAGCAGATAGCGAGAGCAAGTGATGCACATTTTATTGAGCTGTCAGCGGCCGCAATTAATTCTGAGTGACTTCCCCCCCTATATATTTCTCCTCGTACAAAGTCACCAGACTTGCCTTTGCATTGTTTCTATGGAGACCACACCACATGATACATTTTAAAGGCGTGATCATCTCTAGTATTTCTGTGAGACCTCAGCGGCCAGCACCCTGCGTCTGTTGTGTGTGGTTACACGAGCATCACAGAACCACATCCATCCTGTGAGCACATCCATCAGTGATGTTAGGGTAGTAAGAAGAAGACTGAAGTAACTTCTAAATAAATATGTTCAAACATTCGTCTTCTATAGTCATCAGGTTCTAGTGTTTACCCAGAATCCCCGGGAACGTAAGAAAAACGGTTGACCCCATGACCCTGTGAGGAAAAGATTAAATCCTCCACGTGTGTCGAGGATACACAAATTAGCTATTCAGCTTTGTTTACAACACACACATAATGCAACATGTTGTTAATGTCTTCCAGTGTTTGATTTCCTCCCATTATCCTCAGCTGCAGAGCCACATGCTTGCCAGAGGGGAGCATTTACACAGGAGGTGAAATTTCACATCACACGGGCACAAATGTAACCCTGCTAGCTCACATTTCTTTATAGTCGAGCCAATGGTTTTGATTATCCTGCCAGGTCCTCTATGTGTATGTAAATATGTCACCAACTGTTTACCGCCAGGCCAAGCTTTTCATATTAACACTGATATGCTACTCAGCGTTCTTTATAGCAGTGCCAACTGCTGGCTAGAACAGAGTCAGCGTGTGTGCGTCTGTGTAAATCTTATCACTGTCTGCCATAGGCACAAACACAGCATATTAGCATTGACGCTCCACAATAACAGCATTCATGGCTGCAATGGTTTCCAAACACTGCAAATCAGAGAGCAGAGGGAGCGTGACAGAGCGCGAGGTTAGAGAAAAACAAGGAAAGAAAGACGAACCAGGAATAAAAGTATTCGGAAACAGGGACACAAAGAAGAGACAGAGGGAGACAGGAACATGAGCGTGATATTTCAGCGTGAAACATAATATTTGAGAGAACATGGAAATAGATAAAAAAAGGGAAATGAAAAGAGGCATGGAGTCAAACGTGAGAGGGGTTGTTCTGGGCATCACTTGGCTCTAACTGCTGTCCAGAGAGGCCACGTTTTCCCATTAACACTCAAAATAACAGCTTAGCTCCATCACTCTGTCTCCACTCGGAGCCAAACTGCAGCTCTCCTGCCAACGGACCACTGTGAGTATGCATCCTCATAACAGGCCAGGTGTTAAAGGGATAGTTCGGATTTTTGAAGTGGCGTTGTATGAGGTACTTATCAAGTAAAACCCCTTTCCTGCCTAAATGTAGCGTGTTGACGCAGGTTTCTCAGACCCGGGAAGACCCGCTTATAGATGCCGAATGTCTCTTTTCCTGCCAGTGAAGTATCCTCCTGTCACAGAAGTTACTAACGAGCATAGCATCGCGCCGGAGAGGGGGCAGAGATTAGTGTGATGACAAGGGTTTTGTGTTCCCATCATTGCCGATCGGAGCCGAGGCCATAATTACCCGGGTCTACAACAGAGTCATTTGACCCGGGTCTGAATGCCGATTGTATCCTTTCCCACTAAGCAAAAAAGCAGTGGGCCAGTGGGAAAGCAGCTTAAGTGTAATAGGTACAGTAGCCGTAGGTCCTACACAGAAGCTAAGCGAAGCACCGCTGCAGACGGGCCAGGAGTACCATGAACTTTAGCCACTTAAAGAGTCCTACATACAAACAAACATTTCAGTTTAAGTCTCTTCCACAAACCGCTGACCCAAGCAGCTGTTGTGAATCCGTGCACTGCATGCGTAGGTATACGGGGCCGATGTGCCGGGTGAGACACAGTGCCGAGGGAAAGGGCTGTCTGACGTCAATGTGAAGTGGTGACAAGACAACAGCGTACACTTAAACTGAAATGTTTGTTTATATGTAGTACTTTAAATGGTACCTCATACAACCCCACATTAAAACATCCGAACTATTCCTGTAAGAACTAATATTTTTTGGCAGGCAGCATTTAGCCTCTTCCAGCATCTCACTCCTTTTATTAGCACCAGGTTTAACCATTTTAATTCCAAACGCATACTGTATGTTCAAATCCAGTTTCTTTGAAAAGAATTGTAAAATGTTTTGGAGAGTTTTTACTTTCTTGGCAGGAGTTAGAAGATAAGATTGATATTTACCACGTGTTAGCTTGGCATTTGTCATATTTAGATCCTCGTTTGACGAGGCTTTGAATGTAAGAGATGTTTGTATGTGAAAGTCCCTCAGTCCAGATTTCAGCTCTAATGTTTTCTCGCCAAAAGCATCATCGTGTCCATCATCACTGACTGCTGCTCTTAACCAGCCCCGGCCCAGCTAACACCCTGCAGAGTGCAGAGCCTCCAGGCTGACAGAGCTGTGCTGTGCTTTGCAGTCACCGAGCCAAACAGTGTCTCGCTGAGCTCGTGTTTTGCTCTACTGTCTCATTTAGTGCCAAGCTTTGCCTGCTAACCTGGGGAGGAGCGGCTCTCTGCAGCACAAAGGGAAACGTTTGACAGATGGGGAACTTTGCATGAGGTAAGGTGGGAATATCAAATAATGATTATATGAAGTGCCATCATAACAAAGTGTTACTCTGCAGAGGGATTTTATAAGTTCTCTTAGATTTTCGCTGCAGACAGACTCACTGAGTAATCAAGCAGGGCCTTGATGTTTCGCTCAAGGACACTTGACTGTGACAGAGAGTGTCAGTGAGATCTGCTGGGTACAGAAACAATCACTTTATCCACTGCCCTGCCTTCTGTGCTGCTTCTTTCAGTCCTGAGTGTTAAAATGGAGCATCAGACATTTGAATGAAACGCTGCCAACTCTTATAAATGAATATTAGCAAAGAAGCAGGGCTCATTAAGGCGGACGGCGAGAGATATGAGTCATTTCAGAGCAATGGCATTTTGTTAACGTGGACTAATGTAGCATCGTACGCATGAAAGCTGTTACACCTGAAGCTCTGAGCAGCAGGTGGCCTCTGCATCAACAGTACATCAAAGTGACGACAGAAGAAGAGAGCAACACACAGAAACTTCTTCAGTGGAAAATCAAAGAAAAAGAACATTTCTGTTACTTGGGTCTGATATCAGAGAGCTATGTGCACCTTGTTAAACCAGCGACAGACTGTATAATCCCCCAGTGTGCTCTGGCTCTGCCTTGAGTCTCCCCTCAGTTGGATTTACCTCCACAGGGACGAATCTAAGGGGCATCCCGATAAGTCGCTTTTTCACTTCAACAATCTCCTGTCACCGTGAATGAGCAGCAGTTCTCCTCTGAGCTCCTCACCTGTCCCTAGGGCTGAGCACAGACACCCTGCTACCAAAACTCATCTCAGCTGCTTCAGTGGTCTAATTCTTACACTACACAGCGGCGCGTCATGACTACAGGTGCTTCATTTAAACATCACACTTCCTGATAGAAGGAAAGCCGACACTGCCCAGCAGGGATCACAGGTGGGGAGTAGCTGGTGGCTAAATCTGGTCCAGGAAGCTGGAACCTGATACCTGCATACTGAGGGTACAGTTAGCAGCTTCCCAGCTGTGCATCACATCCACGCTCATTATTCATACAGTCATTCCTCTTTGTAGGGACATTTAAATAATAGATCCAACATGGTGTCCGGCACTGAGGCTGATGCCTCCGAGGTGAGGGTTTGCAGGAGCGATCCCAGTTAGAGAGGGCAGACAACAAAGGCGGGCGCTCTGGGACCCTTGGGTGTCACAGTGGAGATCAAACAGACAGCAGTCCCAGCTCCGCACGAGCTGGGAATACATGAATACAGATAGAGGACGGGGAGAGAGGGATGAAAGGGAGGGAGAGAGGGACACAGGGGTTACAGGATTGTATAGACAGCTCATGAATCGCCCTACTGTGGGCGAACTGGGTCGTTACCACAGCAGAGAGTGAGACACGGGAAAGGACATGAGGACATTCATAGATATTAAATGTAAAACAACAAATAAATAAACTAGTTAGGATTCTAGACAAACGTTCTCCAGCAACTTCACAATAAAAGCTTCAATCAGTAATCTTTGTTCATTTTTGTTATTTCCGTCTCTTCTCTGAAAGCTTGTATGGACGCCCAAGTTACATGATTATTGTTGATTTCTTTGTCTGCATAACACTTTCATTCACCACTTTGTCCACCTCCCGCAGGTAGAACTTACCCTGAATGTGACCACAGTTGTACATAAGATGTGGATGTAGCCTTGAACCAGTGGTTGCTTAAAGGAGTCATTTTCCTAATGAGTTTATGGTTTCAATCTTTAGTTTCAAGTCTTTTCCAATGCAGCCGTATGTTCATTATGTATATTAAGATTCTATTTAGAGACATTAACAAGAAAGCACATTAGGGTGTGGCTACCTGTGATTGACAAGTTGCTACCATGGCTACATATGAGCTGTGTCCCAATCCAGGGGCTGCAGCCTTCGAAGGAGGCGGTCCACGGAGGATGCTCCATTCATAGCCTGCGTAGACGTTAAAGCCGAACTGAAATGAGATGGTCTGGTCTACCCTTGCGTCACCAAGCGCTGCTCCTGTCGCCTAGCAACAGGTAGCTAGCTTTCGTTTTCTTACACATGTGTAACACTTGCTATTCAATTGAGTTGAAACCAAAAACTTTGACTTTTAAAGTGTTTTCCTCGGCTGTTTAAAAGTCCGCCATCTCGTTTGAATTGCCACGCGATGTATCTCGTGATATGGTGGGCCGCGGAGGATGCACCCGATGGATCCTTCGCTGCCGGGGTAACGGAGGACGCATTTGTCGGCCGCATCTGAAGGAATCTTCAATTTAGGACAGCCTTCGACGCGCTTCTGTGATGCAATCGGCCTTCAAATACGGCCTTCGAAGGCTGTAGCCGCTGGATTGGGACACAGCTATAGCTTATATATAATTTATAACATGTCATATACATGTTATACCTGTTTGATGAGGGCTAAAGCAGCATTAATGCTATTCTCAATATGACTGTGACACCTGTGCTCCAGACAGGTGCTGCTGATTTACATTTTTGAACGATGTCATCAGTAAAGTCAAGCTGCTGTTAATATTCTGTTAAGGCCACATCTGCGTCCTCTGTAAGCACGGGGGGAATACTTAATGACTGCACTCTGCACACAATGACAAACACGCAGATGCACACACACAAACCCTGACGCAGAAAATACATAAATGAAAACTGATTAACACACACACACACACACACACACACACACACATACACACATACACACACTGACACGCAGAAGGAGAATCACATGTTGCATGCTGAGGTCAGAGCAGCTGAGGTGTAAATGCAGCCGATCGCGCTCTCAGAAAGACCTTTCTCTGATAACACACTGAATTATTTATAGCATGGCAGGAAGGGGAAAGTGTGTGTGCTTGTGTGTTTGTGTGTGTACCTGTACCCCTCAGTGGGAAGCAGGTGTGAGTGCTAGCAGCGGATCCATGATTCATGTAGTGCATCCTGACCTGCACACAGGAGAGAAAAGGGTGAAATGTCCACCAGAAAGCCGTTCACACTCTTAGAGTGAGACAGAGCCAATACGGACGGGCCGTTTGAGTCAGTGTCTCCTCCCAGCAGGAGGCACTGCCTCGACAGGGAGGCGTTCAGGACACATCCTGATCAGATGCTTACCACCTCAGCAGCTGTTCTCCAGCGGCCTCCAGCTGAGTCTCTCAGCTCCTGTCTCTGTGTGCACGGCTGAACACATGACAGAGGTGCAGGTGAGAGTCTTAATCACACACACAGATCTATGATCGAACGGATTATCAGACGGAATTTTTCCTGGAAATTACATTAGAAAAAGTATTTCATTGAAGGACTTCACAAGTTTTAACAGACAAGCTCAGTGTTTTCATCAGAGACGTGAGAGCAGCTGCATCAACGTCCTATCATCTCAGAGGCAGCATAATCTGCAACAGTACAACATCATAAACCCTATTAACGCTGGGATTAGCCTGATGGATGATGCTAATCTGTGCACCGCTAAATACAGAGGAACATGTGCTGTAATGTGTCGAGTCTGAGGACTCAAACGAGAGGATTATCAGGTAGATTCACCTGGTCTGATTATCAGGAGGAGACAATCTCGACAAGAAGAAGCCGCTGTGGATGATTGACCCCGTGAGATGATTCCTCAACATGGCTGTGGACACGCATCACATGGCTGGGACTCGAGTCTTGAGTGTGCTCAATTAAGACTTGACTTTAGGCTTAAACTTAAGCTGAACAAGTCCTGCTTGAGCGGCGAGTTTCAGGCGAGGAGAAAAGTGAGTGAAACAACTCAGCTAGATTCTCTGTAGTCTTCACTCGTCCTGACGCAGGACGCTGCAGGCGACTGCTGCTGCTGCTGCTGAAGTGTCCTTGAGCCGGACACAAAGCTCCTGAGAGGTGCAGAGAGAGACAGCACGAGGGGAGAATTCATGGAGGAGTTCTCTGCCGGAATGTGTCAGACATTTTGTCAAACAATCACAACAGTTTGTCAGGAGCTGTGTGAGTGTGTGTGTTTGTGTGTGCATGTGTGTGTTTGTGTGTCCAGCCTGTGGCAAGGGTAATGCTCACGCTGAATATTTAGAGTCTTTTGTTTTTTGAATAACACAAAAAGGGCTTAATGTGCCTGCTGTGTGTGTGTGTGTGTGTGTGTGTGTGTGTGTGTGTGGCAAAATATCTCATAATATTGCCCAGAAGCCACTGGGGTTTCCACCTGTCCCCATCAATCACACTCTCACTGAAATATACACTTTACCACAACTCTGTGTGTGTGTGTGTGTGTGTGTGTGTGTGTGTGTGTGTGTGTTGCAGCCTTCGCTCTTTTTTTCTGCTTTACTTTTAAGCTGTTTTTAATAAGGCGAGTTTTTAAAGAGCTGGAATGCAGGCAAACTACACGTCTACCATCATTCATCTGCAGTCTCTGAACCGTGATGACCTTGATGACATGATCAAGGTCACTGTGTCAAACTTAAAGAGGGGGTTTTATGCTGTTTCACATTTTAAGACATATAATGTTACAATGTTGGACGTCCAGACTAAACGTGGGTGAAGTTTCACATCTGTAGGTCAAAGTGTGTCGGAGTAATCCCCAGGCTTCTCAGCTCAGTCTGCAGGCTGCTGTGAACAACAGCTTTCACACTGTTTTTTCTACACACTTTGTGACGTCACAAAGTGCAGTCTCAGCAGGCTTCGGAGAACTGGCCAATCAGAAGAAAGCTTGTAGGGGCGGGGTTTCTTAAAGGGACAGAGCTGACTGAGTCATCTCAGGCAGAGGCTGTATGAGGGCCCGCACAGAGCAGCAGAGTGAGAAACATGAGTTTTTCTTAACTGTAAATTATGCTAAGCTACTCCACAGGTATCACAGAGTGAAATATGAAGCTTAAAATTAAAGCTCCCCCTCCAGAGCCAGTGAAGCTGCATTTGCATGTATGACTAACTCAAACACCTATATCATCTTTATGTTACGAGTCTCAAGCATTACTATTTTTATAAAGATGTAATTTCTTTTTTTTACAACAATTTATTCCATCAACTTTCATAATAAAAAAAGGAAGGAAAGGAAAGATTTCCATGAGGAGATCGATCGCTCGGCTGTGATGTTCGTTGTGTTTCCTTCACCGGGTTAAACCGGGCGGCTGGTTCAGTGTCTTAAAAACACAAATGAAATTCCTCCTCAGGTGAAATCCTCGCGTCAGAACGGATTATTACACCGCTGTTTCTAAGCTCTGTCTTCTGAGTGCTGGATGAGGTTTAGTATTGGCACTGAGTGAATTCTGTTTAGAATAATGCTTTCATAACGCATAAATACGACAATAAATCAGTCACACTTTGCTGCCGTGCACTCGGGGGGCGGAAATTTCAATTTATTAGGTTTACAAATCAGGTCAGCGCTCAGTTAAGGTTGGAGCTGAAACCTACCAACCAGAACGCTGCAGGGTCTGCTCACTGAGAGTCCATGTTTATAAAACGAATATCGTCCCACGGCAGAATTTGCCTTTTGATTTAAATATGATTCACGACAGCACGCTAACAGAACTGGTCCTGTCAGGAGACGCTTCACACCGAAGCTGCTGCTGGACCGTGGAAGGAGCTCTGGCTGCCTGGATCACTCTTTCAGTCCCATCTTCAGTTTCACTCTTTTAAGCTCCCTTCTCTTTTAATGATCATCCAAGCGTCCCCTGATTTTATATTCTGTGTTTGGACCTGCACATTCACCAATTTGGGGGTTTTCAAGGCACAGCCAGTGTTCAGCCTTTGGGTTTAAAGGCTGCAGGGATTATTAAAGAGAAGTCCCTCTGAGATTAGAAATCTCTTTTTCAATCATTTTTGGCCAAAACAGCCAGAGGCATATTACCTGCTTTTAATTGCTGGTACTGAGTGGAAGTAAAGCAATGTAATGTGCATCATTATCCTTCTGAAATGCTAGCTGTAGCCTACATGCAACTGAGAGCTAGACACAAGGGAGCCATTGGAGATCCTAGCTGCTTCATCTACACTGTTCCTGGTCCGCTCAGTGTCACTGCACTTTATGAAGCAGTCAGGAATTTATAGAATCATGGACGTGTGCTGGCTTGCTCTGTGTCAGCATGAATTTAATGTAGTTCTACACGAAAGCCTTTACAAAGTCAGGTGATGCATAAAGTCTACTGGACTGGTGGGGTCAGACAAACACAGGCGGCAGTTGAAGTCCCATTTAAGACCAACAGCAGTTGTGCTGACTAACGGTCGTGTTTGAGGCCGTCTCAGACCCAGCGGTCGCTCTGGTCCAACGCTTGCTGTGGCCACTCGTGTCACCTGTCTGTCCACCCCGGCGTGAGCCACTCACAGTCCTCCAGCGACACAAAGATTCTGGTGGGCCTGGTGTGTTTACAGCTAACCCCTGTCCCACACTGGCAGGGTTTCACTGTCGTGAAGTTGTGCTTTTCAGTCTGTAACAAATCAAATCAACAGAAGGAGTCTGGAACATTTATTCAGTCCTGTCCCGTTGAGTTTAACAGACACTTGGAAAAACATGCTCGGAAAATGTTTTCCATTCTCCCGTATCAACACATTTCTGAACACATTTGTGACACCGAGCTATAAAAATGTGTGTAACAAATCAACCCGCTCAAAAGCAGCTTGTCTTATTTCCATCAAAAGTGAAGGTGTTGGGAAATTACATCAACATGTCTCTCTCGTATTCTCTGAACCAAGGTCACAGATAAATAACAGCTTGAGGCGGGGATGCCTCTGAAAGCAAATGAAAAGCCAACTTTATTAAGTCTGCAGCGGCCTGTCAGCGGGGATTCCTCCCCGTGTCTTCTGCGTAAAAAAAAATACAGCAGGTTTTGATCATGAAGTAACGACTTTGCAAAGTGTTAAGTGTGACTGCACACAGAGGAAGCAAATGCAGACCAACAAAGTAAGTGAAACGTGCTGAAAGTTAGGGTGTAGGCTTTCCTTTTTTACTTCCACCCATGAAGCCTGACTCAAGCACACCTGATCTGATCTTATTATTTACATCTAAAAGGGAACTCCACCACAGACCTCCACCAAGGCCAGCCCGTCCGTTTTTGGTCAATGTATTTGTCTGTTTGTGAAAAAGATCCAGATCTACTCTATGTGTGTGTGTCATTGGGGGGAACACGTTCTCATCCCAGGTCACCACATACCAACGCTTTGTCACCACCCTTTGGCAACTCACGCGGGGTATCCTTTTACATCACATACCGAGGCCAGAGGTAGAGGATGTTGCATGTCATACAGGGGCACACTGTAGTGTTTCCTGTGGGTCAAGCTTTCTGGGCGTAGACCCTGAGGTGTTTGGCCCATCTATCTCCCCCAACCTCCACCCTAAGATAGCTTTCTCTGTGTTTTGGGGAAGGGTTTCTGTTAGAGTTAGCTTAAAGCCTGATGTGTTTCATGATGACATCCTGCATTTAGATGTGACATCATGACGGGCATCTCATCCTGAACCTGAAATCAGGCTGCGACATCCCTCCACTAAGTTTCATGAAAATTGAACCTGTTTTTTTTGGGGGGGGGGGGGATTCTGCGGTTAAACAAACAACCACATCAAAAACACAACCTCCCTCAGGAGGTAATAATGATATATTCAGCTATAAAGAAAAGCCTCCACATATACGGGCTTGGATGTGCTGTGAACCACAGGTTGGTGATATTCAAGTGTGAAGATGGATTTTCTTTCTGAAGTTCCAACAAAGTCGGATAATACAGAGGAATATTGACAACGCACAGTCTTGGAAGAGTTTCAGGTAAGACTTCCTTTGTTCTATTTATTGCTTTTATTCTTCACTCTTATCCAGAACAGCTTGCAGGGCGCGAGCAGGAGGGAATTCAGCTTCTTTTCCACTCAGGATGACTGACTGATTTGCATTTGTTCCCAGAGCAACAGAAACACACAGAACACTTCTATCAGAGTAATCCCCTCACTGCTCCCTGGATGACTTTTGTTAAATGTTATAAAACTTAGAGACCTTGAATCGACGCGGGAGAACACAAAGGAAACTTGTCTTGTAGATAAAATGGTCTCTTATTAAAGCCAACAACAACCCTGAGCTTAACTGACCTTAAGCTCATTTAACAGAAGTGGAATTGTCTCAGTGTGCTGTTAGATGGCTGCCGGCTGCAGTCACTCACTGATAAGAGCTCCACTTCACACATCTACAAACACGCCAGATGAAAGACAAAACCTGCCTGTTGTTTTTTTAATAGTCTGCAATCGGGGGGAGAGAACTGAAGGCAGGAAGCTGACGGTAAGACAGGAGATAAAGGATGGAGTTTGTTGTGGAAGGAATGAGAGAACGGAGGAAACGAAACAAAACAGAAGAAAGAGGACAGGAAAAAATATGGAGAAACAACCAATCAGAGCCGCGGAGAGTGTTGGATATAATGAGCTGGATTTGAATATCAGAGCATC
Source organism: Semicossyphus pulcher (assembly GCF_022749685.1). Classification (NCBI taxonomy): domain Eukaryota; kingdom Metazoa; phylum Chordata; class Actinopteri; order Labriformes; family Labridae; genus Semicossyphus; species Semicossyphus pulcher. The sequence continues at coordinate 2,588,994 of NW_027211692.1, forward strand.
AGCACGTTCTTTGATTGCATGGTTTATTATAAATACACACAGAGAGCGCGGAGAAACATTCCTGTAGGAAGAATTCTCTGAGGATTCCCGAAACACCAATAAAACCACGTTGTGCGTCTCAGTGAGGACCACAGATCCCCAGAGGAGAGTCACATGCAACTCTGAGAGCGAGAGAGCATCTGTGCAAGTGAGAGAGAGGGAGTGTTTGCACATTTCCATATCATCACAAGTATTAGTTTCACACTGTGAATCCCCATTAATCTCTCTGAATAATTAACCAGTTTATCAGCTTGAATCACAACTTCCAGCGCTGAAGTGCTTAATGACTGAATAATAATAATAATTGATCATTTTTGGCCATTGCAAATCAAAGATAAAAATACCAGCAGGTGTTAAGTTTGTGTCTGCAGGTAGTTGTACTGACGTGTCCTTCTCATGCTTGTTTCTCGGCAGCTTTAAACATGTTGGCAACATCCACTTTATACAGATCTGAAAAAACTGAAGAGACGACTGCAAAGATCTGTTGTTCTCTTGTTCTATTTAAAGGTTTGTGTAAATTAACTTTTGTTTTACTGTAAACAACAAGGGATGCACGGTATTGGATTTTTTGCTGATATCAGATATGTCGATATTTTCCATCCATTTTGGCTGATTTCGATATCGATATATTAGGCACATGATTTTTTCCACCTCATTGCAGAGAACATCAAGTCTCCCCTGTAGTGGAATTGATATCATGCCTACTCTTATTGTAGTGGCCAAAAACTGCCATACCGCAGGAATCTTGCACCCTTCCTCACTTATAATTCTCAGCGCACCTGAACGCAGCACTCCCCCGAAACACGGCAGTGAGGGAGACATGCCCCGACTTGTTTACTGCACCCACTACGGAGACATCAGTGATCGCAGACGGAGTCTTTTTATCGTGTGTGCGTCAATGAATATGTACGTTAGTTTTGCACTGATGTTTATGTTTCTCTCTGTTAGCGCCGGCTTTGGCCGGGAGTGTATTAAGTCGGTAAAATGACGAGAATGTGTTTTAACTGTGAGCAAGTTAACAGTTGTAAAAGTCGTTTAACTTCTCTTCATTGGCTCGAGTTTCTGTGACTTCATAGTCTTTATTTTAATAGGCAAAATTAAAGCGTTGTTATATTGGCAGAAAATATTGGCAGAGAAAACTGCCGATCTGTGGATGTCGTCATTTTCAAGCCATAAACTGATAACCGATAATGTGTCGATAATATTGTGCATCCCTATAAACAACATTTCTCTACTTCCAAATCAAATATCCTCATTGAGCTCTTTATTTTGACGACTTAAGAAAACCAAAAGATATTTTTCAGAGCCTTCATCTGGATTGGGCGGGCCATGACATGTAGAGGGAGATGCTGCTTTAAGGCACATTTGGAGTAGTCTCATGTTTTTTCCCGGAGCTGCACATGTCTTACTGCAGAGTGCTTTCAGAACCTGTACGACAAAACGATGTGTAAAAGCAGCACAATTAAAAAGCGCTGGTATTTATGGTCCCCAGAAAATCCAACCCAAACTGTGTCTGAAATCATCCAACATTGTGTTTTCTATTTTGTTGTGTTGTCTGAATGTATTACATCCATGCATGCCGCTTGGTCTCTATAGAACAAGTTCTGCATGCATGCTGATGCTGTGAGTAGTGACTGAGTTTGTGAAAATATCTCATGATGTTGGTGTTACTGTTCAGTGTGTCACAACTGTGCCAGGTAATCAGGAGGAGCTTGAACACGTAGGCTGAAGGAGTCTCAGGAGCAAAAGAAATCAGGTGTTTTGGTGTTTTGTACTAATAATCAAATTATTATCAAGTTTTTGGCACTGACACGAAAATTTACTCCTCTGCATTTGTTTTTCTTTTATTTATGATGCGGAGAGGTGCCAGTTTATTACATAACTGATTCACTAAGATGTATGACTGGCTGCAGGACAATGAAGCACAGGGCTGTTTTCATTGGCCTGCACTGAAACGAGGGGTATGAAGTATTTCTAGCAGGATTTTCCCCTGTGGACTCAAACGAGTCAAGTTTCCCACTGAGCTCCAGTCTCATGTGGGGTTTTCTCAGGGGACAAAAGTATGTATGTGTGTGTGTGTGTGTGTGTGTGTACATGTTTACATACTGGGCAGACAGTGTGCCTTCAACGGTTCCCTATATGTGTGCTGGCAGTATACAGAACATATGTGCAACAACAGGATATTCCCAGGTGGCAGGTGTTGTGCATCCATAGTGTGTGTGAGTGTTGGTGTGTGTGTGTGTGTGTGTGTGTGTGTGTGTGTGTGTGTGTGTGTGTGTGTGTGTAGGTGTGTGTGTGTGTGCGTGTGTGTGTATGAAATAAAACTTCACTTGCCCTCAGAGCTGCAGTATTGAGTAGAGAGATTCCCAGGCGTGTGCTCATGAAGTGTTTCATATCCCTGCCTTTCATCATCGTCGTCTGTCAGATGTGTGTGCGTGCAGTGTGAGCACACACATGTAGATGTGTCCTCATGCGTCGTCGTGTGTCTCATATGGTTTTTCTTTAGTGTCTCACAGCCTGTTTCTATGGACATCAATAAACAAAGAGCTACATTGATGGAATGAGGACACTCTGCTGTTGTGGAAGTCTGTTTTACCTGAACGATTGATGAAGTCCTGTCACACACAACTTTTTACCTGCTCAGTCCTGAGCCTTGTATTTCAGCATGCCTGGTCCACATGCATCTCTCTGAAGAGGACTCTTTGTAGGAAAATAAGGTATCCTAGTATCCTAATAAAGAAAGGAATGAATATAACTGTTTAGTTTTGGGACATCCATGCACGGTGCTTGATAACACACTGCAGCTATGTTACAGACAGTAGTCTTTATCTCAACACTGACATGTCGTAGATTAAAGAATTATAGGAATATTAATTTCACTTCCACTCCTGCAAAAGGTGACTTGACAAAAATGTAACTGCATCAGCGAGTTTAGGTAAAGAAGGATGTGATATGAATTTGAATTGGAGCTCCAGCCTTACAAACCTGGAGTGAGGAGACTTCAGTGTGTCAGATCTGTCTCTCAGAGTGCGATCCCATCACACGGAGGGGTTCTGGGGTTAAATACCTTCCAGCAGCGTCGACATCTGAAGCCAGGCTGCTTCATGAAAGAACTAATGAAAGTATGCAAAAAGAGGGCACTTTAAATGCATCCATCAAACACACATACCCAAACGCATCATTCTCAGGCCATGGGGTGTGTTAAGGTTAATCTCTGGTGTATGAACCTGGTAGATAAACCTATTGCAAGATTGAACATGAGCAGCATTTGAACCAAAAGTACTCTAAAGTCCTGCAAAAATGTGCCAAATCAGGTGTGCGGGTGTGTGTCTAGTGAATAATGTTAGTACTCCACCAAATACAAATGTTAACCAGTGCAAGGCCCCCTCAGTCCCTCTACTTCAGAAAGTAGAACCCCAAACAGGGAGGTAAAATTAAGTCCCTGCAACTTTATTAAAACCCTGGTCCCTGCTGGGGAAACGTTCTGAGTACCTTCATAAGTCCCTTGGTCCTTAAGAAAGTTCCTGTGCAGCTACAGAGAGACATAAGATAGTCAAGAAGAAATCAAAAACATGACAAAGAAGATGAGAAGAAAAGAAAATCTGAAGGGGTAACGAAACATCACTGAAAGATTGAAGAACCGAACAGAGGCGAGAAGAGCAGTAGGTAACAAGAGACTATAAAGGTAAAACAGTGAGAAGTAGGGAGAAGTGGTGTATCGTTGGGGAGACAGAGTAACAAGAAAAGGATGGAAAGGTGCCTGAAGCCAGACGATGGAAGAGATAGATGGATTAGGAGGATGAAGTGAAGATCGGAAGGAGGAAAGAAAAATCCCCTGAGTGTGTTTTAAGCTTCAGGTAGGAGTCCAACAGAACAGAGACGGAAACAAAGGGAGAGGGTGAGGAGAGATGGAGGCGAGAGAAGGAATGAGGAAGGAATGAGATCTGAGTCGGTGACACTGCTGAAACCTTTGACTTCTCTCAGTCCTCTTATTTTCAAAGTTATTTGGTAATGATGTGACAGTAATAAATTCCCATGTGTTTCTTCTCTGAGTGAGTCGCTGTTTGCTGCCTTCCACTGGTGAAAACGTGTCACTGTGGATCAAATCTTTAAACAAACTAAACATTTCATTTTCCAGAGAATAGATGTACAGCTCATTTAATCTTGTGTACTTTAAAACTATTGAAAGTTGTTGCTAAATAAGTGGAGAGTTTCATGTAATGACATATATATATACACACACGTGTGGGACTCTTGTAAATACAACAGTGTCGTCTGCATAAGGGTTGATCTTATGTTGTACATGAATTACTAACCTTACTGCTTTAGGATAACTAAGATAAGATAAGAGTGTGAGTCCTTGTTGGGTTCAAGAGGAAGCTTTGTAAAGTGGTACCATTAAGGAAATGTACGGAGTGGGTGAAGTATATATTCTGTTTATCGGTCCCAATCGCTTTACATGCATTCGAAACCAAATAGGTAAAGTGGCTCAGAAGAAGGTTCCAGCTCATTCAAAATGTTGTTGTGGGGTAGTAATTAAATCATAGCTTTAACTTGTGACTTTGTTCTTGATGGATCAAAAGGGAGATGATACAGTAGCGCGACTTAAAGGTTGCATTTTTGTATTTTAGTAAATGAGACATAGTGGCTGTGTTCATTTACATTGAGGGACTGTAGAGGTGGCTCTTTATTGAAGGCTACCCAGTAAAGCGCTGTACACACTACAAGATAATCGGGCCGATTTTGGGCCTGATTCCCTCCTTCAGACAAAAGTAAGCAAAGACCAGAGTGTTTGCTTTACATTGCTGTGGTTGCTGGTGGCGCCCCATGTTGGTTCTTTTGTCAACTGAACCGTTGGTACCACAGATGAGGCTGCTTTCTCTGGGCGTGGCCACCTTCATTGTCCATCATAAATCTGGCTAAACAGGCTAACAGCACCAAACTCCTCACTTTAGCTCAACTAGCGTACAGCATAACTGACCCGACCTGTCGATGGAGGTTGCAGCAACATCGCTGTGATTGTTTAGGCTCAGACGTTGACAAACTTGTCAGGAGCATCACTGGTTTTTATTGACAGCTGATCGGCCTATCCTATTCTTTTGTATTGGATGGGGCGGGACATCTGTGTATTTGATTGAATTGAAGTGGGAGGAGGCCTTTAAGATGCATTTATTGTCGTTTTTGTACAGAGTCTGTGAACCTCATCACCAATTCTTCCTGCCCATCGTCCGCCATGTTTGTTTACTCTAAAGTCTTGTTTGACCGCCAGAGATTTGGTGAGATTTCCAGCTGTGAGAGTCGGACTCTGGTTGTTAGTGAATTAATCCTTTAGTGTTTGGTGTGCTGTTTGGGTCATATCGTTGCTATTCAATCGGTCATTATCTGTCGTCATGTGTGGGCTCTCTCACAGTTTCATCTGTTCGTGTGGGCCAGGTTTCAGGTATCTGTCAGAAGTGCATCGTTTTATACAAATGAAACCCAAAGTTAGCTCTGCAATGATTGTCTTTAAGATCTTAAGTAGAGCTTAAAATGTTCTCTGTGTTAAAGTTTTCTGTGTGTTTGTAAAGACCTACTGCTGCTAATACATGTACTACTGCTGTTATTAATGCTGCATGAGAACTCATACTGCAGCTTTTCAACTCCCTCTATAATGAAGGAGTTGCTGTTGTTTGTTTTGTTCCTCCTACATTACAGACATGAAGGCGAGATAACGAAGGAGCACCGGAGCATGCCGCACATGATGACAGAGACTTAGATGGAGGTGTAGCTGATAGATTGAGGTGCAGATGGAGGGATGCCAGCTGTCCCAGCAGGGATGAGAGGCTCCCTGCTGCGTGTATTTGTGCACCAGTTTGATCATTTGTTTATCTGCCATTTGTTTGTTCAGTCTTGTTGTCTTTCGTTTCCTGTTGTACTGGGAGGCTTTGATGGGGAAATGGCACATCTGTTCAAAGCAGAGCCTCCCCTCGCTGCCATCATTCCCTCACTCTTTATTTTTCCAGCTCTGCAACTTATTTCCACTCTTTCTTTTCATCTCTCGATTTGACTTTTTGACTCCAATAACGAAAGGGAAGAGTAGAGGAGTTACAACCGGAGCCAACCGTGGACGTCACACATGCACCACTGTCTGATATCTGGGAAGTGTGCTCCTGCAATTATCATCGCCACAGGTGCTGCCAAAGAGAACGAAACTGAGAGCTTCGAGATTACAACTTTAAGTGTACGTGTGTGTGTGTGTGTGTGTGTGTGTGTGTGTGTTTGTGTGCGTGTGCGTGTGTGTGTGTGTGTGTGTCAATGTCGCTAAGAACAAAGTTTTCTGCAGCAATCATGATGTCCCCCTTTTTGTACAAAGAGGCCACAAACACAAGCAATCATCTACTTTCCCAAACACACACACACACACACACACATTTAGTGTGTCAGTACGGTCTCACAGGGCCGGCTTGTTATTTGATGAATTATAAATGGGTATTGTGAATTGGGGACGATTGTAACCATAGCAGCAGGAGTTCATCTCCTTTGTGCCACTTTACCAGTTACAGTAAGTCTCGCTGGTGAGACGTGAGCTGCTACAGAGGGGGAAACTGCAGCACGTCAGCAGGAGGCAGCTGATGTCCACGGAGGACCTCCACCGCTGCAGGAAGAAGGTTAACAAAGAGCTTTCTCTCTTAGATTTCGATTCTCTCTTGAAAAGAAAACCTTTGCTTACTAAACTGCAATAATTAAAGCACTCCCAGCTTGTTCTCTGACGTCCCTCCCTAGACCAGTTTGACAGAGCATGGCTCTGATGTTGATTTTAAACTAATCAAACTGTGTTTCCCCGTGTGCCTGTTGATTTTGATCATGCTAAGCCTTTCTAAGTTCTTCAGCGGGACATCAAGATGTGTCCTTGTTTCCAAACAATGTGTGACCTTGTCCATGTGAGGGGGTCAGATTAAAAGGACACAGTCTAGTTGTTTGTCCTGCCTACATTATTCCTTCAGATCTTTAGTTATATAAAAAACACGGGCCCAAATCTTTTATGTAAGACGTACAGTTCAAAAAATACACGTGTGTTTTTGCGAACTCCTCTTTTTGTCTCACCTCATTTCACCTTTCTCCTTTAGCAGTCTAATCCCCACCTCCTCACCTCTCTCACATGCTGTATTCTCTTTCTTCTCTTAATTTGTATCTCCTTTATTCTCCGCTCTCTGCCTCCCTCCCTGGCATTAGCTCCGTTTCTACCTTCTCCTTATCTCCCTCCTTCCCTCGGTACCATTGTCCTCTCCCTCCTTCTCCTCTGCTCTCGGGATAGGAGATAAACCCACAGAGCGATAATCTGTAGCTAAATAGACAGCTGATCCCTTTAAAAGCCATGCTACGGAGGGGAGGAGAGTGTTTACATGGCCTCCAGCAAATGTGCTGCACTACTGGGAAATTAATTAGCCGGCCCAACTCTCAGATGCTTCTTCAATTCTCTCCGTTTTCCTCCCTCGCTCTCCGCGTGTCGAGCTATCTCTCCTTTCTTTCTGAGATTCTCTCTTTTCTGTGTCTTGGTTTTAGTCCAAGCTACTTTTTTTTGCCAATTATGATGTGGCCAATTCGTAAAAGTGGAGGGGAACTGGCAAATTTCAAAGCTGTGAGGAGTTTTAACACGCCCTTGAAGTGGCATTTTTTCGTCATCAAAAGGAATAATGCGATAAACAGTGCATGCGCTGAGATGGAACCACAGGCTTGGCACAGTCCGTTCAGTTTGTTCCACAAATACAGAAATGTGACTTCAGGCGTCAGGAGAACTTCTGAAATGTTTCAAAACTCAAGCAGAACTTTAACAAGTCGTTTTTTATTTCTTCAAATAGAAGCATAAACTGTTTTTTACCCGACAAGAACAAACACAAACAAACAAATAATAATCAGTTCTCAGAAGACTCTCTGTTCTCCTCATGCTCAGGTGTTTGTGTTTGATGTGGAGGAAGTTCATTTGTTCCCTTTAACGTCAGAATGACTCGCATGCCTGCACTTCAAAGCTCTCGTTACCTCTAACAGGGATCGTGTACACAAGAAAAAGCAGAATTACAGACAGCAGAAACAAGACACACAAACATAACAAACAACAAACAAACAACTTTATATTTAGAACAGTGTGGCATCAGGATCTCGTACAGTCGAGGCGTCCGACCTGGTCGTGCAGCAGTTTGTGTAGCTCTGACGTAGGTGCACTCAGGAGGACTGTGGTGTGCATGCTGGTTCTATTGTCCATATCTCATTCTGCTCACACTCCTCTTATGCACGCTCACTCTATATTCAGCTGGTCTCATCACCTGGTCTCATTGTCCAATAGCACTGCAGCACACCCTCGTTGTTAGCCTATCATCATCATATTGTTGCTGTCTTTCTAAATATGGTTATTCTCTGCCTCCAATTCATTCATGCCATCCTCATGCGTGACCCTCCACCTCCCCATCACTGCCCAATCTTCATCATCAGCTTCATCATCTCATCAGCCAACACCTCCACCACCAGTGACTCCATGGGCGAATATATATATATATATATATATAATATCTTGCAGCTGCAGGCCCGACATCCTTCGATCTTCCCGTCGAGTCCAAGCGCCAAAGACTTCTGACCTTTTTCATCATCACCATAAAATACATCTTCCCTCTTCCTTTACTTGTCTCTCCTGATTGAAATTATTTATAAGGACACAAATTCAGCTTTTTTGTGTTGACACAAACGTGTTACACTCCCAAATTTGACGGGAGTCTCCCTCATTGCACTCTCCCGCTTTACTCCCGATTTGTAATTTATTTTATCTTGTTATCTCCTTCTTTCACATTGTGACCAATCGAAAGGGGGGTTCCTCAACCTCTATGTGGGATATGTGTCATAAGACCTGGCAACCCAACTTGAGGCAGCGGCAAGCGTGCGCGAACCACTCTACCTGGCGTGCGTATGCGTCACTCCTCACCGCTTAGCTTGCTTCTGAAAATGGCTGAAACGGGCCCAAAGAAGGAATAAATACGCCTCCAAATTTAACCCCACTTGGTGGGACAAATCCCCCTTTATTGCCGCTAGCTGCACTGATACACACCATGCATTTTGTAAGGTGTGTAGAACAGACTTTAATGTAGAACACGGTGGGAAATATGATGTTAGCAAGCATGCTAACTGTGCCAAGCACACTCACACACTCTCTCTCTCACTCACACACACACACTCATACTTTTTTATATGTTGTAAGTGTCCTTGAACCTTGAAGGTAAGACTAATTATTAATGTGTGGTTTAGGGTTACATGTTGACAGGGTTGCTGGGTATAGATCGATCATCCTAATGTTGGCAGGTATGCAATCCTGTATATTCCATGCCTGCAACAGGAAAGCCTTTATGAAGGCAGCCAGAAGATTGGCTTGGCGTGTGGTCTCGGGCAATGGATGGCATTTTCATCCAGAAGTCCGGTTTAGTTTTGATCATATTACCTGACTTAGTCATGTAACCTTTAATGTAAATTCCTTCTTTTATGGTTTCCTTGATGAACTGTATTTTAACTCTTTCTCCAAACCTAACCGTGTGGCTTTAATGCCCAAACATGCCCAAACCTCGTCTGTCTCTCTTTGATTTAGGAAAAGATCCTGGTTTGGGCTTAAATGATAAGTCGGTGTTGCCGCCTGGTTTCATGTGGAATATGAGCGGCAGTCTCCTGGGTGGAAGTGAAAGAGCGTTTTCCGGCTGAACGCCCTGAAGGCAAATATCTAACTTTCATGTCGACCTTCTTAAAGTACCCGTCCATGTTCTCTCTTCTGTATCCTTCCTGACTGTTTCTCAAACTTTCAGTCCAGGTCTGATCCATCAATCACTCCTGCTGTCTCTCTGTGTGTCCTCAAATGTCAGCTGTGTTTGAGAGAGCAAAGAGGAAGGAGAAACTGCTGCTGGAGAGGCCCGACGTGTTGGTTTGATGTCTGTATTATGTTGAGTGTGTGGAGCCCAGAGGAAACTGATCACTGGGTGTGTGTGCTGTGTCCAATCGTGACACAGCCAGCTGAGTTTAGTATGTCCTGAAAGCCTGATATATACTTTGCTTCACTTTTCCACTCGTGGCCTGCGAGCGGCGGCTGCTTTTCATACGTTCCCTGTCAGCTCGGAGCTGGACGCAGCTGTGAAGTCCTAATATGATTTGTTTGGCTCAAATTGTCTGGAGGCTTCAGGACCGAAAGGTTGCTTTGTCCTTCCAGCCAGCTGTCCATCTCAGACCGGGGCTTTCAACTTTCTACCCTGAACAACTTCTCTGGAGTTTAAAGACATTGTGTGCTTGTGTGTGTGTGTGTGTGTGTGTGTGTGTTTATGGCAAAAACATTCCTACAAAGCAGCTGTGAGGAGTTAGACTTTGGTGGTGTTATAAAGATGTTGATCTGGCCGGCCCGGGGATTTGTTTCGGAGGCGAGAGAGAGAGATTTTTAAACAACTGTTTGCAGGATGCATTCGAGTGATCACTTGTCCAGCCGTCTGTAAGCTGAAGAACAGACAGAGATGCATCTGATGCATGTGAGCAGTAGAGGAGAGCAGGTTGAAGGAGAGCAGGTGATAGAAACACCTCTGTGGTTTGTGAAACAGCTGGAGTGTCATGTTTTTAATTTACACTCTGTTTAACCTTGTCGCCCTCCTCCTCTCACCGTGTCGCTGCCCCTGCGTCGCTCTAGCAGACCCGCTTTACCCCCTGCTCCGCCTGAGTGTGAGCCTCTGTCATTATTTACTCCCTGCTCATGTTTAGCATGTTAGCATGGTGTGCTGTCCTCACCTGTCCTGTCCCAGACTGAAGGGAAACCAAAGATTCAGCTTTTAGGTTTAAAATCTGAAATGTTCAGTTTATAAACTCAAAAGCTTTAATAATATTTTTGATCGTTTGAATTCTGTAAAGATCATTTATTCAGGAAGCATCAGTGAGATCAAAGTGCAAGAGAGAAAAATGACAGGAAACTTTGATCTCAATGAGGCGTCCTGAAGAAGAAAGTTAAACTCATGTTTTCACAGAGAATTTAGAAGAAGCCAATAATTTCATCCTTTTTTTTAGCAATTCATTGATTGATCGCTGTCAGCAGGAAATCAGCACCTGCAAAGCACCACCTGCAGGAACATGCTGACTGTGGCATGATGACCTTTAGGTCACCTGACACCCTGATACTCAACTGAGATGAACTTAAAATGATACTTTCATGATTTTTTTTTTGGTTAATTTGAATTTCCTTGACTGACAATACAAACGTCCACCGGCGCTTACTGTTGCTAGGTTACTGTTGCTAGGTTATGAAAGTTCCTTCCGCTTCCCTTGGCAACTGATGAGTCTGTTTTAAATCACTCTGTGTGCTTAATATTTGCTTTCATGTTTAAAGAAAAATAAAAACAATGTAAAGGGATCGTGTCCTGGCGTTAGCAGCAGCTCTTCACCTGGGAAGTGGAAACAGGATTAGCTTCTCCTCCACCATTGTTGTTGACAAACTTGATATCAGAAGTCCCACCCCTTCATGATTTTGATTGGTCGGTGAGAGAGAGGTGACATTGACGAGTGCGGCGGTGTTCAAAAAAGTTTAATTTTCAACTGAGAGCGCAGCAACAAAAGAGCAGCTGAGGCAGAGGGTGTTTGTGAGGACGCTGGGCTGCTCTGGTTTTTAGGCGCTGCCAGCACGAGAAAGGGAACATTCATCACCTTTGGCTCTTTAATGGATTCTCATGACTTTATTTTAATTTAGCATTATGGTTAATTTACACTTTATAGTTTTATTAAACGGCAATATTTTACAGTCTTCAGATTCTATAACTTTTTTAACACTATAACTATAACTTTTCTTGGCTACCAGATCTGTAATCTGACTCCCTCAAAGTATATATACACATATATATGTACATATATATATATACATATATATATATCAAAGGTATTGTTGTGTATTTTTACTGGTTTTAAACTAAAAACAAAACAATATATTTAAATTAAAAATGCACATATGGAATCGTGTTGGTAACTAAAAGTATTGGTCACATATCAGCATGAGAAGAGCCGTGCATCAGACTTCAGACGGCTGAACAGAGAAAATAAACTCAGAGCGAGTGTGAGCTGACTTTTGACACAAGTTCTCCATCCGTCCATCATCCTCTCTGCTTCTTCTCTCTCTGTTGCCACACACACACACACACACACACACACACACACGTACAAACAGCACTTACCCACTTCAGTGATTGAGTTGTGTTGAAGCTGCTGAGCTGAAACAGCTGGCTGCCTTCCCCTTGATAGCCTGAGCTCCCTTTCTCTCTCTTCTTTTCTCTCCGTCTCCCAGTTTCACACACAAAACAACACACACATGAACACACACACACACACACACACACACACACACACACACACACACAGTGAGCTTGTCTATCTGATTGAACAGACTGACAACAACGAGGCAGATTTATCTGAAGCAGAAATGACAGCAAAATAATTATGAACTAGAAATCAATTTTTATGAGTCACAAAAGCATGAACTGTAACAATTAGTTTCTGCAGTGATGTTTTACTGTGAACTAGATGGATACAGTGCAGAGAATCAGGCTTGCTGCCAATTGACCCTGGTGGACAGCTGCGGTACTGCACTCTGCACAAAACAATATCAGCCCAGAAAAGCTGCTCCTCATTAAAGCTGCACAGAATGACTTCTGTACGTATCGCACTGTAAATGTTACGGAGGCATTGATGTGTCTGAATGTTACAAAAAGTACAAGTGGAATAAATAAAGGAATAAACTGCTCGGCACATCTTCCAGGGACAAATTAAAGTTGACATTTCAGTTTCTTACCGTCTTAATTTGCCACCTTTCCAGTGCAGCGTGTCACACTACACTTCATTAATTCAGACTCTGTTTATCTTGAGTGTTTTGCATTATGATTCATTTATTCCCCCCGTCACATTCTTCCTCCCACACATGTCGCATTTAGGTGTTAAAGGGAGCTATTAGTCATGTCAGCAGGATCTAAATCCAGCTTTGATTAAACTGGAGGCTCAGCCGTGTTATAGTGTCAAATGTTCTATTTATAGACCAGCTCAGAGGGACACCACAGGATTATATATCTCATTAGAAACTAATACAAAAACAACACAATGATTGACTCTGTAGTCCATAACGTATGTGTGTTTCTGTGAAGGACAACACGTTGAAACTATATTTTCCCTTCTTGTTTCTGAGTATCTGCTTGCTGAGCTAAACCAGCACCTCCTCTCTACCAGCAGCAGCTACAAGCAGTAAATCCAATAAGCAGAGGGAGGAGGGCAGCATGCTAACATTGTCATCGTGAGCACATTAGCGTGTTCTTATTAGCATTAACCTCAGATATGACTTTGCAGCATCACAGAACTGCTAGCATGCCTTTAGACTCTTAAAGGGCCAGTGCTGATTGATGGAGGTGGGTTTGTATAAAAGGTACATATCTGGTGAGAATATTACCAATTAAATAGTGATGTTAGATTTCAGTCTGAGCCAAGCCCTCTCTACCGCCCCCTGCTGACTGGCTGCAATATAGCTCATAAAGCCCGCCTTCTCCATGTTAACAGATGAGTCAAACTATAAAATCAAAATACATTCTTCTCAAACATGGTTTCTATCATTATAGTTAGTTCTTATCATGCTGATTGACGTCCAAGTGTTCATTTTTCTGACAAGTTTACTTTTAATTAGTTATTTGATGCTATAAAAAGGGGGTGTGGCCTCATGATTGACAGCTCTGTTGACAAATGGGGCTCCTGCAGTGTTCTGTTCCCGAGTAGCAGAGTAGAGGAGGAACGGCGAGAGGAGACGTAACTAACACTAACACTACAGTCAGTGAACTTTCCATAAGCCTGAACGTCTGCTTCAGACCGACACAAGAAGCTGTTCTACTGTCAAACACGCCGACGTGCCGGATCTTCGCCTTTTTTTCCTGGTAAGTTGTTTGTTTTGGTTAGCGGAAGTGGCTACGGCAGCTCCACCTGCTGATCTCTACTGCACAGACTCCAGCTCCAAGAAAAGTCTTCAGCATAAGATGGCAGCGCTCGCCTCAAGGGTTTTTTTTTGGCCTCAATTTTGTACAATGAGACGTGTTGTTCATCTTTATATACAGACATTGGTTGAGACATGCTTGAAACAAACTAGTTCATGCAACATATAAACATCTAGAGGCAAGTCTGTCATGCTGAACAGCCACACTCTAACACAGAGTGCTCCAGCCTGTAGACATAAAGAGAGACGTACTGAATGTGCAGATGAACCGTGGAGAGGTGAATTATTCTGCAGGACACGTTTTAGAAGTTTCTGTGGATGTTTGGACTTTTTACTCGTCTTACCATAAAACTGGGTCACAGTTTGAATCAACTGTAACTGTTTTGGATCCAAACAGATCTCAGGTTGCTGTTGCCCATCAAGAAACTGACCATAAAAAGATCTCAGGCTACTGCAGCCTGGGGTTTGTGGAGTCGTATCTCTTTAACACATCAACATTCAAAGGGGCTAAACGACGGTCCTCGTGATATGAAAGGCTCCTAAACTTCAGACCCTGAGTCGGATGAAGGAAAACTCCCGGCTAAATGTCATTAGGGGGACAGCCTCATTAGGAGCCTCTAAATATCCTCCTCCATTATCATCAGCAGCCCTCATTAGCACATAATCTGCACAATAATTCAATTGTGATTTGTCTGATCATTAAACGAGAGGCCTGCCCCTTTAAGTGTCAGACCTTCTTTGTAGGGGAGAACAGAGGTGGAGGCTTCGGGCTCACGCTGCGTTAAAGTGACATCCTGGAGGTTTGCTTCCACTTTATCTCCTAAATTTGAATGTGTTTGATTCGGGCGTTCAGAGCAGGAGCATTTTAAGTCGTCTGTTTGGCGTGAAGCACCACAGCGGGCTGCAGCTCCTCAGAGGAGGAGAGCTGAAATCAGGCGCGGCTCACTGAGGACATCAGTCTGACGAGTGCACTTTGAAATGTAGGGCTCATTTGTTGGGATGTGTGAACTCTTCACTTGTAACCTAACCTTGAGGAATAGTATAAAAAGAACTGCAGCAGGTGAATAATAAGGAAAGAGGAAGTTCAGATGGGTCCAACATGGTGGAGAGGGAGCTGTGTTAGGAAACAAACTGAGAGTAAATGTGTGTTTGTGAGTCAATCCTCTTCTGTTCCTCCAAAACTTTTTAAAAGGACTTCATTTTCATGCCTGGAAGGAAAGTGTGTTCTCCTCATATTGCATGTAGGCCAGTATATCTTCATGAAGCTGTGGCTGTGACTAATGTTTATTGCATAAGGGGCTGTGGTTTGCATGAGCACAGATAAGCTGCTGTGGTGCTCAGGAGAGCGAAGGTGGTTTTTATGGCTGTTAAACATTTAAATATTCGGATTTCACCTGCTGCTGTTATCCAGAGCGACTTACAGTGAGAGCAACAGCAGGATGAGCTTTAAGGAGCTTATTTGCATTTTACATTGAAGGTATTAAAGTATATATTATCTGCAGAGACCTACAGGGAGTTCAAAAGTATAATCATCAGTGATTACACAGAAGAGAGAAGAAAAACAAGTGTAAAGGAGTCGATTTAAACAATCATTATTGTGTTATTGAAATAATTTGTGTCTTTAGGAAACTTATTGTTAGAATTTCCTTCAGTTCCTGAATCAGATTCTAAGTGAGAAGAGCTTTTTAAAGTTTCCACATCACATACTGTTAAATATTAGTTATTATGGCTCGTTACAACAGGAAGATAAAGAGGTTTGTTGACCGTTGGCCTCTGTACTGACTGCACTGGTTAGTCAGTACGAAGGTATATGACAAAATAACCAGCTAAAAATGTCACATAGGTCAGCATAGAGGACCAACTGCACCTACAGGCCAGATGTAGACATGTTGACAAAAGTGCGTATGTGCCGACTGCGCGTCCGGCCTGTTACAGTCTCACGTCACAAACACACACAGGGCTAGTAACCAGTGAAGATGTTACGGTGGTTAAGTCTCTGTATCTAATACTCTTTCATTCTGTTTATCAAACTCGGCGCCGACACATTTGGAACGATGTTTGAGCGCTGCTCGGACGGAGACGGGCGGAGTTTATAGCTGAGATGACGAGGAGTCGCAGAAGTTACCGACAGAGCATAGCATCGCGCTGGAGAGGGGGGGGGAGATTAGCGTGTCGACACTGGTTTTGTGTTCCCGTCAATGCTGATCAGAGCTGACGCGATAATTACCCGGGTCTACTGCAGAGTCATGTGACCCGGGTCTGAATGCTGATTATAGCCTTTCCCACTAAGCAATAAAGACGGGTGTTAGCAGGTTTTTGGACCAGTGGGAAAACGGCTATTCAGGCTCTCTAGGTGTTTTTACTACGTCACTGGGAGGCGTTTTCATTACATTTCATGCAGACGTTGAAGGGTGATGGTATTCTCCTTTGCAGTGAAATTGGGCTTTGTTCGGCTTTAAACTTTTTGTCTTCTGGGTAAAAGTCCTGTGTTTGTTTCCCCATCAGTCCGGCCCCTGCTGGTGCTGACTCTCGTTCCCTTTATACTGTGCATCCTGACTATCATCTCTGCTTTATGTAAACATGGGTCATTTCCCCTCACAGATAGATTAGAACATTGAAGCCAGCTCAGAGGTAGATTAGAGCCCTCCTCCCTCCCATTGGCAGCTGATAGCAGCCTTTTAATGTGCTGATGACACCAGAATCAGCTGAGTGAAAACTGCTTCCTGCTGCTGGAAAACCAAAAAGTATTTGCTGAACGAAACTTAACGCAGCCATAATTTAATTTGCACTTGGCATTAAAGCACCAAACACACAGTGTTACATCATCGGAATATCCTTCACTTGCAATTTGCAGTGTATCTCTGCTTTAAAGGAGCCTCTGTGATGGGCTGTGTGATGATGAATATTTCATCATTATCATCACACTATTTATTTCCTAAGTAGCTGTGGAGAGAGAGAGAGCGACATAACTCTATATGATCACATCAGCAGACATTAACATTTAGTATTTTCCTGATTAAGCATTAGTGTTTATGATCATTGCAGGGAGCAGTGAGTTTAAATGTCCCACTGCAGCTGCAGATCCCAATAATGTTTATTTTAGTGGTATTAGTGTTGAAGTCTCCCCCCTCGCTGCAGAGGTAAAGCACACTGACTGCTTTCTAACTGGATTTGGGTTGTTAACACTGATGTAAATAGACAGGCTTTAGAAATGTTATGAACAAAGCTGCTGAGGATAAATATGATGGAGGATGTAATTTGCCACATACCTGCTCCATCACACGTCATGTTGCAGATGTTCTTCCTGTCCGTCTGATCTGTACCTCCTCAGAATCAGGAGCCATGGATGCTTCCTCTGCAGTGCTTTCTTTGTGCAGTCGTCGGTAGGTTGCTGCTCCTGGCCCACAGGGCACTGAGACTCAGTTTGAGCACAATAAGAAGAAGAGGTGTCAGGTAGCCTTCAGACCAGAGTACACTCTGCAGAAACGCCCCCGGGGCTGTGCAGGTTACTGATTCAGAGTCTCTCTGACTGGACGCTGTGCTTTTCTTCCATTGCCTTTGAGGTTATTTAGGTAAAAGGTACTCTGAGATATTCTTTGTAGCAACATTACATCATTATTGCCAGCTATGTTTGTGCAGAAGGGCCTCTATACTTTCAGCTGTGGTGACAGCAGGATGCAGGACGCACAACAGAACAAAGCATCAACAAGCGCTTTAAGAGAAACTGTACAACTGTTATTTCACTCTCCACTTCCCACGCTGATGTATGTGTTTTACTGAAGGGAGAGAACAATGGAAATGACTCTGAGTGAGGGACGCTGCTTCTGGAACGACATGTTGCTGTTGAGTTTGGTTTCTTATGAAGCTTATTGAACTATTTATGTCCTGCAACAGATCATTCGGATCTTTATAACGTGCATTAGTTCATCATCATGGACATTGTGGATCATTTTGCATTATTAACGAGTGTGCTAAAGGTCACTGGATGAAGGTGCAGGATTAACATGGCAGATGAACATGTCACTGTTTAAAGGTCAGAGTCTGAAAACCTCAGAGTTCAACATGTACAGGTTCTGTCTGTGAGATTTTATCAACCTCCTCCTGAGAGAACGAGCAGCTGAGACGATGACAAATCAACACACACCTGGACATTAAAAACATTAGTTCAGTGGTGTTTTAATAGAGTTGTTCTTTTACCGACACCAGGACAGCCCTGAATGTTGGTGTGGGAATCGACAAGTGCACCAATCTGTGAACAGGGCAGATACATAATTTCTTTCATGAGGGCAACTAAGCCAGACAACTCATTCTGTAACAGTTTGAAATGTTCATCTCAGCAGCAGAGCAGCTTGTGTTTGGCGTCTCGGCTCCGACCTCATCACTCCTCGCAGATTCATTTTACATGCAGGAGTTTGAGGAGTGATGAGATAATATGTTAAACCCTCCCAGCCGGAGCCTGCAGGTGGATGCTGGGGTGGTGGTGGGGCTGAAAGTATGAGGGCAGCACTGGTGCAGGGCAGCGGGGGCAGTGACAGAGCCGAGGGAGAGACCGAAAAATCTTGCAGGTTAAATAGAAGCCGCGTTGGGGGGAAGTGTTTGTCAGGTGGAGAATGACGTAGGTCAGGTGTGAAATCAGTGCAGCTCGAGTTCTCTGAACTAGCTCGCAGGCGTCGCTGCATTTCTTGTCTACGCTGAATCACACTTTACCAATTCCAAAATTCATGACTGAATGTAACCCAGCGCTTTCTGCAGAGGTTTGTTGCTTTTAAACCTACATCATTTAAAGGTGTTGAGCAGGGTTCCCTCATCCGTTCCTATCTCTGGAGGGCTGTTTGTTTTTTTATCCTTTATTGATTTCTTATTGATGAAGGACTGACAGTGTGAGGAAAGATGCAGCCCAACCAGACTGCTGTAAGTTAAGGCAATTGCTGAACAAATAGCCTATAACCTTTATAGACCATATCCCCTGTGCCCTTCATACGTAGCACACCTCAGCTATGGCTCATGATGTAACCTCTTTCAGTCACATGACTCTGCCGTGGTCCCTAGACCCACACCTTTGCCTGCTTCATAGCCACAACTACCTCACAGCTGACCACACAAACACCTTAATCATCTGATTTTTGTGTAAAGAGACTAAAGCGTGCAGATAAAAACTCCTCTTCTTCCCCCTGGTTAACTGTTGAAGAGGCACAAGAGCAGGAAGCAGGACGGACTAGTTTGCAGTGTTCACATCCAAGAGTGTAAATGAGATTAAGTTTCTGAGGCTGTGGATAACGAGCGTCGCGTCCAACAATAGCTTTTTCATTTTTGTGTTTCCGTGTTTGTTTCTGCGCTGAAAAATCGCTTCCTCCAGCTGCCGACGTCTCCTAGAGCCGAGACGCTCCAACAGGGAGTCGCTCCACCAGAAATTGCTGTTTTGTTTCAGTCTGCAGCTGTAGGAGAGGAGGCTGGAAGGATGTGTGTGTGTGTGTGTGTGTGTGTGTGTGTGTGTGTGTGTGTGTGTTTCAGGAAAAGCTTAATTACACTTTAGGGGAGGGGATATTTGTTTTAGTGTTCTATTAATTCTGTGAGTCCTTGTGATGTTTTTTAATCATGTGAAAAGTTTACAAAGTTTCTGAGTTATACATTTTGGAATGAAAGTCTGTGTTAGCAATCAGAATGTGGATCAACAAAGAGCTGTCAGAGCAGACTGTTTCCTGCAGAGTCCGGTCGTCTGCCCTGGAAAAGTCTGCAGGTTTGTGTTCCAGACGAGTGTTTCAGCAGCTGAGTCCACTAATTAGACGCCTCCCGCTTTGATTGAAGATAATTAGAGAAATCAGCTGCTGCAGTTTAGTTTTGCTAAAACTCTGCGAACAGTTTGACGGTGAAGGAGAGGAGAGCAGCAGCGAAACTTAGACGCCTTAAAAATCTGTTGTGCACCAGATATATCAGGAGAAGTTTGTCTGCGTGATTCATTAGGAGAGAAATGAAGTGTGAGTACATTCATGGTGTAAGATTGCAGATCCATAAGCCTTAACATTTTAGAAATTAATGTTAACGTTAAAAGGTTAGTCACCAGAGGATGTTTCTATCTGTCCCCTCTGCACTTTCCCCTTCCCATGTTAGAGATACTTCTATGTGACAAAAACAATCTTGAAAGTTCACCACGTCACTGTGTGAGATCCAGTAATATATTGGATTTAACCTGAGCCACCTCAGGCGTGTCAGATGGGTTAATGACTGTCTGCAGAGTCCTGAACCCAGAAAGAAAAAGCAGAAACATTCAATCAACTTGTGTCAACCTTTAGCAGAAAGTGGCTGGAGCACTGGCACGGTGCATCTAATGTCTGGCCCACAATAAAACAATTTTCAAATCTTAACAGATGTTGAAAATGTGAGAGAGCCCACACATGACGATATGTAATCATAGATTTAACAGTTTTGCTCCTGTAGTGTGTGGAGAGCAACGGTTACGTCAGAACAGCACACACTAACAGATTCACCAACAACCAGAGTCCGACTCTCAAAACTGGAACTCTCGCAAAACTCTTGCAGTCAAACGAGACTTTAAAGTAAACAAACATGGCGGACGACGGTTAGCAAGACTTGGCGATGAGGACTTTTTATTACATACTGTACTACATACTACATCCTGCATACTACATCCTGCATACTACATACTACATACTGTACTACATACTACATAGTGCATACTGTGCTCGGCAGTTGTATGTAGTACGGAGCTGCTTATTTTGCGCTAGTTTCCGTTCTTAGAAAGTGGAAGTAAACAACAGCCCGCCAATAGCAAAAAGCCGTTTCTTTAGCTATAGCGCCCCCTTCTGCTCGAATGCTGATACCGTTCACCATTTTAACTGCCATTGTGACGTTCCAGCGCTTTGCATTGTGGGACACAGTAGGTGAGGCAGACTGGTCTGGTGCATACTGGAGATTTTGCTTTTGTGTGCATACTGCGTTCTACACTTTGGCCGAATCAGTACGCACTGCTCGTAAAGCATGCAATTTCAAAAATAGTCATCAAGATTCATGGCAGCAGGTTTACAGCTGAACTGAATATTACTTATTGTTTTTTGCCGTGCCAGCAAGTATTTGTCCGTGTTTCACTTTGTGCACCTCTGTCGCTGTGTCTGTCTACAGTGACTTTACTCACTGAAATGACTGAACACAGCCGACACAGCGGCTGTATGACTGTCCTGAATCAAAGGCTCTGCACTGAGTTTCATAAGTGAATAAAAAGCCTTCGAAAGATAAAAAAGCATTTGTGTTTTCAGGTTCAACAAAAGATAAAACATTCCCTTTCATGTCTATTTTCACTCCTTTATTAACTGCAATGCATCGCTGTGAGCACATCGGCAAGAGTCTAGGGTCTGTGTGTTTGAATGTTGATGTGAAATTTAAATACTTTTGTGTTAAAATCATGCAGGCTGACATGAATCTATAGATTATATATTTTAATCTGCTGTAAGACTGGGGTTGGCATGAAGGAATTCTTGTTTAATCAGCCTCCAATTTCAGATGCAGCCAGCTCAGTTCCTGAGTGGTTTCAGAAGTAAAAATCTAAATTGTACGCTATAATTAAAACGCTTCACTATGTCTTGGTGTAGTGTTACACTACAGAGAGACTGATACACAGACGCCTGATGTGTGAGTCACTGTACTGGAGGTGAACTGAATCCCTGCTGGCTGCCGGAGCTCGTCTTTTCTCAGCAGTGAGGATGTGACTCAGCAGACAGCAGAACATCTGAGAGCAGGTCAGGTGGAGCTGCACAAACAGTCTGCTCCGTCACAACACAGAGTCCCAACGCTTCACAGACACATCAGGCAGCACAGGACAGGAGCTGTGAAATACGTGTGTGTTCTGTCAGGAGAGGCGCTTCAACGTGTTTAAAGGCTTCCTCTGTTGTTCCTTTATTCTGATCTCTGCTGCTGCTCGTCTTCATCACGCTTTTATCTCGCTGCTCTCTCCGCTGATTCTCTCTCTGTCCTCCTCGGGTTTGTTTACAGCGTCAGTGATGTAACACTTCACAGATACAAAATGCAACTTTTGATCCTCCGTCAGCTGAGTGTATTGTTTTTCCTGCCCTCCTTTCCTCGTGGGTTGAGCAAGTTTTCTGTAAGACTTGTGAGCACTTGTCACTTCCCGTCATGCTGTCTCTGGAAGAGAATGTGGCGCGCTAACGTCCTCTGCAGAGGAAAAAAACAGCATATTTGGCTAGCATCTGAGCTGTGCAGCACGACACAGGCAGCTCCTCAGTCACTGCTCAGCCAACGTTTCCTTCTCCTCAAGATGGTGCCAGCCTGGAAAATCAACTGTGATGGTGATTTTTGTTTTTGTGTTTGCAGCACAGTCAGCTTTCTGTGCTTCTTTCAGTGAGCTCCTCCAGTGCTGCTGTTGTCACGCCATCTGTGTTGTGTCCACTAGCTTCACCTTAATAGACACATAATACGTCATAGCTGACCATGCATGAGATAACTGTTTAATACTACTTATATTATCTACCTTTCATGCTGTTCTGTAAAGAAAGAGATTTGTTACTCGGCTGTTCAGTCTCCTCGTGTGGCTGTCCAAAGGAGACGGAGGATAACGGGGGTCCTTTTGTCGTTGAATCAGAGGAGCTGCTAAAACTGACCCACTGGAGGACCTCAGAGTGGCATTAAGGGTCATTTGGTATCTTTAAACCAGGGCCCTATTTGGTAACAAACTTTATGGTGAATGAGAAATAGGTAAAAATAGTTTTCTAATGGGAAGTGTAGATTGCCTCAGCCTGCAACCATGAGACAGGCTTTACTGGTTTTGGGGCAAATGAGCACAAACAAAGTACGCCCACTAAAAGTTCTCGTTTTTTCCATTGACGGGCTCAGAGTGTTATTGTAAGTGTCTGACGACAGCACTTTTTACACTGCGGTTCCACCACAGCACCGTAACGAAGAAGAAGTTCATGCAGCCTTGGCCATTTTACGTTGGACCAAACGTCGCCAGCATGAAGCCGCCCCAATGTGTGTTTTTACACAGCTTTGCGGAAGCCGAGGTGTAAACAAAGAGAGCATGCTTCACATACATGGCGCTGTTCCGCCCTGCCGCTGTTTACTCTAATGCCGCTTCACCTCCGTGCCTTTTACACATACCGAAATTAGCGCACTGAAGACCCGCTTATAGATGGAGATTGTATCTGTTCCCATTGCCAGTGAATTATACTCCTGTCGGTCTCTTTTCTGCTGCGTCACCGTCTGACGTCACAAACACGCCGGAGACAGGGTTAGTAAACAGTGAAGATGTTACAGTGGTTAGGTCTTCATTGCATCTATAACTCATTCAGTCTGTTTATCAAACTCGGCGCAGACACATTTGGAACAATGTTCGAACGCTGCTCGGATGGAGACGGGCGGAATTTGTAGCTGAGATGACAAGGAGTCGCAGAAGTTACCGATGGAGCATAGCATCGCGCCGGAAAGGGAGAGGAGATTAGCGTGTCGACTGCAGAGTAACCTTTCCCATTAAGCAAAAAAGCCGGGTGTTAGTGGGTTTTTTTGACCAATGGGAAAGCAGCTATAGAAGACAGAATGTAACAGAGGCGTAATAATCCCACCTTGAACTGGCAGTGTGTAAGGGGCTAACATTACAGAAAGGATGGAGTGAGATCATTTAAAGAGTAGGATGCCTTCTGAGACCACAAACAGTTGTTACATTGCTCTCTTCAAAGCTATTTCGACCCCCAAACATAAGGCCTATGGTTAAAATACAGGCATCCCTGTTTAAGCTCAGATGATGTTGGAGTTCAGTATACAGGCATTAAAACAGATCCTTAAAGAAGATTAAGAGGATCAAATGCTAATAAAGGTATAAAGCTGAAAGTTGTAATCATTCAGATTTCAGTAAATGTTTTAATCCGACAGCAAAGTCTCGTTAAGCTGTTACTTTGTCATGAACACAACAGAAGAACAGCGGGTGTCTGTTTACACTTTGTTCTAATAAAGAAGTCAAATATAACTTCAAGCACGATCTGGTTTCATTGTTCTGCAGCTTCTTTGCTCTTTTGTCCTCCCTTATTTCAAAGCCTCCTCGCTTACGTTGCCCTAACTGTCCTTACCTTCTTTTTCTCCTTTTCTCACGCTATCTCCTCTCTTCTTTGTCCTCCTCCCCTTTTTCTTCCCTCCTCCTGCCCCTCACCGTCTTCCCTTTTACCTGTAAAACAGCATAAATATTTCAGAGATGAGGGATGTTGGAGCCACTCTGATGGCTCCTTTGTGTGCGTGGAAATGTGCCTGTCTGCATGTGTGACTCAGAACACAGTGTGACTGTGTGTGTGACTCATGTCCTGCTCTCATCTCCCATGATGCCACTTTGTGTGACACGCGAGCGCTCAAAACAAGAGACACAGAGATGCTGCTTGCGACGGTGGAGTCAGGAGAAAGGAGGGAAAGCTGAAGAGAGGTGATGATAGCGCTAATTGGAAACGTTAGCATTCTAACTTTACATGCTAACATTTGTACAAACAAACACAGAGCCCCGCTGTCAGAGCCGCTGTGGGAGACGAGGAGGACTGTTGTAATCATTTAAGGAGTTGAAAACAATTTGAATCATAAAAATATAATTAAATTGTAAATATTCACGTGTATTTTTGGCAGTTTTCATAACGCTTGGCTCCATGGAACATGTAGCATTCAGAGCCCGTTTTGAGCTTCAACTGTAATCACTACAACCAAGCGTGAGAGCAGCGTGTGCGCCATGAAGATCAAAGGTCATTAGAGGCCACTCTAATATTTACTCATTAGTTCTTCTTGGTGTGAGGTGTGTGCAGCCTGTGTGCAGAGCGCCAACATGTTAACTACTGCTCTGCTCCTGCTCACAGTATTTATTGTTTCCTGTTACCTGCACCTTTTGACAACAGCTACCAAGACTCAAGACGTTTGTTGTCACTGCGGAAGTACAATCATGTGAAATCCTTATGTTGGGAGGCTCCAATTAAAAGGGTTAATATTAGATATAAGATATAAACCATAATACAATAAAATATACTAACAAAAAACAGGAAGCAGTATTAAACCTAATTTTTCTAAATATATGCATCGTAGGCAAAATATACACACTTAAGGCAGAGGCAGACATATACATTGACGTTGTATTGTACGTTGAGATTAAGCAGGCTGATTAAAAAGAGCAAAAACTAAATATTAATTAGCACCAAAGCGATCACCTGTTGCTCGGAACCCATCGGCCAACGTCACACAACATCAAAGCCTCCGGGAGCGCCAACTTTTCAGGGCTTCGGGTGCAACCAGCGGTTGGCGAGCAACTTGAGAAGGGAGTTGGCACTTACATGCAGATGTCTGTTAATAATTAAAAAAAGCTAAATTGTTGTGAGAAGACGGTTGATGGGATTCAGGATCACCTCACAGTGGTCTGCCTCTTTCGCTCTCCACTCGGACGGTTTTCCTGCATGCAGCCAAAGTCTGCTGATACGCTAGTGGAGGAAACTTCTCAGAAACAAACTAAACAGAAATCAGAACTCTTCTGACACTCTGGTCCCGCCCACAAATTCTGGATTCATATGCAGAAATCTGTTTCAGAAATGACACGTTGAATTGACCTCTGCTTGACAGAACTTTGCACGTGCCGTTAGCTGCATTAGCATGAATAAGCCTCTGTAGACCACCAGTACATAGTAAGATAAGAAGAGTGGGATAATAGTGACAGACTGACAGCTCTACTGAAGACTACTTATTATTTATTTATCTGTTATTTAATATTTGATGAGCCAGCGGTTCATTTAACAGATCTTTAACAAGGTCACGGCCCTTCCTCCCTCTATATCGCCTCTTCATCTGAGATGTGCCTTTTAAAATGGCTCCACATACGCTGAATTACTGGTATATGATGCTTTTAATATTTCCTGATGTTGTAATGTTAAAGCGTTCCTCTGGGTGCCTGTGATATTCCCTCCTCTTATCTTCATGTGTGCTCTGAAGCAGCAACCTGGATTATATGGACTCCAATCCCAGGATGCCGTTCAAATCTGCACGCTAAAGTTTGGCATGAAACACAGCCGCACACACACACACACACACAGGCCTTAACCTACAATAGAGGTAAAGAGGAAGAAAAGCAGAAGAGGAATAGAGAAAATAAATAATAAAGTAAAGGAAGAAAGAAGAGATGGGAGAGACAGGAGGCAAAGAGGAGAGTAGATCAAGCCCACTCTGATGACTCAAAAGCATCATATATTCACCCAGAGGGAGCCGTTTCCAAAGGTACGTCTCAGACACGGAGGCAACAGAGAGGAAGAAAGGGCACTGACATTCTTCATGTCTCAGAAAAGAAGAGATGGATCTGTGGATGGAGGAAAAGGAGGAGGGAGAGAAGTCAGTGATTGCTCTGGAGAAAACAAAGGGCTGGAAGGATGTGAACATCTCATTTTGTGTGTTTAAAACAGAGCAGAGAAATCTAAATGCACACAGTTCAAGATGCGAGGAAGACAGATGGCAGATTTTTGGGCAATTGTGGGAAGATTACACACAATTTACACTCGTCTCATTGTGATCTGACAACATGCTCCTGAGGCACGAGCAGAGACAAAACAAGCTTTCCAGGAGGCTGAACAATGGATGGTTCCCTCTTTATCCAGACATCGAGATGAACCCTGTCTACATCTGGCGGGGGAACTGTTGCCAGGATATGTTAGCAAAGAAAACACTTAAGTGACCTTAAAGCTCCTGTGAGGAGCGTTTATTTTGTGTTGATCTTGGCCCGCCCCAAGGAGAAAGCAGTACTTCTTCACTCTTTGCTGATCTCATCCTGTACATGTGTGAGTCGGGATTTCTGAACAAAAATCTCCTGCCGTCTTTTAAACTATCAGACGAATCACTCGCTGTGAATTTTTATGTTGAAAATGTGAGACAAAGGCTGTTTCTGCAGCGCGCTGTCTGACACTGACCGGTGGCAGCGGTAACAGGCATCAAAGATAACTTGTACTTCATATCTTGGACTTTAAAAACCTTCTGCTCACCTTTAAAGCCCTCCACCACCTAGCCCCCACCTACCTCTCTGACCTCCTCCAGGAGGACACCCCATCCTCCGCCGGCCTTCTGACTGTCCCCACCTCACGCCTCAGCACCGTGGGTGCAAGGGCCTTCAGCTGCACTGTTCCCAGGCTCTGGAACTCCCTCCCCCCTCACATCCGACAGTCTGACACCGTAACAGCAATCAAACGTCAAAACCCACCTGTTCAAAGTGGCATACCTGCTCTGATGCTCTGTACCTTCTGTGTTCCCTTCTATCCCTGCAGTCTTTGTCCTTACCCCCTCCCACACTTGTTTGCCTACTACGTGTCTCTTGTTCTGTTTTTAACTCTTGTTGTTTATTCTGTTTTAACTTGTTTTAATACCGTTTTGTTTTAACAATGCTTATTCTAATATTTGTTTGACAGAGTCATTATGCTCTGTAAAGTGACCTTGGGTGTCATGAAAGGCGCCTTCAAATAAAATGTATTATTATTATTATTATTATTATCATTATTATTATTATTATTATTATTATAAGCAGCCTTAAACCACTCAAAGAAACTCTGACTGACATCACAATGAAGACTGTACCTTGAAGCACATGCAGTAGGATACGATGCGATACGATACTTTATTGTCCCGTAGAGGACTGTGTCGGGACTCGAATGCTGCACACACACTATAAAAAACAACCTATAGAATCTACTCAATAAAACTGGGGTAACAATTTGCACTTTATATGATTGAGTAAATGTTATCCTCTGTGTTGAGTGAAGAGTGCCTACATTTAACACCTATGATACACTTGATTAAATTAGGTAAAATGTACTTATCATTTCTCATTAGATTACACAACTAATTACTTAATAAAATTAGTAATAATAACTTTTGACACTGAGACAAGTTTTCACACTCACAGGCAGTTTAGAGTCACCAGTGAAGCTAACGAGCATGTCTTTGGACTGTGGGAGGAAGCTGGAGTACCCGGATGGAACCCACGCATGCACGGAGAGAACATGGAAACTCAAGCACTTCGTCTGTGCCGGGACTCGAACTAGGAACCTTCTAGTTGTGAGGCGACAGCACTAACCACTGCACGGTGACCGTGCAGCCTATTGGGAATTCAAGATGCTCAAATAAAAATAAATTCTAATCAACAACATGAGCCTGCTCGTGTTAATGTACGTCCTAATATTTAGGAAAGTCAGCCAGCACGACCGCTTAGAGAGGGCTACAAATTTAAACTTCTTGTCATATACAGACACACCGACTACAAATCGTCTGGTATATCTGACTAATAAAAATATATAACCACTTTCATTCATTCTATGATACACAGCAAAACATTAATCTTAACTTTAACCCCGATGGCACACCGACACTGGTGAACACCAATTAATCCAACCTCGGCCTGCAGCCCAGAACAAACCTTTATGCATGCACACTCTGCAGCATCTTTGATATCTTTGTATCTTTACAATGCAGGTAATGCAGGTGAACTTTACTCATTTCAATATATTTCACTTGCTATCTTATAAACTTTTAGTTTCAATTTACACAATTTGTATGGATTTTATTTACTACCCTTAAAAACTCTTTAGCTGCCTCCATGGCAGTATTACTGAATGAAAAACAATATAAACAGACAAGAGAGAGCACATACCAATGACAACCACAAACAACATGCATTGCACATTAGCCATATTGTGTCACACCGCGGTGAGGTTTGTCTTGTCTTGGATTTTTGTCTCGTAACTTCCTGTTTTATTTTGAAACCTGACTCTCCTCTCGTTTCAGGTCACTTGCCCTTCCTCATGTGTCACCGGTCTGATTGTCTCCCCTGATCCCTGATTGTTTCCACCTGTTCCCCACTACCCTCATGTGCTTATAGTCTGCGTCTCCCCTTTGTCTTTTGCCAAAGTGTTTCGTCCTTGTCCGTGCACCCAAGCCCTTATCCACAGTCACAGTCGGTTTTGCCAAGAGTTTTTTGCTACGCCACGTAAGTTGTTTTCTGTTTCCTCCTTTGAGAGTGATTTTTCGTTTGTTAAAGTTTTCTAGTTTAGCATCGATTTTGTGTTATTTTGTAAACTGTTTTCTTTCCTCCCTTTTGGAGCGAATTTGTGTTTAATTAGTATTAGATAGTTGTAGAGCCTCCTTTTAGGTGAGCCTTTTTCTTTTGTCCCGTTGATCAGTAGTTTTGGTTTTCCTCCTTCGGGAGCGTTTTGATTTTTAGTCTAGCTTTTGTTTTCCTCCTACGGGAGCGATTTATGTTTTAGGATCTTCCCTGTTTCTAGTGTGTTTTTTGTCTCTCCTTTACTGGAGATTTTCCTATTTAGGAAGTTTTATCTTCCGCGAGTTATCTTGCCAGGACTTAGTTATTTAGGGAGTTTTTCATAGCCCAATTGTTTGTCACTCTTCAAAAAGGATCAGAAATCAATAAAGTGTGCTTGTACGTGATATCCTCTGCATCTGAGTCCTCATTTTAGTCCAGGCCTGACATATTGCACATGTTCAACATAATACACAACATTAAATGAAAGAGAGGAGAGCACCTACAGCCATTGCACAACCCGACAGAATAAAGAAATATTAGCACGGCAGCTAAGCTGAATAACAGATGCTAAACAGATGATACCTTTGCATCTGTCTTTGAGTCAAGTACAGTGTTCTTATTCGACAACAGGGAAGACAATGATGAGACATAAGAAGGATTATGTGCATAACATGTTGTAAGACATCCTACGAGCAGCTACAGGAGGATACGTGGCTGTGAAATGTCAAAATGCACAGTGAACCAATAAGGACAATACTACCTGCATGATGTGTGAAGTTGAGTCAGCATCTGAGTGTTGCAGATTGAGACACATTTTAGACATCGTGATGCAAAATGAGACTAAAAGTTGTGCTCATGTTTGCAAAAGATTGTGGGGAATCTTTAATATTTTGTTGTGCCTGACATTTCTTTAGGTTTACACTGCCCTGACATGTTAATCAGCCTTCCACTTCCCATAATGTACATGACTAATGCTGCAGAAAAAGTCCAATACACCAGCACAGTAATCCAGACCTAATTCTCTCCACTGTTTACTGCACATTTAGCCTCTGTGAGCCGCGCTGCTATCTCAGCAGACACACGGCGACACAAGCAGGAATTATGGATAAGTTGACATTTTATTATGCTTATCACGGGCAATTAAAATCATCTCTGTTGAAGGAAGGACACACAATAGTCTTTTTTTCCCCCTGTGTATACCAGGAGCTGTAAAAGTCATTACGATGATTAGTGCTGCTCAGACAAAAGGACGCACACACATAACGCACTAATGTACTGATGCTTTGACATCCCTCTGCTTATCAGAGGTAATGAAAGCTGCTGCTATAAATAAAAGACACATGCAAAACAAACGCCTGCATTAACATAAAAATGTGCATAACTCAAATATGTATTTAAATTCAATAAGGCAGAAGGGCACACACACACACACCTCCAAGCACCGTAAAGAGGGTGAAGAGGAGGTTCTGAATCTGCTGCATGAAATTAATAACCTCAGCTTTATTAATCTCCGTGTTGCCACAGAGCTCATGAGGACGGGAGGATTTTCCTTCAGCTTTGGGGCCCAAAGTGCCAAGAAAACAGAAGAAACGTGGTGAAGAGCATCTGTGGAGAATGATACCGGAGTAATGACCTGGTGGGAACATGTTTGTCACAATCAGCAGGTGAATCAGGAGAATTTATTCAGCTAACAAGAGACGGGGGTTGTGGAGCTGCTCCAGTAGATTGTTTAAACAGGCAGCAGCTGTTGCATCGCTCTCTTCTAAGCCACACCTTGGGGTGATTTTTGATTCATCTCTTAAATTCGTCAAACAAATAACCTCTGTGGCGAGAGGCTGCTTCCTCCAGCTGAGCGCCCGAGCCACAGTCCAGCCGTTCCTAACGTTCAGTGATACTGAGAAACTCATTCATGCTTTTATCACTTCTCGCTTGGATTACTGCAACTCCCCGAGCGTGGAGGCCAGTCAGTCGTCCTTATCATGTCTGCAGTATGTGCAAAACGCTGCGGCCAGATTTTTAACAGGTACATGAAAGCACAAACATATTTCCCTATTACTCGCCTCCCTCCACTGTTCCTTTTAGAATTAATTTTAAAATGTTTTTACTTGTTTTTAAGTCGCTTCATGGCTCGGCTCCCTCATTTATCAGAACATTTAATCCCTTTTACCCCACCACGAGCACTCAGGTCCTCCGAGCAGTCCCTGCTGGTTGTCCCTCAAGCCCACCTCTTTCCCTTCGCCTTCAAAATGACTTGTAACATTTAAATGTGTTTCTAAATTTGTTTGTCTACATTATTTATTATCTTTATATTTGTTTGTGATCTTCACATTCTACACAGTTTTATCTTCCACCGCCTGTGAAGCACGTTGTTTTAAATGTCCAACTTCCGAGCTCAGAGCGTTCCAGGTGCACGACGCCAAACGTAAATAAAAAAACATGGCCGACCGTGACAAATTGATCCTTCTTTGTCAAGTCTTTAGACAATTCAACTTGTTTTATTTTATTTATTTTTTGCATTTTTAACGTTTTCCAGAATAACTTTTGTGGAGAGAAGACAACTTTCAGAGATTATTTATAGTAAGCAGCTACCTCATCACATTAGCAACATTTCTTATGAACATTTTCATGCAGCATGCAACATGTGTTACTATATGATAGTAGTTATATCAATTAAATGCAAGCGAATATGGAACATCAGACGTCTGATTCTCGTGACGTTGGGGTGGATGAATCTGTTCCGAGTTCACAAGAAGAACTCTGACTTTGAATGGCGTTCCAGAGCAATTTTCCTCGTCGAAGGTCGGAAAAACCCGACTTTCGAGCTGTCTGGAACGCAGCATTAGCCACCAAACCCCATTGACATTTGTCATTTTGCCTCTCAGGACGCAGGAACAGCTTTCCTGCCACTGCATCGACTTGTAGTTTGTTTTTTGTTTAGTGCAATAAAACATCTGCAGTAACTTAAAGTAAAATAAACACATTCTGTTGTAATACATAAAGAAACACATTAAGGCCTCTTCTGTGCTGCTGTAAACCATCTGGTTGTCAATCTTCCCATTACAGACTGCTCCTCAGCAGGTACAGCAGATTTTTAAGGACACTTCACAGCAGAGACACAGAGGTTTCTTCTTGTCCTCCCTCCACCTAGAGTCCATAAACCAGTCTGACATGTAGGGAAAAAGCTTACATCGTGCATTGATACAGAAGATTTGCACACTAACATTGAACCATCCAATATAAGCGTACGTCTTTGGGATACAGAGCTGCCTGTAAAAATAATATGCATCTAAACGAACGCACCTTTACAAGCAGACATAATGTGCAGCCACTCAGGAGCGAGCTCTCTCTTCCTGCAGGCGAAAGAAACAAACATTTAATTCAGGCTGCATGTGTTGATCCTGGCAGACACACTGTAGTAACTACTGCGAGTTAACATTTATCAACTAATGCCTCTTTTCAGCAGGTGTCAGGCGCTCAGCAGATGTGAAGTGTAATAATAAGGTTTAAAATAGGCTGTCTGTAAGGAGGTGTGATGTTGAGGTGTTTGTTAAACCCTGAACAGAAGGACACAGCGAACAGAAGAAACTGTCACTTATTCTCTGAGCTGACGCGAGCAGGATATAAATAATGAACATTTTAAAGTAGAACCACTAAATGTATTAAGGTGCAGTGAGGTTGGTGTCAGTAAAGAGTGAAAACAGCTGTGATTAATTATGATTGACAAAGATATTCATTCAAATTCATGCCTGCAATTAAGTGATACATTAATAAATGTAAAAGAATATAAAAATAGTCAAATAAGATGCTTGTATATTCTTGAGGTCTAACTGAAAGCACATTTCTCCTTCTTTATTTGACAAAGCTGACAACAGCGTTCACCCCGTCACTGAAAGAAACATCTCGTCTCTGCCTCCATGACTATTCATTGAGATGGCGTGGGCGTTGATGGGGATACAGAGCTATTTTGAGTAATGGCTCAAAATTGGCGTGTGTGAATAATAGCACGGTCGTGATGCACATTGTCAACAGCAGATTCGTCTGTTGAAAGAGGTTTGTGTCTTGTGTAGCTCACGTCGACTGATGCTGCTTCATGACGCCTCCAGTCCAGTTACATGTGTGACCAAACTAACTGTTAACACCTGAAATGTTAGAGTGGCGACAGCTTGTTTACATCATCACTTCACCTGAGGAGACTTTCATGTGTTAGTTGTTTCAAATGTTAAAAGCTGACTTTTTGAACACGATGATATTCAACTGAAATAAAACACAGAGAAGCAGCGAATCCTCACTTTTAAACTTACAGTGAGGAGTTTTAACTGGTCATGAAACCATCTCAACTTAAAGTAATAATCTGGAAGATTTTCATGTAAATAAATGTCTGTTAAGTCTCTATCTATCTCTGAATGAGGTAACACAATGCTGACTGAGCCTATGGCCCGCTGATGAAAGCCTTTGTATTTGCAGTATATAGTATTATTACAGACTGGGTGTCTGTGGCGACATTCGCGGAAAAAATCACAAGTGGCGCCCAGTTAGTGACACGTTTTCCTTTAGCCAGCAGTGGTTGGTCTGCCAGAGAGGGGAGGCGGAGCTAAGCGGCTGCTTCTCCGCTCTCTGCAAGTGTTGCGAGTAAACAGTAATCTACTATGGCTGAACAAGCAGAGAAAAGATGGATGACTACAGATACAACTTCAACAATAAGTGAAAATCCAAAGAAAAAGAAACAAACTCGACGCTCAGATGAAGCAAACAGTCTGAAAAGGAAAGCGACCGTCAGCTAGGAAAATCAAGAGTTACAACGTTAACAAAGGGAGCCAGCTGCAGACGTCTGGATATGTAGGAAGTGTGCTCCTTTGTTAACCGTATATCGTGAAAGAGCACAAAACTGAAACCTTATATCTTAAATATTGGTGCCGTATGATCTTTAAAACAAACAAGGCCATCAGTAAAAAGACATTTCTATGTTGTTATTAAGCATGCCTGTAGTAGGAACGGATGTTTACAGCAATTCAATGGGAGCAGCTTACATTTACATTTACAGCTGTGGCTGTGGAGTCGGTGGGCTCTCGATTGGTAGGTCACAGTCACACGTTTGTGACACCAGATTGCTCCCAAATGCCATCGACCTGTGAACGTGCTTGAATGATTAGATCCTGATTGGAGATTTTACATGGCAGCCTTTGCCATGAGAGTGTGAATGTGTGTGTGAAAGCTCTGAGTGGTCTGAGGACTAGAAAAGCGCTGTACAAGTGCAGTCCATTTACCACTTAGATTTTCTAAAGCAGAGTTTAACAGTGAGTGGTGTGTTAGCCAGTTAAATGTAATAAGGAGGTTTTTCTGAGGGAATATAACACATGCACGAACACCCAGAGCAGCATCAGCAGAGAGATAAAGAGAAGAGAACTGACCGGAGAATAAAACTAATGGATGTGATGAAAACACAAGACTGAATGTTCTGTCTTCCTTCAAATGTTTTATTTATGAAAACATTGTGAGACGTGGACGTGTGCAGCCCGTGGAGGTCAAAGTGCACACGACAGTAAAACACATGGCCTCTAACGTAACATGCTGGCCTTGCTGCTGAGCTATATTCATGAGGTTCGCTTATTATTATAGAGACATTACATTACAAAGGAATCTTCATATCTCCAGCTTCATCAAAAAAATTACTCTTACAGTGTGACAGAATCTGTGTGCTGCAGGCTAAACAAGGTGTACGACTGATAGAAAAACAAGTTTACAAAGTTTCATTGTCATCATGTTGCAGTTATTATTCTTACAGCGCCACAAACAGAGACACCATCGCTTCCAGGTGCACTGCTTTTCCACAGGGGACACAACAATTAAGTTCCTCTCAGTCGCTTTAAACAACATTTAAAAGAGAAACAATAATTGTAGTACCAAATATGAAATATAACCAGGAACAATAGTTTTGTGTTTATGCAGATCCTGCATATATTCATAGATAAATGTGTTTGTGTCATATGAGAATAAAGTAAATGTACAGTCTGTCTGCTTGCAGGAGGGTTGTGGATTATTTAAGTGTGTCTCCTGGGACTCGTTTGACTTCCTGCAGATCCCCAAAGGACCACTTATAAGTGTGTATAACACAATTAGATGCAGTGTTTGTCCTGTGTGCACATATTGATGCAGATTTTATGTATTTTCTGCAGAGCAAACAAAGATAAAGATGGTGGTGTTTAATGGGGATAAAAGAAGAGAAACATTATGAAATAGAACAAAATGTAAAGAGTTACAGTTTGTAGCTCAAATCTGTTTATCTTCACGCTCATTCACTTCCTGCTGGATTGTTCTGCCTCACCCGATCCCTGAGTAACTCCCATTTCTTTTTATAGTTGGTTATGAAAAGTGGTTGAAGATGAGCAGAAAAATAAAGATTTTCGATAACTCCTCTCTTCCATCAGAACATGTTCTGTCCTGTCTCTACAGACCTCTGAATCCCAAAGAGGACGACATCCGAAACCAAACCCTTCATGCAATCCTAAAGGACAGCGCCTGGCTGAGACGGGTATACAGACTCTTCTACATCTCTGCCAACCCACTGAAACATGTCTCAGACGTGTCCTCTACTGTACCTACAAGGTTGTGAGCGTCCCCGAGGCCCCACGGCGAAACACAAACCCAAGGTCCTGAGTTTTTTCTCTCTCATGTTCTCACCAGAATCCGTTTTAAAGAACTAAAGCTCGAGCTTACATCATCCCTCCTTTGGAGGTCATTGGAGCTACAGCAAAGTTGCATTTTATTTTAAATATCTGTGAACAATGAGTGATAAAAAAAATGAATGCATCCAAAGGTCCATCCTCACATATCCCCAGTTTGCCTTCGTCTATTAAGTGTCTCTCAGCTCAACTCATAAAGAACCCCATATGACTCTCTGCAACATCTGTGTCCCTGATTGGCTGCCCATGTGGTCTTGTTTACATCTGCGTCAGGACCATTTTGCACTTGCACCAGAGCTGCAGAGGAGCCATGCACTTAAATGGGGCAGCTCATTTCAAACACGGAAAAGCATTTGAATAATAACCCCTCATGCTGTTTAATTTGGGCGCTAATGACAAAGCATGTTTCAAACCTTAAATACAAATCATCCTGTCCTTTATCAGGCCTCATGGTGCAGAAGTATTTACACACGTCTCTGCAGCCAGCCCTGTTACTAAGTCACTGACATGTTTGTGGAGTTTAAGTACAGTAAGGCTAATGTTGTGTCCATCAAGAAGACAGGAGAGGCGACTTGTTGATGCTTCCTACTCATCAACAACACAAGTTGACAAAAATTACGTGCTCCTTTAATTTCAGACTGACAGGACTATCATCGTTCTCCCCTCTAATTTTAGGCTGACAGCAGCGTAAATATGGAGTTGAGACTTCAGTGATAGCTGGCTACGGTGGCCGAGAGGTTTCAATCTCAGAACCCAAAACGCTTTGCAAATTCAAAAACCACAGGTGCCAAAGCTGCAACACGAATGTTGTTTTTGTGTTCTTGTTGCAGCTTTTGCACTTGTGTTTTTTGAATTTGCAAAGCTTTTTGAGAGTTTGTTTGAACCCTCTCAGCCATCGTAGCTGGCCTCTTCATACAGGAAATAAAACTTGTGAAAGTGAAAAAAGAGCAGCTACTGTTGTTCGAGTATCTTGGTTATCCGATGTATACACCACTGCACCTCGTGTTTAAGAGTTCTGTCATGTAACTTTGCAGTAGCCAAATGAACCTTGACCTTTCAGTATTTAAAGTTAATATTCTTGTCAGAATATGTTGACTAGCAATCCTGATTTTTGTT
The DNA here is from genome assembly GCF_022749685.1 of Semicossyphus pulcher. NCBI lineage: Eukaryota > Metazoa > Chordata > Actinopteri > Labriformes > Labridae > Semicossyphus > Semicossyphus pulcher. The sequence continues at coordinate 2,625,874 of NW_027211692.1, forward strand.
CTCTGTCAGTTTGTTAAACATGTTTTAAAGAAACACAGCTGACCAGGCGAGCACGAGTTAAAGGAAGACTCGGTCTGTATTCAGAATCTGCTCACATGTCGTCTCGTACATTAACTGTTCTTGTTCCTGCGCTCCATTCAGGCTGTGACTGGCTGTCTCATCTTAGCGTGACTGCAGTGTGAGAGTTACGGGGACAAAATGCCCGGTCCAAAATTTCGCATTAATATTTTATCATCTGTTGGGTCTCAGCAGGACATACTTTTAATTGCTCTTGTGTGCACACTTCACCTCTCCCAACATGCACAAAGTTCCTAAAATAAAGAGCGGAGGGCAGAGGAAGCACAAGTGCGTTTGTGCCGGTCGAATATAAACCTAAAAAAATTTAATTATTATCCGGACAAATTCTTAACTTTGAGACACAGGATGGTTTTTATTGTGAAACATTTATGCAGGAAGTGTTTTTAGTAGTAAGTCTTTTATAATTGGCTAATTTGGGAAGAAGAAAAAAACCTCAGCGCTCCAAACAACCCTGCGATGATCCAAACCTGTTTGGATGAGCTAGCTGTAATTATACTTGGAGGCTTTCAATGTTGTGTTTGTTAATTCCTCCAAGAAGGTCGTCAAGAGTCCAGAAGCAGCAAAATGCATCAGGACCGGAGTGTTTTAAGAAGCTGCTGCTGTAATGTTCCGGGTCGTCCCCGCGCTGTCAGGCTGAATCCTGGTTCCTCCGTGCTTCTCTAAACCCTGCTGAGGTTTAGAGTCACATCTACGAGTCCTTAATGCAGAGGGGATGTTAGAAACAGTCTGTGACGAGCCTAAAAGCTCCTGAGAGGCTTCCTCCTCACTGAATGTCCTCATACCGTCAGGCTCCATAACTCTTAACTTCTAATGTTGCAGGTCTGAAATGAAAATATTTATATCTCTGTCTCTTGTTTGTTTGTTTCTTTGTTGGTAACAAAGACAAACATGTTTAGAAAGTATTATAACTTTTTATTCGTTTTTTGGCCTTTGGCTTTATCGACAGGACAGGTGAAGGGAGACAGGAAGCAGGGGAAGAGAGAGAGGGGGGATGACATGCAGGAAAGGGCAGAGGGTCAGAGTCAAACCCGGGGCCGATGCAGCGATGATGATGCCGCTGTACATGGAGCGCCTGCTCTACTGACTGACTTTATATAAAGGACGCTTGACCTCCTCCTGTCAGGTGCCCCGTCCAACTAGTGGGAGTCACTGACAAGAATATCATGTCTCACCAGGGTTAGGGTTAGACCCACAAGCACTTGTGCATCATGTAGGTTTGGGGCCGTACTCACAGACATGCATGAACCTGCATCGATTCACATATTTCTCAGCATCAAAGTGAGTCAACTCTCCAGAGTCAACTCTCCAGAAAACCAGAGGTTTTTTTCCACATAAAATACAGTATAATGAAGAAGGAGAAGAAGAAGATTCCCCTAGGGGCCCATTAAACCTGTGCAAATGACACAGGGAGACTCCGCCTAATTCACCAAGAACACACAGACGGTCAAATGGACCCCAAAGTGCGCTGCAGAGCAAACAGCGTCTCTGTGCTCCGGTGCTTTTTGTGCACATTTAAATGACTCATTATTCAGACATTCGGGGCAAATTTGACACCTTTCAACAGAGAAAGCCTCATGGCAAAAAATACCCAAACACCAGCGCTGACAGCACCGCGCAGCTGGAGAGAACATATTACCGTCTACAGAGGGCAGGTGGTAACTGCGGCACACCTATTATAAGCGCTATCACGCTCTGACTTTCTGAATATGACGACAATTCACCTTTTGTGTGATCACAAAATATACACATGCACAAACAGGACACTAAGGACACGCCTTATGGAGAGATGTCAGAGTGAGGACATGCGCCCCGAGCAGTCGGGGATCCAGCACCTTGCCCAAGTGCAGCTCGACAGTGCCGAGGAAATGACACGGCACCTCTCCAGCTACCAGGCCCATTTCCACGCTCGGTGCGTACTGGGACTTGAACCGGCCCCGCTCCGGTTCCAAAGCCAAGTCCGTACAGACTGAGCTACCGTCTATCCAATAATGATGCATTCTTTAGTCCCACCGATGACACCTTGTTTTTTTGGAGCCAGACGTGACCATATTTGGATGAAAGGATGGATACACATCGATATATCTCGATTCTGCTCAGGAGGGGATTATATAACGAACATCGCGCTGTACTGAAGACGACTCAAAACTAGCGACTGACATAAACTCGTTAGTAAAATGTTTACTGAGTTAATACTCAACTAAGGAAATGGGTAGTTTTCTCACAGACTTCTGTAAAGACTTCTTTTTGCAACCAGTGGAGTCGCCCCCTGCTGGTCATTAGACAGACTGCAGCTTTAAGGCACTTACACACTGTCTTCACTTTTGAAACCATTAGGCTATGCCATGTTCTTAAATACAGTCTATGGTTGAACTTTATACCAAGCTGGAGGGTTTTTGTGTCACAGGATAAACGTGTGACTACACTAAGCCTTGACACATGACACCACAACAGCTAGTCGAGGTCAGAGGATGTTAATTGCACGTTGTGCCTCTTAGGATTCCTGTTAGTGAGTTTTAAATGAGATGGCTGTTGGTCCCCAGCTGTCACTGCACTAATGATAAAGTCAGGCATATATCTAAATACTTTAATATGTGATGGGAAAAGTGCAGCACGTTGGTGATTATAGTCAAACAAGGCCTGACAGGTTGATTCAGCGCACAACACGAGGCCTGATGGGGCCGATTCCGCTGTAATGGCCTGTACTCTGTGCATTAGCTGCTTTATTACACAGCTGTTTACACAGACATTCATCATTTATTACAAGCTGAATTAAGTGATTTACAAGTTTGTTCCAAAAACAGCTGCACTAACAGAGAAGCAGTATGGTTTGGGAAAGATTTAGTGAGATAATTTGTATCAGGACCAGCTGAGCTTCTGCGAGTCAGACGGAACAGATCGGCCAGTCAAAACTCTGACTGCCCGACAGAAACGAGCAGCTGTGTGGTGAGATTGTTCACTGCACGATGGTGTCATCGTGTCTCTAGCAGCATCAACATGATTCAGCTGAATTCTGTGAGTAATAAAAGACAGGAGAATGTGATACCATGTTTATCTCGGTGAGCTGTCATACCTGTAGTTTGATTCATTTCATCCAGACATGGAAACAATTATAGACCCTGCTTTAGTTTGGTTTAAATGAACCCTGAAGGGCATGTTTGAGTCTTCTGCTGCCTACGTGTTCTCACTCCCAACCAGTGACTGTATATAAAGATGGACGTGTCCCTGTGTATTCTCAATGTACAAAAGTGAAGCCAAAATACCCCCCCGATCGACAGGTGGAGGCACCTCCCCCAACCAAAACACACACTCAACTCCTGCATGTCGGCATGTTTAACAGCAGAACAGCTTCTCGTGTCGGTCTGAAGCAGATATTCACGCTTATTGAAAGTTCAGCGACTGTAGTGTTAGTGTTAGTTACGTCTCCTCTCGCCGTTCCTCCTCTACTCTGCTACTCGGGAACAGAACGCTGCAGGAGCCCCATTTGTCAACAGAGCTGTCAATCATGAGGCCACACCCCCTTTTTAGAGCATCAAATAACTATTTAAAAGTAAACCAGTCAGAAAAATTAACACTTGGTCATAAATCAGCATGATAAGAACTAACTATAATGACAGAAACCATGTTTGAGAAAAATGTATTTAACGTGTATTTTGATTTGATAGTTTGACTCATGTCCCATCTGTTAACATGGAGGAGGCGGGCTTTATGAGCTATACTGCAGCCAGTCAGCAGGGGGCGACAGAGAGGGTTTGGCTTCACTTTTAAGGAGCTGTCATGTCGGCCATCTTTTTATACAGTCTATGCTACCAACTTGTCAAAAACACTTAAAAATGTGGCGATCTCTGTGACCCTCTGACATTAGTTTGTGTAGTGACAGTAGAATTTCAAAATAAAAACCTTTAGCTGTAGGTTATCTGCCGTCCATGAAGTCTTTCCAAAACCAAAATGCAATGCCGGGGAGGACTTTCAAAATAAAAGCCTTCGAAGAAACATTTCACAGTTTATAATTTTTTTATTGGCCAACATGTGATTAACATTTAGAAGGAGCTCTGTTGTGTGTTAAACTAGAGGACAGCATACAGGAATGATGCTTGAGGGGAGCATAGATAAGCATAGACAAATCATGACAAAGATGCCATATTTGACAGGCTGCCATTGTGGAGTTAAGGTCAACTCGATGTACAGAGTGTTTGCCTCCTACTCATCTCTTCCCGACAGACGAGACTGTGTGATTAAAGATATGTGACATTAGTATGAGAGATATGATTCGCATCTTATCAGAGAAAATGTCACGTAATCAATCTCCTACATAGCTTTCCAAACGTATTAGCATACTGACAGGGTGCTATGATAACACACACACAGGCCGGCACACTCTCCAGGACACTCGGGTCTGATCTCAGTTTACATTACTTCTATTTTCATTCGGTGGTGTCGTGTTTCCAGGAGTCATTGATATTCAGCATTCAGTGACTCAGCGTCACCTTCCCGGCTGATGGGGTCATATTGTTGGGATTCAAATCCAAAAGATAAATATATTCCAGTCGGCTTTCAGGACGAGTTCAATCAGAATTCTAAATACCTCTTTTACCAAACAGCTGTTTTGTTATGCAAGAGACATCAAATCAAAATATCACTTCAACCTTCTGCTAAAATAAATATTGCTTTTCATCACAGAGAGGCTGTGTGAGGAGAGAGCAGATACACAAACACAAGCAGAATTCAAACGCCATCGAAGATTATAAAGTAAAATGTGGCTGTTTCAAAGACTGCATCTCAGTTTGTGTTTATTTTCTGGCGAGTTCAACAATTTCAAAAAAAGCTGCTAATAACGCTGGAAACGTTTGACAGCACAGGTTTGACAAACATATGTCTGATGTGTTCAGGCTCTCCTCAGTCACCTGAAGCTCAGAGATACACACTGATGACAGACTAACACCTTGTCAACACGAGGCTAAAGAAGCATCCGCCTCAGAGCAGCTTCAGTCCAACATGAGCTCAACAGTTTCTCATTCTGTACTAACAAAGACACTAACCTGTCAGAATTATTTTTGGAGCTCCTTTGACCTCTTACATGACATGTTCTGCAATCACCTCCAATCCATCTCATCAGTGTCCGAGTCCAGCTCCTCAGCTCACCCTGTCTTCACCATCATCACCAACGACTCCATCGGAGGGTGTATCCTGTCCTGCTCTCGGCCTCTCGACATCTTCAAGTACATGAAGACATCACCGTGGAGTCTAATCGCCCAAGACTTTGCACATTTCATTCTTTCCAAACTTGCAAATAAATAATTGTTCAATCTTAATGAAGTCTCTCCTGATTGAAATAAGTGCTCCAGTGTGTGCAGAACATGTATGCCAAGACATGGCAACACTTCACCCCCGCCCTCATCCACCTTCACTGGCTCACACTCAGGTCCTGCATCACCTATAAAATCCTCCTTCTCACCTACAAATTCCTCCATGCCCTGGACCCACATTACCTTTCCGACCCTCCTCCACCCTTATACCCTGCAGTCCTCGGACACGGGCATGCTCACTATACCCACATCCGCCTGCAGTGTGGCCCCCACCCTCTGAAACTGTCTCCATATTGAGATCGGCAACGCTACAACCAAACTGCTCCAAACAACAAGAATCAATCAATAACATCTGTTACCCAGCTGCTTTCTTACTTGTGACCTTGGGTTTCTTGAAAGGTGCTATTATTATCATACAACCAAAGTCTGCTCCAACATGATTGGTTAATACTACTCGGACTGCAAACAGGAACCTGAAGACTGAATTATGTATCTCTGTATTCAGTTATGTTCAAATCAATGCAAATTAGAGTCTCAGGTGTTTTAAGGTCAAGTCACACTGAGACTCTATGTTCTGATAATCTGACTGAGAAACATCTTGAGTTATTTTGGAGCAACCTCACAGAGAAAACAAACCCTTATTTAGGTAAGAAAACGTCCCTGCTGCCAACATTATATAAAACATGTATTATCCCCAAGTTGCAAACTCAGACCACCAGAGTTGTGTCTGTTTTGCCTCCTTGAACCGTGTTCTGTTGTTGTATGTAATGAGCAGTCCACCTTCTGGTGGCAGCCAGCAGGCTTCTTTCTCTCCAGGTAATCAAACTGTGTGGATGAGTGGAGGTGTTGGAGGTGGAGGCGAGGTCCATCAGAAGCCTCTGAGTGCTGCTTAAACCCTGACGCATGTTAATGTATTCATAACGAGCAGGAAAACGGACAAACACTTTAGCCCGAGAGCGGGAGAAAAACATAGGGTCGGGAAACGTGGAAGGTCGCTGCTTGATCACAGCCTTGAGAAATATTGCTGATGTTATTTTTCATCTTCTGAGAAGGAAATAACTGGTCATGACAAGGCTGAAAGAGGGAGGGAGGGAGGAGGGGGGAGGAGAGGAGGTTAGAATTACCAACAGCGGCTCAAAGAGCTGTTTGATGTTCAGATGCTGTGATAAATTATTGATGCGGAGCCTGTTAAATAAGGCCAGCGCTCATTTGATTACAAATCTCATTAGGGCTTTACAAAATATGCTTTAATAACAAAATCCATCAACATGATCGCTATGTAAAGAGATTGAGCTCTGTCATTACACAAAGCACGCAGCAGTGAGAGTGAAACTGTAGGCTGCAGATTACACACACCATGGCTCCTCCTCACGCTCACTGTGTGAATGCTTTTATTAAAGAGTCTCATACAGACGGACAACAGGAGTGACTGCTCACAAGATTACACAGCCTGATATTACCAACCTTATATTTACATGTATCTGTCAGTTTAATCAGATATGTCATCTGGATCAGGAACACTTCAACACAGTGTGTGACTTCTTGCAGCGCACACCGTGGATGACATTAGACTTAGACTCCACTTGCGTGCTACACTCTCAGAGATGTGGACTTGAGACTCGGTGACTTGAGACTCGAGTCGACTCGAGTCACTGTTTTGATGACTAGTGACTTGACTTGACAAAAAATAAATGACTTGGACTTGGGGCATGATGACTCGGATGAATGAAGTGTGAATGTTAGCTGTTAAATATAAAATGATGGTATGCCAGTGTGCAGAGGAACATTGCAATAGTTTTGACGGGGCTTTGTGATGAAGTGGAAGAACTGGTCATTTTCCCACCGATGATTTTAAAATATATTTACGAATGCACAAAGTTGAAGGTTGATTGACGTCCTTAAGCATGCACCATGTGTGAATCCCTGCTACAACTAAACTTTACATGCATTTTCTTTAAAGACCACATTGCAAGCTGTGGTTTCAGAAAATGACTATTAATCATCGTCGTGGAAATCATCACCTCCTCTGGGTTATAGATGATACAAGCTGCTCTCATCCCTCACTCGAGCATACACATGAATGTCAAACAGAAGTATGAACTCAATGCACAGACGACAGAGCACCAATAAATACCAGACGTAAATGTGTAGGGTGTGAGCGGAGAGTATATTCCCATGCCAGTCACATTTTTAATTAAGAGGACACCACCGCATCACTTTAATCTCAGTGTGGTTTCTTATTAAACAGAGATGAAGCAGACGGCGGCGCTGGTTGCACCTCCAGATGTAAATGTGTAAAGTGATTGAGGAAGTTCAAGCGACTTCTAAAGTGACATGTTGAAAATTTGGTCAGAGTCAAAATGTCTTTGAAACAAAAGTTTTCTAAAAAGCTTTTCAACTAAATTTCCTCGTTTCAATTAAAGGACATTTTTTCAGCCCGACTCACCAGAATTTTAATCGTCATAGATCCACTCCTCAGCATTTAATCTTTATCTCTTATTTTATTCTATATACAATACACATATTTGACATTTTTTCTTACTTCTATCTTATGCCATATATTTCTCTATGCTTTCTCTGTGTCAGAGCAGCTGTAACGCCCGGATCTCCCCCCGGAGATTAATAAAGTATGTCTGATTCTGAATATTTCAGAGATGCTGCTGCAAGAAACTTTGGAAATCCAGAACTTTGAAAAACTAGAAAGAAAATCTACATCTGTGCTGAGACATCAATGGAAATTGAATTAATTTGCATTCAACATTCATGTTTAAAATAGTACAGTTTCTATATGTTCCAGGCTGAATTTCACTGTACAATTTTATGAATAAAATCACCTGTTAACAAAAGAAGCCATAAACTAGCCTGTTTCAGAATTATGGGCCTGTTTATAACAGTAAAAACAAGGTTTGGAAACATCACAGGAAATATCACAGACAGGATACAAACATGAAAAGCTGAATTTACTTAATTAAAGGAGAAGTTCAGTATTTTTAAACCTGGGTTCTATTTGTACAAATTTGTGTGTCGAAATGACTCACAGGAACAGAATCGGTCGAGTTGATGGCCTCTGCCGTAGCTGCAGTACGGTCACAATGGCTGCAACATAGTCCAATCGCCCGATCAAAGTACGTCCACTAACAGTGTTTTTGCCACTGACAGGCTCAGATTTTTACTCCAGGTGTCCGACAACATTACGGAAATGATCCCTACAAAGATCGTCCCTTTTTTTAAGAGTAAGATCTTTTTTGTGTCACAGAAACTGTGACATTGCTAACGCAGTCATTGCGGCAGTATCGCGGCCGCCGTCATCTCGACCGATTTTGTTCCTGTGAGTCATTTCAACACACACATTTGTACAAATATAGCCCAGGTTTAAAAAATACCAAACTTCTCCCTGAAGACAAGAAAAGGTTATGTGAATGCCACTTTTGGAACACAAAGGCACAAAGACCAGAGACAAAAGTCCAGTCACCTCCTCTGAGTAGCAACAGAAATCTCAGACGCTCTAGCTGTAAACCCAAACGCTCTGCAGGGCTGATACCGCGAGGCGTTAGTGAGAGAGCTGACTCTTTGAACGGCTCTGGAATAGAACATCCTTTAAATGCTACAAAATATGAGAAATAGATGAATGTTTTCATTGAAACATGTGTTAGAGAACTGAAAGGAAATGAATAAAGCGCGGGGTGACAGGAAGACTTTTCCAAATATTTTAAAGTCAGATTTGGGAGCCTGTGAGACGTGTAAATGCAGCCTGACAGTACAAGGACATTCAGGGATGACTTCAGTGAGAAGGAAGCCTCGCAGGAGCTTTTAGGCTCATCACAGACTGTTTATAACATCCCCTCTGCATTAAGGACTCAGAGATCTGACTCTAAACCTCAGCAGGGTTTAGAGAAGCACGGAGGAACCAGAATTCAGCCTGACAGCATGGGGAGGATCGTGCAGCAGCAGATACTTAAAACACTCCAGCTGTGCTGCATTTCGCTGCATCGGGATTCACTGTGAGAGAAAGAAATGGTTTTAGTAAAAAGGTTTTTTCTTTTTCCTGTGTTGATTAATGCTTTTTTATTGGCCGAGGGCAGATTTTACAGTTTTCAATGTTTAAAACTCTTTAAAAAAAGTAGAAAGACACAAAAATGTATTCATTAAATACAAGCTGATGGATTCATAGAGAACATCTCACAACGAGGCCAGTTATACCTCTGATTAGGCTCAGACACATAAAAGTTATGTGTGACATTCATTGAATCAGACATAGTCATGCATAGGGTTATTGAAATATGTATTACAGCCACAGCTTATATTAGTGAGCAACACTCTCTTACTCCAGCTCCTCAAATACAGCAACTTAACGGCCCAGGTAACCTTCTAGCAACAGTTGGGCACATATTAGAATCAGCAGCTGTGTCTGTTCAGCCTGATCTCACTCCAAACTTATCAAATACGGCAGCTCGGTCAGCAGCCCAAGGTTTTAAAGAATGACGCTGTAGCTACCTGTCCTGCAGCGTGTCTGGAGAATACCTCTAGCTTTGTGATTAGCGCGCGCTTTAAGTCAAGTGTATGAAGGATGCTGAAGTTCACTTGGGTTGGTGGTTAAGGGCAATGGATGGGTCAAACAAACAAAGGTACTCTCATCACGGAGACCAGAGTTCGATTCATGCCATAGGTACGTCGGTCATCCAGCAGGCTGAATTGTTCTCTTCTTAAGTTCAGCAACGCAAAAACCCAAAATGTGACCATCCATCCATCCATTATCTACACTGCTGGCTGGGGGACTGGAGCCAATCCCACCCGCCATTGTACGAGAGGCGGGTCCACCCTGGACTGATCACCAATCAATCTCAAGGTTGACATATAAGACAACCTTTCAAGTGCACACTTAACCCTACAGGCAATTTAGCAGCACTATTAATGTTATAATTAATGTTGCTTATCCAAAACAGATGAAGTAAAGTGTGAGCAGTGCGTCTATTATTTCTAAAATTAATCCAGCTAACTTTACTGTGGAGCCCTGAATGTGGCACACTAACAATAGGTGTTAGCTAGACTGTGGCCACAACCATATAGCTGCAGCTACCGTGATTACAGCATCTAACATCAGATAAAACATCTGCTGTGTAAAGCCCTGTAAAGCCAGACACTGTACCTGAGTATGTCTATCTATCAGGTAAGTCATAATCACAGCTACAGGCACAGACCTAGTTATTAAGCCAGAAGCAAAGAGCTATTGTAGCTTCCTTTGATCGTTACTTTAACATCAGCTGCTGTGATACAGACTTTGCAGAGTTACCCACCATGCCCATTATTATAACCAGTCAGCCTGTGATCCCAGCAGCTCTACTGTTGGAGTTCAGCCTGCCTCTGGAAATATGGATCAGAGGCATCACAAGGGCTCACAAAAGGAGCTATCCTTTGGGCTCTCTCTACATCGGGGTTATCTTGGTTTAGGGTTGCAGGCCGCAGACTGAGCACAGAAAGCCTGGTTACTATCTGAGTGTTTGAAGACATGAAAGACGTGAGCATTTGGGGGGTCTAATGAAGAGATGTTATCGAGTAATGTTGTTTGAATTGTGGGATCCAGTGAGTTTGGAGCGTAACTATCACTAGAGACCAAAGTCAGTATATGTGAGCCTCTGCTGCATCAATCCCACCGTTTCTCCAAAGTTTCCTGCATGTATTTGTTCATACTTTCTCTCCCCTCAGCCTGTCTGTGATGGGAGATGTTAACAGCTTATTCTTACATAAGATTTGTTTTATATTAAGATTCATTTCATGTGTTGTTCTCTCCAGCTTCCTGTCCTGCTCATGCATTTTCTCTCTCTCGTTCCTCCTTTTGCACGAACGTGTAAATGTTCTGTCTTTCTCTCCACACATTCCTCATATTCTTTCAAAAACTGGAATGTCAATGTCAAGTTCCTTTTCTCTCTCTCTCTTGTCTTCATGTTAATGCTCTTTAAATGATTCTCGCTCTTTTCAGTGCTACCTCTCACCTTCTGTTGTTGTCTGTCTGGCTCTCTACCTCCTCCATCCTTCTTCTTCTGCTCCCGTCACCTCCCGTCTTTAATCATCTGAGCTCTCTTTCTCCAGTTTTCCTCTTCTTCTCCTTGACTCTCATTTATCACTTTTCCCTCAACCTCCGCCCTCTTTACCTCGAGCCTCTTTGTTCTTGTTCTCCTCTCTTTAACCATCCTCCCCACCTTTTCCTTCACGCGTATATCTTTTAATTTCCTCCTCTGCCTCTCATCCCTGCTTCCATATCTCACAGCCTTCCTGCCCCTCTCATTTTTCCTCACTTCCTTGTTCACTGTCCTTATCTGAAACATGAAAAGCTGCTGGTTGGATTTCTTGCAGTTAATTCCATCTGTCACTGTGCGGTTCTCATTATGGGCCCGTTGAGGTGTTCCTCCTCTTTATCACTTACAAGAGCAGAGCGACACAGAACGCTGAGGGAGACGAACACTGAGTTCCAATAAGGAAGGTGAGTATGTGTCGGTTCATGTGGAGAAATGTACATTCTCATATCACCGTGTTAAATGAGGAAGTACAGTAAGTAGGTATATAGAGTGTCAAAATAACCTGCAGTTGTTGCACATGTGTTCTGAGTTTCTTGGGTGCAGCTGCAATATATGTTCCTCTTCGCCCGTGTAGCTGTAGGCCCTGAAGAGCTGAAGAGAAAATGCCATCCAAAAACATGAGTGCAGAAGAGGATTTGGACGACAGCGTTTAGGCTGACTCGAATATTCAGCTGTTTTTATCTGAGCCGGAGCATATGGCTGAAGGAAAGCAGCACAGAGAGTCAGAGGCTGTAGCAGCTCGTTTGCAATGCATCATGGTACATAGACACTGGAGGTGCTCCACGAACACCCGGCTTTCTCTGTCAGTATAGCGAGGACCACAAATGCAATGCTTTAGTCGTCTAAATTTACCAAATGATTGGACATTTACACAAACAGAGAAAAAAAAATAGCCTTCAAGTTGTCCAGCTCAGAGCACCGCTGCGAGGACAGAACATTGGTCTGTGTGCGGCACCAGCCTGGCTCCTCGTGCAGTGTGCTAATGTAACTCAGCTCACTTTACCCACTGTACCTGAATCAGCTGATTCCCAACCTGCCTGGGATCTGAAGGGTTGGTCTATGACGGCTGTTGTTGATGCTTTATTGTTGCTTCAAGGTATATAAGTAGGATTTTCCTAGAAAAATAAAATATAGACTTTTACAAATATAGTAAAATATAAATCATCACTTCTAGGCCTCTATACATGTGTGTTGGTGAGTGTGTGTGCAGACCCTTGTGAGACCCTTCCCTCTGCACCTATTCAGGAGGGGCGCTGTTGTGGCTCCCTGAGCCAATCACAGTGTACAGGTGAGTGTGGGAGTGGTTCAAATTAGCAACTGGGCCCCATTCAGACCCGCATTCAGACCGGCGAACATGGCGAAAGAGCGATGCAGAGTTGGCCTTCTGTTGGACAGGTAGGCGCCTCAAACCGGGTAGGACAAGTGAACCGGCAGTTAGCATGCTAGCGCAAAGGTAACCGTGATGCTGTCGGTGTTAGCACGGCAGGGTGGGCGTGTTCTCACTTGAGAGAGTGAGAGTGAGCTTCTGGTGACAAAGAGCCCAGAAGGAGGGGCCCAGTTTGAATGTGTTGTTGACAAAATGCAGGAAAGAAACCTACTTATTACACCTATAAATCCATTCTTTGATGACCATTAGTGTAAGTCTCGATAAATACCCAAATCCAAACCAAGCCCCATCGCCAAAGTTGGGGCAACAAAATTTCCCACAAAGGAACTCTTCTGTTTTAACAACATTGCAACATAAAGCTAAAAAACAATGCAATGTTATGAACTATGAAGCGCATTTCTTCTGTAGTTGTGAGATCAGCTTTTGCATGTTAGTTAGAATAAAAAACAGATGGAAGTACAGACCTCCTGGCTCTGCTGGTTCACTCGGGCCTCATTTGTGCAGCTATCTTTGAGGAATAATCGATGTTACACCATCGACATTACACATTTGAAAATGTCACTGAACATTGACAGGATGGATTTTTTCCCCAGAAGAAGCAGACGGAGCAGGAAGCTGCTGAATGTCGCCTGATAAATACAGAGATGTGGCTGATATGTTGATGTAGATGCAGAGAAGTCAGTTTATCTTTGAATGAATTATCCTCTTAAGGTGAAGAGGAACACTGCTCTCTCTCATTGCTCCATTTGTAGTCGTCTGTCTGACATCCTCCTTCACTCTCATCCCTTTCTCCATCTTTTCCTCCACCTCCTCCTTCAGTCCCATTGCGCCTGCATCTTCCCACTCTCTACATTTCATCCACAGTTAATTGATTGTCACTAATCCAGCTCAATGTGAACCCTCCCACCTCATCTTCTCTGCTTCTCTTCCTCCCACAGAAACCAGCTGGGCTGTCTCTGCCAGCAGGTAGAACGGAGAGACGCTGAGAGAGAAACACAAGAAGAAGAAGAAGTACAGAACTCGGACAGGAGTCAGGGGACTACTTTCCCAAAGAATGTTATTAGACATGATTTAAAAATATTCAGTATTTTAAGCCGTGGGACAAAAGAAACAGGCTACATTTGTTTTCTTGTTGTGCCCTGGGTATGAAAATAAACTTGGCTAATTTAGACAAATGTATTTTACACTCTCTGGGCTCATCTCACTCCTGGAGACTCGAGGCTGCGAGCCAATAGGAAGTGTGGACGAAGCCCAGCAGTGAGGTCTGCAATCAGATCCCTCTCACTGAACAGAGGTCCTGCAGAGGGTGAGCGCTGCAGAGGGAGCTGGACAGAGTCACAGATATTCTCACAGTGGCAGATAAAGGTAAGAGAGAATAGGGAGAGATTAAAGAACAAATCAATGACTGAATGGAGAGCAACAGAAACAGGGAGAGGGGACCCTGGACAGAGATGAGAATTAATTCCAGGTCATTAATTAAAATCACTCCTATCTTTCTCTCTGTATTAATGCTAATGAGGGCGTTAAACCCACATATCAGGCCAGTGTCGCCCTTTATCGTTTGGGTCACGACTTAATACAAAATGCTTGAACACCTGCAGAGTGATATTTTCTTTAACGCTGTTTTTTCATGCAGTGGCTGATTCTTCATCTGATCATAGTAAAAACTCTTTATTTGTGTAAGCGCTGAAATTGCACTCGAATTTCCCCTCTGACGATCAATAAAGTAAGATCTTATCTTAATAATAATGATAACTTTATTTGTATAGCACCTTTCACACAAAGATGCAAGCCAAGGTTTTTAACAAAGCAGGATCAGAATCACACGTTTACAATTAAAAACAGAAATATGAATACAGGACAAAAAAAGAAAAGCAATACAAAACAACCGAATCAACTTGATAAATACAAACAATAACATATCAAGGATATAGTGAAGTGGACCCTAATTAAAGGCCAGATTAAAAAGATAGGTATTCTCTTTCTCTTTGATCCAGGAGGAGGGAGTTCCACAATCTAGGGCCATAAAAACTTATGTTACCTTTGTAAGTGCTCAGCGATTTAAAATGAGACAAAAACATCATAAAATAGCAATAAAATTACAAAAAACACATTTAAAATAATGCAAAAGAAAATAGATAGATAATAGATAAAAGCAGCTAAATGAGTTTTTATAAAAGACTTAAAAGAACAAAAAGCTCTTCTTGAGGATCTTTGTTGGTCACATGGAGTGAAAACATGTGCTGCATCTTTCGTGCACTGCAGTAAAATGTGCACAGCGACTGATGTTAACTCTGACATCTTTGTATTTATTCATTTTTAATTTCTATTAATTATTAAAGGAAGTTTGTTTCCGCTGTAGTCAACAAACTATCACTTTCAAACATTACCTTCACCTTCATTCTCCAGCACCGTGTGTGTGTGTGTGTGTGTGTGTGTGTGTGCGTGTGTGCGTGTGCGCGTGTGTGTGTGTGTGTGCAGATAATCTTCTATATGAGAAGGAGTTAGCCGTGATTTCCAGGGGGAAGTTTTCAATCATCCGTACAGTGTCGGGGTGAGATGTCAGGTGGTAGTTCATCCTGCCGACCAGTCTGTTGACAACTCAGAAACTAATCAGTGAACCAGTCAGCCAGGTGAAGTCGAGCAGGTTATAATCACAGAGGGGGCGGGACTAAAATAAAGATCCACATCACAAGAGTTACATTTATAATGTCCGTCACATCACTGAGCCTCACAGGGACCTGAGGTTGCCGTTTTCCTGAAACCAGACAGAACTTTATTCAGATTTGTTTCCATCTCCAGTCTGAGGGATCAACCTGACATTTTAAGCTCACACTGATGCATAGCCATGCCAACTTACTGGTTTTAAGAGCAGAGTGGAGTCATGTAGAAACAAACCAAACCACAGTCAGATGCTGTCTCTGTAAAGCCGAGAAATTAAATGTAAAAAGTTAACTGAGAGGCCGGTGGTGGCAAATGAGAAGCTGCCTATTCATTCGACCAGGGCGTCTGACATAACCCACTGGATCGGCTACTAGCTAGGCTGGTCATTAGCTTCCGAGGCTAGCGACTATCACGCCGAAGCTAACAACCCACTGGATCGCTGTCTTGTTGACTGTCTTAATTTTGTCCTTTTCCCTGCGCCATACTTTTTAGTACATGGCTCCATCTGACTGTTTGATATTTTGAGATGTAATGAAGTCTGCAGTCTGCAGAGGCTGCTCCTGAGGCTCTCTCTGTGTGTGTGAATGGGTTATGTGCTGGCAGTGCTGGGAGAGGGGGAGGATTGTCATGGACGATGAGTGTTAAACAGATTAGTGGTGATTAGCGAGGAATTAGCATCACATCGAGAATGTTAAATATGTTCATCACATGTTCGCTTTCTATATGAGCGTGTCTGTGTGTGGTTGTGTGTGTGTGTGTGTGTGTGTGTGTGTGTGTAGCAGCAGGTAATGGAAAGCTAAACCTGCCATTAATTATTCAACTGCAGGAAAGAAATAAGGAAACAAGGACACAAGCCAAGGCCAACTCCTCCTCCTCCTTCCCCTCGCTCCGATGCATCCATCTCTCTTTCACCTGCATCGCTTGTTTTCATTTTTTTTATTCCTCATTCATTTTTCATCTTTCATTCTCGTCTTCCTTCCCTCCACACGAATCACACCTTCCTTTCTCCTTGGTTCTTTACATTCCACCATTTCTCTCCCTCACTGTATGTCAGCCTCTTCCTCCCCCTCTCTTCTTCATCCTTCATTCCTCGTTTTCCTCACACATGATTTTCTCTTTTCTGTTTTCTTATTCTCCGTTCTTCTGTGTCAGTCATCACTCCTCTCTTTTACCTCCCACTCCATTTACTTCCCCTCTTCTTGCATCCTCTCCATTCCTCCCTTCCTTCTCATCCTCTTTATTCCACTCTTGGTGTCTTTCTCTTCCTCCATCTCTCCTCCCTTCCTTATTCCTTTCCTCCTTCCTGCTTTTCCCTTTTAAAACTCTAATCTTCTTTTTCACAATCTTCACTCTTTAGTTTACTTCCTCATCCTCCATCCTTCTGTTTCCTCTGTTTAGTTTCTCCTCTCTCATCCCTCTCTTCTCTTCTCGCCTCCTCTCTCTCTGCTCCATTCATTATGCCTGCAAACAACCACAAGTTTCATTATATTTGTTCCTACTCGCACAGTCGTGGAAGGAGCAGAATATCAATGAGCTTCCAGAAGAAGTTGCAGTAATGTGAAGCGTCAGCCACCAGCCTGCAGAGGGGAAATATTTTCCTGAGCTGCCTCTCGGAGCTCGACAAACACAAGCTGAGGAATCCTGCAGATCGGATTGTAATAAAATGTCACCGCAGTCCTGTCAGGGAAAATAATGGGCTGCTTCTGCGCTTTCCTGCTCCCAAAACAATGCATGATTTCTTTGTCTTTAAATGAGGTGTTTCTGGAGAGAGTTCTGATGTACATTTTGTTACTGACACACACTGTCTGAATATATCATTACCTGGATTACATTTACCTGTCTCAAACCCTTTAAACACAATACTGTTGAATATTGCAGAAACTTCAGGAATCGCCACAAACAAACTTTTTGAGGATCAAGATCCATGAGTCCATTTACAAATTAATGTGTTCCTTGTAACTCAATTTTGCCTAATAATCACAGAAATGAGTCCTTTTCTTCAGCAGTAAAGTAAACCAGTCTTGCAGTCTGTGCATCGATTCAACACAAACAGTGCAGCTGTCTGTTTGCGGTGCAGATCCAGCGAAAAAGTATATCACCTAAAAGAAAATGGGACATCATCTCAAGAGCTCTTTATGTCCTCGGTGGTAAAAACCCAATCCCATTTTCACCCCTTTGACCACACTGCTAGTTTTGAAGTGTCCTCAAGACTTACAAGTGAAAAAAACGAAAGACAGAAGGACGATCCATACGTCTACACAAAGTGTCCTGTCTTTTTTTATCAGCATGAAGGCTCAGAACTCCACGCGCTCCTCTCCCAATTCATATGTACATATAAACAGGTGTCATGGAGGTGGTTGTGAACTTTCTCTGTTAACTCTTTCTGTTTCAGGCTTCGCCGCGCTCACAGAAAAAGAAGCGTTTGACGCTTCTTCCGCATAAAACGGAGCGATCATCGGCTGCCTGCTTCAGTCAGACTGTTAAAATGAGCAGCGATGATGAAAGTAATCTTTAGATGCTGGTTCCTCATCGTTTATCCATCCTTTTACTGTATGGATGATAAGACTAAGACTAAATCTGGAATAGCTGCCAAAATGAACACTGGTTGACAGATGGTGACTGCTTTGCACACTGCCAAGTGTATCTGCTCACTTTCTGAAAGGAAGGCTTTCAGAGCAGATACATTTCAGACATCAGCATGACAGGGATGCACGATATTGGCACGTTATCGGAATCTGCAGATTACGGCTTGAAAATTACATATCGGCATCGGCCGATAAAACGTTTTAATTCTGCCTAAATGCTCGATGATTCCCTAAAAAAGCTTGACGTAATGCTACAACATTAACTTGTGCACTGCCTGCACACAGATAAACAATATACAAGTAAGGACTAAAAAGCCACAGAAATTCAAGCCGATGAAAAGAACTTAAACTGCTTTCACAACTCTTAACTAGATCACAGTTAGCTCACATTCTCGTCATTTTACCGACTTAACATCAAACACCCCGAAAATACACTCGCAGCCAAGGCCAATGCTAACAGAGAGTAACATAAACATCAGTGCAAAACTAACTGACGTGTTCATGGACGCACACACGATAAAAAGAGTCTGTCTGCGCTGATGTCTCCGTAGTAGGTGCAGTAAACAAGTCCGGGCATGTCTCCTGCACTGCCATGTTTCGGGGGGATGCTGTGTTCAGGTGCGCTCAGAAACGTGAGTGATCAGACACGCGACCTTTTGTACAACGCCTCTTCCGTCAAGCAAGAAGAAGGGCGCAAGATGCCTGCGGTATGGCAGTTTTTGGCCACAACAATAAGAGTAGGCATGATCAACTCTACTACACGGGAGACTGATGTTCTCTGCTATTAGGTGGGAAAAAACGTGTGCCATATATATCGGTATCGAAATCGGCAAAAAGGGTTAGAAATTTTTAATAAAAATAAATGAAAACAACTCTGTAAAAAGAACAAGAGTGTTTTAGGGGAGGCAAAAAACGTTCCAAATAAAATACCTCTCCACATTCACCTCCACCAAATACCTTAACCTGTGCAGGTATTCATCATGTCTGTGTTGGGAGACAGCCAGCAGTAACTTATCATCAGCATGCCAGAACACGCACATTGCACACACATTGGGACAGAAGGACACGCACCAGCTGCTGAATGTCCGAGCTTAAGATGGAATTTAAATCAATTATTTATTTTAGGAGTAAATTTAACTCAACTCAATTTATCTCATTCACACAGCCACAGATTCTAAAGCGTTTCTCTGGGAGGACGATCATGTGCATGTTGAGGTTTCTCCGATAGTCCTCTCTCCTGGTTCATGTGTTCAGACGTTTTAGACCTCGGGTGTCCGTGCCCACCAAGAGATTAGATTTATATTAGAAGATTCTGCAGAGCATGATTTACATCCAGTGACAAAGTTCAGTGCCAAATAGAGGTCATCAGTTAGGTACCCTGACCCCTGACTCCTGACCCCTGGACCCAAGTCTATTTATCATCATGATTAGTACCTGAGTATATCTGAGAAGACCCATGATCATTGCTGATCACAGGAGAGATACATAGATCGAAAAATTGTCCAGGGACTAAGTGACGTATCTGACGAGTTGGGAGCAAGTTGATTTCATTTGTGAAGATGTGACTTCAGGGATGTTTGTCTCCGTCTTTCTGTCTCTCAGAAGAAGACAAAGCAGCTAAAGTTGTCTGGCCTTCTTGTCTTCTTTCTGGCCGTGTCTCTCGCTGTTTCTCTTAATACCTCCTAGCAGTACGAAGACGAATCCTTGTATAATAAGTGTGTCAGTCAGCAGCATTTGGTCCATTAAAGAACTCATGAAGCCTGCAGACTCTGCTCCATTTCTGACTCTTCTCCTTACTGTATTTCACCATCTTTCTTTTTCTCTCATTTGTCTTCCATTTCTTGCCCTAACTCTCATCGTTCCTGCTGCCACATCTACCACAGTACCTCCATCCTTTCCTCTGCTTTCCTCTCTCCCCTCTCAAAGTACAAAGATCTGCTTCTCCCTGTCTCTGTCTCAGCAGGGAGGCTTTTAATAAGGTCAAACAGGGAAAACTTAAAAGCTCAAAGGAAGAAAAACTAAATAAATATCTCTTGTACACACTTTTACACAAACACACAGCCTCACACATACAAAAATGCAAATGCAGGAAAACTCTTAGATACCCATTCACATAGAAAAACATATAATAGGCCTAGTTTCAACTTAATTTACTGTCATAAACATATACACTGTAGGTATACTGGAACCACTCATGACTTTTTTTGTCTTATTTAGGCAAATAGAAATGTTTTGTTTCAGTCGGTGAACTGCTGTGATGAAACATGGAACACCTCAGGGCTCAATCTTAGTGCTTGGAGCCTTTTACACCTGTCATTGGGCGAGAGGCGGGGTCACAGCATGGACTGATCACCAGTCAATCACAGGGCTGACTCATATACCCCTTCCCACCGAAAGTCACGTGTTGACACAGATTTTTCAGAACTGGGAAGATCTGCTTTTTGATGCCGATCGTCTCTGTTCCCATTGCCAGTGAAGTATCCTCCTGTCAGCCTCTTTTCTGCTGCGTCACCGTCTGACGTCACAAACGCGCCGGAGACAGGGTTAGTAAATGGTGACGATGTTACGCTGGTTAGCTCTTTATTGTATCTATTAGTCATTCAGTCTGGGCGGAATTTTTTAGCTGAGATGACAAGGAGTAGCAGAAGTTATGGACAGAGCATAATGGAAAGGGGGCGGAGATTAGCGTGTCGACAGAGGTTTTGTGTTCCCATCAATGCCGATTGGAGCCGAGGCGATAATTACCCGGGTCTACTGCCGAGTCATTAGACCCGGGTCTGAATGCCGATTGTAACCTTTCCCATTAGGCAAAAAAGCCGGGTGTTAGCAGATTATAGAGACAGACAACCTTTCACGCCCACATTCACACCTACGGGCAATTTAGAGTCACCACTAACCCTAACGAGCATGTCTTTGGACTGTGGGAGGAAGCTGGAGTACCTGGAGGGAACCCACGTATGCAAGGGGAGAACAAGCACGCTCAATACTGAAAGGAACCAGGAACCTTCTAGCTGTGAGGTGACATGGTAACCACTGCACCACCGCACAGCCTCATTAAGAATATCTGATCACATTGACTAATTCTGTTCCAACAGGCCTCTCAGGTCACCAGTTTGAATCCCTTTTCTGCAAGACTGTGATTCACTGAGTGTTTGTTCAGACTTCAAAGACGTGAAACAAAGAACAAAAGACTGAAAAGAGACGTAGGTCATTCACTCTTTTTTTATTAGACAAACTGGAGTCAATCACACAGTTAAAAACAGGCACTGACTTTGTATCCGTCCATTTTCCATCACACTCACAAACACACAACCAGAAGAAATTTAGAGCGACGAGCATAAACAACAGAATGACAAAATCAATTTTTCATTACATGGGAGATAGCTTAGTGCTCACACACACACACACACACACACACACTGTGGTCAGAGCCTGAATAACTCTAAGCTTGTGATGTGGATGTGTGCACGCTGTGGGCTTTACTCAAATCCCCGTCTAAACCTCCGGTTTCACTGGGAAAGAGAAATTAATAAGCCTTATTACTGAGGTGGTAAATAGAATACAGGCTTAATGCTAATGTCATCGCACTTAAGCAACAATTCAATAAAGCAGCAGTTCACACAGAATGAAGTTCCCGAGGAGAGAGCGGAGAGGAGGTGAGACGTAAATAACAGCCGTACTTTAGACTCTGTTTATGTCGCCTGTTGTTCGGTTGTAATGGGAAGTCTTAAAGTTTAGTTTGTTCACTCAGAGACACTTTTTGTCTTTTACGGGCCACAAAAAAATCACTTTAGTCTGGAGGGAGTAAGGCTGGTGGAGCTAAAGCAGGATAATCGAGAGCATTACTAGTTCTCCATTAAAATATCCTCAAGCTGCTCAAATCTTTATTTAACATGGCGGAGAAGAATGTCTGTTTGGACGGTAAATCACCAGAACAGGAGGAGGTTAAGGTACCAGGTCCTAGAACAGTTTTTAACTACAAACACATTTCTCTGAAGAGGCTCCTGCAGACTCAGATACTTTGCACCCTAAGAAGCAAACTCACAAAAGCATTGTGCACCCGCAGCGTTTGGTGAGTTTTCATGTGTTTGTTTTCGGATTTCCAGTTTGTGGTCACTGAGCCAGGACTTCAACTAAGTGTCTAAAATCGTTATTTGAATCCAGAATTTTTAATGGAGAGAAAAGATGCTGCTGTCACAAGCCTTCTGTTTGGTCAACACTACTTGGAATACAATCTCTATTGAGCAGGCTTTGACTGTAAAAACACCTGCGTGCAGGAACAAAGGACACAACTGAAATGGCCAAAATTCGATTTGGTATCATATGATCAAGATTTAGCTTTTTATAAATGTCAATAAGAAGATATCGGCATATTTGTGCAGATAAAAATTCAGTTGTAGATGTTTTCTCTGAAGGCAAGTTCAGATCAACGAGTTGCAACGCGGCAAAAAGGTTTAAGAGCGGTGTGAGCTGGTTAGTTGCAGAGCATCTGAAGCCGTTGCGTGGAGTCGCAGAAGATTTGACTTGTCAAATCTCCAAATGCAGTTTTAGAACTGAGTGATACCTATTTCACTTCAGCCAATCAGGAAACAGCAGAAATTGGCCTAGCCACCCTGCCTCTGGGGCTGCAGCAGCCACAGATAGCTACAGATCCTCTCTTTCCAAACTCTCCGTCTGCAACGTTTATTAATCAGTGTTACAGCTAACACTGTGAGCATGTCACTGTCACCAACTTCTTTATGTAACGATAGCAGAAATCCAGATAGATAATTCATGTAACCTAGGCCTAATGCTAACATTATAGTATTAACACAAGTAGTGGGGTATGTCAGTCGTTGCTATGGAGACGGTCAGCTGCGTCTGTGCTCGTTGCGTTGCTTTGATGTGAACGGCCCAGTATTAGAACATTTACGATCAGATGTCGGGGGAATCTTTTGGCAGTTGCATCCAGTCTCGTTGCGAATCATTGATCTGAACTGGCCATAAGTCTGAGGCCATGTCCACACGTACACGGGTATTAATGAAAACAGAGTTTTTGCCTCCTTTGTTACCCCAAAAAATCCCGTCCACACAAGCACGGTTATAAAAAAATCCCCATCCAAAAGAAAAAGCAAGAACACAACAGAAATGTCATGAGAATGCCACACCAACAGGCGGCGATATAACCCGGTCATGCAAAGGAGAAAAAGAAGAATCACGACCAATCAAATGTCGCCTCTTTTCCTCAATGTAGAAGGCGAGTAACTGTACATATATGAGTAAACATGTAAAAAGTCCTGTTAAGCATCACTGTTTTTGTCACATGTCATTTGTGACGCGTCACCATGGAGATAACGGCACACACCCATCACCCTGGCCGGAGTTTTACAAAAGATCCGTTTTCAGTGACCTAAAACAGCGTTTGTGGACTAAAGGACAAAACGCAGAGAAAAAGCTACGTTTTGAAAAATACCCGTGTCCGTGTGGACAAGGCCTGAAACTCCATTCCATTCGGATATGTGCAATTCTGACAACCGCAAAGTCGTCCCCAGAAGCTAAATCGTTGTGTTATGAGATTTGCTGAGGGGAACCTGAGCAGAGATAACGAGGAAGAAGCGAGTGTTTTCACTTTCCCTTCCTTACACTGCTAAAACAAAATGGGACTGTATCCAGATTCATCCTGCGAGTCTGGCGATCAACCCAACTCCTTTTGAGTCACAAACAGTGCTTCTGCAGATCTGCATCAGTGTTTTTGTGACTCACATTTACCAAACACACCCCTCTCTATGCAGACCTGCATGAACGTTCCAGCAGAGAATCCTTATGTTCTAGCTAGCAGAGTCCTTCCCTCTTCTTCTGCTGCATATTTTGGTGCATTCCTTATGCCTGTGCATCAGTGCAGGGGTCAAAACCTCCTTGTGGGGAAAAGGGACTGCAAGTGTTTCCCTGTCTTGTCATATTGCTTAGAGGAGATCAGGGTAAAGACATGTCTCACATGCATTGGGAAACGTTGCTGCTTTGCGAATGTGCCTTAATGATCAGGGAAGCTGGAGTGTCTTTTGGGGGCTCCAGTGTAATTTCACACTCTATGTGCACACAGACAAAGAGCCAAAATGAGCCACTTTATCAAGAATCGCCAACAATGAAAGTGAGAATCAGACTCGTAAATGTGTTTGAGTGTCACTGCACAGGCCAGAGAGAGAAAAGGACATTAGCTCAGAGGGAGTTAAAGAGACTTACTGTACACCACAGGGACGGGGAAGTTGGGGCCAGACCACACAGGGAGAGACAGATGAGGGTCTTCAACTAGCGGAGGAATGACAGAAAGCTTCTCTCTAAAGGGCTCTTTGTTGAAGGAGGTTAAGGTATGACACATCAGGGTCTGCTCTGTGTTAAGGAGGTGAGTGATTACTGCTGTGCTCTGCAGGGAATAGGAGTGCAGAGCTGCACAGTGGGGAGATTAGCTTTAGTAAGGAGGCCCACAGCGCTCTTGATAAGTTTCTGTCCTCTGGTTTTACATTTTTCTTCCCCCCCTGAGGGAAGTAAAGGGACATGTCTGGCCCTCTGTGTGCTGACTGTGCAGCCTTTACTGTGTCTTATTTTGTAGGAAGTCTGTGTTTTCTAGCATCACTGCCTTTGGTTCTGCTCATGTCACATCAGGTTTATTCTGAACACTGGTCTTTAAATGATATGTTAAAGACAATCACACTCCAGTGGAAAAGCTGTGAGGGGCAAAGATTATTTTTTGTCAAAGATGACATCATGAGCTGCGAACATAAAAGGGAAACATAGCAACAAATCTACTGATTACTGTGATTGTGGAGCCTCAGGGCCTTTAAAAAGGCTTCAAACCAGAGTGCACTGTGTTGGGATTTTACCTGCTATTAAATTAGTATATTAAATGACAGTGTGCAAGGTGTAATGAGTCACATACTCACCAACTCTTTTAGCCTCTTGGCTCATAGCTCTCGCATAGACCAACCTTCTAAATTATACTGTATGAGTTGTCTGTTTAAGCAGCTACTGTCAACCTAGATCTCCATCTATTGCACAGCTTCGACTTCTCGCCGTTCCTCCTCTACTCTGCTACTCGGGAACAGAACGCTGCTGGAGCCCGATTTGTCACCAGAGCTGTCAATCATGAGGTCACACCCCCTTTTTATGTCATCAATAACTTAACTTGTCAGAAAAATGAACACTTGGACATAAATCAGCAGGATAAGAACTAACTATAATGACAGAAACCATGTTTGAGAAAGACGTATCTGACGTGTATTTTGATTTTATACTTTGACTCATGTCCCATCTGTTAACATGGAGGAGGCCGACTTTATGAGCTATGCTTCAGCCAGTCAGCAGGGGCAGTAGAGAGGGTTTGGCTTCACTTTTAGGGAGCTGTCATGTCGTCCATCTTTTTATACTGTCTATGGGTGTGTTAGAAATGCCATACTACAAACTGCATACTGTGTTGGGCGGTAGTAAGTAGTACAGAGCTGTTCAAATTTACTCCAGGTGGCAGTTTCCGGATTTTGGAAAGCAGAAGTGAACAATAGCCCACCAATAGCAAAAAGCTGCTGCTTTACCTATAGCGCCCCCTTCTGTTCTTGAGGAGTGCTGCTGCTGTCCGCCATTTCAGCTGCCGTTGTGATGTTTCAACGCTTTGCATTGTGGGATACAGTCAGCAAGAATGCATACTAGAGATTTTGTCCAAATCAGTATGACATCCGGTTGTCTTTGCATACTGTAAAGTTTGCCTTTGTTTGCATACTACATTTTGGCCAAACCAGTACGTACTGCCAGTATAGTATGGCATTTCAAACACAGGCTATGATCCCTACATATATAATCTTTTTATTTAGGTGTAAGAATCAGAACACCTGTTACTATGATTGAGACTAACAGTAGCAAATCACATGCTTGGCGAGATAAAATTACTGTTTTTGGAAATGGAGTTTGGTGCTTTTAAGAGAGCAATCAAACATCTGCACCAACATACTAATTTCTCATTTAGACCCCAGAACAAGAAGAAAACGTGGCCCTTTTTTAAAATACAAGAATTTCCGTTTTAGAAAATAGGCCTATGAATGCTAAAGTAATACTAGCTAACTTCTGAAAGGTTTGAACACAGACGGGAGGTGATGTTATCTCCCTTTCAGAGTCCTTTAACTAAGTCATTTTTAATGAATCCTCTCTCTGCACACACTCTGACGTGGCGATCACCTCATTGAGCTTAATGGAAGCTGTTAACGGCTTGTTTGGCTGCGAGACCTCAGACCACACGACCTGTCAGCAAAATGACCTCCACACTCAGACCACCACAGCCTCGTTATGCATTCATAAACCTGTTATAAACCACACGCTCCCCCGGTGTCCTCAGTTACGCATTCATGTGAGCAAGCTGTTCCAAGCCCATTGAATACCACAGGGATTCTTCTGCTCATAATTCATACATTTATTTCAGCTGTAAAACTGATTTACACATCAAGCGGTCGGAGTGAAGCGATCTAATTGGTCAAAAAGTGCTTTTAAGCACGCTGATAACCCCTCTAACGCCTTCACAGCTAAGGTTATTGGTTTGTTTGTTTCATCTTGGGCCAAGTAATGAGCTGATTAGCACTTTTTTCCAGCTCTCTCCGGCTGATTATTATTCATGATCACTACCTTGAGGAGAGCCAGTACACACATATTGATGGCTGCTGAAAAAAGGCCATAAATCCCCAGAGGATGTTCATTTATTGGGGCTCTTTTCTGGTCACAAAAACACTACTGAGAAAAAAACATTACAAAACCATTTTGGTTTGCTGTTTCTGTGAAATCATTTGTTTGGCTGCACTGAAACTAGTGCTGCCAAACAAATGATTACAGAGAAAACAGAGTTTAACCTGCAGAAACTGGTTTAGTCCTCAGTCTTTTAAAATAAAGACGTTTTACATTTACCGATAAAAACTGAAACTATGTTTCATACATGACACAAGAACTGAGCTCTTTTTATTTTGAAAGCTAAATATCCCATTAACGGTTTCTATTTTTTGGCTGACCGCCGGGATCAGCCCTGCACATGAATCTGTATGTGACTGACTAACTGAGGGAGTGAGTGACGTACTTTCACAGCCGTAGAGAGAGAGAGGCTGTGTTTGAAATGCTGTACTACATATAACATACTACATACGATGAACTATATACTGCATACTGCGATCAGCGGTAGTCTGTAGTATGGATTTTGCAGTATGCTACACCAGGCAGAAGTAAACAATAACCGCCACTTCTTTAACTATAGCGCCCCCTTCTGCTGGAATGCTGCTGCTGTCCGTCATTTCAACTGCCGCTGTGACGTTCCAGCACTTTGCATTGTGGGATACGGTAGACTGGTCCAATGTATACTGGAGATTTCCAAATCAGTACGACATCCGGGTATTTTTGGCATACTGCACATGTTGCTTTTGTTTGCATACTGCACACTACATTTTGCCACATCAGTACGTACTGCTCGTATAGTGTGGCATTAGAACACAGCAAGAGTTGAGACATCGCAATGGTGGATCATGGAGCATACTGAACCTCCACTGACGCGACTCTCTATCTGTACGGCTCTGGACACTTTGTTTGGGGAGTAGGCAGGGCTGCTCGTCTGCTGCTCGTCCGCTGTCCTCACCTACGTCTGCAGCGCGCACCTGCTTTCAAACACGTTGTCATCGGCCTCATAAGGACAGTCCTTAACTTTGTAACACATTGCCCACAAAAGCGCACACTGACCTGATGCGGTCAGCCACATAGGTTTGGACCCAGTCTTGTTTATAAACGCTCTACTGTCCTGAGCTGCAAATGAAGCACTTCAAACACTTAATATACATGTAGACTGCATATAAACAGTCTACAATAAGATGTAGCCACGTAGAAGTCCTTTCTGAAAACATTAGGAGCCAAAATTGACCTTATTTGTATGACAGGGTGAAGCTGAAGGGAATGGTCGGCAAACACAAGATAATTAAGTAATACAGTCTATGTGGGGATAATTAGACGGTAAATTAGAGGTGTTTATTTACTAGGATAAAAAGCTAACAGAGATTGTGGCACAAAACAAACTCACTGCTTGCTGACAAACAGGACAGTCCAACCAGGCTCCATAAAGAGCTTGTCCAGTCCAGACTGTAATTTATGAGACGCCATAAATAATTAACTGCGTTGGAGGGACTGAGCAAACAAGCCAGGTACCGTGAGCACAAACACAGGTTACCTGCTAAATAATAACCTTATAATAAAAAATACCAGACTTCCACAGCACAGCGAGCCGGTTTATTTATCCGGCATTTGCATAAAATATTCTAAAACACCAACACCACAAACATAAATGACAGGTGAAGTTCACAGCTCAGATTAGCCGAGGGGTCACCTAGCAGACCTGGCAGCAGCCGCCCGTCAGTGTCCACTCAGAGAGCTGCCCTTTCCCTTGCTTGAATGTACAGCAGCATTGTGTGTTTTTGTTGGCACATTTTGAAAATGCAAATGTTGTCAGATGGTTGAATCTGTATTCTTCATTTTCTTCTGTTCACCTACAAACTGTTCAGCTGTCTGGGCCTTCATACTTTAGAGTTCACTGATGTCTCCTGTGACACAGTGCTGATGAACCAGAGGCGTCACCACCATCAAAGAACAAACGGTGTCCCTGCAGCTGCCGTCTGAGGAGCCTCTGGGTGATTATAAAAGGCCCGTTTACCTTTTAAAGTGTGGAAGGACGGTGTTACATCACAATCCCAGCCCTGTTTCAATAATTCAACATTAAAACGCTTCCAGCACCTCGTGTGGCTTCTCTGTGACAGAATCTGTGCGATCAGCGGCCATATGTGCATCTATTTGTGTCAGAAATCTGGCTTAGTATGACCTACAGTGAGAAACCAGCGCCCCCGCAGTCTGTGTCAGTGCCAAGCTGAACATGTCTGCTGGTTCTGACTAATGCAGAAATCATGTTGTTGTAGGCTCAGTGCTGCTGGTGTGCAGGACTCCATTACTGCAGGGGTTCATTAGGAACACGAAGGAACAGCTCAGAGTTTCGTCTGTGGGGACCACAGCTCTCACTCTCTACCACGACAACATCTCTCCTTTCTCCATCTTTATTTCCATCTTATTTATATCTGTCTCTTTAGAGCAACAGATACCCTGTGCATTAAAAGCTTATAGCTCACATGGGACGGGGCATACACATTGGTGGGGAATTGAGCACTCAGTGTGAGACCTGCAACTCGTGTGTTCTGTGAGGTAAAATAAGCGTTTTTGTCAATGCAGCCTGGTTGCTTTTAACAGAGTAATTTAACAGCTGTTGTCCTGGTTTAAAAAACATTTTAGTCTTTCACAAAAAGGTCCGTCTCTGCAGGGATCCTTTCTGTAATGTTGTCAGAAACTCTGAATAACAACGTGAGCCTGTCAGTGGCAAAACAAGAACTTTCTTTGGACGTACTTTGACAGTTTCCCCCGAAGTTAGTGCTGAATAAGAGCCCTTTTCTGAGCCTGCTGAAGGAATCTACCGGAGCAGGTTGAAACTTTTACCCAGGTTTAAAACCACTGGAATTCAAGAGCTGTCCTTGCTGACTGACTTTGAGCCTTGCATGAGAAGGACATCTGCTGAGCTGCATTAGATGTTGTGTGTGTTGTTGTCTTAAATGATCTCGTCTACTTCCCCCCCCTGTTGCATTGCTAGCGTGACTGTTCCTCTCTCAGGATAGGATGATGTTGGTAATGTAGTTAGTGTTGTCGAAATGTAAAATAGATAAGTTAAACATGTTTACATTTCTTTCCTGTCATGTGGGAGCAGCTCTCTCTGTGAGCAGTGCGTGCATGAATGCTGGCTGTGGCGTCATCGGCCTCAAGAAGAACTTTAAGGGCTTTTGCATCTTTGTATTCATTGCACCAGCAGTGCATCTTAAATATTTTACAAGTACAATGTGTGAATTTCACTCCATGATGCTGGGCTGTGCCATAAAATTTAAAAAAGTCTGCATTAAGAAAATAAGTCACATATTCTCCCGTCGTAAAGAGTAAAGTCAGGCTGAAAAAGAGTCTCAGCGGCCTCTCTGGTCGAAGGTTTCAAGGCTGTTCAACCCGTGACCACATCCAACGTCACTGAAGGGTAAGATCAGAGGTGTCAGTGATGTCACAGGGCCACCTGCGAGGTTAAACCCATGGGGGTAAGTAAAGACCAGATTTCAGGTAGTATCAAGTTGCTATCTGTGAAAAACTACCCACAAAACAACATACGAATGCACACAACTCACAGGACCAGAAAACCGGGGGCTCATACAGTTCCTCATACCTGCTCGTACCAGAAAAAAAAACATGTTGGTCACGGTTCAGTTTAGCTTGTTACGGCCGCCGCCGTTCACCTCCCCGTGTGTGTTTACTAATTATGTTGGAGTGTGTCTGATTGTGTGTGTTTGTGTGCCTGGGGAGTCGTATCTTAAGGCTGGTCTTCTTCACCTGCGCTGCTGGCTGGAGGAGAACGGATTGGTGTCAGCCCAGAGAGACGGCCAATCAGAGGAGAACAGCAGCCGACCTCCCCTTTAAGAGCATGGTCAGCTCGTCATTCGGTGCGCAGCATTCTGTTCGAGTCAGCTCGTCGCTGTGCCTGTGCCTCCCGTTTGCTTGTGATAGTGAAAGCTGTATGTTCTAAGCAGAACTAGTGTTGACTGTTTGTGTTCTGAGGCACTCGGTTATACTACCTGGACTGGGCCAGGGATTAGTTTGTTTAGTCTCCACATTACTCATTACTCATATGAGCTGTGTCCCAGTCCGAGGGCTGCGGCCTTCAAAGGCCGTATTTGAAGGCCGATTGTGACGCAGCCGCACGTCAAAGGCTGTCCAAATTTCAAAGGCTCCTTCAGATGCAGCCAACAAAGGCGTCCTCTATTGCCCGGCCGCGAAGGATCCATCGGGTGCATCTTTCATGGCCCATCGTATCCCAAGATGCATTGCACACTAATTCAAACAAAATGGCGGAAAACAAAAGGGCCCTTGAAACAAATTATCTTTAAAATTACACGACGTTAGTTATGCTAGCCAGTTAGCCCACTAGCTACCTGTTGCTAGGCGACAGGAGCGGCGTTTGGTGACGCAAGGGTAGACCAGATGGTCTCATGTCATTTCGGCTGTAACGTCTACGCAGGCGTTGAATGGAGCATCCTCTGTGGACCGCCTCCTCCGAAGGCTGCAGCCTGTGGATTGGGACATGGTCATGGTGGGCTTTATTCAGGTGTGTTTCTGAGTCTCACTCCATCAGAGCTCCAAACTGCGTCCTGGCTGCTCAGTTTGTTCTTCATCTGAATGTTGAACTTTCTTTTTATTTGGATTTGTCTTACTTTCTTACAGTGTTCATCTCGCATAAACTCACCATACTTTATAGTCCAAGAAACACCCGCACCACAGCACAGGTCTGTGGGATTTTATTGAAACAGTCTGAGAATGCTCTCTCCCTCTCTCTCTCTCTCTCCCTCTCTCTCTCTCTCTCTCTCTCTCTCTGATAGCCTGGGGAAAGGAAAGGACAAGTGGAACACTTTCTTCTTTAAAACATTAGAAAATTACATTTCTAAAAAAGAGATATTGAAGCGCTCAGATTTCTCTTAAACACTACAATTACCTCGCCCAATCAGGCAAAGAACCCGGTGATTTATATCAGCAGGACTGTCTGTGCTTAAAACTCCATTTCACTCACACTCTCTTCTTTTACTCTTTCTTTATGGCTTGGTGTGGTTCATCCACATTTCTCTAATTTCTCAGTGTGTGTGTGTTTCCCTCTGTCTGTCTCAGTGGGTGTATTCATTGCTGTTGTTCTTAGCGGCGTGTGTGGGAGTAGACGAGCTTTTTCAGGTGTCTCGTTGTGACTTCCTGCTTTAAAGTGCATACATTCAAACGTGTTCTCTCCCTGTCTTCCTCCACAGGTTCTCTCCTTGCAGCTGTTTGATGTCGTGACCTGACAAACAATTATGTGAGGGGATAGAGATGTCAGAGAACCTGTGAAGCCTCTCACACACACACACACACCTATACGCTCTCACACACCAGGCGGGAGATACGACAGGATAATTGGGGAAGGTGTGAGAGAGGAAATGCTGCAGGGATGGAAAATGAAATGAAGACGGAGAGAGAGAAATACAGGTCAGAGTGGGAGGTGTAAGAGGAGCAGGAAGGTGTGAATCTATATCACACCTCAAAGTTTTCTATTAAGCAGTTACGCCTCAGAGAGATCTGAAGACTAAAACCTGCAAAGACAAACCTCTGACTAACGATGTTTCCACCGCAGAGCCTCCTTATTCCAACAGTCTGAGAGGAGCAGTGACTGAACACACACACAGACGACGTCCTTTTATTATGTAAGATGCACTTACCTGCAATTTTCGTGCTGTAAACTTGGAAGACAGTGGAGGAAAAGCTGCATGCAGGTGAGAGGGTGGATGCAGAGATGAGGCTGACACACAGGAGAGAGGAGGTGAACTTCAGGTGAACTGTGACTGTGTTCTAAATCCTGTTTACCTGAATAATAAAACAGTGTCTCCTGTCTCGTCACACCTGTCTGCTGTTTCAGACACGCATGTTTAATTTTTAAACTTCTATTTTACCACTTTGTACGTTTTGTCAACAGGCCTGGTTTCTCTCTGAGCTGCAAACATTTTAAATTATAACAGCAGCATCCTGTGTTTGAGAAGAAACAACGTGTTACTTATCAGCAGCATTGTAGCCGATAAGTTCATGCTGAGGAAAAGACATGTTACGGTGTTATTGTTTGTTCAGCCTGAACCTGAGAGTGAGACCTGACATGAGACAGCTCAGCCTCACAGACGCACGTGTCGTGTTTGGCTGCTCTAAAACAAATAGTTATCTGCAGGCGGTTGGGAGACAGTGTGCAGACCACAGAGGAATCACAGCCATAGACTGTGTGCAATGTTTGCATATTGCAGTAGCAACCTACACTTTGACAGTTAGTCAATCTCATCTGCACTCATCGATATGGTGCCGTGATTTTATGTGCATCTAATTTAAGTAAACTAATCCAAACCACCCTGTATCTGGATTTCTTTAAGAACACAGGAGTAACCCTTTGAGCGATTATGTGAAGAGCATCACTGAGTACTTCACGTGTATACATCAGTCCGTCCCATTCAATCACATCATTCCTACCCTCTAACACAACCAATGGGAGCTTTACACAGCAATAATGTCTTCAATGCCATTACAGCAAGTTCTGGGTGTTCTTCCCGATCCTTGGGAACCTGCTCTGCGCATAAATCACAGTCACACGCTTGGAAATACAGAAGCTCGTTTCTGTGCACAGTTAAAGTATAAACTACGTCTCCACATGCTGTCATGTGTCCATATGCTGTGTCATTTCCCTGATAAACAGAGCTGTAGAGGAGCATCAGGCTTCATGAAACAAGTTTGATCAAGTTTCATATCACGTCATGGGATGTGAAGCCAGGGTTGCCAGGTCGGGGGTTCTCCTGCAGAATTGGGCAACTTTTGAAGTGTCGCTGCGGACCTCTAGAAGCGCGAGGCCCTGTGCGCTTGCACACTTTGCACAGCCCATGCGATGGTTCTGACTCTGTGTATGTTTGGAGTATCACAGACACCTATTGGGTTTCATGGCCCGGTACTAAACGACTCGGTGGTTGGGAACCCCTGATTTAAGGTTTGATATAATTAAAACAGGTGTGTTACAAATAAATTCACCCCCCATACAGTTATCTTCAACAATAAAATTAGCTATTAATAACAAAACCGTTTTTTGTACCAGGCTGTAAACATGTTTATTTCTGTTCTGCTGTAATGTTATTTCTTGTATTCTGGAGCCTCAAGTGGACACTCGAGGAACTGCAGCTTTTTTGCACTTCCACGTTGGCTTCATTTTATAACACCGGAGGTTACCGCGGTTTTAACAGGACACTCAAACAGGCCTTCTTTTATTTATTTATTTAAAGTTATTTAACCAGGAAAAGCCTCATTGAAGCCTCATTAAATCTCCTTTAAAGAGAGTCCTGGCCAAGACAGCAGCGGCACATTTGAACAAAGTTTCAGACATACAACACACAACAGGCACAGGTCTTAATATTCTGGGTCACATAGTGAAAGTCATTAATCAAAGCATCTACGACCTGATGCGTCTTCCTGCAACACCTTCAATCTACTTTTACAGAGATCAGATCCGTCAGACCCAAACCTTCCTGCAGCAGAGTCCAAGCAGCAGCAGCAGCAGCAGCAGCAGCAGCAGCAGCGTACCTGAAACACCTTTTCCCCATTTCAAGACGCGCTTTGGGGACAGACAGCAAAAAGGAAGTTTGGTTAAACTTCTGTTTTCTTCCTCTGACCACCGACTCTAACTGACTTTGTTGCTCTCTTAACAACCTCGTCTGACTTCTCCCTTTGCTCCTTTTATAATTACTGAAGCCAGCAGAGGTTAGCGCCTTAATATAAACGTAAATATAGGTGGTAATAAGCTGCCATAGTGAACTCATGGTGTTATGGTCTCATATACACGCACAGGAAATGCAATCTAACTGTAATTTAAAGTTTCTGTTCCTATAATCTAAAAAGCGATTATACACTTTGGAGTGGTTGTTAAATATATTCAGTTCATAATCAACACGGATCAAATGTAGAAACAGACTTCCTCTGTTCTTAGATCTGCGTTATTGGCTTTAATGCAGCAGCAGCCGCTCCACTAAAAGACTTGAGCACGTCACAAATCGATTATAATTTCATTAAAGAACATGCTGGAGAAGCAGAGGGGATATTAGTACAACAATATTTAAATTAAAGAGATCAAACTGCAGCGCGCAGACTCTTACTCGGTTTATCTGCAGATGATGAAAACATTTTGGATTAAATGTAATAAACAAAAAAGCTGTCAGTCATCTCTTAACTTCTCTTTCATCAGCAACAAACTCTCGTGACGCCGCTCCACACGCTTCCCTAACATCTCTCCTTCTTCTCTTTCTCTCCTCTCTCACGTCATCCGTCCACCCCTCCTTGACCTCCCTCCTTCACTTCTTGTCGTTTGTCTCCCCTCTGCCTTCAGTCTTCTCGTTCGCTCGTCTCTCCCTCTCTCATCTTCTTACATCACCCTCTCCCTCCTCTCTTCTTTTAACATTTCAATTCCCGATAGTCCCTCCTCGACTCCTCTGCTCTCATTTCTCCGTCTCTCCTCCTTTTTTCATCACCCTTATCTCCTCGCCTTTTTTATT
Organism: Semicossyphus pulcher; assembly: GCF_022749685.1. Classification (NCBI taxonomy): domain Eukaryota; kingdom Metazoa; phylum Chordata; class Actinopteri; order Labriformes; family Labridae; genus Semicossyphus; species Semicossyphus pulcher. The sequence continues at coordinate 2,661,166 of NW_027211692.1, forward strand.
TACAGCACTCTCATGTATCAGACTTCCTCATCCCTTCTTCTCCCTCTCTTTCTTGTTCTCATCCTCTCTCTACACCTCTGTCCTTCTTTCCCCTCTTCATCTTATTCTCTATCTTTTTCTACTTTCTCTTGTATCAGCTCAGTCTTTCTCTCCCACCTGGATTGTCTGAATGTCTTTCCCTTGTTCTTTCAGGTAGGTATTACATTTCTCCGGGTCCCACGTAAGGCCGGATTTATACCTCTGTGCTAAACATGTCGTAGGTACAGTTTAGCCACAGACACTTAATACACATTGCAGCTTTGGGGTCCACAGCAGCTATGATCGGTTGCTTGTTAGCTTGCTTAGTTAGCCGTAGTGTTAGCCGTAGCTAACAGTGACCGGCTGTGGAGCTCAGAGCACCTGGTTGGTATTAAACAATACACAGGAGCTTTGGACTGTGGGAGGAGGTTATCATATTTGGGGGGACCCACATGACCGCAGTTTCAATGTGTGCGAAGAAGTGAGTTGCAAGCTTGTGTCTGACAGACTTTGAAGACCTGGAAAATACAAGCATGCAGGAACAAAGTGAACAAAAGTGAGCTCACAGATTCAAACAAACCGAGGAAGTCGGGGAGGACGGAGGGGTCAAACAAACACGGCGAGGAGACGGGGGTTCGTGTACCACTTGAAACTTGTGTTGACTTCTGACACAAAGGGAAAGAAAACTGATGCTTTAATAGGTTTTCAGTATCTCCACCCTGCCCCCTCCTCCTGCTCTCTGCCTCTCTTTTCTCTCTTAAACTCACCAACCTCCTCACGCTGTCTGTTGTCTCCTCCCTCACTTCCCTTCCTCACACTTTCTTTCCTCCACTCTGCTCTCTCTTTCTCTCTCTCTCTCTCTCTCTCGGTTTCCCCGGGGTCTACTGTAGCAATGATAACAAGCGTCTATTGGTGCTGTGTTACAGTGTCTGGGTGCTGTAGATAGCTTATCTAAAGAGGGCTTACAACCCGCGAGCACATACACAAGCCCCTCTGCACACGCACACACACACTCAAAGCCAACACGCAAGCTTAAGCACGTACATGTGCGTGCACATGGCCCATGCACAGTGTCAAGTCCTTACACACTCACACAGTAAACACACACACACACCCTCATGTGCACCGCGGGGGGAGAAGCATTCCCTCTCTGCTGTGTAATCATCTTCATTCACAGCTCTGTAGATTTGAAATATTCTCTGGATCTGGCTGCCGGGCCAAACAGATGCCGGGGTCAAACCGATGTGACCCGGACCCTCCAGTCTCAACATTGTACAGACGGACAAATGTGCAGGATGTGTGTAAATTTAAGCCTCGCTCTTAAAATGGAAAGACCCCCAAACAGCCGGGAACAGATATATAAAAGCATCCCATCAAAATGCTCCTGCTACAATCGCAGGCATCAAAATATCTGGTACGTCGTGCTGCCTTTCAGGGACGAAGCAATCCAAGAAGAATCTACAGCCCTGAATCTGCTGAACCATCGCTGCTTCTCTTTCAACATATTTTGTCCACAAATCCTGTTTTCCCTTCTCAGTATGAACAAACGAGAGCGCACAAAGAAGCACAACTTCTGTTTGAACATGTTTGACTTGGTCAAATACCTAAGAGCATCTAGTTGCCCTGTGCCGTCAAAAGATCTTCAATGGAAATTCTGGTATTTTTAAACCTGGGCCTCTTTTTCTGTATTTTGGGGTCTGATCGACTAAAAGATACGAAAGTTTTGGAATTGCTCCAGTAGAAGACTTCAGCCAGCAGCTGGAGAACAGGTTGTAAGGCTGCAGTGTAATCCTTGGGAGCAAATGCAACTTATAACAGTTTGTCAACTTATGCTGCGTTCCAGACACCTGGGAACGAGTTTCTCCGACATCCGACATTCTCCAAAATTGCTCTGGAGCGCCATTCAAAGTCGGAGTTCCTCCTTGAGTTCACGAGAATCAGATTTCTGACGTCACACAACAATGGCCCGCCCACGGAGAGGCACATTGTTAGTGGTAAACTATCAATGAAAAGCAACAGAATCTACTGTATATGTGCCTGCATATAATTGAAATAAGGACTATCATATAGTAACACATGTTCTGCACGAAAATGTTTATAAGAGATGTCGCCGATGTGATAAGGAAGCTGGTTACTATAAATAGTCTCTGAAAGTTAACTTCCCTCCACAAAAGTTAAATTAGTAAGTAGGCAAGTAGGCTGAACTGCTGACTGTTAAACTGGCTAAAATGTTTACGTTTCGCATCATGCACCAGGAACGCTCCAAGTGCAGAAGTCGGAAATTTGTACTGGGAAAGTGTCTGACAACAAAACAGAAAGGATCACGACTGAGATATCCGAAACATTGCTCTCTTCACCAAAGCCACCAAACTCCATTGAAAGAAAAGGTCATTTTACTTTGCAGAAAAATGGGAGTTGCTGGTCTGCTGCAGCATCTTTTCACCTTGATCTTTCTCTGACCATTCTCGAACTAAAAGACGACCTTTGACCTCTTCCCAGTGGATGTCTTGAAGGGACTAGTGTTGCTGGCAGACAGCTGATATTGTCTATATCAGTCCAGACACGTAAAGTAGATCTGCTGGTGGTCCTGTTGAGTTAGCAGTATTCATATTCGTCTCAGGCTGAGCTTCAGGTTCACCTATTCAAGAATAATCCATGCATGACTCTATATTTCAGTTAGGTAACTGATCTGACGGGCACATATCATGGAATCAAGAATTGCAACATTCTTTGCATTATCACAAGTTTTACCTAAAGTCGTTTACTGTCTCCAGTATAATTAGTTTTCCACGCAGCGAGTGTGATAACACATCCGTATCTGGATTGCACCGGCCCCCTGCAGTGCTTTCATATCAGGGGTTTATCATGTCGCTCTAATTAAGAAAAAGAAAGAAGAAATATCGTCAAAATCCAAATCTCTGTTATTAAACTACATTAGCTACATGCAGCAGATATGCACCAGATAGCATGCCAATTTCCTCTTTCATCTTTCCAAAGCGTTTTTTTTTTGCAAATGTTGTTTGAGGTAAATTTTCTCCATAAATGCATTTTCAGATCGTTGGTTTAAATTTTCTTTATTTCTTGGCTTCCTTTATCCAATAAATAACAGAATGAAATGCAGTCAGTCACTTCCTCATGACTGCTCAATGCTTTATTGACCCAAAGGACAGTGTCATGAAAAACCAATAAAAACCTGACTGACAGCACGCTGACCACGTCCTCCAGTAGCCTCCATGTAGCAGCTTTAGCTCCCGTGAACAGAGAGCAGACTTTGTTCAAGCTTCATGTTACGTCCGATCAGAGAAACTGAGCAGAAAAAAACTGGACTGTTATCAAAGCTAAAAACAGAAGACAAGAAAGACAGTATGAAGTGAAAGGGAGAATAAGGGAGAGGGGTCTGCACTCTCAGCTCGGGTCCGTCGCAGGCTCCACCGTCAGGCCCGGAAATGGACGCAAGAAATTACTAAATAAAATCGTATAGATGCTTCCAGACTTAAGACCGATCAGACAGAACATGTTTTGCGCGCTGCTTTTGCGTTGCAGAGTGCCTCGTGTTTTTCCGCTCTGCGTGCCTCGCGTTTTTGAGGAAACGCTTTGTGCGCCACACGTTGAAAAAACGTCAACTCAAAGCAGCAAAGCGCCGACGTCATGGGACCTTTTTACAGAATACATAGCGAATGTAAATAAGATGGCTACGAGGCTACTGTTATAATATATAAATGACATGCTAATGAAACTGGAAGTATCTACATGATTTAATTCTGTAATTTGTTGCGTTTATTTTCCTGGCAGTGGAGGAGGCCTGACAGTGGAGGAGGCCTGAGAGTGGAGCCTGCAACGGAGCCGACCTGAGAGTGCAGCTCTGCAGCCAGACTGTCTTGTGGAATAAGGAGGGAAAATAATAAAAAATAAAAATATAAATCAGATGTAAAAACAGTTATTGAGATTAATATTCTTTAAAGACTAACACACAGTAAAAACTCAAGTGTACAACACAACCCAGAAACTCTGAGTATTCGTAAAGCCAATGTGAGCAAACATGCAGGAAGTCTGAGGAACTTTTCCCCATGCAGTAACACAATGCAAAAGTAAAAAGTGTGTGCGTGTGTGTCAGTTGTTCCTGATGCTGAGTATGTTTTTTTTCTGTTGGGTCTTTGATTCATTATTGATCAGAGGCAGAGCAGTAGCCCGACTACAGAATAAGATAAATAAAACACATCAGCGCGGCAGAGGGAAGCAAAGATGAAGGTAAAAACCAGAGAGAGGGAGGACGTGTTAACGTGTTCACCTTTTAAAGAGACCTTCACTAGCAAGGACCACCAACAATATGTGTTTGAATATTTAATGTAAGTTCTGGAGTTATATATGTTGAAACAGTTTTCTGTTTTTGGGGGGGATGAAGGTGAGACAAACAGAGCTGAGTGGGATGAATGGGTGTAAGTAGGCTTGTCAGATGATTGTAGGTGTGGCTTTAGGCGTGGTCCTGCTCCCGAGCCTAAGTTAATACATTCACTTCATGTGTGCAGCATGTTTAGTGGTTTTTGTGAGCTTCATCTTTAAAAATACAACTGCTTTGTTTACTCGATTGATTGCAGGACGGTTACTTGGTCAGGAACTGCGTCTCTGTTAATCAGATTACTAATCAGATTTGAATTTGTCTTGGTTTTCCAAGCTGTAATCATGGCTGGCCCTCCTCCAGTCCAGATGGTGGTGGTAATGAGACAGAAGTTGTTTAGCTGACAAAAACATCCGAAGAATAATAACTGAGTTCTGCAGGAATTAAGGCAGCATTTTTGTGCCTCCCTCTTATCAAAGTTATTGTTTGTTTTTTTAAAGAGGATTTGGTTTGATGGCTGAAAGGTCTGTTGTTTCCCAAGACATGTTCCTGATTAGACTGATACCGAATGTTTTCATATAACATTTGATTTTTTGATCATTGTTGGTGATGTAAAGAGAACCTTTAACGAACATGACAAAAACAATGCTTCTAAAATGTATTTCCTTTAGTTAGCTCAAAGTGAAAGTACCAATTTGTAGATTTTCATGTAAATAAATGTCTGTTAAGTCTCTGTCTATCACCGAATGAGGTAACACAATGGCGACTGAAGCTATGCAGTATATAGTATTATTACAGACTGGGTGTCTGTGGCGACAATCACAGAAGAAATCACAAGTGGCGCCCAGTTAGTGACGTGTTTTCCATCATCCAGCAGTGGTTGGTCTGTCAGAGAGGGTAGGCGGAGCTAAGCGGCTGCTTTTCCGCTCTCTGCAAGTGTTGCGAGTAAACAGTAATCTACTATGGCTGAACAAACAAAGCAAAGATGGATGACTACAGATACAACTTCAACAAGAAGTGAAAATCCAAAGAAGAAGAAACAAACTCGACGCTCAGATGAAGCAAACAGTCTGAAAAGGAAAGCGACCGTCAGCCAGGAAAATCAAGAGTTACAACCGGAGCCGACCGTGGACGTCACACATGCAGCACTGTGTGGATATCTGGGAAGTGTGCTCCTTCAATTACCGTTTATCACCACAGGTGCCGCCAAAGAGAACGAAACACAACTTTAGGTTACTTTACTCTGTGAAATTAATAATGAATCATGATTAAATCCACATTTTGCACAATTCAGTGATATTTGGCTTGATGAAAGGTGTGTTTATTCCATTAAGTTAAGTCCGTGCTCATAGAGCATCAGCCACCTGGCAGCCGAGCTGAGCCACTGACCACATTTTGAGGTGAACTGTTCCTTTAAGGCATGAACAACACTCTGCCAGTTCTGCACCTCTGCAGATTTAAATGTGAATGTGTTCACTTACATCACAAACCGGTGTTTAAGACTGATTTTTCACTTTCCATTAATCATTTTACGAGCTGTTTAAGTGTTCAGCCGACAGACAGCCATGTGCTTATCAGCCCTGTGTGACAAATAGCTGACTGTCATTCTGCTCTCCATTCTCGTGTAGCCGCACACTCATAGAATAACTGTATAATCGCCTCTCATTCATCAAACCCTCGGCCCTCTAAGTCTTCAGAACAGAAGGGCAGCAGAAAATTTCTGCCTCGTAAGGACATTGATAGTCGCCCGGTGTTACGCAGCCTCGGCTGATATTCACAACGTGTTGGAGGAATGAGTTGAATGACGGCGACGCCCGCGGTGTAATAGGAGACATTAAAGGCTTTTCAGACATAATTGGGTTTCTGGGCTTCGGCTGAATGGGCTCGCTGAAAAGAAATGTGTCGCTCCTGACTTCTCCCTCATAAATCACTGAGTCACATCTCTGGTCCGTCTTCTTTTCTTTTCTCATCTTAAGCTGTTTTATCTCTTTTCTTCCGATCTCTCTTCGACTTGTTTTCAGCGTCTCCGTCCACATGTAGACTTCACCTTCTTTATCTCTACCTGTCTTTCTCTTTGCAGCTCCATCACCTCTGTGGTGCACTCTCAGTCTCTGTTTGCGGCCGCTGACCGCAGCAGGAAATTTCTGCATCTTATGTTTAAACAGTATAAACACTCTGAAAAAAGTTTTGCAGCTCAGTGTTTTGATGATGTTGTGTGTCTGAATGTGGAGCAGAGCCTCCTCTCTCCTGCTGACAAAGAACAATCCTATCCACGTATCGATGCTTGTTTTGAATATTTGCATTAAACAGGGAGGCTCTTTGCTCTGCAGCACAGTCAGAGCTGCTTCTGACCCTTTCTGTGGGCTTTGAGAAACAGACACACAATCCTTTAAGTTTCATTTAATATGTGCACCTCTCTGAGGCTAATATAACTCTCCTGCAGTTAATCCAAACTTAATTATGGTTACAATCGGTTGATTAAGCTAAGAGGTCATTCATGATGGCGGTGTTTCCAATATCTCATTTTAATCAATTAGAAATGTCATTAAAACACCTTCTCACCTGCACACACTCAGAAGTGTGTCCTCTGCGTCGAGGTCGACCGTGGTCATCTAGGTTCGATACCATCAACTAACAGTCACTAACATACTCTTGTGTTGGCATGGATGTGCGTTAGTCTTCCACCTCTCTGCTCCTTCTCTTCGTCTCTTTGTCCTGATTTTGTTTGTTTCAGGACACAAACACGAGCAGCAGAAAGTAGACTGTAATACCTTCAATTCCTTAATAGATGCGTATATTCTATACATTACATCAGTTACATCTCTGTACGCTCTAATATCTTTGTATCATTATGTTTTCCAATGTTTCTGATTTCCTAACTGAAGTGAAGTTTTGGTGTCATTGTCCCAGTAGTCACATGTTTATCCTAAAAATAAATCTCCCTTGTCTCAGATTTCCATTTTCAGCCTCTTTCTTTTTTTCTGGTTCAGCCTGTGTGATTATTTTTTAAACTTAAATCAAGTCCTTGTGTAACCGGGTCCTCTTAGTTCGCGGGGATCTCTGAGGGATGCATGGATAGGAACAAAGTACTTTAAAAACTAAAAAGCCTTGATAAGGTTTTATTATGAACCTTGAAGGAAGCGAAAAGAGGGGGAGATAGTGTGACTGTGTGTGTGTGTGTGTGTGTGTGTGTGTGTGAGCATGCAACACAGAAAAGGGTTTCATAAAAAAGAGGGTAAGCAGAGCTAACACGAGAGCATAATGAGAAAGTAAGAGAGTGAAGGAGACAGATAAAGAACAAAGGAGGGAACAGATAAAAAGTTTGCAGGCAGCGCTAACTCTCTGAGAATTAAAAGATAGAAGAGTACAGCAGCCTGGAAACAGATACAGAGCAGAGCATCCTCCTTAACACGCACAGCTCCTATCTTTGTACCTGAGAGCCAAACGCTCACTTTGGTTCATCTCAGGCATTTAGACGTTGTTGTGTAACGTTAGGGAGCCGAGCGCCGGATGATTCAAGAGTTCACCATTTCAAACAACACACCGGTAACTGAAACTGCTTTCAGAGATGGACATAAAAAGAGAGCACGCTGTCTGAAGGAGTCTGTAACACATTATAAACATCCATGAACCTGATGCAGAGGAACCTAACATAGAGGAACCTAACATAGAGCAACCTCACATCGAAAGACCTAACGTAGAGGAACTTAACGTAGAGGAACCTAACGTAGAGGAACCTAACGTAGATGGACCTAACGTAGAGGAACCTAACGTAGAAGGACCTAACGTAGAGGAACCTAACGTAGAAGGACCTAACGTAGAGGAACCTAACGTGTTGGAGGAATGAGTTGAATGACGGCGACGCCCGCGGTGTAATAGGAGACATTAAAGGCTTTTCAGACATAATTGGGTAACGTAGAGGAACCCAACGTAGACGAACCTATAGAAGGACCTAACTTGGAAGGACCTAATATAGAGGAATCTAATGAGGAACCTAACGCAGAGGAACGTTTCCACCTCTGCTTTTAGTCACAACTACATCCTGAGCAGAGCCGTCGCGGGGGGGTGAGAGGTCTTGTGCGGGGTGTTAATCATCTTTTTAGCAACCCTCGCAGTGACTTTTCAAATTCTTCCTGTTTTTAAAAATCATCTTCTTTTCTTAGCACCCGACTCATGTTTTTTTTAAATCCGTCGTGCTCGACATTGTTTGCCCTTCTCATTCGTCTCGCAGTGAGCAGCGAGACGGAGCATGCACTACGTGGCAATATCAAAATAGAACAAAACTGAATCATTTGTTAGATTTTTGAGCTTAATGGAATTTACAAACAGGAATTGCATTTTAGAATCATGATGGGTCAACAACAGCAAAATGAATGCAGGATGCAAAGTCAGGGTTGCTTGATCCGCATCTTTCCCGTGGAATTGTGCTACTTTTGAAGTGTTGTTTGAAGTTTGTACATTTCGCACGGTCCATTCGGCGGTTTTGATCCTGAGATCACAGGGCGAGACTCCTTTTTCAAGACTTACACTCCTGGTTTAACAAATAAGATCTTCCTCTCTAACAAAAAGATTTTTCTCCTGCATGTTTTTAAAGATGACTCATGATGGACAGTCCTCAGAACTGTGTGATCCACCTTTCCCACAGTCGTCTCCTAAAACACAAAAGTTGTGCAAAAACATCGATAATATTAAATATCGAATTGCAATGCATAGAGAAACTCACAATAGCATTGAATCATGACATAGCATTATCACTTCCCTCCTCAGCAGTCTGACACATGTTCTCTGACTGAGCCTGTCAGCCTGAACAGAGTGGAGGTGAGGGAGGAAAGAGGAGCACATCCTTGGCAAGGCCACACTCCTTCAATATTATCTAATGATACAATCATATTGAATGGGGAGAGATTAGCATTCACTCTGCATTGATCGCCTTGGCCTCTTTGAGACACTTGAGACGTCAGCTGATCTCACACGGCTCTGAGCTTTAGACCGATAAGTGTTTCTTCTCTCTGAACTGTTTTCCAGGAAGGTTGAATGTCTCCTGATTTGATTCACGTTCCTGCCAAGGCCAACATTAACAGCTCTGCTGTTTATCTTTCTGTGAAGCTCATTTCATATTGACTGCACATCAGAAGAGCCTCACAGGATTCAAACTCTATATTCACACCGACTTATCCCAATGCTTCCTCTCTCCTCCTGCCTCATCTGTCTGATGTACTGTAAAGCTGAGGGAACCCAGTAAGCATTGATTTGGTGATTTGTGAGTCAAAAGGCGTCTGCTGAAACTGGACTAAAATATGTCCGAAAACTCTTTCAGAGGTCTTGACTGCACCGTTAACAGGCCACATATTCTCACTGACTTCTGGTAATGATAATTATGCATATATACATATATGTAAAAAAGTGTTTCAATCTTATCTGTGCTTACTGCATACTCTTCTCTCTAACTCTACTAATTGACACTCAGGGGCTCTACCTGTATGACTTTTTCATAGTCAACACTGAGACCTGTTATAGTTGGAAAGGCACAGGTGTTACTTATAACTTTAATGGTGGGTTTTTTTCTGCACGTGACCTTTTACAAGGTCCTTAGCTAAACGGGCCATCATCCTCACACAACAGTTAATATCTTCTTATTTAAAGCTATGCAAATATTTTGCGTGTAGTCCTACATGCCCATTTCCAGGTCTTTGAATACCAAGGCCTCGTCAAAGCCTCCCTTTGTCTTCTCAGACACACAAGAGCCATTTTCCCACTGGTCTAAAAAAACACTAACACCCGTCTTTTTTGCTTAGTGGGAAAGGTTACAATCAGCAAGTAGACCCGGGTAATTATCACCTCGGCTCCGATCGGCATTGATGGGAACACAAAACCTCTGTCGACACGTTAATCTCCGCCCCCTTTCCGGCGCGATGCTATGCTCCATCTGTAACTTCTGCGACTCCTCGTCATCTCAGCTACAAATTCTGCCCGTCTCCGTCCGAGCAGCGCTCGAACATCGTTCCAAATTTGTCAGCGCTGAGTTTGATAAACAGACTGAATGAGTGAAAGATACAATAAAGAGCTAACCACCGTAACATCTTCACTGGTTACTAGCCCTGTCTCTGGTGCAGTTATGACGTCAGACGGTGACGTAGCAGAAAAGAGACAGGAGTATACTTCACTGGCAATGGGAAAAGAGACAATCGGCATCTATAAGCGGGTCTTCCCGGGTCTGAAAAACCTGCATCAATGCGCTAAATTTAGGTGGGAAAGGGGTATAGGTAATGTGTCTGTTTTCTTCCCTTTTTAAACCCTGGTTATATGAAATGGTCTGATTGGTTCAGTTTAGGCACAAAAACTACAAGAGGAAATAATAACAATAATAACTCAATATTGACTTTTTGTTTCATTCAGTCCTACATTGTCACACACAGTCATCCATCGCTCCTTGACTACCACTCCATACTTTGCACATGCTAGATGCCTGGAGCAGTTGCTCCGAGGGTCTATACCCTCTGCTGATGGATGAACATCAGTCGAAAGCCAGGTACGTCTCATGTGGACGCGTAAAGCAAAATCATTGAAGAAAAGATTCTTTGAACTAATGATACAAATTACAATGTGATTTGTAATGTTGCCTCTATGAAAGTAAACGCACATACAGTAAGCTGAAATGATTCAGTCTGCAGTGTTTTGTCCTGTTTATTTCTTCTGTTCCTCTTTCACTTTTATTTGTTCCATTATGCAGCGTTCCTGCAAAATCTGCATCACGACACAGTGGAGAGCGTGTGTGTGTGTGTGTGTGTGTGTGTGTGTGTGAGTGTGCATCAGTCAACATCTCCCTGCCAGCTTTCTGCAGCTCTAGTCATAAAACTGAGATCATCCATCCCTCTGAATTATTTACATCCTATCAGATGGCTCCATCTCCTCTGTCGTCGGGCGGAGTTTGTGGGATAACAATGAGATTGTTTTGTTCTCAGGAAGCACATTTTGCTTTTATTTATGACGCCTTAAACTCACGTTATTCTTATTTTAATGGACAGTTTCTCCTTGTCTAATGATGCACCTGGTACAGGGTGTGGAATACTGAATACTTCAATACTGAGCAACAGGGTGTGCATGCATGTTGTTGAGTTGTGTGCAGGAGCATGAGTTAAATCTCCTCCTTCCTGGTTTTAGGCAGGCTTTATAGACTTACATCAACCTTGATAAAAAATGTCACAGTGAAGTGAAAAAGAGCCCGAGTCCTTCTGAAGCTCTGAGTCTCTTAAGACTGTTAGGTTTTAAATCATGTAGGCAGGCCTGTGACAAGTCAAAGAACAAAGTGGTTCAGAAGAAAATACTGGAGGCAGATGTATTCAGCGTGCTGTTTGTTAAGGGCTCTGCTGGAGGCCATGCTGCTCCGTAATGCTGTTTGGGTTTGGGGCAGACCTAGGTCAAGGTTTGGACACAGTCCGTCCTATGGTTAAAAGTTGACAGGAGACATGAAGTACTGTTTTACTGTTTTGTTTTCTGTGTTGAAACGGCACATTTTGTCGTCCACCTTAAACGTATTCTAAAAAGCAAAGTATTCCAGGATTGGAGACAGACCGCCTGAAACGTAATGAAAAAACACCTCAGAATAAATCAGGGTCCAGTTCTCTCCCTTCTCTCACTGCCACACAAATTCCAACGGTCTTAGAAGTGGTAATTCCTTTCTCTTATTTTGCATGGCTAGAATGTGACAAGCATCGACAAAGAGGAGACTGCCTTCTACATTGAAGCTGCAGGTAGGACAGACCAAGCGGCGTCTGTGCAGACAGTCCTGAGGGATGGGCGTCTCTGCAACAGATCCCTTTATGTCACCAAACTAGGGCTGCAGAATGTGTGCATGCACCTGACAGATATGTTTCTGTACAGTGGATTTTAAGAACAGTCCACTGGGAACGTCTGGCATTTGGTAACAGCTGGCTCAGAGACAATGACCTGAGTGGGTTGTGTTTATGTCTTCAGAGCCCCTGGTTGGCCACAGTAATGACTGCCTGTCTGCTCTTCTGTCTCCCTGCTGGAGGAGAGGGGGCAAAGACGTTGCCGGTAAGAAGGTGGACAACTTTTCTGGTCTGGAACAGAAATCAAAGAAGGTCAAACATGGGCGATGGGTTGGAGCTTGTGAGGAGATGAGGAGTGAACAAATTAAGATGCAAACAAAGCTTAAAGAGAAGTGTTTGCCATAATTAATGGGACACTCAGCAACCTTAAGTGTGTAGAGCTAACGTTACAGTCAGTGACATTTGCTGACTTTGTAATTGCATCCAGTGGCCATCAGAGGAACTTCATCTTACTGCAGTTTGATCATGCAAAAAATGCCAGAACTGCATTCGAAAGACCTGCAAGACCTCAGAGGCTGAAAATGAGAGGAGACGCCTTGTTTAAAGGTTTTCTTATGTCAGCAGCCTTAGAAACCTCACAGGACTGCTCAGCGCCCGGGGAGGAAAAGGTCACCACCACACAGCCCAGGACTGCATCCATTACCGTGTTTGAACAGTTGTACTTGTGACGCATGAAGTCCAGCTTCAGTACGAACGTCATTCCAGCACTGCTCTCTCCCTCCTGCAGGGAAAAGAATAAATCCTCCAACCCGAGAGGCACAATGTCAAGATATCTCACAAAATAGCAATCTAAGGTGCTATATTTGAAAACACTATCTATGTTTTTATGTAAGGTGCCAGTCTGCGTGGGCGTGCGTGGGTGAACAAGAGTGTGAAAGATATCACGAGTTCTATGTTGGTATTTCTTTTGGCTTTCTCACTATGCTATTTTGTCTTTTCCTGCATGATTGCACCTGGAGTTTGTGAAGTTGTGTCCATGTGTTCATCTTTTTGTATGCTGTGTGTATGTGTCTGTGTGTTTGTGTGTTGTGTGTGCACATGAGGATGTGTATTTAAGTAAAACTTCACCGTTCTGTCAACTCTTTGGCTTGTGTCTCACTGTGCTTTTAAGGATTGTGACTGTTTGTCGGAAACCTGTGATTTTCCTCAGCTTGGGATGTTTCTGCAAATGTTCAGTATTGACGGTGTTATTACAGCAGGTCGCACACACGCACACACACATACAGACACACAAAAACAAAAAGAAAGAGAGAGAGCTTTTGTAGACAAGACTAGGCCAAAACCTCGTATGTGGCTGACCGCATCAGACAAGTGCGCGCTTTTGAGGGCAATGAATTACAAGGATTGTCCTTATGAGGCAGATGAAAATGTGTTTGAAAGCAGGTGCGCTGCAGACGTAGGTGAGGACAGCGGAGGAGCAGCGGAGGAGCAGCGGAGGAGCAGCCCCGCCTACTCCCGAACAAAGTATCCAAAGCCGTATAGAGAGTCGCGTCAGTGGAGGTCTAACATGCTCCATGATCCGCCATTGCGATGTTGCAACTCTCTTTCTCTACGGCTCTGAAAGTACCGTCAGTCAGTCAGTCACATACAGACCCGTGTGTAGGGCTGACTTCTGTGGTCAGCCAAAAACTGGGCCTATAGCTATGGATAAAGGGATTAAACCGTATGTTTGAAGCAATAGACAATATTGTATTGTAAGAAAACGTTGCCACTGTGACTTCTCTCACTGGTTTGGGGTCATTTTGAAGTCTTGAGTTTGGATATTTTGCCGTCACCATGTTGCTTTTTGGAAGAGGCTGGAGGTGGAGAGGAGTGAGGGGTGAGCAAACTTTAAGTTAACAGCTAACAGCAGCAGAAGCGATTAGCAAGGTGCATCTGTGATTTACAGTAACCACAACATTAGTGGGATGCTTATTTTTGAGGGCAAAAAAAACAGGCTTACAACAAAAAGTGCTTATCTAAAAAATAAAGAGTCGACTTCTCAGACTGTCTTCAGAACAAGACTTAATAATTTACTAAATGAACATCATGCTCTTTTGAAAAAGACTTGAAACAAGTGATTGAAACGATGAACTCATGAGGAGAATGTTTACTGAGGTAATAAATCAAGTGAGTCGGGTCATTTCCTCATACACACGCAGGAGTCGACCCCAAAAGGCAGGTTGAAGGCACTTCCTCATTGTCTTCACTTTCCAGACCCCGAGGCTACGCGCACTAGACCGTCTCTGGTTTGATGTTACATTGACTATAAAAAAGCATCGGGGCCCAGATTCTCTCTGCCTTTCTCTGCGAGGCTTAGATCATGACCATTAATGATTAATAATATCAATATACATTAATAATAAAAGGGTGAGCAGAAAGCTCCCAGGTGATGTAATTCTGATGTAATTCACCTTCTAGCACAGAAACAAAAAGCTCTCACTTATCTCTTTTTTACTTTAAACACAAACTGCGTTGATTCAAAGTCCTTGGCCATAATAAAGCTCTTAGGCCAGGCCTTAATGGTTTACCGTTTTTAAAAAGAGCTATAGTTGTGTTTCTATTCGTGTGTTCGGTTAATTTTCTTGCCTTGAGGAAAATCTGAATAAAAACACTTGCATGGCGGGGCAGGTTTAATTATAGATCATTTTGGACGCAAGTCAACTCCAAGTTTTCTTACAGGGGCAGAGTGAATCATTTCAACAAGACGATAAAACAAGACATAAGGACAGTTTAACAAAAAAACACAGACTGCAATTTAAGTAAAAAAAAAAAAGACAATATCGCCCTGATTAATTGAACAAAAGTTTTAGCAGACCGCAGGTATTCAGGACGCTTATTCCACAGGTGAGGAATTAAATGTCAGTTGCAGAGACCCCTCCCTCGCTACCTGTGTTAAAGACAATTGGGAACCCAAAACTCTGAACATCAATCTAAGTAGCTAATTCTCCTAAAGCTACATAAATCCTTTGACATGCTTGTCTCCTGGTCCAACCTAAAGACAACACTGAAATAAGCTCCCTGTGTTAGCTCGTTTACTGCATGAAGAAATGTTTTCTAAATAGCTAACCCACAGGCCACACAATTAGCAGCATCTAATACCAGGTTAAACAACTTCATAAGTATCCTTCTACTGAATCGTAGTTCAGAGTTTTATCATGACAGGGATGATCACAAATTAAACTTCAACATGTTGGAGAATCATTTTAAAAGGTGTGACTGCCGGATGAATACATTCTGTATAGCAGCAGAGTGCAGGGAGACATGAGCGGAGCTGTCCTTGGTGCTGAAATAATAATGCTGCAGGAGAATCCTCCTGAGAGACTGCTTGTTGCTGTCCATGGTGCTGAAATTCCAGCAGACATTACATGCTGCTGGAGGGCTAAGTTCTAATACACAAAGAAAGTATGACTGTTTACAAAACTGTAATACAGGAAACACGCGCACACACACACACACACACACACACACACAAACACACACAAATAACTTGCTGAAATACAGGAAATAAACTCATGGAACTCCAACAGCTCAGCTTACTTTTGTAAGTCACCTGTACTATTGATATTCTACAGTCAATTAAGCACCGTCTCTTTGCACTTAACCTGTATCCACTTTATATTTCATATTTCACTTATATGCATTATATTTCTATTACTAGTATTTTGTGCTTTAATTTCTGGTGCAATCTGGCAGAAGAATTTCCTACAAGTTCTTTCTTATCTTATCCTATCTTAGCTCACAGATGCATGCAAAGGTTGCAGTCTGACACACATATGCACACAAACACGCACACACAAACACACAAACACACACACACACACACTAGCACTGCCTTATATCATCCATGTTTTTACTCCCTACTTTAGGACAAAACTATTATTAACCAATCAGCATGCGGACACATTTTTTTCTCCAACAATAGCTGGTAAATGCGTGTGTGAGTTGTAATTTCTTTCGATGCTCATCTCTACACCTGCGTGTGTGCACCGTATGTTCAGGTTATTTGCATAAGCAGTACATCATGTTTGAGTGTGGAGATGTACAAATATCAAGGTGTATGTGAGCGAGAGAGCATGGACCACTAAGAGAGAGAGAGAGAGGGAGAAAATGAGAGGCGAGGAAGTGAGAGGTTTTTAGGAGTGTTTTGTGGTGATAAGACAGCTCTTTGTTTCACCTCCTCAGTGCCTCTCAGCCACACACACACACACACACACACACACACACACACACACACACACAGCTCAAGCAACACTGAACACAAAGTACCATTATAGCCACTTAACTCCACTCCAGTAAAATATATCCAATTTGGAGAAATTTGGTAAAGTCATCACTCAAAATGTCTGCAGAGAAAATGATCTGGTTTTTTCGCAGTCATCCGAGCAGAGGCTTGAGGTTTTAATGCTCAGCTTTTTCTTACTTGGTGCTCGTTGCTGTGAAGTTTCTGCACTGGATTTCCAGTAAATGACCTGTCAATCAAACAGTGAAATCAGGGCAGTGAGCAGGCTTGTAAAGGTGTTTGATGATATGCTGTAACCTTGCACGGTTTCTGACTCTGTAACGTGGGGTGCATCTATTGTAAGCTGCCCTTTCTTAAAGCCTTGGGACCGAGAGATTTGAGCATCATATGGAAAAGTTACTGTGGCAAGCCGAGCAGGAAGAGAAATAAGGAGCACCGAAGTTTAAAAAGAGTGGCTTCTCTTTTTAATACTTTAAACTGGCTGCAGTCTCTGTCTGTAGTGAGGATTTAAAGATGCAGCCTCAGGCTACAGGACGGTTTGTAAGGATCAGTGCTGAGGTAAGAACATAAGAAAGGGAGGAGAATGCAGCTGAAAAACACCCATGATGCCCCACGGCAAAAAAAGATCTCCATAAATATTGAAATGATTGTTTCTAAGCCGTTATGATAAATCTTTATCAAGATTTTTTGGTTTATTTAAAGGTCTTTCACTTGGTTTTAATGAGCAGTGTTAGTAAAGTAAAGCTTTTACCCTTTAACTGTGAAATCATCTTCGACACTCTCCAGTCACAGATGTTGGCTGTGTTACGGCTGTGGAATGTCTGTGATGCTTCGAGGTTGGATTTGAGGATGTCCATTAAATGTTTGCTGACAGCATGTCACTCACACGCATCCTGCTTTTTATTAAATTAAAGTTGAGAGACTGTGACCTTTTCCCCGAGAGCAGACTACGGTGTAATTAACCCACTGAAGACGAGCCACCAGCAGGGTTTTTTCTGCTGCTACAGAGAAGCTCTGTCTGCATGTGTGGGATCCATGTTGTCTTAAAGCTCCCTCTCTGTGGGTTAATTGTGTGTCTGTTTTATCAAACTAATTTCCTCTCATCCCCAATGGTCCCAGAGGCACACACACACACACACACACACACACACACACACACACACACACACACACACACACACACACACACACTTTAACAGCCATGAGCTTTAACGTCAGAGGTGAACTTTCATTTAAGTTCCTGCTGAGAGGAAACACAAGCGTCACACGGCTATTTATAACTGACTGCGATATGGACACACAAATAGAAACAGAAGCTGTAACTCATCACTGGGATCACTGCTGTGTGTATACATTTTAGTCTTCTGTTAATGTACGGAAACAAATGAACAAATAAATATGAAAATAAATGACAGCTCTTTATATTTCCACTTTCATTTTCTTGTTTTCTCTTTTCTGCGTCTCCCCTGTGACTCCGTAGTTGGTAGGCAGACTAGTTGGGCACTGCAGACAAACTAGCAGGAACACATTGGACCCAGGAGGCCTCGAGTTGATGTGAACTCCAGAAAATGAGAGCCCAAAAAGCCAGAGCGCACATGTAATGAGTGCAGGTTCTCAGGGTCTCCTCCAGCTGATTTGCTGCAGCCTGCAGAGCTTTGGGACCAGGGAAACACGTCTCAGGAGTCTGACACATGGGGGATTTAGGCATCAGTAAACTGGGCTGGAGAAGCTGCGAGGATTCAAGCAGAGGGTTCGCCAACCGGGAACGGCTCTAATATGTATGCATGAAAGCCACAGTGCTGCAGGCGATGCTGTCAGTCCGTCCACAGCCTGAGTTTTATTACCACGCTTTGAATATTTCATTCAATAAAGTCTGTTGATGGCTCATCATGGTCTCGACTGCACACTCACGCCTTTTCAATTCACGATCAGTAGGATTTATTCAGCGTCTGCCACTGTGTCAGTTACAAAGCACAAGTGGGGTGACATCGGCTGCATCCAGAAGCAAAGATGTAAAAAACTTCTCTGCAACTTTTCTTTAAAAATGCTTCTGACGTTTGTTTCTGTAGCCTGGAAACTTTGTGTTGATCCAACACTCTTACAAGAGTCTGAAAACTTTTGTTCCCTTTTGTTCTACGTCACCGAAAACACACCAGCAGTGTACTTTCTGAGACACCGAGTGCTAAAGCTTCCTCCGGGCCTGAATACACGAAGGCATGTTGATTCTTCTTCTCTTTCATCTTTTGTCTACTTAGCTGCTATTATTCTTCTCTTAATGACTGTTTTGTTCTAACTGCTGATCTGTGATGGTTTTGCCGTGAGCAGAAACGTTTGCATGAGGAGAAACTCAGAGATTTGTACGTTTTACACGCTGACTTTAATTTAAACATTTCATGTGATTTTCCGCTCTCACATCCTGCACCTGTCAAAGATTTCTGCTCCGTCTGCAGAACGCAGCCAGAAACTCTCAAACAGATCTCTGCGACATCAACCGAGCAGATCGTCTATTGGAGCTGACTGTCTGCTAGCGCTACGCTAATATGCTAATGAGGCAGAGTGGGAAGATCAGCACTATCGCACATCTGAGGAGACAAAGATTAATTAGATCTGAAGACGGCACAGAGAGATACAAACAGGAGCGCGAGACAGAAACAGACAGATGTGAGAGCTAGTGTGTGTGTGTGTGTGTGTGTGTGTGTGTGTGTGTGTGTGTGTGTGTGTGTCAAAGCACTCAGATGAAAGTGTTGTAGCGTCTTACACTTAGAACAATTTCAGACATGTCAGATCATATGTCATGTGTCTGTGTTTGTGTTTATGTGCGCATGGAGTGGCGCATTTATTTGTCAGCGTGTGTTTGCAGCAAGCACACACACACACACACACACACACACACACACACACACACACACACACACACCCTGTGGCCCATATCAGCAGGTCGCCCTCCTCCAGCAGCAGATCCTGTCAGCTCTCTCCTGCTCTGAATCCGTCATTAAAGTTTAAAAGAAAAGTCAGAAACAGAAAACACCACTTTAGTTTAATGTCTGCAGGAAGCAGAAAGACTGTGATGTTGTTCAGCCAGCCGGTACGTTCGGT
Source organism: Semicossyphus pulcher (assembly GCF_022749685.1). Classification (NCBI taxonomy): domain Eukaryota; kingdom Metazoa; phylum Chordata; class Actinopteri; order Labriformes; family Labridae; genus Semicossyphus; species Semicossyphus pulcher. The sequence continues at coordinate 2,680,688 of NW_027211692.1, forward strand.
CCATCAGCCTTCTTCTAAAACAGGGCTGCACCATTCATCACCTTCATATCCAATATGTGATTTCAAAGAGTGCAATTTGTGCACAGAAAAGGCTGTTAATTACAGCCTACAGTATTTTCTTAATTGTGTTTTGAGACGTAAAAGCTTTAGCTGATGACTTGTAGTCCCACAGAGCTCAACAAGTTTGCTACAGAATGAACTACAGAACCCAGAAAACCTGTGCTCACAGACGGTAGGGTAACCTGCATTATAGCCAAAGACACTATACAAAGTGCTTCACACGAACAACAGTAAAACAATAAGGTGGCTCACTGAACCACGTAATAAAAATCATGCCAGACAGACGACATAATAACAAGGTACAATAAGCAGCACAATAATATGCACAGAACATTCACCATCGATGGGGTGAAACATGATTAACCTAATGCCTGCATGAACACGTTTTTTTAAAGACTCAACAGAATCAGTGGAACATATCGATGTAGGCAGGACACTCCAGAGGCGTAGTGCTTCAGTGTTTAGGTGTGTCCGTGGAACGGACAGCAGGTGAAGTGTGTTGGACCTTAGAGAACGGGCTGACGAGTATGGGTGGAAGAGTTCTGCCAAATATTCTGGGGCCTGACCGTGTAGGGCTCTGTTAGTGAGGGTGAGAATTTTAACTTGATCCTGTGAGCAACGGGGAGTGAAGAGATTTCAGTACGGGAGTGATGTGGGACCGTTTGTTTGATTTGGTGAGAAGTCCAGCGGCAGCATTTTGAATTGACTGTAGGCGATCGAGGGCGGACATGCTGAGTGAGGTAAAGAGGGCATTACAGTCGTCAGTGTGGGATGAGATGAGGTCGTGTATGAGCATCTCAAGCTCAGCTGTTGAGACTATAGTTCTTAGTTTACTTGGTAAATGGTAAAAACATGATCCTGTTAGCTGCTTATGCTGGCGTAAGGATATACTGTATATCCAGTACTTCACCCCTCAGGCCACAAACTGTCATCTTTTACTTTCTGATTGTGTAAAGATTAAACAGTGCGATCTACCTGTGTATTCGTAGCATATTTCTAACAGAGCCAGGCTTGCTGTTCCCTCCTGCCTCCAGTCTAAGCTAATGCTAAGCTATGCTAAGCTAGGCTAATCATGTCCAGACCAAGCGACATCATACATGGCTGAAAAATAAAGCCAACATCCAAAACTGGCTGCACCTATTGGCTCATAATCAGGGTTCAAAGTGACCTGGATGTGTGGCAGCTTTGAGTGACAGGTGAGGGCAGGTAGCTGTCCGCTAGGCTTCGCTTCGGCTACACGTCACTGAGCGTCTCAGTCCTGTTTTCAGACATCAGACACATTTTATGGCTTGCTGTGGTTCCTTGTGCTGATCCACCACCAATTCCACTATTTATTTTCATTTTGTTGTTGTTAAGGCTAATTATCACATTTACTGTATATATAGGCCATATCTGCCTTTTTAGCAAAGATCTTATACCTAACGAGCCCTGGGCCTAACAATTTAATGCTAATAACTAAGTGTTTGCAAACCTTCTCTTCAGCTCCACCCTCCTCTTCCAAACACGATCACTTCTGGAGCCAAGATGGCGACGACAAGATTCTCTCGAGGCTTCAAAACAGTTCACAGATCAATGATGTCGAAGTGGCTTAGTCTTTAATCAGCCATCAAAACAACCTTTCAAGGTGTTTTTAGGGAATGAGTTGTTTCTTATGCCATCAGGTTGCAGTACCAAACTACTAATGTGAATGCATGAACATGTCAAATATAGAACATGTTTGATAAATAGTCAGATTTTGTCTGTGTTGTTATATTAAATCCACTATCAGAACACATCCCGACTGAACCGGGGCGAACTATTCCAGAAATGTGAAAGTCACAGAGGAGTTATTTTAAGAGACGCAGAGGAGGAAAAACCTACAACTTGTGTTAAACAAAAGAGGATGAAAAGCTTCTCTGGTTCTGAAAACACGTCCTAATTTTTCAAAAGCCTGATATGTGGAATAAAAACAGTTCTTTTTTTTCAGGGCTTCCATTCCTTTTGTTGTTGAATATCCTCTGACGGGAGACACTCTGGCACCGAACACGCCATAAATTAACATTTGCTCTCCGCCTACATGGCCTCTGGCTGTTTCCCTCTTATCTGGTTTGGCCTCTTAACCGTCTCTCTCTCTGTCTCTCTCTCTCTCCTACTCAGTCTCACTTTCCCTGAGCCTCTCTCTCTCTCGCCTCTGCCCTCCTCTTTTCTCTTTCTATTCCATTTGGTCGAATAATAATACTTCTCATCTTTTCCACATGTGGGACCAATGTGGTGCGTGTCTGTTTGTGCATGTATTTACATGGGTTATAGGTCCTTCTCTTCTCTTCTTCTTTGGAGGAGTTTTTCACATTGCATTAATTGAGTCTCTATCATGACAACCGGCTCCATATTTCAGGAGACTAAATAGACTGTTCCATCTCCTATTTGAGTCAGAGATGATACCACAAGAACCAAAGCATTAAGTGAGTGAAGGTGAACAACAAAAAGAAGTACTCAGACAAAGCTTCTCGAAGATGTGGGAAAGGACAGGACAAAACTTCAACTGCAGCGTACACAATAATGAGTCTTACAGTGTGTTTGCTTTTAAATAAAGGCCGCAGACTGAGCTTTAATGCCCTGATGTGTGTTTTTACTGTGTGTGTGTGTGTGTGTGTGTGTGTGTGTGTGCGTGTGTGCGTGTGTGTGTGTGTGACTATAAAAGTGTCAGGTGCCTTTAGGTGATATTTGACTATAAATTAGATTTACACACTAGAGGTCTGTTTACTGTCCCTGTATGGTAGATTCTTTAAAAGCTGGATTTCCTCATTTGCACATCTAAGAAGTTTCGAAGCTGATTAAAGTCCTGAATGATCGCAGGATGTAAATTATGTCTCTACAACAAAGTTTGAAGTTACGAATGAGCTGCTTTGCTGCTTCCCACCAGCACAAAGAAACGTCCTCCAGGCTCACGCTCGGCCCGCTCCGCTTCAAACACTCCGGTTTGTTTGGGATGTTTTAAAAGGTTCGTGAGAGAATTCTTTTTAGAGGCAATGCGGAGGATGAAGTGGAGCCACTTTCAGCAATAAAATATGAAGTAAGGGAGAAATTAAAGCTAAATGTGGACTCTGTAAATATGAGTAATCATTGAAAGACTGACAGAGAACATGTTAAAGTCCTGATACAGCTTGAAGTCTCTATGGTCTGTTTTCTCCCACCCTCACCTGTCTTCCTTTTGACTCTGCTGTGTCCTGCAGGACAGGAGGAGCTTGATAAGGCACCAGGTCATAACTGAACCCCATTAACCTGTGCTGTATAGATCTCCTTTTGTTTGTGAGCAGCAGAGGAGGATGAAGAGCTGTGAGACCTTTTTACTCAACAAGCGAGATTCATTGAAATGTATCTGTTGCAGAAATATGGAATTGTAACCTGTCGAACCTCACCTGGTCTATGTCTTATGTGCCCTCTTTAAAAGGGTGCTTTTAGTATAATAAAAATAACATTTAATGTTGCTTTGTACTTCATGTGTTGTGTGTTTTTAAACCATTAAAAAGGTGACATTTCCACACAAGTTAGGTTCTTCAGTCCTCTGAGCATTTCAAGTCTGAAGTCTTATAAAAGCCAGTCAAAAGTGAAGTTTCAGGTGATGCATATGGAAGAACTTAAACCTGACAATGGAGAAAAATGTATTTTACATTTAGAAATGCTCGAAAAGTTGTTCCTGGAAGTCACAATCAGAACTGGGATTTATGACCAAACAGGTCTCACCATTAGTCCTGGTGCTTTGATGCTGAACAATAAAAAACAGCAGTGTTCCTTTTGAGAAAATATAAAACATATATTGTATAAAATATGCAGAAGACATCCTTTTTACATCAAAATAAAAGGACTGTCCTGTTTTTGTCGTAATGAGGAAGATGTTGTGGGCAAAACTTCACTGAGAGAAATCTGAGTCGTTTAAATGTGAGAGACTAAGAGGCACATTCACACCTACAGTCCGTTAGTTTGGTCCCATCAAAGACCAAGTTGTTACAAAGTTGCATTTTGCCTCCAGTTTGGTTTGTGTTCACACGGCAGCTTTTTACCTGCGGACCAAAAGTTTCGATGCACGAGGAAACTGCTCTCTGATTGGTCAGAATTTCCACTTGGGAAACCTTCCTGAAGTAAACAAAGAGAGAGAGAGAGCACACTGATCGATCACTCTCAACACGATCGCCGACTTTAATGTTTTGTTGTTGAGTCTTTTACTTGTAACCGACATTGTTCCACAGATCGATCAGTTCCATCTCCTTTAGTTTCTCACTGAACAGTTTGAACACCTCCGTGTTCTCGTACGTTTCCACAGGTGTTTGTGAAATTGTTTGGTCGCCCATATTTCTATTTCCTCGTCGCTCCCCCTCGTCTGTCCTCTGCTCATCTCACCTCTACTCATGTCAGCACCCGTAAACACAACAATGCATCGTGTCATGGTTTGTTTCCTGTATCTGGTCCTACTTTAAGTCCGTTTATGTCCTCACCAGAATCATAAGATGTGGCAAAGCAGCATTACTCACTGCTCAGTGATCATGTTTTGTTTGTTTTTTGTTATTTCAATTAGAGTCCGAGTCTCCCACGTTCAGCTCCTGCACTCGCACTGCATGGAGTCGGGAGTAATGAGGTCAAAGGTCAGGGTAACAAAGTGGTCAAATAAAATTCCTGAGAGGAAAACAAAAGAAAACAAAAGTTTTAAAAAGCATCTCAGGAAAGCGAATGAAAGCGATGAGAGAGAGAGAGCAAGAGAGAGAGAGAGGGAGCGAGAGCGAGAGAGAGAGCAAGAGAGAGAGAGAGAGGACGGCCGCTGCTGATTCAGAGCAGAAACTGTCAGGATGCATTTTGTGAAGATGTAAAATGATTCTGCTGCTGACATGTTTTGAAATATTCATCCAAAAGGTTTTCAGAGAGCAACAGATCTAAATCGATTCTGAAAGAAAATCAAGGTACTCGGCTTCTTTCATACGAGGCTGAAATGCCTTTATTTAGGTGTCAGACAGAAACAAGGACATTTAAAACCGTACACTCGCTCCTTTCAGCTCGAGAGGCTTCGGCTGTGTGTGTGTGTGTGTTTGTTGTGCCACATAAATACACACACTTTTATTTAGAGAAGGTAAAAACACACGTGTTTATTAAAGATGGATTAAAAAACGCTAAGCCTTCCGCTGAGCTCAGCTCGACTAATGCTGCGTTCTGGCAGAGCTCCATGTTTTTGTCATCGCGCTTTGACACTAAGAGAAATAAATGAGGTTTCTGCATGAATAAAGGACTGTTTTTGTTTGGATGGCTGTCTTTGTGCTGTGGATCGGAAATTATTCACAGCGGATTAAAACTAAGAGGGCATGACAGACAACTCGTGAAAGAACACGGAAACTTTCAATTACAGCAGAAAACAATAAAAGTGATGCTGAGTATTCAAGAAACTCCTGGTCCTGTCCTGTCACTTCAGTTACCCCGTCATCCTCAAGCTACTCACCTGTCCCCATCGTCACGTATCGGCCCTGTCGTGCTTCAGACTGGTGCCTACCTACCATAGACTGAAGTCTGACCTCTCGCATCGAACCACATCGTACTCACAGACTGTAAATTCTTGCAAAGACTGGATGTCACTTGCATGGTCACTGTTTTTCCCCATCATGCTTTGTTTGAGTTTATTTCCCATCATGCTTTGTTTGAGTTTATTTCCCATCATGCTTTGTTTGACTTTGTTTCCCATCGTGCTCTCTTTGGAAATGATCAAAAGCTCATAATGGATCAGAATCAGAAGAAGCTTTTGGCCTGCTCTCGTGTGCGCAGTGGTTTGTCTCATCTGTGGCTGTGACTTTAGGGTTCTTCAAACTATCATCAGTTCATGCTTAATTAAAGAAGTTTGAGTTAATGAACACATCAACGCCACAAAAGACCGACAAACACCCAGGACTGAGTGTTGATGTCGCACTGCAAGAGATGCAAAAGCTGCTCTGGCATCCCGTATCAGAAATGAGAGTGTTCAGGCTGAGATGCAGCTGAAGATATGAAATTAATCTGCATGTTTGTGGAACAGACGTGTGAACACGCAAGTAAACAAATCATTCCAACAGCAGCGCACTCATTCTCTGAATGAGCCGAAATCAATCAACATCTAACCGCCAACTGTGTCATGGCAGAATCAGCTTCCTCTCTCTTCTCCTTGTCGCTTGTTATTCTCAGCCCAGCGTATTTAAGAGCAGCGTCCTCTTTGGATGATCTTTATCTGAAGAGTGTAACCACCGTTCATTGCCAATGCGAGGATGAACGTTAAAGTCAAAGTATCGACAATAAAAAGGATGTTTTTCTTATCTTTAACAAATGTCAAGCCTCTTTCCCACTGGTCAAAAAACCCACTGGCTTTTTTGCTTGGGAAAGGTTCAGACCCGGGTCAAATGACTCTGCAGTAGACCCAAGTAATTATCTCCTCGGCTCCGATCAGCACTGATGGGAACACAAAACCCGTGTCGACACGCTAATCTCCGCCCCCTTTCCGGCGCGATGCTATGCTCCGTCGGTAACTTCTGCGCCTCCTCGTCAGCTCAGCTACAAATTGCGCCAGTCTCCGTCCGAGCAGCGCTCGAACATCGTTCCAAATTTGTCAGCGCCGAATTTGATAAACAGACTGAATGAGTAATAGATACAATAAAGACCTAACCACCGTAACATCTTCACTGTTTACTAACCCTGTCTACAGACGGTGACGCAGCAGAAAAGAGACCGACAGGAGGATACTTCACTGGCAATGGGAAAAGAGACAATCGGCATTCATTCGCGGGTCTCCCCGGGTCTGAAAAACCTGCATCAACGCACTTCTTTTGGTGGGAAAGGTATAGTCAACTAACCTTGAGCAATAATTCAGTCTTTGCCTGTTTGCCACAACCCTTCTCTAAACTGGAAGAAATACTGAAACAAACTTTGGCATGGACAGAAAAAAAGTCCAAAACATCAATGAATGTAATCTGGGGATTAATCCAGGATCAATAATCTTACTGTCTCTTCCTCACCCTCTCTCCATCCTTCCTTTCTCCATTCTTCCTTCCTTCCCTTTTCACTTCATCACTTGGGGTCCTAATCCCTTCCTTCCCTACTTCCTCTTAACTTATTCTCTCCACCTTTCCTTCCTTCCTTCATTTCTCTGCCCCCACTCGCTGCTTCTCTTCCTCGATGTGTCAATACTGAGAGTGTTTGCTTTCTCCTGCAGACTCCTCCTGTCAGTCTGCTTGTACAAACCCCAGGGAGAGGGACTGGATTAATAACAACCTGCTTCAGCCTGTCGTCTCCTGGAGGACAGAGAAGGAGAGGGAGGGAGGGAGGGAGGGAGGGAGTGGGAGCACAGACGATGTGGAAGAAAGAGAAGAGAGAGGGACGAGAGGAAGAAGTAGGAGCATATGGATCTGATAAAGGGGGACGTAGAGAAAGAGAAGGAAGAAGAAGGAAATATGGAGAGAGGGGTTAAAGGATGCAGGGTGGAGTTGTATTAAGTGATGCAGAAGGAGGGAGGGATGGAGAGAGGCGTCAGGAGGCCTGGGAGGAGGAGATCTCCGGTGGGAACAACCTGGTGGAGTGTTAATTAGAAAATTATTTTCTCCTCCCTCTCTTCATTAGCACCCTGGCCTGCCTCCTCCTCTTTCCTGTCCCTCCACGTCTCCTTCTCCCCTCCACATCTCCATCCTCCTGTCTTTTAATTAACCTCCTTTTCATTAATGGAAATCTCACCTTCACTTCACTCTAACATTCACACAGGCTTCATCGCCAGGCACGAACTCAGAAAGCAGAAATACGTCTTTTTTCCTCTCCCGGTGAGTCAGACCTGATCTCATCACTGCTGCTCGAACATGAGAAACCATCACTCGATTAAAGGGAGAGATCTGCCCAGGGACCACCTGTTTAGCTCCACTAATGACTCATTATACAGCCGGCCCATGAGATGCTCTCTCTGTTGATAGGTCCTTAATTAGAAAAAAAAAAATCTGTAGAGAAGATAAAGTGCATTTTACATGCAGGGATTAACAACTCCCATTGGGCCGCAAGGGGATCCGTGTGGTCCAACCTCTGAAACTACCACACGATGAGCTTAGAAACACTGGCATCAGACCAGTACGAGTCACAGTTAGGAAGTCGGAAATTTCTACTGGTAACTTCTCAAGTACCCAGTTGTCTGGAGCGCAGAATAAACACACAGGGGAAGACGGCTGATGAGGGACAGGTGAAAGTGATCGGGGCGATGACAGACGGGAAACACTACAGGACAGGAAGTGAATCTTGGGAGAGGTCGGATTAATAAAGAGAGTTACAAATTAATTCAATCTCTTTTTAATGTCCCTAAAAAACTGTTCACAATCAGATCCATGACGATTCCACTTCCTGTATGTTGTATTTTAAGTAGCCTGGTGTATTTTGGTTCTCTCTCTCTGGTTGAATGCTTTCCACAGGAGGAGTAACACACCTGTGTGCAATGTGGTAAGAAGACTCCAGGTGAGAGCACACCTGTGGAGGATCCTCATCAGTGATTTATATAAGCTGAGTGCTTTCTGCTCCCAGAAGCTCCTTCAACAGTTATACCTATAAATTCTTTTACTTTTACTTTTGACTACAGCTCTCTAAAACTACGACCGGCCTCCCTGTACAGAACAAAAGAGCTTTGTTAAACTTCTGAACCCTGCTTACTGATGTTGAGAAAAGTTCTGAGTGAAGTTCGGTTATATTTATGGGATCAGATGTTACAAAAGTGTCCTCAAATAAAGAAATGGAAACAATAAGCTCTAAATAGCGTGTTGTAACGAAGGACCCAACTCTTTACCTTCAAACATTTAGACGACAACACAAACAATAAAGCATTAACACACCAACAACAAAGGCTTCACCACAACGTCGTCTTCTGGTTGGATGAACAGGAGAGCGTCAAAAACTCAGCTTGTTCATGATCCAAAATATCATGGGAGAATAAAAAAACACAGCAGCATAAATCTTAATTTGAACCCCTCCTGAACTCTAATCTCATGCTGTGTCTGTGACAGGTGGCTGATTTAAAGTGAAAACCTGCTCCTCCTTTCTCATGTTCAGAAGGTTAAACAAAAACACGAATCTTTGGGAGGAATTATTCAGCAAAGCATGTGTAAACACACACACGCCCCTTATCGTACAGTGGTGTGTGTTTGAGGCAGTGTGTCTGTGAAGCCTGTCATTGAGGAAGAATTTTAAAGCCTCCGTTAGTTAGTGTGCTCGGTGCAGTCCACTATCCATCCATCCATTATCTTCCACTTATCCGGGGTCGGGTCGCGGTGGCAGCAGGCTCAGCAAGGTGACCCAGACGTCCCTCTCCCCAGCAACTTTTTCCAGTTCCTCCTGGGGGATTCCAAGGCGTTCCCAGGCCAGGCGGGATATATAATCCCTCCAGCGAACTCTGGGTCTCCTCCCAGTTGGACGTGCCCGGAAAACCTCCACAGGGAGGCGCCCATGAGGCATCCTAACCAGATGCCCGAACCACCAACTGGCTCCTTTCGATGCAAAGGAGAAGTGGCTCCGAGCTCCCTCCGGATGTCCGAACTCCTTACCCTCTCTCATTTCGACCGCTTGTACCCGCGATCTAATTTTTCGGTCACTACCCAAAGTTCCTGATCACAGGTGAGGGTTGGCACGTAGATCGACTGGTACATCGAAAGCTTTGCCTTCAGGCTCAGCTCCGTCTTCACCACGAGGGTGCGGTACAACGCCCGCATGATGCTGCAGTAAAGCAGTCCACTAGTGTAAACTCATTCTAAAGACACATTCTCCATTTCACAACTGCGACCTGATCAGTAACAAACTCGCTCCTTTATCAAACGTGCCTTTCAACATTGTCAAAAATCAACGACCTTGATGACAGGGAGGTTCCTGTGGATTAGAAATGTGTAGGAATAAAAAGCACACTTTAAAACACAGTGGTTCAACAAGCAGCTTACCTACACTCACAGTAAAATCCTGACACGGCATGCGGCTTCCCAGCTTCACACGCGGCTTCATGTTGTTGGCCTTGCAAAGCAACTAAATGTAAGGTTGCTGCTGGTGTCTGATGAACCTCAACTGTCAACAGTTTCAAACATGGTTCTGTTAAAGCCAGCGTCATCGTATTTGGAGTGCGATAACTTAGATGTCATGAACTGATGTGCTGCTATGTGAAATGTATTCTCTGCAATCGCTGTGCCACACACCCATTAACATTATTTTCCTCCACTCAACAGCGACCACAGTCTGATCTCATGTTTGTGCCAAAGCCAAATACGAATAGTCATGAACTGACCCGGGCCACTTTGTCTCAGCACTGGTGACAATTATGGTCACAGTCTTTTGTGAATTAAATAATCAGTGTCATTTTCCACTTGATGTGTTGTGATGGGAGTATGAGTGCCGTCCATTGCACCGAGCACTTCGGGGAAACCTATGACAGAGGTAGGATTCATTTAATATACAACGAGATACTTTATTTATCCCTGCTACACAAACTCAGGCCCGAAATACACACATGCACAAACATCCACGGACATGCACTAATGGGGAGATGTCAGAGTGAGGGGGCAACAAATGGACATGCGCCCCGAGCAGAGGGGGATTCGATGCCTTGCTCAAGGACACCTCGACTAAGGCACGATCCACGTTGTGTATTGCACTGCAGACTGTGTTTTTGCTGTGGTTCTCTGCGCCGCAAACTGCATACATACATGTACCTGTGGCAAAGAACCTCAGGCAATGACTGTCAGAGCATGGCTCCTGCGTATTGCACTTGCAACATATGGTTCTAAGATCCCGTAGAGATAGACGAATCCCTCTTACAATCTGTATCATTCGTACAAAACATCATCACTAAAAGCCGAAGGGTTTTGACGGTCCCTGAGCACTCTTGCCCTTCTTGAAGATCTGTTCATGATCCGACCTCCGCACTCCTCTGGGTCTTCCAAAAACAATAATGCCATCTTCCTAGTGAATTGATTGGTCAGTAGGCAGTCCTTTTTATACCTGAACCTAACCTGCTCCGGTGCAGGTTAGGTGTGCAGCATCAGTTAATCTACCGCGGTAATTGAACCACCTTTATTGTACAGAAAACCCTGAATGCAAAGTTACTTTGCAAGTCCTGCTTCTTCCTACAGGTTACAAGTAAAATGCTTATCGCTGAATTACTGCTCAACACACGTGAACAACTCTTTCCTTCACTTTAGCTTGGTTCTATTTTTTAATCAATGTTGTTCTGTTGAAGCTTAATTAACACAACAAAGAGATGCGGCGTCCTCTGATGCCACCACCCTGAGGACAGGTACCTGAACACACCTCTGAAATGAAACTGAAAGATTTATCATTGTCTGCTGGAGCTGTGTTGAGAGGAGAAACATCCCGATACATTTCAGCGGGGTGATGTTTGGACCCTCCCAGTTCAGCCTGATTCACCCCCAAAATCTGCCCTGGAGGAGATGCAGTGACGAAGGCAGGCCACGGTCGATGCCATTAAATTAGTAACACATGCATCTCCTGCTCCCGACATACTGACTTTTTTTTTTAAAACAAATTTCTTGTTATTCTTGTTTAATCTCTTTATTGAGCTCCACAACAGTCATCTTCTAGCCTTGTTAGTTTCATGTGTGAGTGTCTTAGCTCCCGGCACTGTCTTGTTGACCTCGATTAAGCCTGTGAAAGGCTGCTGCTGCCATTGGATGAACACACACACACACACACACACACACACACACACACATATACACACATATACACACATATACACACACACACACACACAGTCTGCAGTAAACGTGACCTCCTTGTTAACCCCGAACATTTCTCTCATAATAAACGAACAGTGTTTCTCAGGGGTCATGGAGTCATGCTCCTTTCTCATTTTCATGCTCATTTCATTATTTATTTCTCCATTATTTTGCACATTCTCAGCGGCCAGCCCAGTAAAGCAAAGATCTGTTACGCTGGGATTCAGTTAGTTAGTGCTCAGAACAAAAGAAAACTTTCTAATGTGAATCCTAAAAACTTGGAATAACATTTCAAAAGATCCCCTGGAAACATTTTCGAGTGTTGCTTTAAATAACATCAAAAAGGAAGCTCACGAAACGCCGAGCTTTTTAATGAAGCACTTGCAAATATTTCATGAGCAGCCCACATGAATGCTTCCCCGTACCAACCTAAGTTTCCTCAGGTTTCGCCTGTGAAATGTTATTAACTGATGCTTCTTGTAACTTAAAAATATCCTAGAAGGCGAGTGGCTCCTTGTGTTCGCGTGATGCCTTTCAGTGAGTGTGCTTGTGTGCGGGTCTCTTTATCAACACAGAACTGAGTGTTCTCATCTGTGGTGGGATGAAATGACATTAAGCACAGCAGCAGAGTCTGAACTTTTAACAGACCGGGTGTTTGTTGAGATGTCGAGTGCAATGATCCCGCTGTCACTGTTGTTTCGAGGTCGCCGGTTCCCAACAGGTGATTCACTGGAGCCGATGACCGCCCTTTGCTCCGTGAGAGGAAGTGAAGCTCCATGATAAGAAAACAAGCCAGTCGACAGCCTGAAGCAGCAGAAAGCGTTGTCACCGAGCAGCCAGTGGGACAGCACGGCGCTGACCAACACAAAAATAACTCAACCGCTGTGGTTAAGACAAAACAGAGGAGGGGAAAAGGGACATATTGGGGACACAGAGCGCAGCTGCCATTTCGCAGCAGCAGGAAAGAAGTTAAACATGTTTACAAAGCGAGTGTTTCTTTTCTCATGAGGCAGAAATCAAGTGCTGCTCACTTGTTTGAAGCCGTCCAGATGGATATGAACACCATGCAGCTCGTAACAACATTTACAAAGTGACGATGACCCCAAACGGGAACGTAATTAAAACTATAATACGGGTTATGTTTGTGCGGCTGCCAGTGTGTGTGGCACGTAGTGAACCCACACGTGCAGAAGACGTCTTCACCATCCACTAATGAGTCCATCTTGGATGAAGATACGTCATGTGACTACGTTTCTGCCAGGTTTTTCTGGCTCCAATCCTCAACGTCTCACACACACTCAGATATGAGAAAAACACACTCACAGAAAAGCAGCATGCTCCACTTAGAAGAGCCTGTTACGCTCAGGGACTGAAATAAACCGCACAAAGACCCCTGTAACCCTCTATTAATGGGTTTTTATTTTCCCGATGTTATGCAAACTGTGTATTTTTCATGTATTTTATCTTCATTTTCAGAATCAGGTTTATGTCGGTGTACACATTTCGGTGTAAAACAGAAGAAACTGTTCCTGTGTCGGGAGGTTTTGGTCCTGATGGAGCGCAGCCTCTTGCCAGAGGGGAGGGTCTCAGAGAGACTGTGTCCGGGGTGAGAGGGGTCAGCCACAATCTTACCTGCACGCCTCAGGGTCCTGGAGGTGTACAGGTCGTGGAGAGATGGCAGATTGCAGCCAAGACGGTGATGGAGTATGGTGCAGGGAAGGCTGTTCATTAGCTTCCCGGGCTGGTGACTAGCACGCCGAAGCTAGCAACCCAATGGATCGGTTACTGGATAGCCTGGTCATTAGCTTTCGAGGCTCGAATGAATAGGCGGCTTGTCATTTACCACCGCCGGCCTCTCAGTGACCTGCGATGGCTTATCATTGGCCAGATCAGTAGCTGGCTTCGGCAAAGGATATAGCCTCCTTCGGCCTCTCAATAGTCTTAATTTTGTCCTTTTCCATGCGCCATAATGACGCAGGTGAGGATGGACTCAGTAATGGCGGTGTAGAAGTGCACCATCATTGTCTTTGGCAGGTTGAACTTCTTCATCCTCTGCTGTCCCTTTTTGATGAGGGACCCGATGTTCAGCTCCCACCTGAGGCTGATGATGGTCCCCAGGAAGCGGAAAGACTCCACTGATGGTGATGGGGGCGGGTGTGGCTGCGTTCCTCTCCACGGTCTTCAGAGCATCAAGCTCGAAGTTGCTCTCGCCACACCAGGTCACCAGATGGTCAATCTCTTTGAATTTTTCACCTTATTATTGTGACACTCTATGTTTTAATGCCACTTCTATCTGTTTTCATTTGCATTTTTCCCTCCTTTAAAGCACTTGAGCTTCTTTTTTGAATGAAAGGTGCCATAAAAGTTAATTATTTCCAATCACAGCTGCACGCGTGGATAAATACAAATAGATGACACGTCTCAGTCAGAGGTCAAATGAGACGTGCAAAAATCTGCCTGACAAATAAGAATCAATCCTATCAACAGGCCTTATAATACTTAACAGGCTGATGCACACGCCTTCTGTCTGTCACACACTCTGTAGATGAAGACAAACATCACTTTACACAGGACAAGACATGTCAGTGAGAGTCTGATTAGTTCTTAATAGAGTCATAGCTGTTTGTGATCATTTACATGTTCTTCTGTCTTCACTGTGCTTCTATTTCTGGGTGTTATTTTACAAAGACTGCCACTTACAATTACACTGAACTGCATCAGACTGTGGATTAAAATTAACCGCTATCTCAGCTAACAAACGACTCCCTAAATTAGAAGATGGGAATGTGACAGTTTGGCATGTTTTGAGGGATTATTTCCTGACAGACTCTCGCTGCACGACTACATAGATGAAGAAATTAAAATAAATAAATAATGAGTTTTCTCCTCGCTGGCAGACGAATCCCTTCCTGTCACATCCAGACACATTAATCCACTTTTCATCACAACACTGACACACGCAACCTGCTCATCATGCGAGCGCCGCGGAGACGAAGCGACTTCCAGAGACGCACGTGGGGACGTTTGAGTACAACATTGATGATATAATGATGTGCTTCAAAACCACATGTTCACATCTGATTATCTGTGTTTGTGCAGCTCATTATCAGCGCGTCAGCTCATCCTCAATGTGTCGCGCTGCTAAATGTCATCAGCACAGGATCGCCCAAACAGCTCTTTGAAAATAAAAACATTTCTAAAGTTATTACTAATAAACTTATTTTCAAAGCCTGATTCATGCATGAAGTGCAACACTAAGTTTATAACTGAAGGATGAACTTTTGGAGCGGCTGACGATGGAAAATGTTGCCTCAAAGTGCAGCAACAGACACAGAGGTTCTCAGTTACGTGATGTATTATTATTAGGTCGTCAAGTGTTGCCAGCATCCATAAGAAACATTACTTCAAACTATTTTTTAATGCAAATTGTTGTGAGCTAACAGTTTTAGGTCATAGCCATCATTCATATTGTCATCATTAACCTAGCACTCACCAAGATATGTTTCAAAATCTGCACTCTGACATTGTTAAAAATTAAGCACGATGGGGTCGAGAAACTCGAGCAGTCAGACGGTCAGACAGGTCAGGAACAACTCTCCCAGGACAGATGTCAGGTGTACAGAGTAAAATAACATCAGTAATATTATTATCAACACTGTCTGTTACTACAGTTGTGAGCTTGTGCAGAGTTTCTTTTGTAATGCAGGACTATTACAGATGTTTCAGGGGGGTACACTACGCAGCAGGTTTTGCAGTTATCGAGGCAACTTCAGGGTTAACTCCGAGTTTTCAAGTGGTTCACTTCTTAACGGGGTAGATCACCATGGTAACTTATACTGAACACCTAACCTGCTCCGGAGCAGGTTATGTCGAAGATAAGAGATCGACCTGAACCAAGCACCAGCAAATGACCAATCAGGTCTCTTGATTCAGGAGCTCTGTGAGCTGATGGTGAGAGGGAGGAGGGACAGAGAGCGGTCAAACACTTCCTGTTTACCGTCTGATTCATCGAGCTTCACTGATGATCAACAGAGACTGATAAAAACAACAAAGCCTGAAGTGCTTTTGTCCTTATAAGGTTTGAAAGTAAGCATTCTGCTTTAAATTGTGGTTTTATAATTATTTTAATTTGCGCCATAGTTTGACACGGCCGAGAGAAAAAGAATAAGTCTGTCACTAATGCAACAAAAACACATCTGTGCAACGATGTAATCTAATGTAACACACAAGTGTTATAATAAATATATCACGCTCTAATGATGGAGCAGTGATATTATTATGTTTGCACATTCACAGTTGTAAAATATGTCGATCAGCTGACGCTGCAGACTCCGCCCCCTATATGTGAACGTGCTCATAGAAACTCTGGGTTGACTTATCAAGTTGATAACCGGCGTCGTGTGACCGATCAGCGCGATCTCCTTTGTCAGGTTAAGTGAACGCTTCGTAAGTGTTCTTCACCACTCCTCATGAAGTGATCCACTTTTACAGAATGTATCTCTATTAAAGCTGGGATAAAACAAGAGTCTCTTTCTGTCACTCAGGTGAGGGTGTGTATGATGAGGCCTCATTTCTCCTGCAAGCCATATTGACTTCCTGTTCGTGCTCCCTGACACTCCCCATCAGGGGCCTTACGTGTGCTGAAACACAATAATCAACATTTCATGACTGTTGCTTCATAAAACATGCAGCGCTCAGATGTGCTGCCGTCTCTCAACTCTCTCCTGAACAAGTTTGAACAAAGGAAACTGTGCTTACACTGATCTGAGTGAGCTGATTGTCCACGGGACATCTGAAACAAACTTAAGAAGTCATGAGCCGATGTTGTGTTCCTGCTTCAGTGCTTCAAGGAGTTAATGTCACCGAGTAATTATCTCTTTCTCGTTAGAGCAGGTTTACAGGGGAGTCTTCTAAGATCGCGGCTCATAAATGAACCAGACAGCGGTAACATTTTTTGATTAGACTGGAGAGGTAATGATTATTTGGAAGATAATGACTGACAGCAAAGTTTTTCATGCTTCGGGAATTTGAGAGAAGTTTTACAGGGTGTTCTGATACTTATTTCTGCACATCGTTTTTGGCTAAACTGTCTAAAAGAAAATGTTGTTTTTTAACTTTGGTTTTATTTTGGTAGCTTTGGATATAGCCTGTGTCGGTGTTATCATAACCGACCTCTTTTTAACAAAGTTCCAGGATGTCTGCTTTTCGGCTGATGTAAGTAATAGAACTGATGGTTGCAGCTGCTTAAAGGGGGTCTTCTAGTATTTTTAAACCTGGGCCTCACAAACATATTTTACAGATTTGGGGGAGTAAATGACCCATGCTTCAGTAGATTACTTCAGAAAGCAAACAGGCTGTAATAGCTGCAACGTAATCCCTGTGGTAAAATGCACCCAATCAAGATATGTCTTCTAAAAGTGCTTGTTTTTTTCTGGACAGGTTCAGAGTGATGACATCATGGACAGAATCCTTACAGAGACTTTTTTCTGAAGGTAAGGTCCCTTTTTTTTTTCATATCGCTCTCACCAGACTCCATTGAAAAAACAATCATTTTATCTCGCAGAACATTGAAGTCTGCCTCGATTGGTTAGTTTGTTATTGTACGACTTTGATGTGTTTTAAAGTAAGAGACAGCAGCGACTCGAGTGATGACTGAGGAACGTCACAACTTCAAAATGTGACATTTGAAACAGGAATTTTATAAAGGCAGATGCTGTTTACACCCAGGCTGTATGTGTGTACTGTA
The DNA here is from genome assembly GCF_022749685.1 of Semicossyphus pulcher. Classification (NCBI taxonomy): domain Eukaryota; kingdom Metazoa; phylum Chordata; class Actinopteri; order Labriformes; family Labridae; genus Semicossyphus; species Semicossyphus pulcher. The sequence goes on from NW_027211692.1 coordinate 2,698,217, forward strand.
TGTATCGGCCTATTTTAATAAATGTATAATAAAGTGCCTGAACTGAAGAGTATATTTGCATGCGAGTGTAAATAGGCACTTTGTAAACACGCTTTGATTTGGGCAAGGTAATGGCTTTATTCATTTAGTTCAGGTTTATTGCGACAGCCTCTGTGTGTATGTGTGTCACTAATACTAAAAACACACAGAATGCTACACCACTATTAGTTCTACCTATTATAAGTCAGTCAGGGGAACAGCTGCCGTGAGACTATTTTCACCCGGGTGCAAACGGACACTCGGTGTTAAACTGCTGCTATTATCCCCTAAATTTAGACATGATAACTTGTACATTTGATGCCTGAGGGGGTCTTCTGGAAATGTGCATGTCCAAGTGCATCATTTATTCTTGTCATAGCATAAAACAGAATATAAAGAGAGGTAATAACGAGAGAAGACAAACACAAAGCACTACAGAACAAACCCAGAGAGATTAAATGAAATCAGAGGAGTGAATAACTTCTCCACAGATGACATTAGCAGTTAACCCACAATGCAACAGTGATGTTCCTTTAGCCAAAGAGCCGCAGGGCTACTGTGCTTGAACCAAACCATCTGTCACAACACAACCTTGCTGGCTAACAAGTTAGCTAGCTTTTAAAAACCATATGTCACACTGGCTCTTTCCAGCTCACTCTAAGGCTATCATTGATCAACCATGTGTCCTGTAAATGAATCCATTAACTCAGCATCATCATCTCACATTATCCCCGTGAATAAATCCTCATAGTCCAGAACTCTCTCACTTACACCCCTCATTGGACTCGACCTCTGGCTAAATTCACTGTTATGTGTTTGGACGGCAGCCTGTGTTTAGCGTGTTCATTAGAAGATCGGAGCTTCAAGCGACCAGAATAACATCTGACGCTGAACACGGTTCACTCATTTGGTGAACTCAGCTCTCCTGACCAGATTAGGGGCAAATAATTGTGTCATATCCTTTTTGAGTGACCTCCCACGAGGCTAGCATTTAGCAGCCATGTGTCAGTTACGTCACTTCATTGCTAAACTGTGCTGTCATTTAGTCAGCTGAAACGTGTCTCAGCAACATGACGCTCATTTATCAGAGAAACTAAATGATGGAAGTCAAGTGGTGCTACTTTGTTTGACTTCCTGAAAAGCTCCAGATCAGCTGACGGCGAGAGGGCCGACTCATTAGTCCAACAAGAATCACATCACATTCATCCATGTCATTGAGCATCCATCTTTGTCCTAAAACTGTCAGAGCCACTTCAACAAGACAGACCGAAAACACTTCACTCAGTTCACTGTTTGCACTTTTACCTACGAGAAGTAAGGCACTATAATTTGTATATAAGAATCATGAGCCAATATGGAGGTCCTACCTCAGGCAGAGAGAGAGACAAAGAACAATATAGTCTGTTTGGTGAGACAGGTGAGGGTCGTGGAGGGTCAGACAAAACTAAACCCAGAAGAGCCGCGTTGAGTCCTGCGTGACACGAAAAGTTCACCTTTAGGGTAATAGATTTACCCAAGTAATGATTCTTGCTTTAACTCAGCCAGAGGTTAGTTTCACTTCGAAAAAATGTTATAAAAGAAGCAAACGGACCCTGAAAGAGACTCAATCTGTACCTCATGTGCTGTATAAGACACAAAACAAGGGTCGGGAGAAAGCGCCGGTATTTGAGGAGAGGGGATGAGAATGTGTTTAACATGCCTGTTAATGTAAATCTTTAGCCTCTTTCACACATGCACTACACTCCTGAACATTTCCTAATTTTACCCAGGTGGGCTGCATGAACGCAAACGGACGATTTTCTGACCCCGACATTATTCTTTCTTTCTAGTATCGTGTTGGGAGAAAGTCCGGGTCGGCCGATGTGTGAACGCAGCAGGAAATACTCAGGAACATTCATGGCGAGCGAGTGATGGGGGGAGGAAGGGGGCGGGGTTGCTTTTACATTCCTACTGGCATGTAAAAGCAACAATAGCTTCCATGTCATGTGATCCACTGTCCTCAGATCAATGTCAGATGAACTTACAACTTTCTGACTTTCCTACCCGTGTGGCAGACACTAAAATATACCATGCCTTATCCTTACTTAAGATCTGTTTGGCAGCACAGCTCTGGACTTTACGGGGTTATATTTTTGTGACACCTCTATATTAAATGTAAACCCATTGATTTGGTGACATCGGGTTTATGTTGGACTACAACTTGTTTCACCAGGATGTAAACTCATTGCAGGTCCAAACAACAGGTTAGAATATAATCAAACAGCAGCTTAATGTGAAATGTTTAAAAATATTTCACGTTTCACGTCTCTTTCAGTTTAAACACAGATGTCATTTGATCTGCCTAAAATAAATCAGTGTAATTGGCCTCGGCCTCAGGCACCGAGACACCGAGCAGAGACATAAACACTGATTTCCCTGCACACACTGGATAAATCTGATCAGAGACTTTTCAGTCGCATGTTCACTCCTGTAACCTCTGAGGTCATCGCACTGAGACGTTGGAACATCGCTGTCCTGGTCAGTGAGGCAAAGAGTCGTCAGACGGTAGCCCGGCCCTGCCCACTGAGACTAGAGGGGAACGGACTGTCTGTCACATCGCTGTCCTGTGCAAAGAGAAGAAAGACGTCTGCGCGGTGAGGCAGAGCGGAGGCCATCACACCGCAGGGACGGGCTTCTCGTTAGGTCAGCTCATTAGAGCTCCTCGTTAGGACACGTCCTGCGCCATTAATTTGGGCAGCTGGCCAGACAGAGATAAATGGAGGAAGTTAGCGTGGTTAGAGGAAGGGATGGTTTCTCTCTAAATCTATTACAAATCTGCGTGTGTGTGTGTGTGTGTGTGTGTGTGTGTGTGTGTGTGTGTGTGTGTGTGTGTGTGTGTGTGTGTGTACACATTCTGTCTCACAAACTGAAGACCTCATTCTAGGCCCCATTAGGTGAGACCTGGTGGCAAAGATGAGAGAGAAGAAGAAGTGAGGGAGGAAGACGGATAATCAGACACATTAAGCCACTTTTACCTTTCGATCAGACACCTGATGAAAAACATTCCTGCTGTCGAGCTTTATTAACATAATCTGATCACAATTGAGTTGCGTCCTCGTAAGAAATCGTAATTTATTTCGAATCCTTTCAGTTTCGTTCTCTTTGGCAGCACCTATGGTGATAAATGGGAGCACACTTCCCAGATATCCAGACAGTGCTGCATGTGTGACGTCCACGGTCGGCTCCGGTTGTAACTCTTGATTTTCCTGGCTGACGGTCGCTTTCCTTTTCAGACTGTTTGCTTCATCTGAGCGTCGAGTTTGTTTCTTCTTCTTTGGATTTTCACTTCTTGTTGAAGTTGTATCTGTAGTCATCCATCTTTTCTTTGTTTGTTCAGCCATAGTAGATTACTGTTTACTCGCAACACGTGCAGAGAGCGGAAAAGCAGCCGCTTAGCTCCGCCTACCCTCTCTGGCAGACCAACCACTGCTGGCTGATGGAAAACGCGTCACTAACTGGGCGCCGCTTGGGATTTTTTTCCACGAATGTCGCCACAGACACCCAGTCTGGAATAATACTATATACTGTAAATGCAAAGGCTTTCATCAGTGGGCCATAGGCTCAGTCACCATTGTGTTACTTGATTCGGTGACAGATAGAGACTTAACAGACATTTATTTACATGAAAATCTTTGAGATTATATCTTAAAGTTAACACCAGCCAACAATCCACCCAAACAAAGCTGAAAGCAGGGCTGCTTTCCTGAGCTCATGAAACATGGACTTTTTCCGTTGATACATCTCAAACTTTCTGTACATTAACTTAATAATTCTTCAGACTTTTACTAAAGTAAGGTTTTGTTGTAGAGACAATAGAGACAATAGGCTCTATTAGAGTGACTTGTAGTATTGTCACAGTATGGTAGTTAAAGCTGCGCTGGGGAACTTTTGTTCAAACTGTTTCAACAGTTAAAAATCCTGACAGTTGTTTTTTAAGTAAAGGACCGTACCATAGTTCCCCGACCACAGGGTATCAGTGAAGATAATCTGGCTAATAATTATATTCTGACTGCTCATGTTTATTTGTTGGATGCCATATACTCACATCTTTGTAATTATTTTAGGTAAGAAAAACATTAATATACAGTTTAGTAATGAAGGCCAAAACTACCATAAGAATTATTTTTTAAGTACAAATTTCCCCCAAAAAAGCAAACCAATATAATCCAGCTGGTCTTGAGATGAAGCAGAAAAATTTACTCATCTACTTCAGAAACTTTAAGTCAGGTAATTATCAGCATAAGAGAGGAAAGAGAGTCTTCATGTCGCTCCCGACAGTAAACCTTCCAGCTGAGCCACGGAGCACCTGCAGCAGCTTAAATCAGATGAAGTGATCCTGTTTTTATTTAACTTGCTGTACCCCCGTGGAAATGTCACCTGGATAATGAGCATTTTACAGAAAGTAGACTGGGGACGTCTGCCCTCAGAGAAGGTGAGAGACTGACGATCTAGACTGGAGGGTGGCAGCGGAGGAGAGCGAGTGAAGACGGACACTCTTTTCTGTTTTTTAATATACTAACCTAAAAACTAAAAACTGCTTCATGCTCTTGGATGTCTTTCCTGACTTAAATGGGTTCAAGGTTTAAAGTGGCAAAAAGATAAATCATGGAGGGAATCATCATGAATAGCAACGATCAAAGGAGCTGCCGTCTTTACCTCCTCTTACCTCCAACCTGATCTTACACATCATTGCTGCCAATAACCCGCCCAATTCAGGACAGTTCACCCTCAGGACAGGGGAAGAGGAACGATGTATCCTCATGCATTGGTTTGTAAGATGGAAATCTGGAAATGTTCTGGAAGCAGTCTCAGCAGTGTGAGTACCTTTCTAGTAAACCGCTTGACGCACGCCAAAGTCATCACATACTTCAGTTACACTCTTCAGAGATATCGGTTTGCTTCTTCAATTTACTGCTCACATATATTTGCATTCAGCTAAAACATCAACCTAACCGAACATTTAGCCACTGCTACCTGCGACCAAAAATCTGTTTGCCATCCCAGACATTCAACACACCTGGCTGCATTTCCCCCTCCATGGCATAAAACTGCCTCCTGGTGTACAAAAAGTGCATTACAACAACAATAAACAGGTAAGTAGCTCTTACAAGAAGATTCCTGAATAAAGATGAAACAACCAAGTGCAGTGGTCCCCAACTCTCAGGGTTTCCACCTTTTGTAATGTTTATTTAACTCTGCAACATACAGATGCTCTACATGTCCTTATGAGGTGATTCTTTGCCAGGCTAAACCTGTGAAGATGGATATTTGACTCTTAACAAGAAACAATGCTGACCTACGTCATCATACGTCATGTTGCCGGTCTGAGTCACACGAGCACATATCTGACAGGAGACGGGGAATCTGGCATTTTGTTAGCTTCGGCTAACAGGGATAGTCAGATGTCAACCTGCAGGAGGAAGAATAACTCTCCACTGATGAAGACGGAGACATAGACATTTATACAGCCTGTGAAGTGCTCCAACTCCAGCGCAGACGGACTCTTCAAGTCCACACCAGAGCAGGAGAGCGATCACAACAGCGCCTGTACAACTACACTACATTGCGCCGGTGTCAAGGTAAAAGGATTTACACTGTAACTAATTCTCATGACTGCCACACTACCGCACCGTCATTACAATATCGTCTGGGAAGATGTTGACATAATCTACGCCTGACTTTGTCCTCCCAGGAGACGAGCTTCAGAGACAGTTCAGCACCATCAGGACAGCTGGGGAGTGAGAACAGTCAGACAAAGAAGACGGACCTTTTAATCTTAGGCAGAGACCTTATGATGTTACACAGAAACTGACCTAAAGAACGTTTGTATCAGAGTTTTTAGACCTTTGACCCAGAAACAGCGATGTCGAGAAATGTATGTATTCTCATCCCAACGCATCACAGCCCCCCTTTGGCGTTTCATACAGACGTTTAGTTTCCATTTCAAGGTCGATCAGCGCTTTCATTTTGATTAACGTGAAATGTGTTGGGTCACATCTTGGTTAAATTTAGGAAACACTTTATTATCGGTTTGTTAAAATGACCTCTAACTTTTGTGTTTCACGTTGGACTTCTGGGTGAAAGATCTGCGTTGTTTGACCCATACATCACCTCAGACCGCCCCACTAAGTAGACGTTATTGATCTTTGTATTAGGTTACCTGACACGTGCCTGAATGCTAAAACACAATATTTCAGTTGGCTGACCTTAAGGTACATCTGTGCAGAAGTTTGATATCTTCCACCTTCATCATTTAAAGCTCGCAGCAGTAAGGTGTGAAAGTTCAGAGGAAGCGTGTAACCCCTGAATGAACTTGTAAAGAAGATGACAAGCTAAAGAAATAAGACAGAGGTAGAAAGAGCTGAGGAGACAGGTGGAAGGGATTTCTTAAAGGATTATTTCTGCGTGTATATTTTTAAATTCTGCATCAATCACTAACGTTGTCTCTCTCCTTTACGTGCGTCAGGCTGCTGACAGCCTGTGAAACACATCAGCGCTCATTCTTTCTTCAGACGAAGCAAATGGGTGCCATTTATACTTGAAAAGCTGTCACCTACAAAGGTTGTTTATATATGACTAAACTGCCTCTTTAAACGCTGTGTGTTACAGTCACTGGTAATGTGTGCCTTCATTCTGTCACACATTCTTAAGCTACTCAAACACTTAGATACAGGTGGAGAGAAGAGAGCTCAGGTCTCCTCTCCTCTTTAACTTTCTTAATATTCAACCAAGATGGTGAGCTCTCCCAAACCTACTCTTAAGTATTATCTATTATAACTGTATTGAACCATGCAAATGTATTCTTTTTAACTAATATTTTTAACACATATTAAAAACCCCACATATTTTTAACTTCTACTTTTACTCCGATACATTTCCCTGAACAATCTCCGTTACTCGTTACTTCGTCAGTCGTCCTTCGTTGGTCTAATGAGTGTGGATTTTTAACTGAAAATACGGCTTTAAATGAACAGAACCTGAGAGGTTAAACACTGATGGTGGCAGTAATGCAACATCGTGGACGCCAACTGGTGTAAAAACCTAGAAGAAGAAGAAAAAGAAGAAGACTGGTAACTTCCCTGCTCCTTTTCCTCTGCTCCGCCCAGTGCAGTGTCATTTCGCCTGCACTTTGCCGATCTCTCTCTCTCTATCGCTTAACCACTTGCAACGTCCCCGTCCCCCCCCGACACAAGTTACAGCAGGGGGACAGGAGAGATGTCACAGCGATCCTGTCATCGCATCTCTCCTGGTTGTTGCAAACAGTAGTAAGAGTAAGAAGACCCTGAAGTAACTTCAAAAAGGTCGACTGCTAAGATTATGCACCTTTCTCTTCATCATGATTCAATGTGCTGTAGTTTAATTAGTGCACCATTATTGTGTGATCACACAAAAGGTTCTGTTCCACTACCACCTGGCTCTTGCACAGTGATTGGCCAGGTTTGTGGAGGCCTGAGATCAAGCTCTCATATTTTCCATCCTTTACACAAGTGTTGTTCATGTTTTGTTTCTACAACTGGAAGTCAAAGCTCGTCATGGGCTTCCAAAAACAGACGTATGCAGGGCCCTAATGTGAGAGGGGCCTGCAAAGATACCAGAATGTCTGTCTGTGGATGTGTAGATGTACAGAGTCCATCATTCTGTTCTGCACCCCTCATAGATGCTTCTCCCATTTAGCAGGATGTGACTCTGCCTTTGCATGTGGCTGTTCATCACGGCATTGATCGCCTTTATATACTGCTGACACATTAATCTCCGCCCCCTCTCCGGCTCGATGCTATGCTCCGTCAGTAACTTCTGCTACTCCTCGTCATCTCAGCTACAAACTCCGCCCGTCTCTGTCCAGGCAGCGCTCGAACTTCGTTCCAAATTTGTCTGCGCCGAGTTTGATAAACAGACTGAATGAGTGATAGATGCAATAAAGCCCTAACCACCGTAACATCTTCACTGTTTACTAACCCTGTCTCTGACACGTTTGTGATGTCAGAAGGTGACGCAGCAGAAAAGAGACCGACAGGAGGATACTTCACTGGCAATGGGAAAAGAGACAATCGGCATCTATAAGAGGGTCTTCCTGGGGCTGAAAAACCTGCGTCAACGCGCTCATTTTGGTGTGAAAAGGGTATTAGATTACACGAGTTAGGATGAAAACAAGAAACTAGATTCCTGCGACTGAAATGCAGTGCATTGAAATGCATTGAAGTGCATGTCCTTGACCATTTGTGAAAGCACTTTGAAATGTATTTGTGTTAAATATAAACTGTATGCATATGAATACAGGGACAGGGTCATGGCCAACACAGGCTTTTTCAGATTTGATAGGATGGATTGCGTCAGCCAGAAGAGGGAATTTAAGAGGACTGGGTGACATGGGAGAATTTGGGGAGGCAGAAGATGAGGCGAGAAGCTGCTTTCTGGATGAGCGGTTGTGACTGAGGCGAGTATTTTGGGACTGGAGTGGGGGAGTTGTTGCAGCACAGATGAGAGTTGGACTGATTCCCCGGTGGAAACTGTCTTTCAGATGTTTTCCACTGTATAAACCCTGCAGCGGCTCAGACAACAGAATGAGTCTGAGGGCCGGGGCTGTATAATGCAAACTCCCATAAAACAGGTCATGGAGTGCCTCATCTCCACTCAGACGCCCTGTTGTGAGGGTTCATCACCCGCCTCTTGCATAATGCATCCAACATCTCTGCCCCCCTAAAAGACAACAACACACACAAACAGCAAACAGTGATCCTGCAGAGAGATGGAGGTTCACTCTGCCTGCTCTCCGATGTCCTGAATACCACTTTGAGTACACAGAGTGAATGTTAGGGGGGGGCTGCATCTGCTTTGAGCGTAATTATTTTTTTAAAAGTGACCTCCAGACCTCTCTTTGGTTTTACAAGCCAATTATGTGGAAGCAAAGCAGCAGAGTCACAGCTCACACTGTGAGTTCTGTGCTCTCTGCTTACAGAGTGAGCCCTCTCTCTCTGTCATCCCCTGAGTTTCTCTCCTCTCCATCTAGTCTGTTTCTCACTTTTATTCCTGTCTCCTTCACCCCATTCCTCTCTGGGCCCCGTTGCATAAAACTCTGTGAAGGTTCACAGCTGAAAGTCTGTGTGGCAGTTCAATAAAGACAAAACGAGTAGAGGTGTGGAACAGTATTTCTTGAGCTGAGAAAGACAGCTTATTTTTAGTCCATTATTGAGGCTGTGATATATCAACGGCAGGGGCAATTACATAAATATGTTTGCACAAATAACATGCATACAGCAGTTCCTACACATTAACCTGCATTTATAAAAACAGAATGTGAGGTGAGGATTGTCCGACACGCAAATGATTCAAAATACACATTATTTTTTAGGGCAGTCAAAGGTAACACGATGACATGACAACATGGTCCATTAGTTTGGAATGAGATTTCATGAGAATAAGTCTTTATAAAGGCAGGTGAGGTAGAGGCAGAAAGAACGCCGCGTTGGCGATCAGCGATGAAGGTGTCAAACCAAAAGTGAGAGTTCAAGTCCAGTAGACGAGAAGAAAGTGGGACTTAACTTCCTTTGATCATTTCCTTTTGAATCCTTGAATGAAGGAGAAAATCATGCATCATCGCTAAAATTTGGGGGGAAATGTGAACGCATTTTTGCATCATTTATAAACGCGACCCATCTCTCTCTAAAAAACGTTTACATACCTGCCCTCTTTACTTAACTTTCCCAGCTAGCAGGGAACGTTCCCATGACATTGTCTAAGGGCACATTCACACCTTAAGTCCGTTAGTTTGGGCCGAATCAAAGACCAAATTCTTACAAAGTTGCGTTTTGCCTCCAGTTTGGTTTGTGTTCACATGGCAGCTTTTACCAGCGGACCAAAAGTTTTGATGCACGGGGAAACTGCTCTCTGACTGGTCAGAATTTCCACATGGGAAAACTCCCTGAAATTTGAAAGAAAGTGTTTTAATCCAACATTCAAAGAATGTCGTTTTAAGGATGTTTATCATCATTCTGAAGATATGTTCAGGATGTTATTGAGGCCTGGGACGTCAGAACGCCTTTTATAAAATATTTTCTTAATGTTACATAAAAACAAAGGTAGAACATGCTGACTGCAACATGCTGAGGATCTTTTCAGGATGTTCGTACGTCCTGAACTATCAGAACGTGATTTATAAAACGTTCCTGAAATGTGATCTGAACATTCTCACTGCAGCTTTCTGAAGATATTTTCAGAGAACGTTCTCAGACTATTAAAAAGGAACATTCTGGGAATAAAAACTTCCCGCTCAAATCATCATCTACAGCTCAGTGTGTGTGTTTGTGTGTTTTCTTGGAGTTGTTCTTGCACACACATTATGCAGTCATTTTGTTTCTCGCAGTCAATAGAGATAAAATACTTCAGCAGTGAAATGATGATGATCAATTTCACAGTTATCGACTTTACAACGAGCCGCCTCCAGGCAACAACGTGCATGCAGCCTGTTGCTGCTCCTTCAGTGACAACCAACCTGTGTGTACACACACGCAAACACACACGTGTTATACATACAAAGAGGCAGCCTGTAGCAACAGAGTAAAAAGCTTAACTTTCCTAACCCTCCTCTCAGGTGGGAGGAGAGTGTGTGTGTGTGTGTGTGTGTGTGTTTTGGGCAGTCAAAAATAACCCACCAGGTAATTTTTTCCCAGGCCGCCCTCGCAGGTTAATTGGTCCATGATTCAATCCACTGACTTTAAATAGGCCATCTGAAGGGTCTCAAGGCTCCACGACGCTCATATCCTTCATGTACACAGTTATCGATGGCTCAAATCATCAATCATCTCTGTATGGGCTGTGAAACTTATGGCTACTGTGTCAGGAACGGTTGACAAAAAGCTTGTTTGGTGCAATAATGCATTCAAAGGTTTGACTAACCCCACTAACTGCAAACGTGTATTTGTACAACACGAAGATGTCAGAAAAACTGTATTAGAAATCGTGACGTTCTGTCGTCGGAGGCTGATGCTTGGAAATAAATACGAATCGAGGGTTCAAGAGTTCAGTTCCCACGTCGTCAACAGCAGATCCATTGTGTATGAAAAATAATGAAGTTCCTAATTTAATATCCTCTTAAATATAGAGGATTGCACAAGTACAATGTTATCAGAAACCCACAAAGGACATGAGTTACAATCCTCGGATGAGCAACGTAATTTAGTTTCATTTTGCATTATTAGTCATGTGTAGAAGGAGGTGTTACCGGCGGATATGATGGATATGATGTGTTTTCTTTTCACGCTGCACCACGTTCACTGTGAAGATAGAAAGTTAAGACAATGTGCAGCGAAGGGAGGAGGAAGATAAAGAAACACTGACTTATTAAAACACGTCTGTCAGACAGACGGACCGTCAGAGACACAGACTCTTTCTAAAGGACAAACTGAGCAAGAGATCTCACAGAGGAGATACTGATTTATCCCCGACTCAGATAAGGAGTCCATCAGCGCTTTAAAATACACAAAAAAAGGAATATGTCTGTTTAAGACGAGGAAAAGAAAGCAGTCTGATGCTTTTATCAGACTTTAAAATGTAGCGTGGGACAAAGGTTGAGAAGAAGGGGGAGAGAATGTGAATGTTAAAAAGCACTTTATTAAAGCAGGTCCTACTTCAGCAGTCACATTAAGAAGTATGCATATATACGACAGACAAAAAGGCACTTTACATGAAATATTCACAAGACAACAAAAAACAGGCTTAAAAGCGGGTGATGAAGTGCCATCATCATTCATTTCTCTTTTTGGGATTCGGAGCAAAAAAACCCTTTAAAGAAAAAGTTCCCTCATTGAGAAGACCGGAAACTTTTAAAAGGACGGAGACGGAGAAAGGAAATGTTCCAGTATCTGATGCACAGACTCATATCTTCCTCCTCACCACACAATGAAAATGGTTAATGACAAAGTGTTTTATTTCCCGTCTGGCCGTGTTTTTCACCTCACACAGGAGTGAAATTCACCACATGCAGTCCTGTGTGACCACAGCTTCGGTCTGCACAGCTGGGACGCCTCTTCTTCACTCATCTGCAGGTGTGAAAATCCACCAGGTGAGCCCCAAGTCCAATTGGGTCAGAACTGGGAAGGTGGAGAAACACCACCTGCTTTCCTCGGGGATGCTGAGGAGCATCAATATGTGTCGTACACATTGTTAGGATCGTTACCTGGGAGACTGGTCCCCTCTACCTGTTATACAGATTATTCTGTTGACAGACAATGTTTCAAAATATGTCAAACTACAGTGACTGATATTACAATCATTATAAACTAAACCTCCTTAAGCTGAACCATCATTAAAGAAGCGTATCGGCTAACAGCGCCTGCTTTCCACAGATTCCCCCGGTGCACAAATAGGTCCCATGATGACAAACACTCTGACCCTTGACCCTCAGCATCAATCAGCCCTGTTATCCTGACCGCTGTGCCTCCTGAAGGAGAAGCAAAATCTAACTCCTCTATGCAGGACGAACACTCCTAGAGGAAGCAAGAATATTTTCCATATGACTAAAAATACTCACACCAAGGGAACACCCTCACAGAAAGCAGAGAAGGAAAAGGCCTTTATAATTCTGTGTGTTGTCTTCACAGTGTTTCTAAGAGCTAATGTTTAAAGTGCTCCTTTCTTGCAGCGAGAACGTGATGCAGGCTAGAGCTGATTTGTTTTAGCACTGTACTAATGTACAACTCCACAAGCATAAGAACTCTGCTTTGTGTCAGTATAGCTTTCAATTAATTCAAGTCTGCTTCTTTGTATTAGTGAATAAACTTTGTTTGTGCTGCATTAACTCTCATATGTACAATGCTGTTTTTCAGGCTCCAACATTTAAAACACAGACAGTCGCTTTTGAGTTATAATCGCTGAAAACCTTTTTCAGATTACGTGACTCTAACCTTGGTCTCTGGGCATTTTGACTATTATTAATTATGTTCAGTTGCGTACCTTAAATGGAGCTGACTTGTCTTCCTCTGATGATGTAGGCACCGTCTCCCACACCGGGTCTGCATTGGCCTCTCTGCAAACTGTTGGGAACGCAGTCCTGCGCTGCCTTCAAGGCCGGGTTCTTACGATTAGCCATCCCATTACTGCAACCATATGTCAGAGTGCTCTCACAAAATCCCCTAAATGCAGACACCATGTTGTAATTTGTTTAGTTGGCCTCCCAAAGTTTTGTGAGAATATTTACTAACGTGAAAATAATGACCAAAAAAAAACGTCTTTCAAAAAGGGCAAAGAAAAAATACCACCAATAAAAACACTGTGACCTCCTCTGTAACCAAGCCTTGACTGACTTCCACGGCCAAATGCAGCGCTCCTTTAAACGTGTAGCCCCTCCCACTGGGAGTTAGTCATTTGCTTTTTTTAAACAATTAACATGTTTTCTTATTATTGAAAGTACTGTCAGCTCTCAAACCCCGAAATATTACAGCATCATTTTTATGCACGTTTCCTTTCAACCATAAGAACTTATCTGTAGTCATTATTAATTGTGTAAACAAAAGCATATCATTTTCGCGTTTGTATGACCATAAATACGCGCGAGAACGCACTATTTAATACGCGGAAATGTTACGCCCCAGTTTCTCCAATCAGGCGGGAGACTGCGGGGCGGAAATGAAACGCACCTCGCGCTGGTAAGCGGACACAAAGCTTGTGTGAATGAACATGCATACATTTAAATAAATCTCGCAGGTGTGCACCTTTGGTCGCACTGCTGTGACGGAGAGGGAAAGAGGATGATGAGGTTTAATGGTTATTAGCGAGGCTGGAAGAGAGTGAGGGATGTTGATGTGTGTGTGTGAGTGTGTCAGTGTGTGTGTCAGTGTGCTCTGCCCGCTCCTTCACAGTTAACCGAAAAGTATGTTGTTGAGCATGAATCCCTTATGCACAGTCTGAGGGTCAGACAGAAGCAGCATCACTCTCCACCTCTGGGAGAACCTGTGCTGCACCCTGCCTACACTGCTCCGCTGTCTCTGTTCTGCTCACATCAACAGCTGCAGACACAGAGAGCAGGACTGTCTGCATCACAAACCCTCTGAGCCGGCTACCTGAGGGAGCAGACACATCCCCATACTTTAAACACGTCATATTCCCCAAACATAAAGCATTGAATACAGGTCCTCACCTGAGACAGAGTTTAAGATTGTAATGGTTAGTTTGTTATATCTTTACTTTCTGTCTTTTACAAAGTTAAATAGATATTTAAACATGGAGAAACTTGCAGATACATTTCACCTGTTGGGATTGTGGATTACAAAGAAGATAAAGGGATTAAAATAGTCAAACTAACCTGATGATTTTCATCTGATGTAACAGTGCACCTTTGTGCCCCTTCAGTGTGCATACCTGCCCAGTATCTCTGGTCGTTGTCTGGTTGTTTCTGCCTGTTGTCACTTTGATCTGCTTACCTGATCCTTTTTGGTTTAGTTTCCCCCACGCTACTCTCTACCTGCTGCCAACCTTCATCCTGGCTTATACTGATACTGAGATCCACCATTCTCTTTCAGTTCTGATAACATCGCCCCATTTTCCAAAGTCTGTATTGAAAATGAAAAGCATCTGCTGTGCCTGACCTGACAGAGGAAACACTGAATTTTAGGAAAGAAAGCCCTGATGTTGTGATCACATACTGTCTCAGACGTCATCTACATAACGAGGTTTGTACTGTTGCAAACACTGACTTGGTTGGATAAAATCAGACTTATTGAAGCCTCCTGTATCCTACTCCGAAAGTCTGCTGAGTCAGCTTCTTACTTTAACATGTAACACTCTTAGGGGCCACTAGGTGGCAGTATTGCCCTGATTTGTGTCAGCAGTGTAATGGAGGAGTGTACTAGAGGAGGTGAGGAGACATGTTTCTGGCTGGAAACAATGTAATGTCAGAAATATGTGATTCATGTCAACCTTGCAGGAAGTCTTTGAGCTTTGTGATGTTATTTTGATGTTCAGATGTACGACTGTGCGTACTATGTTTGACCCACAGGTTTAGAGGTATCAACACCTGTTAATGAGATGTGACTGAGATTAGATGAGATGAGATGAAGGTCCTGATGTGACTGATATGATCAACCAGGCTTAGTTTGTCAGTTTGTCCCTTTTAGATCCAGAGATGGAGCTGAAAACAGAACAAGAGTGACATCTAGTGGAAGGAAAACTAACAGCAGCTCACCTTTTTCCTCCCTCATCCTGTTTGGTAATTTCCCTCATGCCAGTGAGAGGAAGACTTTGTGAAGACTGTGTCAGGCGTAACTCACATAACTCGGAGGCACAACTGGCAAACCTAGAAGAAGTGTTAATTACATTGGAATGTATTTGCAGTGAATCATAGCGTCACTTAAAGATTCCTTACATCCCCCGTTTAATTTCCTTCTACAGAAACTCAAAAGGGTGCGGCACTGAGCAACACAACTGGTCCAGAATGTATCCACAGAGAGCGTTAGGCTGCCTTAAAGAGCCTCTAACAGGTCACCTTAGGCTCTTGTTGAATGACATTTTAAAAGAGCACTCCACTGATGTTGGATTCCAGTTTTTGGGGTCACAGGAGACAGATTTAAAAATGTGCTGAATTCTGCTGTAAGCAGCAGACGCAGAGACATCCAGACCTAAAACTCCTGGATTCTACATTTTGCATAACACAAGCTAATAGCAGAACAACATCTTTTTCCTGATCAAACTCTTAAAATGAAACATAATTATATTTATTCACAAAACTGTCTCAGCAATGGAAAACTGTGTTTCATGTTCGTCCTCATTCTACCAGCCCATGTTGGTCATGTAAAAATATTCTTCACTAGTCCTGCAAAGAGGTGACCGCTCATATATACATGTTTAAATTAGGGATGCACGTTATTATCAGCACGTCGTTGGTATCTGCAGATTATGGCTTGAAAATTACATATCGTCATCGGCAGATGTGTCATTTTTCCGCTAATATTTTGTGGCGATAAAACAACGCTTTCATTTTGATGATTCCCTAAAAAAGCTTGACGTAATGCTACCACATTAACTCGGCGCGAGTGTGCGCACACTGCCTGCACCACGCCTCTTCCATCAAGCATGTAGAAGGGTGCAAGATGTCTGCTGCAGTTTTTCAAAGTTTCCGAAACGGACAGCAAGGTTGATTTCATTGTATGTATTTGTTCTGTGCAACAGAACGCCCTCGTTGTGGCTGTTGTCAGGATTGTCTCAGGGAGAGCATCCTCCAAGCCTAAGTCTAAGTTGTCTGAATATTACAGTGTTATTTAAAAGAAAATGTACAAATAAATAAATATGGCATTTTGTACATAACCTAAGTTTAAGTAGTTTTCTTATCTGGCTCAGTGAATGTGTATGTTTTAAAAAGCACTGTATTATGTTATTTCTGCATCTGCCAGCGGGCCACTACAATAAGAGAAGGCATGATATCAGTTCCACTACAGGGGAGACTTGATGATCTCCGCAATTAGGTGGAAAAAAACGTGCCTAATATATCAGTGTCGAAATCCGCAATCGGAAAATAGGGTTGGAAAATATTGGCATATCGATATCGGCAAAAAATCCAATATCATGTATCCCTAGTTTAAATACATTTATGTGACACCTTGTCATATATTTAATAGTTTTAACTATATTTTCAGAATCCAGATATCTTTATTAACATTAACAAATATCAAGCGAAACACACAATTAAATCACCTCTGACATGATTGTATCTGAACACACTGAATCACACAGTAAATTCATCAACAGCTGCTCAAAGCACGTTTTGGATACGATTCTTCCCACACTCTGAAAGCATGTATGGTTGTTTAAATATTGTTTTCATGTGACAGGTTTGCACCTTTCAGCATTTCTCTTTTTGTCTTGAGTTACAGGAGTGAGACAGTGACGGTCCTTTAGCTATATAAAAGTCTGAAAGCTTGTCACCTAAACTGTGCTGGTTGCTCATTTAGCTGTCATTTGTCCTGTTTTCTTTGCCCTTTAATAAAGCAGCAGTCGCTTCATATTAAATTTAAAAATGTCAACCCCCAAACTATATTGTTATAACGTGTTTTTCATTCAGTTTTTCACATAAACACTTAGTTTAATAGCAAAGATGTCAGAATTCTGTGTGTTTATAAAAAGCACACCTCCACGTAGTCCTGACACTAGACAGTTTGATGTGTTGTTGAATGACACATCTGTCTTTTGCACATGTACATATCACAGTATTCATGTCAGCACTGTGTTGTCTCCTGCTCAGCAGCAGTTACTGGCCTCCTGAGTCTGTTTTTCCCCTCCCAGCCACAGGGGGGCGCTGTTGATCTTAGTGCTCTGGGCCCTGGCCTCCTTGGCTTCTCCCTGCATCCCCCCTCCCTCAGTGGCCACGCGCTTGTGGATCTCAGAGGCCATGGTGAGGAAAGCTTTCTCCACGTTATCGGAGCTCTTAGCACTCGTCTCCAGGAAGGGGATCTTCAGAGACGAGGCCAGGTCCTGCAGAGGAGGGGGCAGGGGGTGTGAGCGTGACACTGAGACAAACTCATATACTATTATAAAAGTGTTCTTTATGATTAAAAAGTTTAGCATTTAAAATTCTTAAAGTATCAGTGGTAAAATGTAGTCGTGTATTCAAAGTGATTAAGTACTCAGGGTGTAACTGTATCCCTTTAAAGTGTTAAATTAATGATAAGTTAACATGTAAGTAATTAATACTGCAGCTGGTGTCACTACTTTAAATTCTGCACCAGAGGATCATAGTGAATGAATTAACATCATGTGTGGCATTTAAAAACTCTGTACAGTAACGCCAGACATCAGAAAACGTTAATAAACAAAAGTTAAGGGTGCCTTTTTAAGTTGCAGGCTAACATGCTAATGTTAGCATTACAATTTGATTTAGAGACATAGATTGTAAGAAGTGGATGTAGACTCCTAGATGTTCTTGTACAAACACTATGAGGAGTTTGCTCGTCATATTTTAAGGAAGTATGTTTTGTTTGTAATCTGCCAAAATCAGCATTGCAATTAAAGTAACAATCTCATTTAAATAAAGGTCTGTTAAGTCTCTATCTATCGCTGAATGAGGTAACACATGGTGACTGAGCCTATGGCCCACTGATGAAAGCCTTTGCACTGCAACAAAGGGAGCCAGCCGTAGACGTTTGGTTAAACTGGGAAGTGTCCTCCTGTAATTATCGTATATCGCTGTTAGATGGCGCCCAAGAGAACGAAATTTAAATCTTCAAGACTGTCAGTTTAAAGCCTTTTTTTGTTTGCCAAACTCAGCACTGCGATTAAGATATGTCACTGTGGATTATAGTAAGTGACACGACCTTTCCAACCAAGCTGGTGTCAGTGTTGGCTCCTCTCCAGCTACACCCTCTCATCCACATGTGATCATCTCCAGCTCCAAGAGACCAACATGTGGACAGCCAACATGCCAAACTCGAGACTTAAATGGCATTACACAAATTGGTGACATCACTGTGGCTACGGCTGCTTCTTATATACAGTCTACACCTTCCGCCTGGCACCTCCTGTTTTTCTCAGAAGGAGTCAGAAGGAGCTACAATAGCGATGTTGTTTTTCCATTTTAGAACCAGCTATTTCGCTTCTGGTGTTTAATGAGCGCAGTGAGGGATGGCCGGGGTTGTTTAATAGTGTTTTGATGTGAAACATTTAGGCAGAGATGTTCATTGCGCTGTGTGCAGCCTGTTACCTGCCCAGTGGCAGCGTCCACCACTTTCTTACTAACAAGGTCAGACTTGTTTCCCACCAGCAGCCTGGAGACGTTTTCACAGGCGTAGCGATCGATCTCGTCCAACCACTGCTTGACGTTGTTAAAGGACTCCTGGAGAGAAACGAGAGAAAGAGGAGGAGGAGAGAAGTTAATGTTCAAACTCTCCTTTTATGTTGCTGTTGATGGTGGGACAAAAACACTCGCTGACCTGCTCCGTGACGTCGTACACGATGATGATGCCGTGAGCTCCTCTGTAGTAGCTGGAGGTGATGGTTCGAAACCTCTCCTGACCTGCTGTGTCCCACTGACAGACACACACACACACACACACACACACACACACACACACACACACAAAGTAAGATCAGTCTCTCTCTGCAGGAACACCAAGCTGACCTGACACAGTAGTTTCTCTTCACTTATCACGTTTCACTTTGTCTGATAAACAAACTCTTACAATCTGTAGCTTCACCGTCTTCCCGTCCATGTCGATGGTCCTGATTTTGAAGTCCACCCCGATGGTGGAGATGTAGCTCTCAGTGTAGGTGTCGTCCTGGGAGATGTGTGACATGTGATCAGATACAAGCAGTTCGTATTTAAAGTGAATAAAAGTACAACATTGTTTGTGTGTTTGGGTTTGTTAACAAGCGTACCGCGAAGCGAAGCAGAAGGCAGGACTTTCCGACTCCAGAGTCACCAATCAGAAGCAGTTTGAACAGGTAGTCACTGGAGAAGGACAGACATGGAGGTACAAATTAAACACATTTGATAGTAAGGGGCCTTCCTCTAGGATGTAGGAGATGGGAGTTCATGTTTGTCATTAACCAGACATACAAGCTGTGTCCCAGTCCAGGGGCTGCAGCCTTCGAAGACTGTATTTGAAGGCCGTTTGCATCACAGAAGCGCGTCAAAAGCTGTCCCAATTCGAAGGGCTCCTTCAGATGCGGCCAACAAATACATCCTACTTTTTCCGGGCCGCGAAGGATCCATCAGGTGCATCCTTCGCAGCCCAGCGTATCCCGAGATGCATTGCGCGTGTTTAAGAAAACGAAAGGTTAACTTACTCAACGTAAATTATACTAGCTAGTTAGCCCACAAGCTACCTGTTGCTAGGTGACAGGATCGGCATTTGGTGACGCAAGGGTAAGGGCGGGAACAGCTGCTGACGCAAACAGGAAATGCTCCGTAAACCAGACCGGCTCGGCTCAGTTCGGCTTTAACGGTCTACACAGGCTACGAATGGAGCATCCTCCGTGCACCGTCTCCTTCGAAGGATGCAGCCTCCGGATTGGGACACAGCTACAGTTCCAAACCTTAAAGTCATTCAAGTCAAATGTTCTGTGAGCTTTTCGCCTTTTCTGTAACAGAAGCCTTTAAATGGTGACAACTATAAAAAATGTCTTTGTTGAGCAGATGTGTGCACTCTTTGCATCCCAAGGTTGTGTGTTAGACCTCCAAGCTTATTTATTAACTATTGCGTGTAAAAAATAATGTCTGTTATATAGTTCAATTCTAGTTGGAGACAGATCACAGAAAATGACCCATCAAAAGAAATGACGTGCAACAGATATGACTCTAAGGACTACATTACCCATCAGCCACAGGGGCCTAGCGATCCAAATGCAAGCTACCTAAAATTGTCTGCAGAAGAAATGAAGTAAACTTTTTTCTGCTGTAACTCTGTACTATAAAATCTACCTCTGAGAAGAAGTACGACTTTATCTATTTTATTTTAATTTGACATACATGTAGAATAAAAGCACCATATCTAAAGTCTAACACAGGATGGAGCTCAAATGTTAGGACTTTTACAGACGATTAGATCATTTAGATTTAAAAGGGGGAAGTTAACACACAACAACTACAAGACAAAGGTCTGCAAACACCTCTGAGAACGTTATATTCAGGTCAGAAACAAGGTCCATGATGTCTTCTGACTTTTCGTGTCAGCTGTCGCTGTTTAAAAGCAGAGCTCAGTGTCTCCCTGTGGTATAGGATACATCCGGTTTGAACTAAATGTTATAATAATATATAACAACTCTATATGCAGAAGGAGTCAACACTTACTATTCAGGATTCATGATTGATGAGGTCGCTCCAGGTGACAAAATAGAACACCTGAACTTGGATCCTGAGGCACAGATCGTATCAGACTCTGTGATGTTGTTTGCTGCTCTGTGGAGTCTTTCTGTGTTTGTGTGGATCCGTCCTTTGGAGGGCAAATGGCAGAATAAGCCGGAGCTGCCTACCGTCCGAGCTGACGGGTTCAGATGCATTATTTATTAATAAAGTCCAGCTCAGGTTACAGCGGGGACAGCACCTGGAACCCAGACTCACGCACACACTCACAAACACACACTGCATTGCTGAATACACTTTTAAACCTAAATCTAAACTTGATCTATCTCTCTGCTCTTTTCTGTTTGATGATGTTATTGTGCAGAGCTGTCATTGTCAGACATGTGGTGCAACTCAGCGTTACAGTGTCTCCTGTGCGTCTTACGTCACTGCAGCGACCACAGCTCTTCCTTACAAATAAACAGGAAGTAGTTCTGCAAGAGACACCAAATAAACTACAAAGGCCACCACTTTGGAGCAGGGGGAACACATGACTGTAATATTCCCCTGTATAGGTTTAAAATATTTTTTATTATTGATTAGATCACCCTCCTAATATTTTTAATTATGGATTATAACACTAAAGGACTTTTAGTTTTAGCCAGGTAAAAGTTTGCTTACCTGAGATGTCCGATAATTCCTCATAGCACGCTGTCAAGCAGCCCGTTCTTACTCTCTTAATGTTCATGATGTTTTGATAAATTGTGACCTATAAAGAGCGAGTCCACAGCAGGAGGAGGTCGGGGGGGTCATAAACACAGGACTTCCTGCGAGGAGACGAGGGTTTGATTCCTCCTGTGAGAAACGCACAGTCAATAATGAATGATTTTTAGAAACGACAAAGAAGCTTAAGTTACCAAAAGTTAGTTATGTAATGTTATTTACGTTAAATATGTTAAATACTCACCTACTTATTTTTACCCAAACCAAGATCTTTTTCTAAACTAGTTTTGATTACTTTGTGTTTTAAAATGTAACATTTCCCTGAACTTACTTGGCCGAGGAGCCCTGCACATGCAAAAGTGACACTGCAGTCGTACCTACAGCAGCCTATTTTTTTTCATTTCAAACCCAAGTTGTGTTGTGTGTCTTAAACATCACATACGCCACTTCAACTCAGAGGAAGCCTCTTTAAAGAGACACATTGCCTTTAATTTGCTCTTTATTTTGAATGCATGGTCCTCACAACATGCAGACACACACATAAACATTTCACACATCCGAGCCAACACACGCACACACACAAACAATCTTTCTAATCTAAACACAAAAGCACTCGTACACCTCTTTCACACTGAAATAAACACGTTGGATCAGGTTTTTCAGACTCAGGAAGACCCGCTTATAGATGCCGATTGTCTCCGTTCCCATTGCCAGTGAAGTATCCTCCTGTCGGCCTCTTTTCTGCTGCGTCACTGTCTGACGTCACAAACGTGCCGGAGACAGGGTTAGTAAACAGTTAAGATGTTACGGTGGTTAGGTCTTCATTGTATCTATTACTCATTCAGTCTGTTTATCAAACTCGGCGCAGACAAATTTGGACGAGGTTTGAGCGCTGCTTTGACGGAGACGGGCAGAATTTGTAGCTGACATTACAAGGAGTCGCAGAAGTTACCGACAGAGCATCACATCGCGCCGGAAAGGGGCGAAGATTAACGTTTTGACACAGGTTTTGTGTTCCCATCAACGCTGATCGGAGCCGAGGCGATAATTACCCGGGTCTGACTGAACCTTTCCCACTAAGCAAAAAAGCCGGGTGTTAGTGGGTTTTTTAACCAGTGGGAAAGCATCTTTACACAGACCCACTCTAACACACCGTGCTCTGCTCTGCCTTGTTATTGTGGACACACTCAGTCCAATGATGTGGCCGATTATTCCTCTAATGAGTGGAGGGTTGTTGCTCTCACAGCTGTGTGTTGAAGCATGCTGGTTGTATCATATGATCGCTGCACTTGAATGGTAAAATGGAGCGGTTTGTCCTCTCTGAGCTGGAGTCAGGATAACTTTCATATCCACACTGACGCAGAAGCATCACTTCTTCAAACAGCTGTTTTTTTATACATATCTCTCTAAAAGAAACAATGCAGCTTCTTCTGTCGCCTTGTCTCCTTTCCTTCGTTATTCCTTCTTCTCTTTGCTTTTCCTTTACCTTTCCATTCCTGTCACCTCATCTCCTCTTTCCCAATCGTTCCCTCTTGTCTCCTCTTCCTTCCTTTTGTACGCTCTTCTGTACTTTCCTGTTCCTTTCGTCTCATCTTCTCTTCTTCCCTTATTTCCTTTCCTTTACTCTTCTCCTTCCTTGTCCTTAGCTCCACCACTATTCACCCCCAGTTTCTTTCCTTGTTTCCTATCATCTTTTCTCTTTGTTTCCTTTACTTTCAGTACTTCTCCTTTACTTGTTCCTCTTTTTGTTTCTCCATTTCTTGTTCTCTCTTTCCTTTTTTTCAATCCTTTCTTTTTACTTTATCTACATATCCTTTGGTTTCATTTGTCTCCTTTTTCTTTCTGTTTCTTTTTTCTTTTCCCTTCCATTAATCTAATTTCCTTTACATTGATTTTGTTTGCTTTCCTCCTATCTCCTTTCCCTTCCTCATCACCTCTTTTAGTTAGTCTCCTTCATCCCTTTTCTTATCACTTTTCATATCATCTCCTCCTCTCTTCTCTCATCTTTGGTCCTTCTTTTTTCTCTGTCTACCCGTCTTCTCTCCTCCTCATCTTCTCTCCGTCTCTCTTTTTAGAAATGGACGGAGGACAAAGCGAACACG
This sequence comes from Semicossyphus pulcher, assembly GCF_022749685.1. Classification (NCBI taxonomy): domain Eukaryota; kingdom Metazoa; phylum Chordata; class Actinopteri; order Labriformes; family Labridae; genus Semicossyphus; species Semicossyphus pulcher. The sequence continues at coordinate 2,721,860 of NW_027211692.1, forward strand.
ACGCAGTCTTATTCACTGCCTGATTCCCGTGTGTGACCCCCTGGTCACGGGAGCGAGCAGAGAGCAGGGGATTGTGGGATATGCAATGGCTGAGCAGCTGTGATGGGGTCAGGGGTCAGAAGCCCTGACGACGGCCTGTTGCCGGGGCAGAGGCGGTGGCGCGGTGGTTACTAGGGCAGAGACAGGCTTTGTGGAGCTCCCGATGGAGCATGGAGGTGGGAAAACTGGGGGAAGGGACGGAGAGAAAGAGAAGACATAAAGAACGAGGAGAGAAAGAAATTAACAAAGAGAGAGGGGTAGAAAGCAAGAGGAAGGGTGGGAAAATGAGAGGAGGATAGAGAGGGGAAAAGTTATTAAGCTATACTCTAAAACGAGTGAGAAACACGGAGACGTGTACACACAACAGTGGTGACTCATCAGATATACAAGCAGTGTGAAGACAACACAGCAGGTTGATGAGAGACAAGATGGAGGTGTGACAGAAGAAGACTGATCTCCATATTGTTTCACATGTAGATATCACCAGTCTCACATGTTTATGATGTTAACATACTTGTTGCGTGAACGTTAATGGACCCCTCTCGTAAATAGCACCTAAAATGTTGGACAAAACAACAAAGACATGACAAATATGATATGATATGATATATGATATGAGGTGTTGACAAACAAACAACATCTGTCACACAAACCTCAATCCACCGATCTATTACAACGCTAACGACGAGTCTGAAGGCAAACAGTCACCACGACGTGTAAGAAGTGAAGACGGCTGCACGACAGGAGCGACATTTTACTTCTTCTTCACAGTTTGGAAACGTTTCAAATGTTCTCTTTTGTTGTTGTTGTTGTTGTTGTTGTTGTTGTTGTTGTTGTTGTTGTTGTTGTTGTTGTTGTTGTTGTTGTTATGATTCACACATATGTATGAACATACCTGTGCACTGCCTTGTTTGTTCACAAGTGACTCACACAGAAAATGTTTGCAGTGTATGTACGTCTCGAGAAGTAAAACTGTGTGAGAGAATGTGTGTTTGTGTGACTCAGACAGAATGAAGAGTGTGTGAGTCGGTTATACATAAACACCAGTGTGTGTGTGTGTGTGTGTGTGTGCTTGTGTGCGCGCAGGTCAGTGGATGGAGTTAAACCCAACCATTGTTGGTGTGTCCCAGGGGACCTGAGGGAGCGGGGATAAATAGGTGCTTTTCACTATTCACCCTTATTTTACCACGCTCCCTGGCTCCTGCATGTGTGTGTTTGTTTGTCAGCCTCTGCGTGTGTGTGTGTGTGTGTGTGTGTGTGTGTGTGTCTTTGTGACTTTGAAAACATGTTGTTTTGCATCTGCAAGAGTCAGTCATCAGATTATTGGTGAGCGTAAACTCACCGTTTGGCCCTGAAACTAAACCGAACCAAATAAGAGTCGATCAGATATTTTAAATCTCTGTTTTGAAATACTCGGCAAATGCGCGGTGAGATTTATTGTCATGTTTTTCTCTCACTTTTTTTCCCAAAAGCTAAAATTAAAACTTACAGATATGTCCGCACAATTATAAAACTAAGAAAATAAAGTTAACGGCTAAAAGAAAAAAGGTTACAACAGAAAAACTAAAGCGCACGTCTCTCTGAGTGCTGCAAAAGAAATAAGTATCAAACATTTCAATTCAAATAAAACACATGCATGTTTGTGTTTATGTGGTTGTATCTATCTGTGTGTGTGTGTGTGTGTGTGTGTGTGTGTGTGTGTGTGTGTGTGTGTGTGTGTGTGTGTGTGTGTGTGTGTGTGTGTGTGTGTGTGCCTGCAGACTGTTGCTACTATGGATTGAAGATTTATGTGGAGTCACTTCATCTCTGCTCTTTTCCCAGTGTGTGTGTGTGTGTGTGTGTGTGTGTGTGTGTGTTTGTGTGTGTGTGTGTGTGTGTGTGTGTGTGTGTGTCTGCATGTCTGTGTGTGTGTGTGTGTGTGTGTGTGTGTGTGTGTGTGTGTGTGTCTGCATGTCTGTGTGTGTGTGTGTGTGTGAGTGAGACCATGCCAGGGACGGCCCCGAGGCCAATTAGGGGACAGATAATTAACCTCATAGAAACTGGATGTTGAATGAAGGCCTTTTTTGTGGACAGAGAGGGAGAGGGGGGAGAGAGAGAGAGAGAGAGAGAGGGAGAGAGAGAGAGAGAGCTGGGAATAACAAGAGCTGAATATTTCCTGAATGTAAACGTCTCGTCTCCTACAAATTGTCTTTATATTCTTATTTAAAGTAGGATATAAGTCATGCAGCCTTTATTAGATTCTTTATAAACATGTGTTTAAATAAGAAATTGTTCTTAGTTTATAGTAGTTTCATGTTTCGGCGCTCACAGCACTTGACTCTGGTGAAGGGAAGGATTGTGGTCTTTTTAAATTCGGAGAAACTTACTGCAACAAATGTTCTGCACAAACTCAGTCTCACATGAGTTCATAGTCACATTATTACAATCTTTTGGTTCACCTGTGTGGCCCAAGTTTCCTTTTTTTCATGTCAGTCAGCACAAATTTCAAACTGTATTTCTCCTGGAAAGCCTTTTGGGTCGGTTGTGATGTCGTATTAAGAGCTACAACGTCCGCTGGTGTGGTGTTCAGGTGCAATGGATGGGTCCAACAGACAAACTCTTCCAGGAGTTTGTGTTATGTGCACGACCAAAACCGAAGACTGAAATATTTTAACTGGCATAAGTTAAGTCACACGAAACATGATTTAACTTCCCATATTTGGAAGTTTCCTTGAATTTAATCGAGACCAAATCTTTATATCTAAACCTAATCCAGTGCTTTGCTGCAAAAACCAAACTGCAACTGTTTTTTGTTAAGTTTAGGCACCAGAAGTACATAAAGTATGATAAAATAATACCTCCATGTTGGCTTGTGGTTTACACATGGGAGCTGAGGAGTCCTGGGTGAAAGAGAGGCTTCCTGAGGGCTGTAGGGGCACCTCTTTGGTGCCACCACCACGTAATGCAGTCGTACTGACACTTAGAGCCTTCCTTGGTGCAAGCACAAAACATGCCGCATATGCAACTGTCCTTTTTGTGCATAAACTGACACAAAAAAGGGAAGTTCATGATACATGATTATATGTTTTATAGTTTTGTGGCTCTTCCATGAGCTGACCGGATCAACGGTTCAAGAGCTTAGCTTCTCTTCAAGTGATAAAAACAAGTTACTTTTGTTTCCTCAGTAACACATTTGCTAGAACAAACTAGTTTTATCTTGGAGACAATGAGAGCAGGACATGGGGTTGGGAAATCTCAGTTTACTACTTTTAACATGCTAAAATGTTTAAAGCACAGAGATGCAGATTATATTATCTGATTATACAATCAAAAGTAGAGAGGATAATTATCTGACTGATTAATTAACTAATAACAGAGGATGAGATACCAATAAACAAACACTTAAAGTCTGTGAAATGTGACCTTCACTCTCCTCTCTTCCTTCCGCAGTATAACATTATTCTTTGTCACAGGAAACATTCCAAGGTGAATTAGATTTCCCACTTTAAGTTTTGGAGTAGATTTCATGATATCAGAGATGCAGGGCTTCCCCCTCACAACAAGCTGCTCTTTTTTAAAGGGATTAAGATCTGTTAATATGTCCTGTCCCCCCGTGCACTGTGCTCTTTGTCTCTTTGCTTGCTGCTTCACCAGGAAGACGTGACACTCCCCAGTTTCACTAGTTTCCACGTAGTCGACCAAACTAAATTAATAGATTTAATAAAACCACTGTACAGTTAGCAGCTGGAAAGCTAAAGACTCTCAAAAGTTGGTCGTGATAGTTTTATTTAAGAAGTGATTGATCTGACAAAAAGTGGACAGAGTGAGTGTTAAAAAACATCTTTGCTTCACATGTCATCCTATCACTGATTTAAAAGAATCAAGTTTATTGCAAAGTTTACAAATAAAAGGAATTTGTAAGCTGTCTAATTCTACACAATTTATTTGCCTAACTTTGATTTCATTAAAACAATAAATCAAACTTTATTTGGCTTTGCTTTAGATGCAACTTTAACCGTCGCAAACTAAAGACGCTTAGATCGGCAAGTAAAAGATTAATTGGATAATGTTATAAAATTAGATTCAAGTAGATTAAGATCATTTATATTAGTCTGATAAATCAATCTGATGTTACGTTACGTAATGTAAGGGATGTAAGGGATCGTACACAATGACTAGTCCTGATGCTGCATTATGCTTCTATTACCTATAATAAGGCTTATTTAGGTATAAAATGATTCAATGACTTTGTGAAACTTTCTGTAAAAAGCAGAAACACAACAGTTAGAGGACAAAAGGCATCAGAACATCTTTCTTTGTCTCTTTATCGGCCAGGTGTGTACACATACAAGGAATATGGTTTAACTTTGCTCTCTGTGTACACTTAAACACTAAAAAATTAAACTAATACATACAAGCCTACATTCAACAGTATTAAACTAATGATGATAATTATAGAATGATTATTTAATGATAGAAAAAGGTCATGTTTGGCTTACGGCCGGGGTGAGCCCGACTCATGGGTCTGTATCTGACTGACTGACTGACTGGCAGACGCGTGAGTGACGGTACTTTCAAAGCCGGAGAGAGAGAGAGAGTTGTGACATCACAATGGCGGATCATGGAGCATATTGGACCTCCACTGACGCGACTCTCTCTCTATACGGCTCTGGATACTGTGTTCGGGGAGTAGGCGGGGCTGCTCTTCCGCTGCTCGTCCGCTGTCCTCACCTACGTCCGCAGTGCGCACCTGCTTTCATCAGCCTCATAAGGACAGCCCACAACAGCACATATTAGGTTTTGACCTAGTCTTGTTTTCTAATTGCAGCAACAGCAGAAGTTATTATAGATCAGAATCAGATCAGCTTTATTGGCCAAGTATGTGGGCACGTACACACATACTAAACAGACATACTAACTGTGAAAACAAGGACAGGTTAGACAAGGTAAACAGGTAAATAGTCCAATTAAACCAGTAACCCCAACAAGCAGGAAATGATGAAGTCTGATTCGACAGGGAGGTTTGTAGAGATTCTAGTGATGCTGAGGTTTCTCTGATGATGGTAAAGTTAATTAGCTGGAAGCATACTCTCAGTAGCTCTCTTCCTCTCTCTCCAGGTTTTTCTCTCCTTCCATCTGTCTGTGTTTCCTCTTGTATCTTTCTCTTTCTTTAAACATGTGTATTTCTGGTGTTCATCTTTTTTCTTGTTCTTGCTCTCTCTCCATCTTTTGATGCATGTAACTCCACCCTCTCTCTCTCTCTCTCTCTCTCTCTCTCTCTCTCTCTCTCTTACCCGCAGTGACAGCTGGCCTCTGCTTTCCCGCCAACAGACCAGCTGTCCATACTAAGTAGAGGTATTTCAAGTGTGTGTGTGTGTGTGTGTGTGTGTGTGTGTGCGTGTGTCTGTTTTACATAACTGGCAGTTCTTTTCTGTCAGTTTCTATGTCTGTCTCTAGCTTATACACACGCACACGCGCACACACACACACACAGGAAGCAACATGAGACCCGTGTCAAGAAAGCCCCCTCTTCTACAACTAGAAAGAAATACATACACGGCGAAACACACACACACACACACACACACACACACACACACACTCAAACAGCCGTATTACTGCTACAGCCTCTGTCAGCACACCATTAAAGGTAAAGTTGTTATCAATCTTTCCTAATAAATGTTATTTCCTGTCGTGTGTCGTGATCACCTGTCAATCAAACTTTATTGGTGGTACTGTGACGTCTTCTTCCTCCTTCCTTTGATGTCCTGCTGAGGTGTGACTCTCTGTAGCTGGCTCTTTCTTCTTTGATGGGTCAGCCATGGTGGTCAGTGATGCTCATGTTAACTGCTTCCTCATCCTTCTGCTTTTATACCTTCTTACCAACATATAACCTTTGAACTTTGTAAAGAGAGGCTGATCAGATGGAGAGTGCGAGAGATTAAAAACAACCAGAGGAATGATTTCTAGTTATCTTTTGGTTATTTTGTTTCCTTTTAGTTTGCAGAGTACGTCAATCAGATTTCACTTAAATGTAGCTGAGAGGACGGGTTAGCCGTGAGCACAGGAGACACTCAAGATAAATGTGGATATCATATAAACTACAAGGACAAGGACAAGGCAAGGACAAGGAGTGATGTTATTACCTTGTTTCAGAACTACCAGTTTAAGCCACGCCCACTTCCAAAGTATGAGCTCATTAAAATCATGGTCAAGTTACACATGGCTGGTTTGATCTGGCACATACAGTATATTGTTTAGTCCAGTTTATTATGACTGTTTGTTTCAGCAGTCTGCCTTGGATGCAGATTGAAACAACCATGAGGCTTTTTAAGTGGTCAAATTATCTGACTTAACTACAAAGCATATTCTGCAAGTTTGAGCTGAATCGCTCCACAGCCGGATGCACTTTGCATTGAAGCATAGAGATTAGCGAATCAACAACTCGTAGAAGCAAGCTAGCTTAGCTTACAAGGTCTGACCTCTACCAGCAAGGAAGTACTTCAGTCCAGACCCAGACTAACCAATGACCTACGTAAAGCACATTTGTTCTTGTGTGTGTGAAAGAAAAACAAAAAATTGATCAACTTCACCAAATAATACACAGCATAGGACCAGAGCAAGCTAAACATGGGGTCAAATTGACCTGAAGACGAGCACAACTTAATCCTGCAAAGCGTTCTTCACGAGGCTACAGGCTGTAGTAGTTCTTGAATTTAAACAAACATAAATCTGACGCCTTTAGTCAAATTGTCTCAAAATTCTGCGGGGACAATTCCCCAAACACACATGCTGGTGATTTTCCTCAGAAACCACATTCAGGCTTGGAGGCTCAGATGCTGTTATAATGCTGTACTGCTGAGCTCCAGGATGCAAGTCATTTAAAAGGAATCTTTCCTCTCTTCAGTATGACAGTAAATAGTGAAAATGTTTAAGGACATTGAGCTATATTTTAAGGTAAAATAACATATTTGATACCTGATACGCTATATTTACACAACAGCTAACAATAGCATTGAGCCACTTCTAACCCAATAATTGTTCAAAAGCCCAGAAATGTGCAGGTTTTCTCCTTAAGTCACGGCCATCTTCAGCCCATCAGCATGATTTTCTGAGCAAACATTGTTTTAAACAGAAGAAGAAGAAGAAGAAGGCGTAAGCTGTGCTTTCCAAAAATATAGTTACGCTATAATGGCGACTTCAAGTGTCGTAACCTTTGAAAACACACTAATATGAGAGGTGGATTCTGTTGCATGTTCACTTACAGGAACACACGTACACACACAGATACAGTGAGGTGAACAGTAAACCACATCCAGAGCTCTGGCTGTACGCTCCAACTGACGGCAGCTGTGTTCGTTAACCCCTCGTCGTTCAAACATTACCACACAGCTTACCACACACACACACACACACACACACACATGCAGAGGAAGCCTTGTAACACCCGTTGTGTCTCGTTAACTGCTCCGATTATCAATGTGAAGCAATGGATGTGGTCAAAGCGGCTCACTTGCTTATCAGCACCATAAAACAACACGCGCACACGCACACATACACACCGACACACACACACACTGGTTCATGTTCATGGTTCATGGCAGACATAAAAACACCCTGGGCATAAGGACACAGTGTACAAGGTGGTGTGTGTGAACGAACGTGTTTGTTTTCATGTCTGCCATCAAGGTGTACCAGACCTCTCTTAAAACGTGCACACACACACACACAGATAAACACACACACCTCTGTTTCTCTTCCTGTCGTAATTATGTCAACGTGTGTTTGGTCTGCAAACCTGTTGACAGGAGACACGTGTGATTGTGAGTACAGACACACACATAAGCGCAGTGTGCATGTGTATCGCTGTGTGTGTGTGCGTGTTTTCTGTCTCGTGATGTCCACAAAGAGAGAACACAAACAGATACGCCTCCATCTCAACACATACGTCACATTTGAGGACAGCATGCAGGTGATGTGACAGGTTGCATGGATGAGTTTGTTGCAGTGTGCAGCAGCTGACCTTTGGTAAACAGGTTAATTTATGGTGAACTGGTTTGAAGGGGTGTGCATGAGACTGACATGACACCATCACAACTGTGACATGAGTCTCATGTTTCTGACTGTTGTCATTAAGTGTCATTAGGTCAGTGATTTTATTCGTAATGCAAAGGTCACATCGTTTGAGATGTCTGTTATGACAACTTGACATTAAACAACATAACCTGTCACACTTAAAGAAAAAGAGCATTGTTAACATTATTATCAATGACACCTTCATGAATCAATTTGACAGTGTAATAAAACTTTATGACAAGTCCAAATTGTACCACTGTAGTTGAGGTCAAGCAAATGATTCGTGACGTGGTTAGAAAAGCATTTGACAGTGTAATAACACTTTTAATGATAAGTCCGAATTGTACCATTGTCAGGGGAAACATGTATGTCTCAGTTATAATGATCTCACTAAAGCCAACATCAACACCGACCACATATGGCAGTGTAATGTCATGTTAACACATAAAGCTGAACACGTTCTGCTGTCTTTGTTAATGTCAGCTTGTCATAGACACTGACAGGTTATGTTGTCTATAATAAAGTGTTACCCAATGAATAATGTGTTTGTAATAGTACTGTTAAAGAACACAATCATCTCATAATGCAGTTTCTGGACTTTAGGCGACAGAGGAAAGTCACTGTTTACTGTCCTGTGTTCTACCACACAGTCCTTTGATGGGACATGGTATTTTCATCCAACCGTTTTAGGAATGTTTTTAATTTGCACATAGAAAAGTTGTATTGCAAATCAGTTTTTTACACATTAGAGGAAACGTTCTTTTATTGATGAAAATAAAATATTACAACAGAAACAGACTTGAAAAACAAATCATTAAGTGCAAAGTGTGTAACTTAAATGTGAAAAGCCGGCAGACAAAAACATCAGATCTGTTTAAGAGACTTTAAAGTGATAATCTCGAAGATCTCAGTTTCGTTGTCGTTGGCGGCACCTATGGCGATAAACGGTAATTGCAGGAGCACACTTCCCAGATATCCAGACAGCGTTGCACTTGTGTGTGTGTGTGTGTGTGTGTGTGTGTGTGTGTGTGTGTGTGTGTGTGTGTGTGTGTGTGTGTTACCTCATTCGTTGACTTAACAGACATTTATTTACATGAAAATCTTTGAGATTATGACTTTAATATTCCTCAAACTGACACATGAAACAGGCTGAGTGTCATTGTTCCATTTATGAGGTTTGACTGGAGCTCTTTTACTGAAATCATCTCGTTGCATCCTCTTCTTCTGCAATATTAATGACACCTGACTGAGGTAAAGGAATAGTAGCTGAGCTGCTGCATTTACATACTAGATTAGGAAGGTGTGTGATAAACTGTTTCTCTCATGTGAACATACTGATCGACACATCAGATAATTCAGCCCTCCAGAGGCTGCAGCTGAATCTTCTCCCTTAACACCAACACCTGAGTCTTTGACCCTCCTCTTGTGCTTTCCACTGTCCACAATCAACACAATTTTCCAACAACAATAAGCACTGACTGGACGTATTGTGGATTAATGGGGTCGGTGGAGGCCCAGCGTGGAAAACAAACCAGGAACAATGGCAGTGTGAAGGGGACAGTTCAGTGGACTGCTGCAGGAACTCCGTCGGTCTGTATTGTCGGAAAAGAGGGCAGGAATTCCAACGGGAATTACTGTTTGTTATGGAAATGACTCTGTTAGATATGGCTGGATGGATGCGTCCATAAAGAGACATATTTCTCAGGAATGTTGCTGATGAAAACTGTAAACTGTAGATCAGAATCATAAAGTAGTTTTCTTCTGCAAACTCGAGGCTGATCTTTCAGGAGAAAATTACTGTTTGTTTTATTTACTGTTTGTTTTATTTATATATATTTACTTGTATTAAGCACTCTGATTTAAACAGTAACTCTACACATGTTGGAAGGAGGAACATTTCAGCTGCACTGGCTTAAAAGTGATCTGAACCCTGCTGAGATGGGATTTATTCTACTGGTGACTGCACAAAGTAGCATGGTATTTTAGTGCTAAGGCACATGACTGCTTCAGTCACTTTGCTGATTCAAAATCTTTAGTTCATTTCAGTTGAAAGACTCAGATTCACTGACTTTGTAGTTCAATATTTTCACTTTTTTTCCTGAGTTAGAGAAATAATCTTGAACGTTTTCATGTAAATAAATGTCTGTTAAGTCTCTATCTATCACCGAATGAGGTAACACAGTGGTGACTGAGCCGATGGCCCACTGATGGAAGCCTTTGCATTTGCAGTATAGAGTATTATTACAGACTGGGTGTCTGTGGCGACTTTGGCAGAGGAAATCACAAGCGGCGCCGAGTTAGTGACGCGTTTTCCATCAGCCAGCAGTGGTTGGTCTGTCAGAGAGGGTAGGCGGAGCTAGTAACAGTAATCTACTATGGCTGAACAAACAAAGAAAAGATGGATGACTACAGATACAACTCCAACAATAAGTGAAAATCCAAAGAAAAAGAAACAAAAGTCAAACAGTCCACAAACAAAAGCGAGGAAAATCAAGAGTTAGAACCATGACAGAGGGAGCTAGCCTTAGAAGTGTGCTCCTATAATTATCGCCAGTGGGTGGCGCTCAAGAGCACGAAACTGAAATATTTGAGATTCTATCTTTAAGTGTTTGCATCACTATCCAAAACACTTGAGTATGTATGACAGAAAGTGCACACATCACAAACGGCCTCAGTCTCCGGCCCAGAAGGAACTCGTTTATAACAGGGTTATCGGATAATGACTGTTTCCCGCCTTTAACAGTATTTAAACGCTTATAATGAATCACAACTGAGCTGACAACAGCGCTCAGCCAGGAGTGAGAAGAGCTCAACGGCTAAAATCCACGATTCTGCCTCTGACGATGGAGATTCAGTGTCGGCGGCTCAGTGTAAAATGAACTGGAGAGCAGTTTCCTCTCTAAAGCCACATCAGACATTCTCCACAGTTTGGAATATATCACAGCTGAATGGGAGCCTGAGAGGGACAATGAGGCTATGTTCAGAAATATAAAGGGATGAGGACTTTTAACCCCTCTGACCTCATATTAGAGCGGTCAATGGCAGAGATTCTTAGAATACCAGCTCAAGTTCTGCATAAAGACAGAAGGAAAACCAGACACTCGAAGCTCATTACGCTCTGTGAACTTGTTTCATCTTACAAATCAAGATCTTACCAAAGTTTTTCACATAAAACACGTTGAGAAACAGTTTGATAAAACAACATATCATGTTTAACATTTAAACATGTCTTGTGGCTGGTTGTAGGTTGTTGATCACACGACTGTCTTATGACAATGTTCTGTTCCCGGACCAAACAAGCACCATAATCTACATGTTCTGGGTTTGCATATAAACATATGGAATGCGTTTTATTAAATTTAGCATGTAAGTTCCATTTTATTAAATCAAATCAAATGTCCTCTTTTGTGCTGGAGGGAAAGTCCATCCGTGGGGACTTCCAAGTTCGTCTCTGAGCAGCCAAACATTCACAAGATGTTGTGACTGTAATTTTGTTTGATCGTTCCTTACTGGCGACTGATTTGATTCAATTTCTGCCATTAAAGTTTAAAATCACACATTTGTGCTCTTTGATGAATGGATGAAACTTTCCTCCTGAATTTTGTTGTCAGTATTTCATCGAAATATCCAACAATCAGCAAACCCACTGAAGATCAGGTTCTCCCGTCCTGTCTGTGTGTTCCCGACTATATGATGTAATTCAAAAACAAATGAGCGTTAGCCGCTAACAGCTGAGGGTTCAAGAGGTGCGCACGCACACACACAAAAACACACATATACGACAGCTCCTGTTAAAATAACATGGCAGCAGCTGCTGAGGAGACTGCTCTCATTTAGCACCCAACAACACCTCTCAGACTCACACCCAGACCAAGTGTGTGTGTGTGTGTGTGTGTGTGTGTGTGTGTGTGTGTGTGTGTGTGTATGCTACTTCACACTGTATCAGAAGGCTGAGGCTGTCTGGAGGGAACAAGGTCCAGTCTGTCTCACACACACACACCTAAGCAACCGTCCACCAGTTGTGGCAGTTGACAGTTTGGCATTGTAGATTTGTGTGTGTGTGTGTGTGTGTGTGTGTGTGTGTGTGTGTGTGTGTGTGTGTGTGTGTGTGTGTGTGTGTGTGTGTGTGTGTGGGTTGTATGTACTGGGAAAGGCTGGCATTTGTCCTCGCAGACATTTGTGGGGAACATTTGAGTGTCTGCTCATCATCCTCAGCATGTTCTGCACAGTGTCACACATTTGCACACACATATGTAGAACGGCTTAAAGCTGCAGCAGCTTCTGGTTTGGTGATTATTTTAAGAGACGTTTATCAGCAAGCTACCATTTGTATCTCTGTTGGACTCATTCTGACTTTCCCTGGGATGCTGCGGAGCGAGATAAAGCTGTAGCTGCACTTCTTCTCACACTTGAGTCTGACGTTGTTTGGAGTTTATACCAAGCCCCATTGTAAGTTTATCTATTTTAGTGTCAGTGAAAAGAGTTCAGAAGCCCAGAAAAACTTGAAATGCAAAGAGTGATTGTTACTTCACCATCAAAGTCTGAAACCTGGTTTTACTAAGGAAATGAATACTCTTTATACCTCTAGTCATTTCTGCTGTAAAATACAGCTGCTGCCATTTGAGTCCTGATGTCCACAAGCGTACAGTGGAGACCTCTCCACACATCAAAGGCGTGAAGGTTTCTTTTTTATGTTAACTGCAAAAACAATATTTCCAAGTAGAGTGTAAGAAACATCCTCCCGTTGCACTTTTTCCAAGCAAAACAAATAAATAAACCCTCTTAATTCATGCCTTATCATACTCATGGGGTCTATTGCTTTAAACTTTGAGAGGATAATGAAATGCTTAGCTTGCATTTGATAGCCACACATGATGTTATTGATCTGGTCTTTAGCGGCCTATAAAGTGTGCTCAACAGCTCCAAACACTCGGTGCCGCTTAACTCAACTCACCTTTTGTGTTTCATCCGCATTGATATTGGGTAAAACCTGGCACCTATTTTGGTTGAATCTGAGTTGAGGTTTCGAGCTATCTGAGCAGATACTAAAAGGTGACAGACTGACTGGATAGAGTGAATCATCAGAAAGCAGTATGTGGCGGACTCTTTGCAAAGGGTGAACGATCTGAAATCCACATTAACAGTGTCACATGTTCATATGTAACTAAATGTACACAGCTTCACTGTATAGCACAAGACATAAAACACAGGACACATGGCGTTGCTATGACTCTCAGATACGAACACCTTTGCGGTGAGCAGGTACAATCTGCAGTGGAAAACGAACATGAGAAAGTTCTGGTACCAGTTATTAAAGCCAGAGATTGACATACTGTGATGCTTTGTTACGTCTCAGGTCCAAACTGCACCATTTTTCAATAAATACATTTGAGTGGTTGAGAAATGTCAGATATTTGGGTCGCGATTTGTCACTAAGGAGGTGGTGGGTCCCGAGGCTAGACCAGTTGAGAAACAGGTATAGCGCTATCCTCCAATAGCATGCGTAGTGCATAGACAAGTATGTGAACAATTACGTTCACGACGCAGACAGTTTAAAAGCAAGTTTATCTCTGGCTTAACGAGCACAGCCCTGAGCGTACAGAGGACAGACCCTCCTGTCTCTGTTCAGCATTGTGTTGCAGCATCGTGTTGACAGAACTTTATCTTTGTCTGTATCTTGTATCTATTAATATAGAGGACTTGATGTTGTTTACTGTACAGGCTGAATAAAATAAATAAATTGTGAATAGAAGTTACAGTTGTGTCGACTCAACATGTTAATGTGTTTCGTTCTGATGTAAATCCTCCCACTGATCCACATAATGAAGCATGTGTTGAAAATGCTGAGTATCAAAAACAGACAGTAAGCTTCAATGTGGAAAATAATCTTTTTAGTGTTGTCACAGAATAAACAGGATTCTGCAGATTCCCTCGTTTTTTAAGGCGATTTCTGAAGGATGTCATGAAAATAATGTATGGATTATGTTCCCAGGGATTAGATGAAAGGAAGTCTTTATTAACCAGATGCCCTGAGGGCTCGCTGGTCACTCTGCTGTTGCATCATGGTGAGCAGCTGGCACCAAATGGCCCCAGTGTGTGTGTGTGTGTGTGTGTGTGTGTGTGTGTGTGTGTGTGTGTGTGTGTGTGACACGCTGCCAGATTCCAGGAAACAGGAAACTGACTGGCGGGAAAATTACAGCAGCGGGGGGTCCAGTCTTTTGTCAAAACATAATCCAGTGGACGCTCTTAACACTTTGCTCCCCCTCCCCCTCCCTCCTCTTTCTTTCTTTGGACGTGCCATTTTTCCAGGAAGCAGCGCCGGCTGCTGCTTCCCTCCTCCAGAGAAAACTGAAGAGAGGAAGTCGGGGATTCCTTGTCGTTGGAGAAAGAAAGAGTTGGATGAAAAACTGCCTTTCTGCGTGTGCGTATGTGGGGGTTTAGTCCAGTTGGTCCATTGAAGGGATTTAAGGAGACATACGGTCTGCTGGAGGATCAGAGGGAAGGAGAACAGGACCCTAAAGACCTGATGACCATGACTGTTTGGGGAAAGAGGACATAAAATGATGTCCGTGGCAACAATCAAGAGAAAACAAATACATTATAAACGTCTCTTTTAGCTAACTCGTGTAACCCTTGGAAAAATGCCACACACATGACAAAACCACATTCAAGTCAGTTATCTTATGCACACCCCAAACTGGATGAACAGCTCTAACTTCATTGAGGAGATTAATTAACTCCTCACCTGTAGTTCCCAGCCCCAGACAGGTGAGAAAGTGGGTGAATATGAGTGTCGTGATAACTTCAGTTAACCACACAGGGGAAAGTGAAACATGTTCTGAGCTGTGGAGGTCGAATCAGAAGAGAGGAAGTTGGCCCTCTAGTTGAAACAAGGCCAAAGACAAAGTGAAATATCCCCGTTTGGCAGCTTGTCGTGACACGGTTTGTTTGTGCAGCCTCACCGGAGTCAGGTCCTCACACAGTGATTTATCCACTTCTGTAAAACCGCCACCCACAGCCTGGGGACACCATTCATCTCTCAGCTCCAACGACACATTCATTTCTCAACTGTAGTCACCATTAATCTCTATAACATTTCACTTTAATCAGACGTTTAAAACTGTTTTGTTCCCATCAGGAGTGGAAATATTTTCTGGCACCTAAAAAAGGACCCATAAATCACCTGTGTTAAAGCAGGTAGAGTCGCGATGGTGCTGTGTGCTTTGTTGGCACCAACAGAGATGAAGGTTTTATTCCACAGGTACAAAAGGAGCAGAAACTTACTGTCTCTGTGCACAGAAAGAACATCATTTATCTGCAGTGCTCGATGAGTTGTGACCAGAATCTCTGCAGTTTTTAAGCAACAATTTTAGTTTTTAAAAGGACTTTATGAACTCTTTGTCACCTCTTGTTTGATAAGCAATAACTCATTTCAAACATGCATTATCAGTGTTATTAGTACTTTACTTTACTTCATGGATCTCCATTAGCACCTGCATAAGCATTGGCTTACTAAAGCACAAACAGCACACCTAAATCTTTGCAGCAGTTTAACCACCATCAGGAATGATGCAAGGTAACAGCACTGTGTGTTAGCTTTGTGTGTTAGCTTTGTGCTACATTTCCAGTTATTGTGTCCTTGAAATAGAAAATGAGGGGTTGCGTGGAAAGAGGGACACTGTTGGGAAAACAACGATGCCTTTTAACTGTGAATTAAAACTAGTTTACTTAGTTTGGTTTAGTTTATTAGTGTCATGATAAAACAAGATAAAGATGAGCAACTTTTTTAAAATGGCAACATATTAGTACAGCCACAGGTTGATAAGCAAAGAAAAAATGACAATTATCTCACAAAACTAGAAAAATAGAAAAAAAAAAAAAGGAAATCTCGGCTTACAAAGTCAGGAATATGAAATATGTTGGTTGGTGCTTCTTCTCTTTGTTCAAAACATCCCAACAAACCTGCTCCAAACGTCCACTAAAGGCTCGGTGTGAAGCCTGCAGCCACACAACAGTCTCTCTTGGAAGGCATATTTATTCCAGACAATTGCTGTGTTTGAAATGCCACTCTATACGAGCATAACATACTGATTTAGCCAAAATGTAGTAGGTAGTATGCAAACAAAAGTTTACAGTGATCCAAAATTGCCCGGATGTCCTACTGATTCGGAAAAAATCTCCAGTATCCATCAGACCAGTCTACCTCGCCTACTGTATCCCACAATGCAAAGCGCTGGAACGTCACAACGGCAGTTGGAATGGCGTACGGCAGCAGAAGAGCAGAAGGGGGCGCTATAGCTAAAGAAGCAGCTTTTTGCTACTGTTGTTGAAGATAGACAGGAAATGATGAGTGGGGGATGACATGTACCAAATGATCGGCAGACAGGGTCGTCGAGCCTGCGATCAGTGCGATGAGGACTACAGCCTCTGTACATGGGGCGCCTGCTCTACCAACTGAGCTAAACCAGCGCCTCGCTTTTTGCTATTGTTTACTTCTGCTTTCTCAAACTAGAAACTGGCGCCTGCAGTTGCATACTGCAAAATATATTTAAACAGCTCCGTACCACAGACTACCGCAGAATGCAGTATGTAGTATAAAGTATCCAATTTCGAACACAGCCCAGAGAATCCGGTCTGGCCGTGTTCCAGAGGTATTTCGGGGCCTTTTAAACATGCAGGACACAACAGGAGATTGTCCGTGTCAACTACTCAACTGCGTTTGGTAACGTGTTCAGGAGAAGGACTTGTTTGTTAAGATGACTGTTTGCATTGATGTCATTAAAGAGTATAAAGTAGAAAAAAGGCATAAAGAGTTCAAAGCAGTTATGTTCCATGAAACATCGTCATCGTGTCCTGTTGCTTGCTGCGAAATCTTCAGACTAACACCTGCTCTGTTCCAGACTTTGTACTGTGCAGCTGACAGGGTAAACTGAATTTAATGTCCTGTTAAATTCAGACATTCATTTGTTCTTACATCCAGCTCCTCTTGCTGATGTCTCGATACATTTAAGGTTGCATTTTTTGTGTTGAAGGAGTTTTAATGTTGTCTCATGAAAAGTAATGTTAGGAGAGTTTGGGAGGGAAGTTCAAACACTCTCTCATCTCTGCACACCTGAGTAATGTCTGATGTGTGTGCAGTGGAGATAGTCTGTTGGATTGTCGGTTTCGAAGAGTTATGAAAATTGTCCGAGGCGTTACTTCAATTTTAATGATGTAAAGGTGTGGGTGGAGGATATTTTTTGGACAACACGCCAAATACGAAGACGTTTTTCGTACCAAACTGAGGCTCTAAACCCAACCGGTGAAAGGGACCTGAACATAGGCTACAAATAACTTGAGATACATCGCTTCATTTCTCGCAGACTGGCCCATTGTTCAGTACAACCCTAAAGAGTCCTGATTTGCACAGATCACAGATTAGGTGGAGGACATCTGACGACTACGGCCCTCATGCTCATCAATGGAGGAAGGAAAGTGGGAGCGAAGTGCCCCCATGACAAACAAACACAGCAGGTTACAACAATAGACCGTGGCTTTGCAAACGGGGTACTTGACGACCATTCAGATCCAAACTGAGATGGAAATGACCTCAAAATCCCAACTTACATGACAATGAGCAGGCATGGAGGAGATGAGGATGAATATTAAAGCATGAACTGTTTTTATTTAGGAAGTAAGAAGTCATTATAGGCCTCATGTGGAACTGCAACACCGCGTCTAACACCAACATGTGAACTCACGGCAAATAAATATCACAGCTGAAGAACTCCCAAGAAACACAGCTTGCTATAAACGATGTCCCACTTGCTCATCGATAACCAACACGCTGTCAGGTCTGAAGATTGTTCTAAACAACCAAGTGTTCGGAAAATCTGTTAAATTAACTGCACTCTCACCTGATGCACTGTGCACGCAACTAGTCCCATCATTAGATGTATTTGTGAACAGTAAACCGAGCCACCAACTCAACACATACGTAGGAATCATCAGGGTTTTGTTCAGGGTGAGAATAGAGATACAAATCATTCTCTTATGTAGTAACTAAACCCCTTTTTACACTAGCCTTTTGTAGAAGGCACGGAGGCCTAGTGGTGGGGCGAAGTCGTTCCTCCTCTGACCCAACATCAGAGGTAGCAACAGAGGCAAAACGGCATCTGTGTAAACAGCGGAGCCGGCAGGGCGGAACAGCGCCGTGTGTGCATTTGAAGCACGCGCTGTTTGTTTGCACCTCATGCACGTTTTGCTTCCGCAACGCTGGAACGCTATTTTTAAAAACACACTGGGGCGACCTTACGTGGCATGAGGACGGAGCTTCGTTACGCCGCTGAGGCAGAACCGCTGTGTAAAAAAGGCTTCAGTTGTTGAGCAGTAATCGCTGAAGGGCTTTTGGACCTTACTCCAACAGATCCAAACAGCTTTCCCACTGACGGTCATAAAATATTTTCCTTTGTTTTTAGATTTGCTTTGATTTTGTCAGCAGTAATTTATTGTTTGTTGGGCCCCACCAACGGTTCTTTTGAATATCAGCAGAGAAAACTGACCCAACTTCTCTGGCAGACCAAACACTGCTGGGTTATTAAAGCTACCCGAGAATGATGAGTGAACATCCAAAGAATACTGCAAATGCAAGGACTTTCACCAGTGGGCAATCGACTAAATCACCTTTGTTAACTTATTCAGCAGAAGATACTGAAGAGACATTTATTTTCTGGAGTTCATCCATTTAAACAACAGTAGTTTTGTCAAGGGACCAGCGTTTCAGAGATACAGTTCAACTTCTATTTCTTATGGACAACGTTAGGTGACGAGTGGTTCGAGTCTTAGTTATACCTGAGATACTCATAACAGGAGATAAACAACTGTGTTAGAAAATATCAGGTTATTTGTTTTTGAATAAGCTCACATTTTTAAGGAACCCTAAAGAAAAGATGTTCACCACAACTCAGATGTTCCATTTCCATAAAAGACATTCAATCACAGAGACCGAAATTCTGTTGCTTTCACCACTATAGACGAGCTAAAGATTATGCTTTTTGCAAACCTCAAAATATATAGAACATGCAAGTATGATGCAGAGTTTTGCCCCAAATGATCTACTCTATAGTAAGGACAGGATAGTGGGGGCTGTAGGTTCCAGATCCATGAGTAAAAACATGTTAAATACATTAACTCCTATAGCCGTAACATAATCCTTTAGCATCATCACATTTCATGCAATGGTCCAAATGCTGGGGGATGCAGAGGCAGCTCTATTTGAATCTAATTCGACCAATTACAGTGTGCTGCAGCTCGGCCATGTGAGCCTCGGGAAGAGCTCTCTGATGGAGGGGACAGTTAGATCAGATCCTGTGTGCTGGTTTTGTCCAGAATGCTTCACTGGGCTGTATACGGGAACATATGGAGGAGCCTCTGGACAATGGAGCTCTTGTCATGCTGGCCTCAACAAAGAGGCCAAGACAGGCTCAGACAGGGGGCCGACAAGCATGCTGGGGTGTGTGTGTGTGTGTGTGTGTGTGTGTGTGTGTGTGTGTGTGAGAGAGAGAGAGGACGAGAGAGGAGAGGCACATTGTGTGCGTGTTTGTGTGTTTCATGTGTCGAAGCAGACAGAAGTCTACAGTATTATATAGTAAGTATTTTAGTTATAGTTAGTATAACTTTAACTTTAGCAGCTACATATGTTTAGATTCATACTTACTCATGTGTTTTGAATAATTATTTGAGGTTTGGTATCATTTACTTCAGCTTTCCTTTCAGGCATGTCTTTTCTGAAAGTGTCGGCCGTGTTTAATAGCAGACAATACATCCCATATCTGTCGTCAACATACTGCAAACAATAAAACTTCATACACAAACCCAGCACTGTGTCACAGCGTTGAACCGGCCTCTGTAAACCCGCTCCGCCCTCGTCTCCACCCAAACCACTGCCAACTGACACAGCCAGCCGAAGTTAAAGTAAACCCCCATCATGATTTCACTTTATATTGACCCAGACATAAAATTTTGTGGGCTGTGAAATATTTCCCTGATCAATATAAACGGATGCACTGCAAATCTTCAGCTTTGCAACCACGAATCGACACAAGAAAACACAGAACAACCAGCCCACAGCTGCAGACATTTAGACTTTTTGTAAGAACAGTATCGTTTGCTGAGCACAAAAACGAACTACAGGATAATTAATTAATAATTCAAAGAATACAAGATCATAGAGAGAAGGCGGAGCACACGTTTGTCATCTCTGTTGTTCATGAACTAATATGTGGAGCGTAGTATAAAGAAGGTACAGGAAAAAAGGAAAGAAAAGAGACATAACAACTGTCAGTGTGTTACCAAACCAACCGACCACAGGGAGGAAACCACACTGGATTACAGTTATTTAACCCTGATCACACACACACACACACACACACACACACACACACACACACACACACACAGCACTGTAACGTATCTGTGAGGCCATGTGATAAGAAAAGTCTGCTGTGTTTCACAGTTTTTGTTTATAAACTGTCACTCAGTTCTTTCAGCCACAAACATCATCCCTCAACTCTTCATGTTTCTTCTTCATGTGAGCTAAATAAACATGTGCCCGTGTCATTCTCTCTGACATGACACCACACCACTGTGCATGTGTGATAGACAGATACTCTCTCTCACCAAACAAACACTTTCACTGTATCATCTCAGTAGAAGCGTCTGAATCCTGCAAACAGATGCCGTGTTTACACTTCCTCTGTGTGGCTTCTGGACTCTGATCACCTGACCACAACATTACCACCGTCTGAAACGTCCCTGCAGTGTCCATACAGAGACACTACCCAAACAACAGATCAACAGATTTGTTTGTGCTGCTCTCTGTAAACAAACTGTCACAGCCTACAATACACAACAACAGGTTCAAACAACAAGTGGTCACCGAGTTTCACTGAGTCTGAACCTTCACTTCACCCTCAATCTCATACCCCTTTCCCACCTACATTTAGCGCGTTGACGTGGGTTTTTCAGACCCGAGAAGACCCGCCGATTGTCTCTTTTCCCATTGTCAGTGGAGTATCCTGCTTTTGGTCTCTCTTCTGCTGCATCACCGTCTGACATCACAAACGCGCCGGAGACAGGGTTAGTAAACAGTGAAGATGTTATGGTGGTTAGGTCTTTATTGTATCTATTACTCAATCTGTCTGTTTATTTTAGTCTGTTTATCAAACCCAGCGCTGACAAATGTGGAACAATGTTCGAGCGCTGCTCGGTTGAATTCGTAGCTGAGATGACGAGGAGTCGCAGAAGTTACCAACAGAGCATAGCACTGGCTGGAGAGGCGGAGAAGATTAGCTCGTCGACACGGGTTTTGTGTTCCCATCAATGCTGATTGGAGCCGAGGCGATAATTACCCGGGTCTACAACAAAGTCATTTGACCCGACGGGTGTTAGCGGGTTTTTTGACCAGTGGGAAAGCGGTTTAACAAACAAGCCCTGGAAAAAGCTGTCCAAATGATCTGAGTCTATACAGGCTTCACCTCTGCTGAACAATACTTTTATATATATAATCATGCATGTTTTGAGCTTTTATTTCTGACCACATTTCCAGTCAAGTCAAAAACACACCAAAGCCGTAGGACACATAAAAACATCTTCTAGGTTACCTTGATTTTGTCTTCGTGTTGCACAACCCTCTCAGTCGTATCTCAGTCACAATGCAAGAGAAAAATCTTGCAAACAATCACAAACTATTTAATGAATAACGCACCACAACACACGACACTTTAAAGCAGGTCTAGTTTATACTGTTTTTCATGTTATTTAGACCCCAAAAAATCCATCTTGGGCAAGCAGTTGGCAACACTCGCACGGAAGGATAAAAGAAAGTGGAATTCAACATGGCGATGAATGAAAACGATCTATGGTCTTTAACCACAACCACAGCATGTCTTTACTTGGTTTCTTTATGTACAATTTCTTTTGCTGATACAAATCTCAACAAACTCCTCCAGTTTTTTTGCTTCTTACTTTTTTTTTTAAAAACCAGGTTGAAGGCACAATCAGACCCAAACTGGGTGTCTGACATCATCCCATTTAAACCAACAGTAGCCTCTGTTTTGTCCCACGTCGTTGTGAAAGCTGTATCACTGCTGCTAAAACATGTCCTTCTGCTAGCTGTGAACCATGCATACTGATCTGAATTTGCATTTCAACACAACAGCGAGCTTTGAAAAGGCGACTGTGACGATGAAACATCACTTCTAGGAGGAGGAGTGGCTGAATCATCACTGACCCACCCGTCAGGACTTTTTATCTCTCATAAATCTGTAGCCGTTAATATAAACGTAGAAAAAGGTTATGTTGAGCACGGAGGGTCAATATGTGCGCTAACGCAATTTGTGTGTGGTTATTTAGTCAGTTAGTAATGACAACAAGGTTCGTGGAAATAGCAGCTTCTCTACATCATCACTTTTCCAATGACCTGCATTATCTTCACTTTAAACTGTGACATCATTTCCTTAAGAACCCTGCTCACGAAACAGGGCGGGCCACACCTGGACAGATCATCAGTCTGACACATTCACACATTTTCACCTGAGGACATTTTAGAGTGTTCAGTCGAGTTTTGAAAACAGGAAGAAACCAGAGACAAACTTTATTCATCTCAAATTTAATATTATCACTCTATAGCCGCTTTCCCACTGGTCAAAAAAACACTAACACCTGGCTTTTTTGCTTAGTGGAAAAGGCTACAATTGGCATTCCGAACCGGGTCAAATGACTCTGCAGTAGACCCGGGTAATTATCGCCTCGGCTCCGATCGGCATTGATGGGAACACAAAACCCAGGTCGACACGCTATAATCTCCGCCCCCTTTCCAGCGCGATGCTATGCTCCGTCGGTGACTTCTGCGACTCCTCGTCATCTCAGCTACAAATTGCACCCGTCGTTCATCCCACATCGTTCCAAATTTGTCAGCGCTGAGTTTGATAAACAGACTGAATGAGTAATTGATACAATAAAGACCTAACCACCGTTTACTAACCCTGTCTCTGGCGCGTTTGTGGCGTCAGACGGTGACGCAGCAGAAAAGAGAGCGACAGGAGGATACTTCACTGACAATGTAAACAAAGACAATCGGCATCTATAAGTGGGTGTTTCCAAGTCTAAAAAACCTGCACCAACACGCTTAATTTAGATGGGAAAGAAGTTTTATATTTTATACTCACAGGCCTGAAGTAAAGAAACAGGACCTGCACACATGCATGAAGAGACATCAGAGCCAGAGCTGTCAGAGGTTAAGTAAGCCCAGCGAGAGGTCAGCACTTCAGCCAGCTCCAATCCCCCACAGACAAAGCTGCTGACCCATAAAGAGCGACTCTGGTGGGACTCGAACCCACAACCTTTGAATCACTTCTCCTGTGCTTGACTAGAAGTCCAATGCGCTATCCATTGCGCCACAGAGCCATATATCTGCCTCAGAAACCTGATACAGGAAAGAATGTGAGCTGTGGTCAGAGCTAGCATGTGTTTCTGGGAGAGAGATTTAAAGAGCTGCAATCCAACAAACAGCTTCTTTTTGCAGCTGAAAGAAACTTACATTACATTTATGAGACGTTACACAAAGTAATAGAGATTGTTAAAGACAGGAATCCACACGACATACCATTCATTTAAAGAACGTGCACTGGAGATTAGAGAAGGCTAAACTTTATTTATACAGCACCTTTCATACAAACATGCAGCCTAAACTGCTGCACAAAGGAACAAACAGACGGAAGACAAGATCAGAAGTTCACAACAACACATACAAGATTAAAAGACTAAAACATTACAGCAGTATAAACTATATGACCAGTGAAAATTTAAACAAGACAAAAGTAACGCCAGTGATACAACTGCTGTAAAAACAAGTATAAAAACTTTGCCTGAGGGTTTAAAATAACTTGAAAGGATATGTCTGCAGAAAGAGCAGCCATCTTTAAATCCAGTGAGTTTCACAGTTTAGGGGCATAACAACAGAAAGCTCTCTTACTTGTGTGGGACACACGAGGAGCATTTAAAAGAGAAGAGGACCTCAGTGATCTGACTGGAACATACAATGAAAGAAAGCATCTGTTGTTATCAAGTGTGTTTTCTTCCAGTATTCAGAGCGTTGTGTTTGTCAGGTTAACCTGCACTTTAATGTTATTAAAAGCCCATTTCTCCCCATACAGCAGGTTTATCCATCATTGCCCTGTTTAAACATGTAGAGAGAATAAATCCGACATATAAAATAAGAGTTTAAAGTGCACATGTACGTGCTCAGCAGCTTTGCAGCACTAATGACAGTGAATGTGTTGGTATTTGCAACACTTGTCATTATCTCCTTAGCTGTATCGATCGGACACAAAGTGAGTGGACGCCCCGTTAAAAGAAGAAGAATGCATCTTTAAGGATTTGGTAATGAATGGGTGGAAAAGTAGCTCCATTCAGATCCCTCCCCTGCTTTCTGTGCCCACCCTGCCCCCCAGCACACCATTACAATGCAGGACCCCTTCCCCCAATCCCCCCAACCCCCTCAACCCCCCAACACACACACATTAACACACATTAACACACACACTCCCTGCCCTGCCCCCTGAGGAACACAGGCAGGGGGTGGGTGTGTGTGGGTGGGTTTCCCCAACTATTTAAGCAGATTCCAACAGATGGTCGGGGAACTTTCCTCTCAGGGTCACGTTGCTCCTCTCTCCCAACTCCCTGTCTCCTTCTCAACGGACCTGACTGCTTCCTCACTTTCCTCCCTTCCCAAAAAATCTCTTCCAACTTCTGGAACAAGAAGTTTCTCCGTTTGTCTTTAAACAACTGTCAGAGGCCAGACTTCTCTTCTCTTCGGACCCAGAAACTTTTTGTCCTTCTCGTTGGGATCAGACATCCAGCTCGTTCACTCAGCGAGGACGTTGGAGCGAATCATGCCCTCCGACTTCCTGACGCCTTTCCTGGAACTGGATGAGGAGTTCTGCAAGGTGAGACAATTTAAAACATGTCACATTTAACTTCTTTGTAATCAGCTGCTCGACTTTCAATTCAAACCAAGCTAGAGTCAGGTTTGAACAATACTTTTTTCATGTGAAGATAATTAATTCCAATGTTTAAAAAGTTTTAGTGTATTTAATCTTTACAGCAGTTTTTGCTTTAGAGGTCAGTTAAGCTTTAAACTCAATTCTGTTGTAAAACTCAGCATCTACAACGGAAAGTTTGTGTTTAAGAGGATTTTCTAAACTAACAGAAATGTCTCACATACTGATGCTTTTTGTGTCCCAACTTGTCTTTGCTGAAACAATATTTATGCAAATGAAACATTTGTTTTGTCTAATTTTTATAGTTTAAATGGTTATACACATGCATAGGTACAATGGCTGAAACAATCATGCAATAAATAACCTAATGGAATTGGATTTTTACTGTACATTGACTTAATGCTAACTCTACTTCACAACCTGTTCATAATTCATTTTGGTTTGATTCCAAAAAACCGTTGCTGCCTTTTCAAGATAAAAGCTGCAGCCTCTTGAGTAAAACTATCAGTCCTGTTGCTTTAGCTGCAGCTCTTAAATCTCCTTTCAGCTCGACTTGGCCCTGCCAGTCTCGCTCCAGCGCTCCAGGAATGCAGAAAGCTCACATCTATTCTCCTCTCTCCTTTTGTGTGACAGAGTTTTCGCGGCCTGGAGGCGACAGATGGCTCTCCTGCCAGCTCAGAGCAGCAACGGCAGCAGCACAGTCTGAGGGTCCTGGGCTTCCAGCGCCGTCACTCTCTCTGCCCTGTGACCCTCCCCAACTCCAAGTTCAACAACAGCAGCAGCAGCAGCAACAGCAGCTCTGAGGTGACCGATGCACCCTGCTGGGGGCTCAACATGGCCTCCACTCCGCAGTGGAGTAGAGAGAGTCAGCTTCCCCGCTCCTCGCTCAGCCACATCCCCTTCAGAGTCGACCGCTCGGTCAGCATGATCGAGGGTAGCATGGCAGGAAGAGAGGACAAAATGGCTAACGTGTCCCCGTCACTGCTTCTCCCTCCACCAGGCCTCTGCATCAGCAACACCTCCCTCTCCTCTGCTACTTCCCCTTCTGCCTCCAGACCCCTGGCCCCAGCGCCTCACATCTCCACCCGTTACAAGACCGAACTCTGTCGCACCTTTGAGGAGAGCGGGACTTGCAAGTACGGCGCCAAGTGCCAGTTCGCCCACGGCTTGGACGAGCTGAGAGGCCTCAGCAGGCACCCCAAGTACAAGACAGAGCCCTGCCGCACTTTCCACACGATAGGCTTCTGCCCGTACGGCGCCCGCTGCCACTTCATCCACAACGCAGACGAGATGCAGGGCGCCAATGGAGCTGCACCTCCTCAGAAACAGAAGCTGAGGCCTCCTCTGCTGCGTCACAGCTTCAGCTTTGCAGGCTTCTCCTCCTCTCCACAGACTTTCCAACCAGTTGAGGAGCTGCAGCCCTCCTCCCTGCTCTTTACACGGGCCTCCTCAGTCTCCCCTTCTCCTTCCTCCACAGGGAGCCCAGAGCTCCTCTCCCCTCTCTTCCCTGAGCCTGGGGCACTGAAGCATTGCCCGTACCCCTTCTCTGGTATCACAGACCTGGCAGGAGACAGCAGTGACTCGGCTCTGCGCTTCTATGCTGTGACCGATTCTGTCAGTACCAGGTGTCCCACCTCCTCTTTCACCTCCAAAACCCCAAACCTCCCATACCCACTCCCCAAGCAGCGACCCGTCACCCTGAACCCCCCTCCTGGTCTGCAGCGCTGCTCCTCGGCTGACTCCCTCTCTGAGGAAGGCTACACCTCCTCCTGCTCCCTCAGCTCTTCCTCCAGCGGCACAGAATCTCCGAGCTTCGAAGGCCGGCGCCTGCCCATCTTTAGCCGCCTGTCTGTGTCAGACGAGTAGGAAGGGTTTTACTGTAGGGCTGAATTAAATCAGGGATAGGCGGTCTATTGTTTAACTCCATGTGACCAGGATCATAGCATATAACCTCCCTACAATAGTCAAAGCAGAAACTACACTCTGAAACTACACGTTTTTAACAGATAGAAGTCACAGAGGATTCAAACTTTAGGTTTGACTTCCTCCCTGAATCAGCCGAGTAAACGTACCTAACTTTGTGCATATTGCATTTCTCATCCAAGCAGTTGTAGCGCTGCTCAGTGTTTGTCCAGTTTTAGCTGACTCCCTTTTTTGTTTTTATTGTTTATTTCCTAAGGTTGTTTTTAATGCCGCCATTGTTACTGCTGTATACTGTTGTATACCCATTTTAGAGAATACTCGGAGGGTACTTCACTGTCCCTGCTCAGTGGGAAGTTCTGTGAGAGAGTTTCCTGTACCCTGACCCCTGAAAGACTTTAAGATTAGTGCTGTCTGCCCTTTTGTGACTGCTGTGTGATCCACTTTAATACAGAAATCTTTTGCAGACGCCTGACAAACAGTTCCAGTGATGCCAGCCTGCAGCACTTCAGTCATATTCAGGGCTCTGCGACTGTACGATACAACCCTCTTGTCCATGAGTAAGGGGGTTAAATAACTGTATGCTGTCACTGATTGATTATCTGATTGGTTGTATGGCTGTGGCCACTTGATTGTATTTGTCAGACTTTTGATCTGCCTGGCAACCATTCAGCTTCACTGCATTAGCAGCAAGAAGAAAAGTAGCACAATTGTAGGCGACCCACCGACTCTCTAGTTACCAAAGTTTATTATAGAGCTCCCCTAACCTGCTAGTACTGCTAACACCTAGCCTAGCCTTTAGCCATGACAGATAAATACAGTGTTATGATTACTGTTGGTATAGCTTAACACTTTTCTAGACTTATTTATTGCTTTTTTGTATAATGTGTTGTTTTTGACAGAGTTTGCTTTGTGGTTGTGTTTATGCATTTTTTATAATACCAGAGATATTGTGCTTTACGTTTACATGATGTCCGTCTGCTTTTTGCGCCATCTGGTAGCTTTAAGAGGGCTCGCGGAGAGGAGGGGGAAGGAGGGAGACAAACATTTTGGCATTCTATATTTATGTTGCCTTATTGGCTTAAAGGCCTGGCAGAAATCAAGACTCGCCGAATGTTCACACACAAAGGCAGCAAGAGAGCCTTTGGGAACGTCTGCTGTTGGTGTGAGCATACAGTGAGTCTACTCTCCTCTCCGCTCAGCCTCACACCTCTGACTGTAATAACCTTTTTTCCAATTGTTTAGTTCTGTTATCTGAATGCAAAGCAGACGAGGGGTTAACCACACATTCACGGCCTCAGGGTGGTCAGCAGTGGTAAATAACAAATGTTGATCAGTTTGGGAGCTTCACAACCTTCAATGGAAAGGAAAAAAACTACTAGTTAGAGATGAATGTAAACGTTTCACCTGACATGTGACTAACCTGAGCGCTGTTTGGCTGCACTGTGGCCTCTGTGTGTGGAGACCCCTCCCTGTTTGAAATCCTGTGTGTTATCTTCTTCTTGTGATGTAAACAAACAGGTGGAAAGGTGACCTTTGTTTATAGTTGATTTTTATCTATCAGAGTTGCCTTGATGACACTGTGTTTGTAGGCAAACCTCTGTTGCACGCTAGCTAGCTAGCTAACTCTCTGAGCGGCAGGAGAAATCAAAGTGAGTTCAGCTGAAATCAGGCGAGATGTTTTTATTGTTTCTGTCATGATCTCGACTCAACCTGTCCCGACGAGTCCAGAGACGCTTGTTGCTGTGGTTTATCGTTAGCTCGACTCGACAACAAGCCGTTATTGTTACTTTTGTTAACTTAAAGTTTATTTATTTTGTTTTTCAAAGCGAAACCTATATTGTGTTTGATATTGTGTTTTTTGTTTTACATAATTTAAGTGCATTTATTGTTTACATTCCATGGGTAATGTTGATATCCTAGCTCTTTATCTTAATATATTGTGCATTTCAAAATAAAAGTCTTTGAAAAATAAAAGCTCAGTTGTCTTGTATCTTTACATTTCAATATATCTATTCATACTGCAAACAGGAAGTCTAAAGTGACTTCATTAAACACAGGTTTTTGTGGATTCAATACATCATTCAATACAAGTAACATCCTACCTTTACTAATGAATGAATTTCAACACCTTACTTTAAGACTTTGGTTTTTCTCCCACATAAACAGAATCATTCACACTAGTGTGTCCATTCTTCTTACCTGTCTAACTTTCATCTCCACAAAGTCCTTACCTCTTTCTTTTTACTCCCGGTTTTCTGCTAAGTTGTGTGTGATGACTCGGGGAAATTATCAGAACTGTGACCCTGATTAGCTCAGCTGGATAATAAGTGCAGGTAAATGTCTGTTACGTATTCTGCAGAGAAGAAGACTGAAGACAAAATCTCTTAGTTTTACACAGTTACATAAGAGAATATTCAGAGTGGGTGGGGGTGCACGTAAAGAGGTGTTTGTTTCAATGTAAACTTAATTTGTCTTTGTAGTTGCTCATATAAAAGTCTGTAAGATCCAAGTTCGGTTCCACACAAACTGATATTGTTGAGCAGGAAATCTCAGAGAATTACACAAATGCTCATTTTGGTCAAAGCGTTCCCACGAGCATCACTTTAAAATGCTGCCACTGCTTCTGGGGCCTTTACGATCATCTGTCTCATTGACACACAAAAGATACAGAGATTAACTCTTTCTCTTACTTGCGTTCAGGGAATCTCCCAGCCCTCCCCTCTGTCCGCGTGTTTATGTGTGTGTGTGTGTTGTGTGGGAAGGGGAGTGAGTTTTGTTGCAACTCGTCTGAACGGACCAATTTAGAGTGAGTGACACTGAGGAGAATGTTTGGGCAACAGATGCTCGAACAAAGGCTTCCCTGCACACAATGGGGCACAGAGATACTTGTGACTGATTTCCATCTATTCACACAAAGTGGAGCAGAAGTTGACGTCCTCCCTGTGTGTGTGTGTGTGTGTGTGTGTGTGTGTGTGTGTGTGTGTGTGTGTGTGTGTGTGTGTGTGTGTGTAAAAACTACATTAAAAATAGTCCTTTAAAAAAATGTGTGAAAAAAATGCTTTTATACTAAACAATGACTTGCAGTGTGAACATAATCTGTTGTCGCTGGTGCAGGTTGGCATAGTGTTTAAACTTTAAAATACATTGTATTTTACAAGCTGATCATATCTCTTAATGTAAAACCTTGTAGTTTAGCATTTCCCGGTGAGATATTGTGCAATATTATAAGCAAAACTTAGTTATGGAGACTAATTTAAGTACATTTATTGCCAGTAACACTGAAGTGGCACCTTCTGTCGCTGTGAAAACCGCCTGGCAGGACTTAAAATACTTACAAAAATCTGAATCAGGTTTGTAGACATGGGTTTTTACACACGGGGAACTTCCTGACTGATTGAAAGATTCAGATATAGAAATTGCAAAATGTGTTAAGGCTCCACATGTAAGTGTAAATCCATCACGTGCACAACATAGACCATCAGCCTCCCAATCATCAGAAACATAACACTCTGCAGACGTAAGGAAACAGCTCTGCAAAAGTCCCTGCAAATATCATGCAGTAACCCTTTTAACGCATGAACACTGATCTGGTTTGTAATGTTGTTAAAGTTGGGAGAAAGGAGAGATTAAAGGGATGTTCCTCCTGAAGAGTTGTGCAACAGAAAAAGCAACAACAAACATCAACTAAAGAAAAGGTTATTCATGTTTTATGGTGCTTTTTAAAGTTAATAAATCAATGTTCTATGAGCCTTTTGAATGAGTTGATAAACCCGTCATTTATAGTGCAAAAGTAATCTCCTTGTGGACGTATAAACACATGGCAATGACAAAGAAAAAGTTGTGTGATGTGTGCATTCTGTGTGTGTGTGTGTGTGTGTGTGTGTGTGTGTGTGTGTGTGTGTGTGTGTTGGCATTCAGCTGTGTGCAGGCTGAGGATTTCCCTCTGGTGAATGAATAACAGTAGAGTGAAGCAGGAGCAGACTCCCACAACCCCCATGGCTACTTACCATTCAATACCCGTGGTTGTGTGTCTGTGTGTGTGTCTGTGTGCATGAATGTGTGTGTATGTGTCTGTAAGACCTTAAAAAGGCCAAGGGCCATCCCTGTGCAGCCCCCTCGACCCCTCCCTCCCCTCCTGGTCATGCAGGCCCTTTGTGTTCCCTGTTTTCCCTTTTCAGGCTAACATCTGTATGCTAATGCAGCTCAATGGGAATGGACTGGAATCATCCTGGGAGAGAGGGTGAGGGGCCGCTTCCCTGTGTGTGTGTGTGTGTGTGTGTGTGTGTGTGTGTGTGTGTGTGTGTGGATGGAGATGGGTGAATTCAGCAGCAGGAAAGGGTTTGTGCCGGGCTTAGAGAAAGAGGGCTGAAAAAGAAGAATTATTGATTAACGGGCAGCTCAGGGGGGACGAGTGTGTTTGGGGCAAAGTTTAAAGGAGGTGTGGGTATAAGTGGCTGTGTGTGTGTGTGTGTGTGTGTGTGTGTGTGTGTGTGTGTGTGTGTGTGTGTGTGTGTGTGTGTGTGTGTGTATGCATGTGGTTGTGTGTGTGAGGGGTCCCTCTGAATTACAAATGTCCCCTAATACTCCACAAGGAGAATCAGCAGAGTTGTGTTAAAGTTAGATTTAAGGAAGAAGCTGAAATCAATGTTACCGCATGTTTCGCATCTTAATCACAACTTTTACATGAACAATAATCTGCTGCATCAAAACACAGACGTACAAAGAGTGCAGAGGAAGAGCTGAGTCTTTATTTTAGGGAAAGGGTTGGAAGAGTTTAAAGATACACCATATCTAAAATCCATGATAATGTCCTGAACGAAGTGAAAGAGGTTAGACGTACATTTATACACCAACAGTTATTTTTTTCTTGTAAAGAGTTTTTCAGTCATGTCGTAGCTAAATATAATCCAGCGCTCCTTGATGTGTAGTTTGATTTAACTTTTTCGCTGGTTGGAAAAGCAAACCTATGTCATGAGTCCAATCCAAAATGTAAAGATGGTCACAAAGCTTTTAATCTGTGTGCTGATCGCAGTCATTGTTTGTACTGTGTCTGATTGTTTACAGTCTGTCTGATTGTACTTCCATCTGCACTGTGCCACTTCAGTCCCAAAGGGAATCTCCTGCAGCAGAGGAGCAGTAAAGTAATACTGCTGCCTCCGAGAATCACACACACACAAGTACACGACACATGAAAGACGACATCTGGAGAAAGAGCTTTCATAGATTTCCAGAGAGGAAAGAATCTTTGTTAAAGTGTAATTTCATAGTGAAAAAAAGACTTCTTTGGATCAAACCTGCTTGATTTGTCTAACAGAGACTGCTGAAGCATCACAGTTACTTTGAACAATGTGTACAGAAGGAGAACGGTGGATTCTGTGCCCCATCTAAGCCCATGAGAGAGAGATCTTTTCATTGCAAACAAACCTCTTCTCATGTTCACACGGGCACCTGAAAATGTTCTGAACATATCGATACAGCTACACAGATATTTAGATTTAAACGTTTGATAAAGAAAAGTTTCTTATAACACTTAAACATCTGTCAATATAACTGATCTCTCAGCTTCATGTTTTGTGAATGCTAGCTTTTTTGGTATCACAGCTGCAATATACAAACTCAAATATAACGGAGTGTAGATCTGGATGAGGGCGTTCAGGTAGGCAGGAGCCGTTTTTGTTGCTGTTTTGTAAGCGAGCAACAGGCGACCGGGTGCCAGTGGAGGGATATGAGCAGTGGAGGGATATGAACAGTGGAGTGACGTGCCATTTTGGGTTGATTGAAGACCAGTCGAGCTGCTGCGTTCTGGATCAGGTTTCAGAGGTTTGAATGTGCATGCAGGAAGGCCTGCTTTAATGTAATTAAAGTAAGAATATTCAAGAAGCAATACATTGAACTGAATGACTGATAGATGATTCAAATATAAGACACTGTAGTGCCAGTGCTCTGCTGTTATAAAGAGGGATGATACTGTGATGACACAGTGCCCCAGTCACTCATACCAACTTGTAAGAGGAATATAAACGCAGCGCCCTCTGCAGGTTTGCATGGAGCACAGCATGCGGGAGGAGGAAATAAGTGGAAGAACCTCAAACTAAGATTTGACTACAGAGATGAACCCGAGGACAGATGTCTCCCTGAAACTCTTGCGTTTCAATGTTTATCACATTGCAATAAAACACGATTATTCACAGTTAGTGTTATAAAGTCACCTAAATAGCATAAACAGGCTGCTATAGAATACATTGATGAATGAAGTATTTGTGCAGGGTGTAGTTATCTGTTACCCTGTTAGTTGGCAGCCTCTGTGTGGAGAACATATTCAGTGGGGTTTTTTTTCTTTATTTGTGCAGCAGATGGAGATGAAAAGTCAGTCGTTTTGTATTGTCATCATTACATAGCTTCTCTGAGAGTCCATTTATTTTTGCAATAATGTCCACTTATGATGAGTGAAGAGTAGGAAAGATTCTTGGGCCGACCATCAGCTGTGTAGAGATGAAGACAGGTGATACCATCTAGTGGGGACACTTAATCGTCACAGTTTAACACCAAGTCAGCTAAACTTCAGGGATGTCAATCTGTCCATTTAGGAAGCACAAGTGATTGTGAATCAATTTCACCTGCTGTGGTGCAAATTAAAGAGACAACAGGTGCAATGGAGAGGCAAAAGCAGGACAACCCCCAAAAAGGGAATGTTTTGCATGTGGTGGCCACAGACAGTTGCTCTCTGATACTTCCTGACTGATTCTTCTTTAGTTTTGTGTTCTGCTAGTGTCCTTGTCCCTACTGGTAGCATTAGGCGGTACCTGCAGCCCAATCAGGTTGCACAGGTAGTCCAGCTCCTCCAGGATGGCACATCCATACGTGCGGTCGCAAGAGGGTTTGCTGTTTCTCCCAGCACAGTCTCAAGAGCATGGAGGAGGTACCAGGAGACCGGTTGTTGCACGAGGAGAGTTGGACAGGGCCGTAGAAGGGCATCAACCCAGCAGCAGGACCGATATTTGCTACTTTGTGCAAGAAGGAACAGGAGGAGCACTGCCAGAGCCCTTCAAAATGACCTCCAGCAGGCAAACTGTCAGAAACAGACTCCATGAGGGTGACATGAGGGCCTGACGTCCTCTAATGGGACCTGTGCTCATAGCCCAGCACCGTGCAGCTCCATTAGCATTTGCCAGAGAACACCAGAATTGGCAGGTCAGCCATTGGCACCCTGTTCTCTTCACAGATGACAGCAGGTTCACACTGAGCACATGTGACAGACGTGAAAGAGTCTGGAGATGCCATGGTGAACGTTATGCTGCCTGTAACATCATCCAGCATGACCGGTTTGGGCGGTGGGTCAGTGATGGTCTGGGGAGGCATTTCCTTGGAGGGCCGCACAGACCTCCATGTCATAGCCAATGGTACCCTGACTGCTGTTCGGTACCGGGATGAACTCCTCCAAGCAATTGTTAGACCCTATGATGGTGCAGCGGGCCCTGGGTTCCTCCTGGTGCAGGACAATGCCCGGCCTCATGTGGCCAGAGTGTGTAGGCAGTTCCTGGATGACGAAGGCATTGATGACCCATGCATTGCTCCTCCATTTTCAGCCTTCAGTCAACTTCATTCATTTTCTTCTTGATATCCCTCAGCTCCCCCGACTCAAAATCGATTGTTTTTTTTAAGTCCTTCAATTCAAAACGTATAATTATTACTGTTTCTTGTATTCACTGTTGTTTTACCAGGTAAATGTGTGTACTTAATGGACTCCATATTTACACATTTTTAAACTTATTGTCTTGTGTGATTATGTTGTAAATATTGATGGTGTATTATTGTTTAATGTGTTTAATATGGTTATTTACATTTGCAGACCTGCCAACACTCCCAATTTTCCTCCCGATTTGTAATTTCTTTTATCTTATTATCTCCTTCTTTCACATTGATACCAATTGAATGGGTGTTCCTCAACCTCTATGTGGGATATGTGTCATAGCACCTGGCAACCCAACTGGAGGCAGCGGCGTGCGTATGTGTCACTCCTCACTGCAGCAGCTCGCTACCTCTCTACTGCTTATTTTGCTGCTGAAAATGGCTGAAACGGGCCCAAAGAAGGAATAAATACGCCTCCAAATTTAACCTCACTTGGTGTGACAAATACCCCTTTATTGCCACTAGCCGCATTGATAGATACCATGCATTTTGTAAGGTGTCTAGACCGGACTTTTGCGTAGAACACGTTGGGAAATACTTTTTTACATTTTGTATCTTTGATTGATTCTAATGTGAACCTTGAAGGAAAGACAAATTGAAAGTCCTTTTTCTGACATTTAATATGAAAGTCGTTATGCTTAAATGGTGTATTGACTCTCTGAAATGTAACCTTTTTTTGTTTCCTTATGCCTTAGTTTCTTCGGTTTAGCATTATTGTAAAATGAGTTACCGGAAGTCACCATGTGGTACCATGTCTAACTTTATAGTTCTATCCTTCGTGTAGTTCCTTTTTATGACCATTTGAGGGCAGCAAACACCCATAATTCAACCTAGACAACGAAACATGATCAACGGACCACTAAACCGTGAAGAAATTAGCTTTACATTTTTTTTTTTTTTAACAAACGGTTGTTTTCAGTTATTGAACTCATAAATCATTGCATATTTATTTTAATAACAGTTGTAATAGTCACAGTAATACAAACAAAAACTATAACACTGACATTGACGATGTTAAAGATGATTTCTTTAAGCACTGCAGTTCCCCAATTTGACCACTAGAGGGCACCCAACACCTGTTTTACATACGCGTGAAGTCAGAAATACTTGACCAACATTTCCGGTAAATATTTCAAAATAAAGCAATACAAAGTGACTGTTTCGCCAGTGTTCTGTCCACTGCTAAGTATATGTAAGAAAGTGAATGAAACGTTGAAAAGAAGCATCTGTTCGAGGGCGATTTTTTTAAATATATGGTTCGATCACGAGACATTTGAAATCTCACTCTTTTTTTCTTGCCACCTGATTGAAACAAAGTAATGTTTGTTTATCCTGAGCCCATTTTTAACTAATTTTATTAAATGTTTTTAGTCATCACTTAACTGTAAACCACTGTACATTGCCACATTATGAGTTACTTGAATATTCAGGGTTTACTCATTTGTAGCTACTGTTTCAAAGACCAAAGAAGATTATACACCCTGTAACTTTAACAAGTGCTACTAGCTAATTAGAGTTTTACCATTACCATACCATCTTACTGTTTTCGACATGTATTTGATGAATTAACATAAACAGCCAAATATAGTTTAATGATACCATAGCCAAACATTTGCATGAACTTCTGCTGAAGATTGTAGTCAGTAAAAAAAAAAATTCAGACATTAGTCCTCAATAAGTAGTTTAATTTTTGCTCCGTAGATCAGGAGTTTGACTACAAGTCCCAGCAACAGCTTGAGCTAGACGTCACCGGAAACTAGCTACACTGGTATAAATTCATTTCCGCATCCTCCAAGGGTCCTTTCCTGTCTACGGCCTATTGGAAGATGGCGGTGCAAATCTCCAAGAAGAGGAAGGTTAGCACTGTTTTATCCCCATTTAACTCAAATAGACAGCGGTTTTATATAAAAATAGTACCCCGTTGGTTTAGATACAAGCGTTTCGTGCTCATACCGGTGTTAGTCGTGCTGATCCTCGTCTGATACGGTGAGGATTAATCCAGATGCTACCGGTGCCGCGTCCTCCTCATTTGGCTAGCTAACATGGCTCGGTCCACCCGCAGCGGGGCATGAGTTTCAAACCGGGACCCAATGACATGAACCCCCCAGCTGTTTAAAACTTTTATTAGAGTTGCGTGAAAGGCGATTCCACCTGATCTTAAACTTTGAGATATCTGTCAGCCTTCTTATAAATGCATTTAGTTTTATGTGTCCTAATGTGAATTAGCTCGTGAGTTAGCAGTAGTCAAATGAACAGGTCTGAAAGACCGATCGCTAACGTTACCCCAAATAAACCGGCAGATATAAGGAGGGTTGGTTACTAACAACTTTATATATATATATATAATCAGTACCTTTTGATTTAAGCCACATAATGGCCACAGACGACAGTGAAGGTTGTTTTAATGCTGCAATTTGCTGACAGTATCATCGCACATAATGGAGATTAATGGAACTTAAACCACCTGCCATGCGCTTTGTGTGTTATTTTAAGTTAAGTGATAACAAGCATACTTGGCTAACTATTCAGTTGACCTGGCCATTGTTCAGTACTTGAATCTGTGAGATAGATAATAATAATTAATATAATAAATGAAGGTTTAAAGTTAATGATGGATCCGGTGTAGTTAGGTACCACAGAATTTGGGGCTGGAAATGACTCATAGGAACAAACACTTAGATGTCCTCCGCCAGCAGCCGGTTCACCCTCCTCTTACATCTCTCTCCTCATTCTGTTAAATTTCAATGAGCTCTTCGTCCGTATACTCTGGCTCAGATAAATAGGGATGGCCACTGAAGTTATCCTTTAAAGTGCCCGGTGGTCTGTCTGCAGGGCGCCTTTAGAGTTACTCTACTGGATCTAAAATGTGACATTTATCATAGTGAATCTTATCTTGTACTCCCTCCTCAGTTCGTCTCAGACGGTATCTTCAAGGCCGAGCTGAACGAGTTCCTGACTCGCGAGCTTGCTGAGGATGGCTACTCCGGTGTGGAGGTGCGCGTTACTCCAACCAGGACTGAGATCATCATCCTGGCCACAAGGTGAGAGGACTCAGACTTTACTCTAAAACACATGTGGGTTAATATCTGTTTTGAACTACGAGAGGGTTAGGAGGTGGTCGTGCTATTTCTTTCAGTAGATTTTAAGCTTGTCTCGAAGGCATTTTTGTCAAGCAACCACTTTGGCAGGTGATAAGAGCACACCATTGAAGATACTAGATTGTCCTTTCAGTGATGATACGATGACGAGACAGAACAGGACTCAGTCTGGCTCTGCAGGTTACTGGTTCAGGTCCACGTTCTGTGGTTCTGCTCCAGTTCCTCAGATCAGGGAGTTCTATTCATGTGAAGACAAAGAGGCATTTGTCTGAGAAGGGCCAAAGAATCATTTTCTTTGATGCTGCTGCAACTGACTTTTCTTGAATACAGCGTAACCATAAATGTCTTCAACTGTTTCCAGGACCCAGAATGTTCTGGGAGAGAAGGGCCGTCGGATCAGAGAGTTGACCGCTGTGGTCCAGAAGAGGTTTGGCTTCCCTGAGGGCAGCGTGGAGGTAAGAACTAAACGGAATGAATTACAAGAAGATGCACGTTCACCCTGTTTTAATGCCATTAATCGTAGTATTGTTAGCAACAGCATTTGTAATAGACGATGTGATGCAGTATAAAATGTTCATGGTGGGTTGCAGCTTTTGCACCCATTTGTACCAAAAAGGTTCAAAGTCCAACAGTAAAAATCTGCAGATTTGTCCGTATTAGCTTTAGCATTTAATTGATGTCAAGAAGGCTTACTAAATGTGTGTAGTAAATAAATTGTTGCCGGTTAGAAGTCTAACCTTTGTATCCCTGCAACACTTACACCGACATCAGTTTGTCTTGGACAATTAAATAAGTCACAACTGAAATGGATTTCAGTCTGATTAAAATTCTGAATTTGGGTTTTTTTAAACGAAAAAAATTTGAAATTGACAAAGCTGCTACTTTTGACAGAATGATGTGTGCAAAAACACCTTCAGAATCTCACTTAACCCCCCCTTCAGTGATGATACGATGACGAGACAGAACAGGACTCGCTCTGGTTCTGTGGGTTACTGGTTCAGGTCCACGTTCTGTGGTTCTGCTCCAGTTCCTCAGATCAGGGAGTTCTATTCATGTGAAGACACAGAGGCATTTGTCTGAGAAGGGTCAAAGCGTCAGGGTTGTTTTGCATTAGAGCTGTAAAAAGATAAACATCCCATTTCACAGCTGTTCTTTCTAAAAGCAGTGAAGAGCAAATGTCTATTTAATCCATGTAATGTATAGATATCCGATGGGTCTAAATGTTGTCGTTTTAGCAGCGTGTAGTAGATTTGACTAATCTGTGTGTCTCTCTGTTAGCTGTATGCTGAGAAAGTTGCCACTCGTGGCCTGTGTGCCATCGCTCAGGCAGAGTCTCTGCGCTACAAGCTGCTGGGAGGTCTGGCTGTGCGTAGGTAAGTCACTGTCACCTGCATAACAAATTCAACATGCTATACACCCTACTCTGCAGCTGTTGATCCAAAAGATGACACATGGCATATTTACATCAATAAACCACATCTTTTATTTTACGTGTAACTGACAGTTTGGCAGGAGTTTTTAAATCTCTTCACAGCAGGGCTCATATTTAAATGGTTCCCTACCATCATATCATAAAAGTTGCTTTGCAAGTAGCCCTAATACCTAAAGGGGTGCAACTATTTGGCAACCCCCACGTAAGAGCCCCTGCAGTATGCGTGTGTATGGGTCCTGTGCATGTCTCTTTTTGAGAGATGTGAGATGGGAAAGTATTTTTTCTTTGTGTTATGGCATAGTTTAAGAGCCTAGTAGAAATGTGATGCAGGAACTTTAAATGTCCTGACAAACAGACATTTACACCAAATGGCACAAGTGTTTTTACAGGAGGGATTTACTGATGGTACCCAAGGCCTGTACGCTCTGAGGGTTAAGTGTTTCTTCAGTGTCTCAGTTTCTGTCCCTTCAGTGATGATACGATGACGAGTCGGAACAGGACTCACTCTGGTTCTGGTGGTTACTGGTTCAGAGTCGCGTTCTGTGGTTCTGCTCCAGTCCCTCAGATCAGGGAGTTCTTTTTGGTTGAAGACATTGAGGCATTTGTCTGAGAAGGGTTAAAGCAGAACACGTTCTCTGTTACCTGCTTAAAGTAACAAAGTGGGAAAAGTGAATGTAGACAGCCTGACTGTCTTTGTGGAGGCCTTTCAATAACATGCCAAGAGACGAAGCAAAGTTGTGCAGTTTAGGTTAAATACTGACGGTAATTCTTGTCATGTGATGGTTGTATGTTAACACTTCTCTCCCCCTCCCCTCTTTCAGGGCTTGCTATGGTGTTCTAAGGTTCATCATGGAGAGCGGCGCCAAGGGTTGCGAGGTTGTTGTGTCCGGCAAGCTGAGGGGTCAGAGGGCCAAGTCCATGAAGTTTGTGGACGGTCTGATGATCCACAGCGGAGACCCCGTCAACTACTACGTCGACACAGCAGTCCGTCACGTCCTGCTGAGGCAGGGTGAGTACAGCTCGGCCAGCGTTGGCCATATTTACACCTCATATTAGCATGGATCCTGAGTGGTCAAAAAACAAGTGGAAAGCCTTGAGTGCAGGTGTAAGCTCACCCAAATGTGTCCAGACTACTCCAAATGTGTCCTAAGTGATTGGATCTCATTCTTTAAGTAGTGAGATCACGAAGGTGTCCAGGTCCATATTAAGGGACCATCAACTCTCCATATTCAAGGCAACCGTGACACTGAGTGACCGACTGCTCGCTTGCCTGATCTTAAAGGAGAACTTTGGGATTTTTCAACCTAGACTCTATTTTCCCATGTGTATGTGTGTAAGTGACTCGTGGAGACAACAATTATTGAAATCGATCCAGTATTCAGGGAGGGAGCACCGGCCGGCAGCCGCCACATGAGAAACAATGTAACTCAACGGGGCACACACCAATATACAGCCACTAAAAGTGTTCATTATAAGTGTCTGACAACACTGTGGCAGCCATGCTACTTTACCTTATGCTCTCTGTTGTTGTCTGTAACAAAGTCTCGCTCACAGAGAAGAAGTCTCGCACGAGACCGTAGTTGTTGCAGGAAGGAGAAAGGAGTAAGAGAAGACGAAGAGGGAGAGAGGATCTTCAGCCATGACAATCTTTTAGCTGGCACTGAGCAATGCTTTCTGTACTCCAACAGCACTGCCTCCTCTTCCTCTTCTCCCACTCCTCTCTCCTTCTTCATGCAACAACTACGGTCTTGCGCTTTTAGTGGCTGTATATTGGCGTATGCCCCGTGCCCCGTTCAGTTGCATTGTATCTCATTTGGCGGCTGCCAGCCGGTGCTCCCTCCCTGAATACTGGATCGATTTCAATAATTGTCTCCACTAGTCACTTACACACAAACACGTGGGAAAATAGGGTCTAGGTTGAAAAATCCCGATGTTATCCTTTAATTCCTACCCTAGAGTTTCTCCTGAAACTCTTTTTACTTTATTATTGAAGTCAGAGCATTAAGAAAAGTAGTCAGTGTATTACATAAGGTTGTTCATGTAAATGCAGGACAAATTGTGTGCAGTATTGATTCAGGTTTTTTTTTTCGATATGAGACTGTCACATAGAGAAGAGAGTGAGACTGCTCCAGGAAGTCGATGAGAGCTTTGACCCACAAGCAGTTAATTATGGTTCATAACACCACAGCCCCACCACATCTCCCTTCTCTTGCTCATCCAGATAAGCACTCTCTCCCAAGTTTTTTTTCTCCACTGCGAGTCTGCATCAGTTCTTACGTTAATGTTTTGTATCATAAAAATGTCTTGTTTTGCACAAAGAGCAGGGAACTGAGAACAGATTAAACTTGGCAACGATGTTGAGACTCACTGTTGTGCCTTTCGACGCTGCTTCTGCACAAAAAGGAGCAATCATCGTCAGACTAAGACTAAGTCTAAAATAGCTGCCAAATTAACACTGCTGTGATCAGATCAGAGGACGCATGTTAATACCAGGTGTAAATAGTTTGAGACCCTGATTACTGTGAAACCAAACTGCATGATGCTTTGCCGTCTGTTCTACATAGTTCTGGTTTTTGTTTGGGGCTAATTCATGCTTATTGATGTGGTTGTTGTTCCTTCTCAGGTGTGCTGGGCATCAAGGTGAAGATCATGCTGCCCTGGGACCCCAGCGGTAAGATTGGCCCCAAGAAGCCCCTGCCTGACCACGTCAGCATTGTTGAGCCCAAGGAGGAGCAGCTGCCCACCACACCCATTTCTGAGCAGAAGGGAGCTAAGCCAGAGGTGCCCGTCATGCCCCAGGGAACACCTGTGCCCACCGCATAAGAGGGTAAGAGATGACGATGTCCCATTACCTGCAGGATTGTTTGTTGTAACGAGGCAGTAACTAAAATCTCTCGTCTGAGGCGTTTATGTACAATCTAAAGCTCATACTGTTGCCGTTCTGTTTAGCAGAGTAGAAGTTGTTGCACTAAGTTTTACTTGCACACTTGTTTTACAATATAGCATCATTTTGAAATAGTTGGGACTTCTATACTGAGCAACTTAGTGGTTTCATCCAGTTTAATGGCCATTTGCTGTGAAGCTTTTACTGTGTTTATGTTGTGAACTGGATGTTTCTCAGCTGTTGGTAGCTGGTGATTTCTAGGGGAACAAAACCTGAGATATTTGTGCCTTGACAGTAAGCAGGCAATGAATTAAGACCAGTCGTAGTCCCAGCATCCGTCCCTTCAGTGATGATACGATGACGAGTCGGAACAGGACTCGCTCTGGTTCTGGTGGTTTCTGGTTCAGAGTCACGTTCTGTGGTTCTGCTCCAGTTCCTCAGAGCAGGGAGTCCTTTTCGTTTGAAGACATCGAGGCATTTGTCTGAGAAGGGTTGGAGCAGCAAACAAATGGGTTTCTTAAACATCTGAGGGAAATAAAGGGCGAACCCCACTGCTTGGTCAGTAGCCTGTAGTGGATCTTCGTACAGTATTGTAACTGAAGTACAAATCAAGCTGTTGACGAAATGTTTGACTGTAGAAAATATTTCAAGCATGTTTTTCTCTGACCGTAATTTGATTTTGTTAAAATACCTAAACACTGTTCCTTTGGGCAGCTTTGTAATCTTTTTTTTGTCTTGAACAGGTTTTTCTGGCGTCCACCAGATGGAAGCAAGACTCTGTTTTTTGTGTACAAAAACAATAAAAGCTGGAAAATACATTTGGAACATGTTGTGGTCACTTTGTTTTGGAGATTGTTCATTTGAAGTTTATTTGCTCCTCACTCAAATTTTTCAGTTTTTCAAAGTTCACATCTTTCAGTACCAGTAGGATTCCATGTTACAATAGCCCGCCTGGTCCACCATAAGAGAATGAGATGAATTCATGCGGCTCCACCATTTATGTAAAAAAGAATCTGTTCTGTAGAAACTCAAATGTGACAACCACAACAGAGCTGAAATGTAACAAACCACCGCAAATAAGTGATATTATTTGTGAAGTAGAAATAAAGTTGCATACTTAGGCAGCAGGTTTTCACGCATAAATAGTGCCTTATAAAAATTAGCCAATGCACTTTATAATCGATTGTATTGAGTAACCTGCCTTTCAATGTAAAGCTTAAGAAGGTATAACTTTGTTCACCATACGGCAGGTAAATCTTCACACCCGTTCAATTCCCAAATTTAACTGGACTGGATTTTTTTAAGAGGTATCATTTTATGCTGATTTCAAAATACATTATGACACGATGTTTACGTCTGTACTTAAACCTTTTTTACACCAGACTGTTCAAGACAAAAGGTATTTCCTGGAATTTTTTCCTGGTTAGAAGGGGGTCAGACTTGTTCATAATGTGAGTGACACTGGATACGTACCTGAGAGGAGAAAGTGAGATGTCTCACTCTGCTGTTTATCTTGGCACCAGAAACGCAGTTCGTACGCACGGCAGCCTAATGTAGAGTTCATATTCAGGACAAGGTTCATAGAAACACTGCATTATTGACAGTCTCTCGTTTGTCTATTGGTTAAATGCGCGTATGCAATATGAGCATTTTTCTCCGTAGTTAAGAAATCGCTAGTTTAGTCTCATGTTGGAACATTTAATAACGAAAGTCTGCTTGATATATGCACACATTTCGAAATTTAATGTTACACAATATCTAGTATCTTTGAAAACTATAGCTTTTAAAACATGCATACATATATCAAATGTTAAAAAATCATTACTGTCCCAAAGAATGGTCATTTTAAACAAATTACAGACAGCATAAAATGATGGGGGTGCAAGGAAATAAATAACCGACACGCACAGGTATGTTGAAGATAGATTTGTACAGCATCCACATTGTCCAATCAACATCATTAAACAAATGTTGACATAACCCCTCGTGACTCTGAGAATGCCAAGGATATGGTCAAAGTTTCTAAAACGGAGTGACTCATCCTCTCAACACTGGAGCATCAGGTCCGGGTTAGGCCACGCCCCCTGGCTCCAACCTGCAGAGTAGTGTGTTAAAAAACTCCCAGCTCCCACCTGGACAAACACCGAAGAAAAGATGAGTCTACCGGACATTAAATCGCCTCATAAACAACCCGCAATTCCAGTAAGAAAAACAAACTTTTAATCTCCCACTTTGGTTGTTGAGAGCTAAATTGCATTTTTCTACCTGTTAAGTCAGATATTCAGGGACCAAACTTCCAACAGGTGTTTAAGCAAAGACGGATAAGAAACTTTTCCATTTGCCTGAACGCTGGCTCATTATTCCCTCTAGATATTTTCTTACCTTTTGGCAGTTACAAGATCTGCGTGAGTTTTTTTTAAACGGGTTTAACAAGCGCCGTGTTCCTTTGGAATTTTAAATCTTTGAGGAAACTTTTGAAATAGTAAATATGGACGAGTTTTGGTTTCGCCCCGGAGGATTATTATTAACTATTAAGGGAAATGAAGTGAACTGAAGTCATTTGACATCTGTGATGTAAAACAAAAAAGAAGTACTTCCTTCAGAATGGTAGTGGAGTACAACTTTAAAGTAACATAAATTACCTATAAATGTACTTTCCACCACTTCATATAAAAAACAGTTGTTTTAAAGGTAAGCCGAATTTATAATAATGATTTGGTAAGAGATTTGTGGAGATGCAAGTACAGGTTTGATGCTGTTCTGGCTAGTTTTATTGATGTTAAAGTAAGATAATGAATTTGTCAGTAATGATCTGCCTATTGTGATCCTATATAGG
Organism: Semicossyphus pulcher; assembly: GCF_022749685.1. Lineage (NCBI taxonomy): Eukaryota > Metazoa > Chordata > Actinopteri > Labriformes > Labridae > Semicossyphus > Semicossyphus pulcher. The sequence goes on from NW_027211692.1 coordinate 2,766,855, forward strand.
AAAAACTGGACCACAAATACAGCAGGGACGCTTTCACTAGCCTTTAAAAAAACTAACTACCCGTGAGAAAATGTGACTGTAATGTTTGTGTGTTTTACAGGTTGTTGTTGGACACATTTTGAAAATCAGAAATTGATAATAATGACTGACTGTAAATCTGCTGTGATCAGGTGTTTCAGGAATAACTGACAGGTTTAGTGACAGACGGCAGAGGCATGTGGTCTTATCTATGTGTTGCCCTTCCTACTGAGTACACAGTGTGTGTGTGTGTGTGTGTGTGTGTGTGTGTGTGTGTGTGTGTGTGTGTGTGTGTGTGTGTGACAGAGAGAGCGAGAAACTGTCTACAAAGCAGTGCTCAACTTTCATCCAGACAGGCAATAAAAATGAGACAGGAGTTTCATAAGGTTGAAATACATTATAATAAGTATCTTTCTCCTCAGCACTCTGCAGTAGTGCATTTAAATGTTGGGGGTCACCTGTTCAGCACCTCTCTGAGCACGCTCAGGAAACACCCCGACTCCAAGCTGGCTGAGCTGTTCAGCGGACAGCCCAAACAACGCACCGACGCACAGGGACGTTACTTCATCGACCGCAATGGATCGCACTTCGGAGCTGTGCTGGAGTTCCTGAGATCAGACTGGCTGCCGACGGACAATATCCAGGAGGTCTGAGTCCTGAAGTTTGATATTATTTCAGACTGATACGTTTAAATACGTAACGTGCTCAAAAGAAATCTTGTGTTGTGTGTTTCTGCAGGTTCACAGGGAGGCAGTGTACTACAACGTCAAACCTCTGATCAAACGTCTGGAGGAAACTCCTCGGCTGTTTGGAGAGCTGGTGGCGAGGCAGCAGTTCCTCTCCAGAGTCCCACACTACAAAGAAAACATCGAGGTCAGATATACTAAAGTGTAATACATTTACAGGACACTGTGACCCATGAATTAATAGCTGTCTCCAGCTTTGTTATTCAGCTCTCGTCGTGTTTTTCTACTTCAATGTTTATGGAAATCACATGCGAAGTTTCCAGCACCACAACATCTTTTACTTATTTCTATGTGCTGATGTAGTTTGAGTTAAACTCTTTCTGAGAGGAAAAATCAATGAAAAGGTTTAGGTTTGGCACCATTAGGTGGCGCCCAAGAAAACAAAACTGAAATCTTCGAGATTGTCAGTTTAATAATCACAGTGGGACTTATTATGGGCTATAATCAAGTGAAATGAGCTGACTCAGCTGTCTGTGGAGCCATGGATGTAACTTGTAACATTTCTTTCAGGTGCTGATTCGAATCGCCAGAGCCGAGGCCATTGCCACCCGGAAGTCCACCATCATGATCTGTATACTGCGAACGGAGGAGGATTTTGGTCTCTATGACAACGCCATCAACAGCCTGGAAGCGGATAAGGAGTCGGTGGTGACTTTCGGACCCTGGAAGGCTGTCCCGTCCGTCAAAGACCTGCTGGACTGTGTAAAGATGGACATCGAGAGTCAGGGCTACAACGTGAGCATCCAGCCGCACGTCATGGAGAAGAGCTTCATGTCCAAGAGCTACGACTTCTTCCACAAAGTCACGTTCACCTGGTGGTGATGAGAGGGCAGCTTTTTCCGTTTTTAATCAAGTAACACCTGTACATACTGTTTTTAAAAGTAACAGACAGCATTTTGATTTCATTTGTTAAAAAAAGACGAAGAGACGCAGCTCAATATTTATTCTTAGTCTTGCTGAATGTGTGTTCACCAAAAAAGGGAGTCTTGATTTTGAACATTTTAGACACAAGGGGTCAGTAAAGGATCTGTATATAATAAATGTATAACTTAAGGTGCCCATAAAAGGTATTATTGATTCATAACCTGTGTAATGTCAGTGACGTCATGTTTTAGTGTTGCTTAATTGTAATAAAAAACAACTTCACACACTCACAAAGTTTAGAAGCAGGTTGTTTCATCAGGTTACTTTTCTGCACTGTAGGATTGAAGACCTAGACAATATTATGCACTACAAATCAATTGCATTGCAAAAAAATAGTACTATTGTGGAGGTGTTCTGTTTATATTGTGTTGACACTGTCAGTCATCTTTATAGCCAAACATTGTATTCATTTTAGTGATGTGATGCAGGCGTTTTTGAGCCTTCTTCCTGTAAATCAGTTGGGTGTGAAATAATTCACAGGTCTATGTTCCTGTATGAATTCTATCAGGGGAAGTCCAAGTACTGAGGAAAATACTGTGTCACACAGACAACACTGGGAAGTCCACGACACAGATGAAAAGAATGAAGAAGATCATAAAGCAAAAAGGGCTGAACAAGCTTTTCAGCAGAAAGTGGAGCAGTAGCCTCACTGTTCACCACAGAGCCGGGCAAGGTTTCTACCAAGCAGCGTGTTTTAATGTCAGACAACTTCCTGTGTGATCAGAGTGTGAAAAACAACAATAGATTCCTACTATCCTGCAGCAGAGAGGCCAGTGATGAGAGCAAACCTTACTCGTGTCTATCAAGGTGTCTGTAAGGTAACAAACCTACCGGCTGTTTGAGTGACAGTGAGTGGAGAGTCTGATTACACGTTCAAAAACAGGATGATACAACTAAGTTACAATAAGTGTGATGTGTTTATCTAAATGCTGACACAGAAAGTCTCTGCAACTGTATTTATGTCATTTGAATGGGACACTGAGACCGACTGAAAACCATGTCAGTAGTTTTTCACGGTCAGCTGCTGAGCGACTCATTAACTGTGACAGAAAACATCAGAGCCTTTAAATTAAGAAACAAACTGAACATGAATGATGAGGTCGAAAATTTAGGCCAAAGCGAGTTTCCTTTCTTTCTACGAAGAAACGGCAGGTGTGGACAAGCGACCTTCACCACAATGTGTCACAATCGAACTTCCTCTTGAAACCCCCAGATGGCAGATGAAGAGATGTTGCAAACAGTTCACACCTTTTATCACTTTATAGAAAATTGTGACCTCACATCCTCAGCAGGCCCTGAGTTTTAATGTATTCACTCAGACTGACACTGGAGTTTTTTGTTTTTTCCAATAATGTAAATATTTATGCCTTTATTAGGGTCGACCATACAGAGATTGGGAATTACATGCAACAGCGGTCAATCAAGCGCAGTTATTAAACACAAAGTGGTATTTAGTGGGGAAAAAACATGTTAACAGAAAAGAACATGTTTTAACATTTCCAAAATGTGTCTGCATGCTGAGTTTACTTTAGTCTGTTTAAGTTCCCGTTTCACTTCCATGGATATCATAAGATGAGTGTCATACATTCCTTTATAATAAAACAAGTTGGCTTTAGTTTAATTTTCCTTAGTTTTCCGTCTTTAAAATCAATTGAACGCAGCAGGATTTTTGATACAATGCAAACATAGCAGAAGCATCAGAATATTTCTCCCTATGTGAATGAACCCAGACTAACAGTGTGTTGACAGAATTAACTTACCTAAAGGACCACTTACGAGCTTTTTCCAGTGCTTTTGGTTGCATTCATCAGCTTATCATCATGAGATGCTGCTGAAAGTTCTGCAGAAAACTGGTGAGTGGAGCTCGTTTTATTTATCAATGTGTTTACAAGGAGAACTATCAACTTTCATAACAAAGTGACAGCAGTGTAAAGGATCAATCTGGGTGAATGCTTTGTCAGCTGATTTCATATTTCTGAAATCATGAAACAGTAAATTAAAAATTGCAGGTCTCATCATGGTCTACTCTGAATTCTTGCAAGACATGATAGTGATCTAATTATAATAAAACAAATATATACATAATGTTAAATCATTGTGCACCGAATGACAGTGAATATGAAAGCTGAGGTGTGAGTCCTGTTCACTTCATGGAACAGGAAATGTAGACAGCGTTCTAGAAAGAGCAGAACAGCCGCAGAGAGACAGACGGAGCTGCTGAAGAGCTGAAAACACAGAGACATGAAGCACGTGAAGAACCTGATCAGAGTTCTGCTGCTCACCTGTCTGCTTCTAACAGGTACCGTTTATTTTATTTACTTTATTTTACCTTACTTGGATTTGGAAGAAGTAATAAGATACTTTACTTAAAAAAAGTAACCAATATAAAAGTGTAAAAATGCTCCCATCTAAGTAAAAGTACCAACATATAGTATTGGCTCTGCAGGCAAATGTCCAAAATGTATGACATGTTTAGATTACTGGAGCAAGTTTAAACTACCTTAGACATTTTATAGTTCAGTGCGGTGGTTCCCAACATTAGGGTCAGGATATAAATCCTCAGAGGGTCAGAATAAAAATCTGAGAAGAATTAAGCGCAGTACTTGAGTTAATGTTCTCAGTTACACGCCACCAGTGGATTGTTTTTTTCTGTTCCAGATGTTTTGACCAGGTTTTTGGTTCTCTTGCAGTCATTTTTACGACTGTAGACACTTTATGTTTCCAAGAGGTTTAGGGAGATTTTGATTAAAGTTATACAAACACAAGAAAAACCTACCAGGGTATGAAAAGTCCTTGTCATGAGTTTCTTATTGATTATATAAGGTTAAGCTCAATATACGATTCTTCAGTCATATATGTAGTTTACTTTGAAACATTGCTTTACTTCTTCATATTTGTGTTTCCAGGTGCGTGGTGTGAAAAAGAGGCAGTGTTTGCATACAGCAAAGTAGGAGGAAAAGCCCTCCTGCCCTGTATTAACCTGGTGTCCCCAGACTGCTCCAGGATCTCCTGGACCTTCTTCTTCAAAGGTGGGGGGGTGCGGTACACCGAGGAGGTCACCCAGGGGAAGGTGAGGCCGGACTCAGATAAAACCATATCCATCTTATCCAACTGCTCTCTCATCCTGCGAGACCTCAGGCCAGGGGACGCCGGCTCCTACGTCTGCCTGCAGGATGGAAAAGCCACTACCAACGTTTACCTCTCCCTCCTCTCCATCGCTTCTTCTTCCCCCATCACTGAGCTGCGGCCTGGAGGAAACCTCAACCTGAGCTGCGTCCTCTTCACTTACTTTGATGCTGGAAGCTGCAAGTCGTATTCCAGCGTGTTCCAACTCAGCTGGACGGCTGGAGATGGAGCTAATCTGCCCAGCGACAGAAGGTTTTTATCTGTTCAGTTGCTGCTTTCTTTAAACCGTGTGGTGGTAAAGTTAGACCTTTGAGAAGATTCCCTTGTATTCAAAAATATATGATCATAAACAACCTTACTGGTACACATACACAAACTTGGAATTGGCCCCACTTGTGTCATTGCCCCCACAGAAACAACAAATCTGAAAATCTAAAGGTAAATAGTGGACAGCAGTTTTACGTACACAAGAAAAAATAGGTACAAGTATATAAAAACATACAAAATGTACATGTACAGTGTTTCTGTATGCTGTTAATATCGATCAAATAATGCAATGTGCATGATGACATGTACAACTGTGTATTTCAAACATACTGTACATATCTAAGTAGGTATTTTAAAATGGCAAAGTTGCTCTCAGAAATTTAGATAAAGAAAAAAAACCTATGAAAATATTAAAATAATACAGCCACACATTTATAAATGTAGTATTTTCCTGAATTTTCCCCCTGGGGATCAATAGAGGATTATCTTATCTTATTTTCTTTATGGTTCCATGCGGCTCTATTGTGACTATTTGACATTTCAGAATGGTAGTTTTATTGCTGACAGCAACGAAAAATTGACTTTAAAAAAATAATCAATTGAAGAAACTAAATGTATTTGATATATTCATTTAAAATTCATTTAATTTCCAAACTAAAAAAATGTTTGTCTTGTTTTAAAGTAATAAAAACAGACAGAAAACAAAGACATGAACATCTGGACTTAACGGGTCTAAATTGTTACTTACAAAGGATAAATATTAATCTTATATGTTTTCCTCACCTGTATTTACCCTATATGTGTATGCAATGGTGTCCAACTTCCAGTCTAAAGCACTCAGACCAATGTCCATTTATGAATATTCAAATCTTTAAAAATGATTTACAGATATATAAATCTTTTTTTTAAGATCTAATATTTCTTAACAGCTTGCCACTGTTTTTAGCAGAAGTTACTCAAACATGAGGAAATATTCATTTTTGGGGACAATTTTCAGGTGCGGATAAATCCACAGTTGGTGCTCTAGAAAGTATTTGGGGCAGCAGGATGGTGTCTGTGGGACTGATTTAAAATGAATTACAATAAGTTGATCGTGATAATAAAGGATCATGTCTCCAAGTGAAATAGTGTGTCAACAATGGAGCTCTGAGGTCAAACATATGAAAAGAAAAATGTTTTTCAGGTTCTGGTTAAACAAACATTCCTTGTGAGAATGAATTCCTTGTTGATGTGGGAAATTTAATGGTATTTGTTGACAATAAGAAAGAATGTCCCCACTTATTCATTAATATCCGACTACAAAGAAACGTCCAAAGACAAAATGAATGAAATATTAGGTTCTGATGAGAGACAGATTTGTAATGTTTCTCTTATGATCTGCCTTCCTTACAGGTACAAGCTGATTAGTTTAAATCGCTGCATCAGCGCTCTGATAGTCACAAACCTCCAGAGGGACGACAACAACAGGAGGTTCAGGTGTCAGGTGAACAGCACACAAAACACCCATCCGGTGTTTCTGGACTTTAAACCCACCATTTTGTTTGGCGATTCTTCCACTGCCCAGAATATTACTTCAGCCTGCAGTGATTGTTCAAACCAGCTGCCCATCAGCCGCATTGTGCTCTGTGTGGCTCTTCCCGTCATGGTGATCATAGTGGGATTCTTCACGTGGAGAGGAGACAGAAAGTGGGCCAAGAAATCTGCGGCTGACATCGAGCTGTATGAGTTTTAGTGACTGCTGATCACTGTTTCTGTCCCACTTTCAATCCCCAAATCCCCTGGATGTATGTTACATTTAAAAAAAAGCTCCATTTTCACATTTAAACATGAATTATAGCTAACAACAGTACAATGTGTTTTGGCATTGTCAGGTGACAGACTAGATTTCTGTGAGGGAAAGTCTTACTGCGAAAGCAGAACAAATTTTGTGTTTTATTTTCACTCTAAAAGAAAAAAGATAAAAAATGTAACTTAATAACTTTGGGTCACTATTAAACTACAAGGTAAACACATGAGAAACAAACTCCAGCATATTATATTGGTCATAACATTTGTCAGGAAACTAATTCAGTTGGTCTATTTGATAGAACTTAAAATGCAGATCAGTCAGACAACTCACGTTGTTATAGTTTGACATGTTTATTGCAGCAGCAGAACATAGCTTTTGTTTGGCGTCCAGGCTCCGAAACTCATCACTCCTTGCAGATTTATTTTACATGCAGAAATTGAGGAGTGATGAGATAATATCTTAAACCCCCTATTCGGAGCCTGCAGGTGGATGCCGGGTTGGTGGTGGGGCTGAAAGTAAGAGAGTATTGGTGCAGGGCAGCGATGGCAATGACAGAGCAGAAGGAGAGACCGGAATAGACTGAACAGAAAAAGAGAGAGGGGAAAGAATAAAATGCAAAACAAGTTATGAGATTTAACTAACGTAACGTAAACATGTCTGTCAATCACATGTCAATTGTTCGAAAATGTGATGTTTTTGCTTTTTGGCAGCAAACAGCTTCCCTTCTGTGTGTAATTTATTATAAAAGGTCACTAAGAAATGTATCAGTCCCAGGCCTGAGGCGCGTTCTGCTTGTGGTTTCTGCCTGTTGAAAATAAGTTTTCCCTCCCTGCTGTCACCAGGTGCCCGCGCATTGTTGAACTGTTTGGCCTCTGTAAATAATACAAATGAAAAGTACGTTATTTTATATTTTGTGCTTTATAAATAAAACTTTAAAAAGTAATGCAATCTGAATATCATGACATCCAATACAAAGTCCAGACAATGCACGCAGCAGAAGTGCTGGCAGTTACAATTTGTAAAGAACAAACAAACAAACAAACAAACCAATATATTTAAGTATAAACTGTGTTTGTTTGGTTGGATAATGTTTTTTATTTTTATTAAGACTTTGTATGACGACTATAAAAAGAAATTGTTCTCCTCCTATTTACTTACACTTGTATTTTTGTTAATAGTGGTTCCAAACAGCATCGGCTGAACTGTGAACAGTGGGTGAAAACAAATAAAGAGATAATCCCACAGTAAGGTCGTCAAAGCCACTTCTATCAATAAAATCATCTGATAGTTTCAGCTTTTCATAGGGCAAGTTTAAACAATAACTGTGTTGTTGTAAGAAAGCAACAGTATTATGAGTTTATTCATTAAAACGTATAACCTAAACTGTGAACTTTATGAAGATGTAAGATTACTTTTGATTACTTCGAAATATGTTCAGTTAAAGAATATAAATGTGTGACAATATCTAAAATAAATCAAGTATATACATTTTTTTGTGGTAGGTTTACTTTTTCTGTATCTCTTAATCTCTAAAAGTGTGCCTTGAGTTTTCTCCCTGAATGAACCCTAAAACACATACAAATGTGTTTTAGGGTTTAATATACAGTAAATGATCTGCTGCATTACATAGTGATACAGACTTATAAGGCATGGAACAGTAAATTAAAGGAAAATCGAGCAGTACTATTTTGGTAATTTATTAATTGTTTAATTCATATTGTCCTGCTAAAACACTTTAATCTCTGGTTGCAGCTTCTCCAGTGTTAGGACTTTTTGCTTTTCTCTGTTTACATAATTGCGAATATCTTTTGGTTTTGGATTATTTATTGTACAAAACATAACCTCTGAAAACGTGTCTTTGGACTGTGGGAACCTGGAATTGACATTTTTCACTATTTTATGTCTTTAATAAACTTAATCTAAAATATCATTTAATTGGGAAAACAGTAACTAGTTTAATAAATGATGACAGCAAAAAAAGTATTTTTAAATAAAGACAAAATGTTAAAAACACACTAGGTTTATTAAGTTCAGCAGATGTTTTAAGTCAAGTAAATGGTTGTTTTGAAGAAGGCTACTAGCAAAATTTACTCATTGTCAAATAGACATTAGACGAGATATCTGGATTATATCTGTGTTTCTATTCTATCTTTAAAACTGACTGTAATCTGCCTTCCTTAAGTAACCTGGAGTTGGAATTAAAAACTATATGTTCACGTTTTAAAACACTTTAAACATGCCCATTGGTCGATCGAAGTTATATGTGCATAAATAATAATAATAATAATAGAATACTTTCTCCTTTGCCAACTGACTGCAAAGAGTTTCCTTCCTAAACTATTTCACCAGGCTACGACAGAGGACAAAATCCACAGGCTTCATTTACAGAATTGCGAAGTGTGAACATATCCTATAAATCCCTCTAAATTAAATAGATAATTATTTAAGAGGCTACTTGACTGCATATTGCTGGCATGTTGTCATATATTTATACATTAGTAATTTGATTAGCGAGTACGTCAGAGAAAGCACAGTTTACAAAACGCGTTTCAATTTCTGAGCCGTAGCTACGGAAAGTGTAAAGGGTCAGTTTCATGTTGCTGTTGATGAATAGGGAAGGTTGGAAATCTTTCCGTGAATATGGCAGCACACTTGAAAAAGCGAGTTTATGAGGAATTTTCCAAAGTTGTACAGGTGAGCACATGAAACGTTCTTGTCGCTGCTCTTTGTGGACTCATAACAGAGGAAAGTTTAGACACTTTGCTATAACGCTAACTAGCCTGTTTGCTAATGCTAACTAACGTTACCCAAACACAGACAGCCGATCACTGTCAAAACGCAACGCAGCAGATCATCTCTGTGATTTTTGAACTAAATAAAAGCTTTTGTGATTACTATAAATCTAATTTGGACTGCTGGCTTTCGTTTATGCAGCCAAATTAAATTGATGTACTCCTGCAGACATATCAAAGTTGTCAAATGTAAGCTAAGTTAAGTGGAAATATCATTCTTCACAACGCGAGTGTTAATACATTTTAAATTGTTTATATGGCTCGTAAAGTTCTTGCAGTATATTTAGTGGTTTGTTGTTACACATTCTGCTTTGACAGGCGCATCTCACACATTTAAGTGTTAAATTTAAACGTTTCTCTTTTCCAAAACAATACTGTTCATATATCCATCCCCAATTGATTCACCTGTGCACGTGTATATCTTGAATATCTGAATATTATTGTATGCTTAAAAATTGGTCATAATTTTTCATTATGTCTTCTTGCTTCAACACTTAGCCATCAAATGTACTTGTAATTGTGTCATGTTATTTTTGCACCTACACTGAGGAAAAATGTCAAATTAGGACATATTTCTATAGTAGCATTTTTTTCAAGGAACCATTATATAGCAGTGAAATGTTTAGACTCTTAACATTTATAAATATATGGTTGTTGGTAGATAAACATCTGCATGTTGGTTTAAATGTTCATAAGTAACAGAGTAATGCTGAACCATGAGGGGAGATGAGATTCGCAGATGTTCTCTGTAGAAAGTATTTATCTGTTCCCTGTGTTGTATGCTGACAGATTCCCCATGAAGAAGCTCCGGCTAAGAAGCTGCGTCTGTCCAAACCCAGTAAGTCTGCAGCTCTGCACATTGACCTCTGCAAGGCCACCAACTCAACTGATGCCCTGCAGTACCTGCTGCAGTTTGCACGTAAGCCTGTGGAGGCAGAGAGCGTGGAGGGTGTGGTCAGGATCCTGCTGGAGCACTACTACAAGGTAAACATCTATGGGTCATAACCAGGAACATGTATAAATAAAGTTACATTAATTTAGTTCACTCTAATCTAAGTCGCACAGAAAACAAATCTAATCCTCCTGCTGCTGATGTCCTCTCCAAGGAGACAGATAACTCAGTGAGGCTGAAGATCGCCTCTCTGCTGGGTCTGCTGTCCAAAACGCAGGGCTTCAGCCCGGACTGCATCGTAGACGACGCCCTCAACACACTCAGCAATGAGAGTAAGAACATTTACACAGTCTCATCCTTGGATTTAAATACTTCCTTATTTACACAAAGCAGTGGAAATTGTAACAAGATCTATAGAATAATCTCTGCCAAAGAACTTTTTGACACTTTAACATAGAATTAAATTATAATAAAAGCATTTCCCCTGTTAAAAAAAACCTCAAAAATGTATAGAAAATATGTTGTGGGTTTCTTGGTTTCTCTCCAGAGTCCCATCAGGTCCTCGCCCAGCTGTTTGACACTCTCCTGGTCATTGGTACACAACTACCTGAGAGTCCTGCAATCAGACAGCGGCTCATAGAGATGGCCTGCAAGGTGACACACACACGCACAGTCCATAAACAGAACTCCTCTTTACATTTCCTTTACAGATGCAACAGGGTTTCGTCCACTAAGCACTCCTCTGTGTTTTGTCTCTTTCCTCCTCTCAGCACCTGTCTGATACATATTTCGGGGTGAGGAACAAGTGTCTGCAGCTCCTTGGATGTCTTGGCTTGGTGGACACTCCTCTGACCAAAGACAGCGAGGGACTGGGTACATCATTAGGTTTGTGCCTTCGTGTATTAGGATGGCTGAATTATGACTCCGACTTTACTAACTTTTAATATACAACGTATATCTATTCTGTATCTGAATAATGTGTCCTCAATGCTTCAAAAAGTTTAAATACAGAGAGGTTCATGTCAAAAATACAGTTTTAAATAACATGTTTTTTTTGGCCATTTTTTCCTTTCACACTTTAACTTTTGTTTTTGTGGCAGAATTGATTGAGGAGTTTTTAATCAGAATCAGAAATTATTTTTTAATCCCCAGGGGGGAAATTTGGGATGGAACTGTACAAGAATAAATATAAAACATTTAAGAACTTTGTTGTCGGATGGGTTGTTATGGTATTGTTGAACTGTGTCACTTATAATGCCTCTTGGTGCGTCAGGAGGAGTGAGGGATGTTCAGAGTATCATCAGCGACTACTTTGGAGACCAGGAACCCAGAGTCCGCACTGCAGCGCTCAAAGCCATGGTAGAACACCAACGACATGTGCACTCAACAAAAAACCTAACTAGAGCCTCACTTATGAATTTTTACACACAATGCAACTATAATCAGCAAAGAGGGAAAAAATGTCCACCTTTCATCTGTGACAATGCAGCTCATTCTGGGCTCTGCTGTTTGTCTTCCAGCTGCAGTTGCACGAGAGAGGAATGAAGATTCACGAGATCATTTATGAACAGGTAACAGCTTTGTTTGTCTTTCCTGAAACCTGGCCATGGAAATCCTGGAGCGAACAGATCTTCCTCACAGTGGATACTTAGACTTCTGTGTTTAATTGTTGTGTAAAGTTTTACTGTGGCTGCTGTGTATGCCAGGCCTGTGCTGGGCAAATGTCTCTGTAGGAGAATATTGACAAAGCAATTATAAAAACAACTTAAGAAATGTGTTCCAGGGATTCACAGACCTCTTAATGATGTTAACCATTGTCTGGTCGTTGTAGTCATAGCAGCTAAACTTGGAGTAAACGTGTAAACATGAGTATTTCCGTGTGCTTGCAGGCCTGCAGGTTGCTGTCGGATGATTATGAGCAGGTCCGCTCTGCAGCTGTGCAGATGGTTTGGGTGCTCAGCCAGCTGTACCCAGAGAGGTGAGAAGATGCTGATAAGACTGTGTAGCTGTAGATTTAGCCCCTCTCTCTGGATTAACAACATTACAAAGTACTCAGCCCCTAGTGCTCTGACAGGAGGTGTCATTTTTGTATTTGGTGTATTAGCCTCTTACTTGACTGATTAACGTAACCTAAAGTTGTGCTTTGCGTTTCTTTCAAACAACTGACTGGCTGTTACAGTTTGTAAAGGCCTTTCCTGACTTGTGGTTCACTTTTCTGTCCAATCAGCATTGTGCCCATCCCATCGTCTAATGAGGAGATCAGACTGGTTGATGATGCATTTGGGAAGATCAGTCACATGGTCAGCGACGGCTCCTGGATGGTCCGAGTGCAGGCTACCAAAACACTGGTAAAGGAGGAGAACACGCTGTATTCAGAAAGTTAATATGATCCCTATAAATCTGTGTTTTAAGCCTCGGGGTGAAGGCGTCAGGTGATGACATAAACATTTTAACACAAACAAAAAAGAATGTTGTTTACACAGTTTTATGTTTCTACTCATTTTAAACCAGTTTGTCAGTAGTGACCTTTTTAAGTTGGGGTTATGTAAACGTTAACAACATTTAACATGACAGCCTCGTGTTTGAATCAGATAGTGAGTCACTTTCCCAAAAAATGAATGAATCGCGACCGCGTTGTGAACGGGGCAAAAGATTTTTTTTTTTTTAAAAGAGGTAGAAGAAAGCCATAACAACATTTGCACGTTTGATACCTACTGTACATCAGAATGACAAAAAGCATTTATTTTTTTACACATAGATAAAGCCAGCAGTTTCAGGATCTCCATTTTAGAAAAGGGCTTTAAATCTAGACAAATACAACATTCAGAGGTGAAACTTGTTGAACCTTTTTTTGCGTCAGGGTTCGATGCTGCAGGTCAGCCCTCACTTTCTGGAGCAAACTTTGGATAAGAAGCTGATGTCGGATCTCAGAGTGAGTAATTCAAGTTTGTTCACAAGATAACATCTCGTTTAAATTGAAACCCTGCGAGTGAAATTCATCTGATCATTTGAATCAGCACTCTTTTCTTCCTGTTCATTTTCTTTTTGTCTGTGTCCAGAGGAAGCGTACAGCCCACGAACGAGCTAAGGACCTGTTTGCTTCAGGAGAGTTCTCCTCTGGCAGGAAGTGGGCGGACGACGCCCCCAAGGAGAAACTAGACACAAACACTGTCAACCTCATCGCCTCGGGCGCCTGTGGGGCCTTCGTTCACGGCCTGGAGGACGAGATGTTTGGTATGTGGAACATGGTGCCACATTTCCTTATTACTAAAACATTACTAAGTGTATGGCCTCTTTTTTTGGGATCATTTGAACAAAATGTTTTTATGGCCAGATTGGATGTGGTTATGATTTTTTAGGCTTTAAAGTCCCCCTCTATCTTTTACTTAGGAGGTGTTTTACTCATTTACTGCTGGTGTTTTGTCTGTCTTTATTCTCTCAGAGGTCCGTATTGCAGCGGTGGAGGCGTTGTGCCAGCTGGCTCGGTCTTCTGCCAGCTTTGCTGAAAAATGTCTGGACTTTCTGGTTGACATGTTCAATGACGAGATAGAGGAAGTGAGGCTGCAGTCCATCCATGTGCTGAGAGAAATATCTACCCATATAACACTCAGAGAGGACCAGCTGGACACAGTGCTGGCTGTGCTGGAGGTACTCACACAAACACACTCACACACACTCTTTTCTTATAAGTTAGACAACACTTATTGTTCAAGCCTGATATATGACACATTGATGAAGTCCCTGTCGATCTCCAGGATTCGTCTCGCGACATCAGAGAAGCTCTGCATGAATTAATCTGTTACACCAACGTCTCCACTAAAGAGTGCGTCCAGCTGGCCCTGCTGGAGCTGCTGAAGAACCTCAACAAATATCCCACCGACCGCAACTCTGTCTGGAAGTAAGACTCTGTGCATATGTTATTGCGTACATTACATACGTTGGTATAGAAGAATAGAGCCCTGAATGTGGTGCTGTTTGGTTCTTCACTGAGAAAAGACTGATTTTGTATTTTATGTATTGTTTTTTAATTCCCCTCAGGTGCCTGAAGTTTATGGGTTCCCGTCACCCAACACTGGTGTTGCCGTTGGTTCCTGAACTGCTCAGCACACACCCATATTTTGACACACCAGAGCCTGACATGGACGATCCGGCCTGTATCCTTCACACACCTGAAAATCTCCCAAAAGCACGCCGACATTGATACAAACGAGACACAACAACCTTATTCTGCAGCAACTGAACTACGCGTTGAAGTCTCCACCTTTGCTGTCCTGTTCTATTCACATATCAATATCATTCATTGTGTGTAAAAGGATTTTTTACAGTTAATATCTCAGAGGCAGAACAACCCACAGCTGTTTGGTATCTGCTGCTCTGGACCTTTGAACTCTGTTGTTCTTTCTTGACTCTTCTGGTTGATCTCAGACATCGCGGTGCTGGTTTTGGTTTTCAACGCTGCCAAGTCGTGTCCCACCATGCCGGCGCTGTTCTCCGACCACACCTTCAGACACTACGCCTACCTGAGAGACAGCCTGTCACACCTGGTGCCGCCACTAAGAGTGAGAACTGAAATACAGTATCTGCATATTACAATTGTCTAAACAATATAAAAGGTTCCACTGGCAAAACTTTGACCTTCTTGCCACCTTTGGTTTAAATGATTAACTATATAACAACGGCACTGGTTAATGTCAAGTTACTGTTGTCACAAAAACAACCAGAGAAAGCAGCGAAAGAAAAGAAGCCCGAACAACATGTCACATCAACAGCTGGTTACAGGTCTCTCCTGTCTTCTAGCTGCCAGGCACCGGTCTGGACTTGGTGGACTCGCGTTGTGGTTCGGGTTCTGTGGAGTCAGCTCAGCTCTTCCTTCAACAAAGTCTGAACAGGGTCAGTACCATCCAGAACCTGGAAGCACCGGGAGCCCAGGACCTGCTGGACTTCACCATACGGTACACACCCAGGAACCCTGACATTATTTCATTCGTCCTTCCTTCCTGAATAGAAGCTATCATTTTGCTGGATTGTTTTTGTTGCTTACATCAAGTAACACAGTAAAAACAGATCAGCTTCTTTGGTTGACAGATGAAGATTCAGAAGGATTCAGATAACTTTTATGATTCCAGAAGGCAATTTGGTTTCACAGCCTGCAAAACCACATCAATAAATCAAAAACCAAATCAAACACAGTCAACAGCAGCAGTCAAATATCACCTAAGAGTTTACTCAAGTTTGCAGGAGCTGGACTATATTTCAAATACTCCTGTAAGCATTTTACAGCCTGATAGCAGAATGAATAAAATAACTTCTTCTTTCTTCCTGTCTGTCTGTCAGAGACCTGCGGCGGCTCGGCGAGCTGCAGACAGAGCTGGCTGGAGCTGCCGATTTCTGTGCTACATACCTGCGCTGCCAGCTGCTGCTCATGAAGGTCAGGGTGTGATTTTGTCTGTTACGCTTTGACAGGTTGTGCAGTCTTTAGGGATATATAGTTTTCTCAAATATTCGGGGTCATATTTCAGGCTATTTGGGGAGTAAAGATATTTGAATGAGTTACTTTCAGAAAACAGAATGGTGGCTTTCACAGTAGGGACCTGGGTGTCTTACCTTTGTTTCCTCTGCAGGCTCTGCAGGACAAGCTGTGGAACATGGCCGTCCCTCTCTGCCTCAAACAAAACGTGACGGCCACAGCAGCAGCACAGCAGGTCAGCACACACATGTTGGTATAACCACACCGTTGAAATCACTCAGGGTGACTTCTGTGTGTTTACACGTGTCTCGTTTTCCTTGTAGATCTTAGAAGAAACCTACAAACTGGAGTTCCTGTACAGCGGTTTGGAAAGCAGGCAGGTGGCCACGATACATCATGTTCGCCTCCAGGCCAAAGCTCTGCAGCTCATCCTGACAGCTCGCACCAGGCAAGGGTCAGTACACACATGCACACACAAAATATACATGCAAGACTGTATGTGCACCTTTATGCATCTGTTTTTTATTTAATCTGTTTTCTTCAGGTTGGATCCCCTCATCAGCAGCTGTGAGAAGTTTTTGCAGGACATTGAGTCTTTTCAGAGGTAAGATCTTTATCCGTCGTTCCTTTCTATCTTTTCATTTGGACATTTGAGATTTAATTTGTGGGGCATTATCGTTTGTCGATATCCCTGAATCTTCTCCTCTCACTTTCTCTTCATGCTTTCTCTAACCCTCAGGCTGTTTCTGACGGAGCTGCCTCACCTCCAGGACAGTTTTGTGGATAAGCTCTTGGAGCTGATGCCCCGGCTGTCGTCCTGTAAACCTGTGGAGATGGTGAAGATTCTCCAGACAACCCTGAGACAGAGCGGCCTGCTGCACCTCAGACTGCCTGAACAGGTAATGACCAAGTACATGCAACACTAAGCCAACACTGAACCTCCTGTACAGTCTTTCATGGTGTTATTACACAGTCTCAGAGTGTGAGAGTTTTTTCCCAACGTTTCTCTACTGGTTCATAGATCCATCGGGCGACGGCCACCGTCATAGAGCCAACGGGGGAGTCTGACAACCCACTGAGGTTTACGACAGGCCTGGTAGTGGCACTAGACATTGATGCAACACTTGAGCACGTCCAGGACCCTCAGAACACAGTGAAAGTGCAGGTCTGTACAACTAAATAACCGTCTCTCTGGTTTTAATCGTTCAGAATAAGTGTCTCTAACAGGACCGTGTAGACTGTGGTGAGCTTTTCAGAATTAGTTCGGGGGCAACATTTTGCTTTTTAGTGTGATTCCAACGTGTTTGTTGTTGCTCAGTTATTTTAGGCAACAGATTCTGTTTGGACACTTCGTTTTGTGCTACTTTGGCCAAAGTGAAAATAAGACAGTTGAACACTGGATTTAAGGACTTCTGTCTCTGCAGGTTCTGTATCCAGACGGACAGAGTCATGTGATCCATCCTAAACCTGGAGACTTCAGAAAACCTGGACCTGACAGACACAGACTCATCACACAGGTTTACCTCTCTCACACCGCATGGACAGGTCAGTCAAATGTTTTCATATCACTCTACTTTACAGAGGTGTAAATACAAAGAGTACGAGATTCAGCAACATCGACGACCACTTATTGAACTGAAATTCTTAAACTTGTATGTCTGCAGCTCCATATCCAAGTCACCTACTGTACCTGTTTCAGGTTAATACTAAAGTTAGCTCCCAATGCTGACCAAGAGCTAAAAAGAAACCAATATTAGTTGTCTGAATCAGTTCAAATAGGCTTTGAATCATAGTGTTTCCAATTATGCTAATAGTTGTAGTAAATGTTGGATCATAGAACTTTATCTGGATTTGTGTCACACACCCCAAACTTTGAGACATTCCCTTTGTCAGTGTTATCTATTACTATTTTAATTACTATCACCTTCTTTGTCTTTCTCCTTCAGAGCCGTCTCAGATTGAGGTGCGTCTCCTCCTGGCCTACAGCTCCTCCTCAGCCTCCCTCTCCTCCCCTTCATTGGCTTCCAAGCTTGGATGGAGCGACAGCAGTGACAGCCTCCCGCCATCGGAGGCTGCCGTCGAGGGAACCATTCCCTTCAGCAAGTCTGTCAAAGTTTACATCATGCCCAAACCTGCTCGCCGCTAACAAAACTCTTAAGGAAACTCAGCTTGTTTTTGTTTTCTCGTCTTGAACAAGGATGCTAGCTCATTATCAGCCATGTGAAGTTTATTAGTGTTACCTGTGCTAGAGCATATTTTTATTTCCTTTCACAGTAACTGATCGTCTAAATTCAAAAGTGTACAGACAATTTGAAACCATTTTGCTTTCTCATTAAAATATTGACAAGCAAATGTCATTGACATGCATTAAATTAAGTTGTAGGAAGCACAAGAGTATTTGTTACTCTGGGTGTTGCACTCTTCTGTGAATATTTTTGTACTCTTCGATTGTTTCTTATAAAGACAAACGTGATGGAGATGATGCGTCTTCTGATTTTATTTTGTGTAGCAAACAAGCAGAAATACATTTCCACCTCATGGAATATGTACTGTTCATTCAGAACTTTTAATCAACACCGCCAACTATCACTAAATTGTCCTCCAAAAATCAAATTCATTCTAAGGCACCTTTTAATATAATCTTAAAATAAACAAATCAGCGTCGACAGATTTGACCTCTTCAGTTGGAGGATTTTCTTTGAGTTCATTATAGATTTCTATTAACTCCTCTTCTACAGCTCAGCTAAGGTTTTTGCCCACTTCAAGATTCGACCTTAAATCATTGCTCTCTAATCACGCAGGAGCTGGCCAGCTATGCATTTGGCAAAACAGAGACTGGGCAATGGTGCCGTACAGGCTGCCCTGCTGTATCTAGTGAGGGTTATCTCAGTTGGTGCAGCAACTTGATGGTGATGTCATCAACAGGTGGAGTGGAAGACCCCACCCACCTTGGCACCCTGGCCGACCAGTTTGTTGTATTCTGCAACGGCCTTTTCTGTCTGCAGGACTCTGACGTCGACTCCTTTCTGCTTCACAAAGTCCAGAGTGGTGGAAGGAACCTGAAGCAGAGACGACGGCACAAAGAAACTTACAGGGTGTTGGAACAAATGTTTCTACTGTAATGTTACTCACTCTAGCTGACTACATCCACCACGGCTCAAACTGGGGTCAAATGCAACTCAAACTGTACTGGTGCTGACATAGCTAAAGCATTCATGCAAGATCTGGTTCCCGTAAACAAGGGAGAAAAATACATTCATGGGGGAAAAAAGACAACTTCTTCTTTTATGATTTGAGTCACGCTAACTTTCCTCCATTTTTTAAATGCTAAGTTCACATAAAAATCTTGGCATGAGATTGAAAGGCAAACCTTTATTCCCCTTAACCAATTTCACCTAATTGTACAGTAGGATTTCTCAATACATTCTTCAAATTGCAGGTGAATTCTCAAAGCCTGAATCAACAGTGGCGTTTACCTGCAGAGCTTCATTCATGCCTCTGCCGATGACCAGCAGGTCGACTCCTTTCTTCAGCACCTCCTCCAGGTCAGCGGGTTGGACTCCTGGGTAATGCTGAAGTGCGAAAAGCACATTAATGTGTGAGCACCGTCATCTTTGTTAGAGCTGCAGTTGTCCCATTCTTAAGTGATCTGGTTTGACTCACGTCAGTCCCAGTCTCTCTCCAGTCCCAGGCTCGGCTGCCTCCAGGCCAGACCTTACAGTCCTTGTAGCCGGAGGAGCATCCCTTCACCTTCATGTGGCCCCAGGAGAGAGAGGCGATCTCTGGAGAGGTCATGTTCTGTGAAATTCAACCTGCTGAACGACAAGGGAGACACACACAAGCAGATTATTATTCTGTACAGAGTAGGTACAGCTCATACAATACTGTTACACGGTTTTAAGAAAGAATTTACAGGCCTTTCATTCACACACAGCAAAAACTACCAGCAACACAGAACATCAGTAACATCTGTGGAGGTTGTTCACAATATAAACCTCCGACAGATCGAGAAAAGGTTTGAAATCATTCAACAATCCCTCTAAGTATCTGATTTTTGAAACCTAAAATGTAGCTCTATATTGATGCCTCACATCTCTTCATCCTTCTTGTGTATAACAAATTAAATCAGCTACACAAATATCATGACCCTGGAACACAAAAAGAAATGTCAACTTCTCAGTTCAGTTGATGTAATATTTTGGAATAAAGCTGACTCTCAAGGTGAAGTAGCTGTGTGTGTGTTTGCTACTTTGCAGACTAACAAGCATAATGTACAAGATTTTCAAACAGCTCACTGTTCTCTTTTTCACAGTAATATAAACAAGAATATTAAATATAATTTTCTTTTAACGCCAGCTCTGGACATAATTAAAACACTCTGTTAGAATCAGGTAATAGTAGCAGTAATTTATATGCTGTTAATGTCACATTTGGTGTAAAGAAAGAATAAAAAACACACATTTTCCAATTACATGCTGAAGTAGGGGTGTGTATCTGACTAAACCTACTAGTGCCAGTTCTGCTGTTATTCATAGGAGCAGACTGGGAGCTATTTTTGTACTGGCCACAGACTTGCTCACTCAGTGCAACAACAGTTTTTTACATTAAGTTTAGTGTGTAGCCTGACAAACCTCCACAGGTTAAATGCAATCAGAAAGACAGTTGCACTGTTGATATCAGAAGTTCAATGAACTGTACATTAAAAAGGAAATTATGAAGTAAAGGCTTTTCCGCTGCTTACCCTTCCTCGATGTCAACAGATTGGGCACACCTCCTTGGAATTATTCTCTCTCCTTTAATTAAAGGGAAACACTTCAGTTTCACTCATACAAACACGAATTAACCAAACTCGCACAACTGAAAAACAATCTGTGGAACTTTTGCAGATTATATTACTGAATTTTGCTACTATAACTACGACCTCAATAACACCACTTTGAGCACTTTTACAGTATCTAAATTCATAATTATTTCTGAATAGTCAACTAATTGTTATTGAACAAGTAAAGGGGGTGCACCGTTCCCGAAGGTACTGCAATACCGGGTCGATGCGTGGAGTGGACGGAGCAAGCCCCTATTCCATCTCCCAGTTCCAAAAATCAATTTAATATATGGTCCCCGGGTAGGGGACGTATCAGATATTAAACTGATAAGAACAGATACTACACTTGATCTTAGCCAAAAGGCCGAGAAGCGATACCGTAACTACGTCAGAGATGAGGAAGACTCTCTCTGCACTATCCGTCTCACTGAGAGGTCCGGCGGTCAATGTTGCATTTAAGTGACAATCCGTAAAACAGAAAACAAAGTACTCAAAAGTTTAAGACTGAAACACAATACAAACGCACATTATGTGAAATTTTGTATGAAACGATGAATTAGCAAGGCGCCGTGTTGGGTCGTCTCGGTCACGTGGTCCGCTCTGATCCAACGAGAGCATGAATACGTGGAAACTAAAGATCTAATTTACAGACATGTTAAAAAGAAAGCTGCAGCATAAAAACACAACAATAAACTATGTCTGAACATTTTGCACATGTTAAACGTGCATCAGAGCTCTCTGTAGGAGGTAGGAACGTCTTTTAAACCGTCAAGTGACTAATTCAGCAATAACTAAAAGAACCACAGTTGTCTCAGATGTCTCTAAGCTGACTACAGAACCTCTTGTTTTTATGAGCCTGTTTTCCTGCACCACGCAGTGCATAATTTACTGATTTGTTTTAATGCAGAAACGTAATCAGATTAATATGCAAACTAAATTAAACAATAGGATATAAACACATTATTTTATTCACTTTTTACAATAACAATGTTACAATTTTCAAAAGTTTACTTGTAGAACTTTCCAGCTTTCAAAGCTGAGCTGTCGTAACTTTGTTTTGCCTCTTAATGAATATTTTGACATATTCGCACAGGTTTCATTTTGGTCAAGTTTTGACACAAACACATCTAACGGATCACAAAGGTCTACCTTCATTGAATGGAACAAGAATTCCTTAGCTCTTCAACTTCCTCCTTATACTTGTTCCCAAGTTATATTTAATTTTAACATATTATCAGGGGAGAGCGCGAACGCAGTCCCCCACTACCACAAATTATGCAGTCGAGATTCCCACATTTGGGGAATTCGCATAGGTCAGCCCAGTCGGAGTGCAATGACTAGGCCTCGCCATGGGTGAACCACCTTCTTGATCATGGTATCTCCCCTGCCAGGTAAGTATGAGTTGTACATGTCAGAGAATGAGAAGTCATTCACAGACATACCACACTGACTGATGGTGCTAAATGCTAACACTATAAGTTGTCAAAATCAGCGCCTGTAGAGGTTATAAAATCTACTGTAATTTAATAAAGAGTAAATAGTTTTATACTACGGCTAGCTAATAGGTATATATTTACATTTAAATAGAGAAATAGTGGTTATTATTCCAACAGGAAACGCTGTATTTCCATATCAAAGCCAACTTGAAGTTACCAGTTTTATGTTTTACCTCAGATAAATGGATAGCAGTCCAAGAGCGAGTCCAAAAGAGCCAACCCTTAATAACAATTCAATCAAAGGTTGCTTAAATTACATTTAAAATCCCAAAGAAAGAATGAAAACATACAAATCGAACTTTTCTTTCTCACATACCAACCACTTCCTGGTTCTTTGTTTATTGTTGATGGGCAACTATTATTTCTTCTACTGCCACCTACTGCTCTGGAGTGTCAACAACACTGTATATTAACCATCTTACAGCAAGACAAATAATTTAGGTTACAGGAATTTAATTCACATAAAGGCCTTTATATTGATAGTTTTCTGGTTAGCAGGCTGGGAAAAGACTATAGCAGAAATTATGCACTTTGGGGGAATGAGAAGCCCCGTAATCAACTACATTGCAATAACGCTTAAACAAAATGATAAAACAAGGACAGACAAAAGACATACAAGGCAGAAATGTTTCCATTTCTTATCTTAAGTGGAAAGGACAATTAACACATCACAGTTTTTCCCCCAATATGTTTATTGGCATTTTCTTATTATAGCATTACATCAAAGCAACGTTCAATAACAAATCGACCGTTAAAGACCAAAAATGCCAATATTGCACACTCCTACATACACACCCATACACACTCAACTGCACAGATATGAAATAAAGAAATAATAATAATAATAATAATAATAAAATATATATTTAAGAAAAAATATAACAACACATTTACTTGAAATATCTCAAAGCCTTCGATCAACATTTACTAGCAAGTTTAAAACTGACATGCATTTGTCGCCACTTTACAACCTCCTGCTTTTGGACCGAGCACGAAAGACACTTGAGATGAATTATTACACACACAGATGCAAAATTTACATAAAGCAGTAACCACGTATATCAAAAGGTATTAGTTATATTGATTTAGGTTAACCGCACAGCACAATTTACTATCATATAGAATACATACAAATAATACTGACCTTACATTGTACAGATATAGGGGGTGCACCGTTCCCGGAGGTACTGCAATACCGGGTCGATGCGTGGAGTGGACGGAGCAAGCCCCTATTCCATCTCCCAGTTCCAAAAATCAATTTAATATATGGTCCCCGGGTAGGGGACGTATCAGATATTAAACTGATAAGAACAGATACTACACTTGATCTTAGCCAAAAGGCCGAGAAGCGATACCCTCAATTTCTCAGAGATCAGGACGACACTCTCCGCACTGTCCGTCTCACTCAGAGGTGCGGCGGCGAATGTTGTGTTTAAGTAAAAATCCGTAAAACAGAAAACAAACAATTCAACAGTCTAAGACTGAAACACCATACAAACGCACATCATGTATAACTTTAAAAATAACTATGGATTTACACGGCAGCGTGTTGGGTCGTCTCGGTCACGTGGTCCGCCCTGATCCAATGAGAGCATAAACTCGCGGACAAGATTTACAGCATAAAAACATCAATTAAGTATGTCGGAACGTGATGCAAATGTTAAACATGCATCAGAGTTCTCTGTAGGAGAATAAAATGGGTTTTAAACGGTCCAGTGACAAACTTAACAACTGATAGGGCCACAGTGGTCACAGAAGGCTCTGAGCTGACTGCAAAGCCTCTATTGATATTATGAGCCTTAACGGAGGTTCCTTCTGCGTTTCTTGTACCACGCAGTACATTCATTCACTGTTTTTTATGCAAAAACATTTTTCATCAGACTAATGTGCAAACTAAATTTAACAATAGGATATAAACATTTTGTTTTCTTTTACAAACAGTTCAGTACTTCCATAACTTCCCTGTTATCAAGGGTGATCTGTCGTAACTGTGTTTCGTATTTCTGGATATTTTAACATTTTCACACAGGATTACTTTTCATCATCTAAGTTTTGTCACATAAACGCATTACGAACTGCGAGTCAGTCTAACTTAAGTGGGTGTAACGGGGATTTCTAAGTGGACACTATATATTTTATCTCACATTTGAGTCTCCAATATATTTATTATTTGACATGTTATTAGGGGAGAGCGCGAACGCAGTCCCCCACTACCACAAATTATGCAGTCGAGATTCCCACATTTGGGGAATTCGCATAGGTCAGCCCAGTCGGAGTGCAATGACTAGGCCTCGCCATGGGTGAACCACCTTCTTGATCATGGTATCTCCCCTGCCAGGTAAGTATGAGTTGTACAGTTCAGAGACAGGGACGTCATTCCGTGGGGAACTGTTTTCTGTGACGGTTGCAACGTCAGATGAAGATACAATACTAGCTGAAGTGAACGGGGTCAATACGTATTAATCACACTAACCCCCTCCTTTAAAGAAGTTTTGTGTAAAAGCGCTGTGCAAACCTTAAACACGGTTTCTGGTTTAGGTCTTCCCGTCATGAACTACACATTACATCCCTACAATTCTAGGAGATTCCGTAAAGAAACAAAAATCGCCGGTCAACATGACGATAAACAGTTAAGAACTACCCACACTTACAGATAAATATATGCTTTGCATTAACCAAACTGACCAGTAATCTCGTTTTTAGGAAAATCATC
This sequence comes from Semicossyphus pulcher, assembly GCF_022749685.1. Taxonomy (NCBI): domain Eukaryota; kingdom Metazoa; phylum Chordata; class Actinopteri; order Labriformes; family Labridae; genus Semicossyphus; species Semicossyphus pulcher. Next base: position 2,791,907 of record NW_027211692.1, read on the forward strand.
TTCGACAAAGATTTAAATCTAGTACTTCCGCATACACCGACGCGCCTATCTTTGCACATGCGTAGTAACGATTGAACTAGATGTACTGATCGGATATACATCATTATTGTTAAAAAAAAAGGCTCGTACAACTTGATTTACTTTGGTTCTGGTTAATTCCAATTAAACAAAAACATCTTCTTTCTTTGCATACGTTCCCATTATGGGTCATATGCATATCAGATAGACCAAAACAATTATTTTTTTTAAAGTCTTTTTCATTTCAACATGATTCACTTAGCTGTAGCACCCTCTGCTGGACAACTAAAATAACAGCAGAATATCGGGTAATGGGTGGAAATAATTGCTGCACACTAACCAAGCAGTTAGCAAAAAACTTTCCCAACGTAGGCTCCCGAAAGTGTCTTAGCTATTTCAATTCTTCTCATACACGGCATATTAATCTTATTTCAAGGTTTTCCCAATCCAGTTAAGATAGGCCAGCCAGTACAGAGGGAAACATTTTTCTTATTTACTACTTAACTGTCCTTTAAGTGCAACTAAACCAGAACAAATTTAAATATATGGTAATAAATGCACTGGATTTGCCCACAACATTGAAACATCTAGTTTCCTGAATTTGATGAGTTTCTTTTTTTTTGTATCTGTATGGGGAAAGCCTCGCCTCAAAGTAGGCCCACCTGCAGATCAACAACTGGAAAGAGACGCAAACAACACCAAACCACGGTCAAACTTCTTAAGATAATTTACATTGTTGGCAAGATAAATGTCTTACTTGAAAAAGAAGGCATGCATTTTCAATAAACTTACCCCAAGACGCCATGGTGAAAAAACACATCTTAACATCCAGATAAAGGGACATCACCGTCAGTAGCTACCTGGTCATGTGCTAATCGAGCACCACACTCCCTCCATTGAGCCAATCAGGATCGTTCAGGAATGTGATGTAACAGTTTATTCTTTGAGACTAAAATGCCGACTAAATTCACCTCAAAATACGCACTAGGATAACAATAAAAGCATTATTAGCCAAAGCAATAAATGCCCCAGCTTGAACAGATTAATCAAATTATAATTTTTATCATGGCTTTGAAAATCAACACAACAATGTGTTCATAAGCTGAGGGCTCTTACATTTAGCAATGAAAATAAAAATAAAATTGATGCATAGAATTAATGTTTAGTGTTCTTTGCTTCTGTCTCTATCCATGGTCTGATGGTCTCCAGGATTTTTTTTGGTCAGTGAGTCTGGCAAAGGTTGTTATATGCAACCATGGACTTCTCTGTCTGCAGGACTCTGTCCTGCACCACAGTTTAGAGAGGAGGGTGAAGAGGAAATGCAAGAAAGAGAAATGACAAATGAGCAACACATTTTCAAGATTTGATTCAATCCAATAGCTGGAATCTGATCAGATTACTTCTCTATTACTGGGCCGAGAGTTATCCTGGACTTCACCAATGAACTGTATCTGCTTTTTCACCGTCCACCTAACAGTAAAACTATAAACCTTTAGCCTGCATACATTTATCAGACATCGTATAATTAAACAGTATTGTTCACTAAATTTTATTTTTGCAAACGATCCTAAAAATGTCATGATTTACAGATATACTCATATTTCAGAGAAGCCCAACAGCAGTTTTCAGCAATTAAACAGTAGAAAAGTTCTCATATCACAAGAAACAACAAGCTTCAGTTTCTTTCCAAGACTGTACATTAATAATCCCCATAGCACAGAAATGCACAATTACAAATAAAAACATGCACTAACCTTGAGTAAAAAGGAGATCTAACCACAGCAATTTCATGACAGTTTGTTTAAATGCTCAGCTTAGTACAGTAAATATATACAGGCAGTAAAAGGGGCTCAAAATACAAAAACTCTAATGTAAACAATCACCTGTGATGTAGTGAGATGTTTTAACCCTGAGACTCCCAAAAAGTATGGCAAGTTTAATTCCAGTGTGAGACGTCGAAAAGATCTGAAAAAGTTTCCATCAGCTCTGGAAAAACAATGAAACCTTGAGACACCAAACAGTACATTAGTGTAAGATTTACCTGCCATTTGTTATTACTGACATTTTGAAGAACTTGTGCATTTGTTTAAGGACTGTTGGCTACAGCTTGACATGTAAACAACAATTAAAAGATATATACATAGAGAACTATCCAGTCCTCATAAATGAGACACATCCAGCTTTTGAGGGGGAATCCCAAACAATTCAGGGAATCTTGTTATTTTTATAATATGGATCATTTAACCACTGACAGCAAAAACTGAGACTGCTGCTCTTAAGAAGACCAGAGAGCCTAAAACCTGCACCAGTTATTTGTGACCACAGGTTGTTGTTCTAGCTGCCATTTCAAATCATTTTATAGACCTTATATAAAAATAACCTCCTCATTGATTGATATTCCCCATTACCATATTGAAATGCGATTGACAATCTCATAACATTTACAATCTCCCACAATGTGTGCAAATAAATCACCTCTCCTTCGTCATGAAAAGCACATGATTTGACTGTTTCATTCTCTGACTCGTAATTAAAGTTGCAACTGTCATATGGTGTCAGTTTTAGGACCCCTGATAAATAAAGAGTGGGACCTTAGACTGTATATAAGAAGGACGTGGCCACTGTGATGTCACCCTCTGGTTTGTCGACAAATGTTTTGAAGCTTTAAGTACCGTATTTTGACCTTCGCCATCTTGGTTTTTGTAACAATTGACTGTGTTTGGAGGACAGGGTGGATCAGGCATCTATCCTGAATGACAGGTTTCCATTGTAGGGACTCACAAGTTCATGACACCCTAATTCATGCCCTGCTTTATTATCTATTTACTTTAAATGGAACCATAATGTAAAAAATAAACTTTGTGCTGTATTGAAGAAGACCTGGAACTACAGAATTAAACCATAAACACATTGTTAAAATGTTTCTGTTTTCTGCTTTTTAACACTTCAAAAACATCAAGTGAGAAGCAGGTTCACCTCGTCACAGACTTCAATAAAATCGGACTATTTTTTGCAACCAATGAACTTCCTACCCGCTTGTCATTAGAAAAAATGTACGTCGGTTTAAGTCACTTTAACTTTTCAAACTCAGAGTCTACGTCAACTTCTTTTATACAGTCCATGTGTGCAACAAATCTGTTAATCCTCCTGAGACTCTACCCCTAAATATCCTCCTGGTTCAGGCAGCAAGCACCAACATGTACTGCATACTCACAGGACTGCTTTTGTTTCAAATAGAGACAGAAGATATATCAGGCATACAATCAACATGTGAAGTCACAGGGAATATTAAAAGACTCACTCTATATTGTAATTAAGTACAGGGTTTGTGAGTCCAAACTAAAAACACCCCCGATAGCTATATAACATGCAAATATGGATCCCATCCTGTCACTCTGAGGATTTGTTTTTAACAATTTTCTTCCGTATATGTTAAAAATGTCAAGCTGTCCCTCTGTAGGTACAGTGGTCAGTTTGTCAGAGCAGCATCTTTGTACTTTAGTGTTTGAACTCAAGAATTAACAAAGGATTATTTTGATGGTTCGACATATTAAATGGTTACTGCAATCTGCTGACATCATCTAGGGAATCCTCTGACATCATTTCCTCACCATTTTATTTAACGCTGTGCTAGATGAAAAAACAAAACGCTTTGATGACCGCCTACAATATTAAAAAAAACTTAGATGATACCCATGATGGTGCTCCACTCTGCCTTTGCATTTTTATCCATTTATGAAGACAGGAAGTTCATGAGTTGTGGATGCACCATGGGTTGAATTAATTTCCCTGAAGAAACCTCCTCCGAGTTTACATCGCTGCCTGAGAGTCCCTCCATCACTTGTCTTAGCTGCTTGTAGCATCGCTGTTTCCTGGCAGCAGGGGAGTGAGCTCTGAAAAGAAAGAACTCACCATTATTAAGGGGTTTGTGTAGAGGTTATTGAGTTAATAAACATATAATTATGGTGTTTAAATAGTAAAACAGAAAAAAAGCAGGGGAAATCAAGGGTTTAAAAGTTTAAGCCATCAGAACACTGTTGCTCTCTGCTCATGTATTTTGTATGTATAAGCAAGTAAAATTTGTAAGATTTTCTCAAAGATTTTCATTTGAATAAATGTCTGTTAAGTCTCTATCTTTCCCTGAATGAGGTAACACAATGGTGACTGAGCCTATGGCCCACTGGGTAAGCCTTTGCATTTGCAGTATATAGTATCATTATGGACGCCCAGTTAGTGACGCGTTTCCCATCAGCCAGCAGTGGTTGGTCTGCCAGAGAGGGTAGGCGGAGCTAAGCGGCTGTTTATCTGGTCTCTGCAAGTGTTGCGAGTAAACAGTAATCTACTATGGCTGAACAAACAAAGGAAAGATGGATGACTACAGATACAACTTCAACAAGAAGTGAAAATCCACAGAAAAAGAAACTCGATGCTCAGATGAAGCAAACAGTCTGAAAAGGAAAGCGACCGTCAGCCAGGAAAATCAAGAGTTACAACCGGAGCCGACCGTGGACGTCTGGTATCTTGGAAGTGTGCTCCCGCAATTACCGTTTATCGCCATAAGGCGCCGCCAAAAAGAACAAAACTGAGATCTTCCAGATTATCACTTTAAAATGAAAAAACATTTTTTTAACTTAAAGTAGTAAACACGCTGAAAGGTAACCAACATTTTTTTTAAAAAAAAGCTAAACTAAAACACAAACTTGTTGAATATTCATCAATTTTATCCTTGAACTGTGTGGTATAAGCCTTAACCCTAATGGATCGAAAGGCAGTTAGCTTAGCTTAGCATTAAGGCACAGCTAGCTAGCTCTGTCCATGAGTGACAAAACCTGCATACCAGCATTTCTCAATGACATACTTTGTGAATGAACTAATCTTTTGATATTAGCTGATGCCCATCTTTTCACAAACAAATCCTTTCCGATCACCACGGGAACAGAAACCTCAAAGAGAAACATTTACAACACTTGACTCTAATTATACAACGTGCTGTCAACATTCCTGTTTTTGTTACGGGACACGACATGCAGGCTCAGGAACAGGTTGTATTGGGTAGAGGTAACTGTTACTATCACTCGCTGTTGGCCTACACCCTTGCCTCCACCTCTAAGCCTAAGATCAAACCATAATGCAATATAATATCGCCAAGTCAGAACAATGCTGAATAACAGTAATAAAGTTCTTAGTTTGAAATGTGATTTCCCGGCACAGTACTGTCTCATCCTGCCTCTCCTTACTCACCTTTCATCTCAGTCTCTATCTTGCTGTCGTTATCTGCGGCTGACTTCTGACGGTTGCTGCTGTTCTGAGCTGCTCCTGCGTTGGTTGTGGGGCTGCCGGCAGAGTCAGCAGCTTTACTTTTTACTTGATCCTGTGTCCCTTTAGCGCTGGAAGCTTTAGCCCCATCCACACTGTCCATCTTCACCAGACAGAGCGTCTGCAGCAGACCCATGGAGTCAAAGTTTTCTGAGGTGCAGCTACCTCGTCTCTTCAACATTTCCAACACCTGACATCAGAAAACATACAGAGTTGGACAAAGAAAAGCAGAGAGTGCTGCAAATAATTCAATATAACCTTACTGTATGTTTCTGTTTAACATGCTAAAACAATAATAAACTATTGTTATATTTACACTTTAGTTGTGTTTGAGAGTTCATAACAAAATACAACAAATAGTGGAGACTTTTTCACAGCCCTATATTGGAGCATACATTTCACACTCAAATGAAACAGTCAATGTATTGCACTATATGGTTAATTTGAGAGTGATTTCAGACACTGACTACATGCTAACAAACCTTGATGTATTTGTAGGACTTCAATTCACTGATATTCTCCTGCAGGAAGAGCACATACAGAGAGAGATCGTCCCATTGGCCCGCAGGCATGGGCAGTACACCAACGGTGGGCAGTGACTGGTAGATCTCCAGGAAGCGGGCGTACCCATGACAGAAGAGGGGACGGAGACTTGCGTAGAACACGACAGGAATCAGTGCAATGAACAGGACCAAGTTGACGAGGCTGGAAAACAAAGTAAAACACACAAAGACATGTAGAGATGTGACATTTAATTTTACATTATAGCCATGTTATAGAGCAACATGACCAACGAAAATACAGCATAATGGTTCAATCAAAATAAATAGTTAAATATATAGATATATATAGATAATTGAAGTTTCTCTGGATAACAGTGCTGAGACACATTACAAAAATATAGGGGAATAAAACAGAAACCTGTATATATAAAATTAAACACCTTATGATATAAACACCACCTTGTACGGTCTCTCTAACTGAGTCCACATTTGTAAGTTGTTGTTACAGAATCCAACCTGGGATTTTCAGGATGAACCTTCCAATGCTTTATCGGATGTATTTCAGGTGAACCACAAATTAAAAGCACCTCAGTATGTTTCCATCTTTTCAGATAAATACCTGAGCAAAGAGAAGACTCCAACAGCGATGAGCTTACACTGAACCTTGTTTGGGACGCTCGGGTCGTCAACAAGCAGACCGACACGCAGCGAGCAGCCAAACTCATCCGTGACAGAGGCCAGGCGGAGGTAGTAGCCCAGGTAGACGCAGGCACACAACAGGGTAACGAGGGTCAGGCCACGACACAGCAGGTAGTAAAACAGCAGCGTCCGTGAGCAGCGCTTGGTCATCAGAAACTTCTCCACCAGCGGGTAATTGAAGCAGCCCTCAGTAGGGTCACTGGCCAAAGATTAAGGAAGGACAGTGAAGAATGATAAGTTGAAAAGGAAAGGAAGATCTTCTGCTTACTGTCACAAAATGCTACATGTAGTATCTTTAAAATGTAAACAAGACATCTTTTTCTGTGCGCTGCCTTGTTCACAGTCCAGTTAGCAACTTGAGAAGCGACCGCGTGTTCAGATCAAAAGTGAAGCGAATTATACCCCTGTCATTTCTTGGTTCATTACATCCCCCGGAGGAGATTTCTCTGATGGAAACCTACCAGCAGTCTGTTTCATCAGAGGAGCCATTTGTCTCTGCTGAGTCTCAGTTTCACTGTAAATACTAAGTTAAACAGAGGCTGCACTCTGGCTTACTTCAGCGGTATAACCCGAAAATGAAACAACTTTTCTTGTGATTGACTTTAATTGACGGATCTTAAGTTTGCTGAAATAACAACATCATGATGCAGATTAGTAAAAAGTAAAAATGAAGCTTTGTCAGGTCTGTCCTCAAGAGCAGAAGAAAACTAAAATGCTTGTGTGCTGCCTATACTTTAAGCTACTTTTGGGAAACAGACTTCGACACAAATACAAAAAAAGAACATTGGGCATTACACGACTACTGCTCTGACCCCTACCGCTAAACCTGAACTCAACCTTATCCTAACCCCAACCACTTCTCTGAAAATCTGAGTTGGTTTCAGCACCTGTCTGGGGTGAGCAGTCCTGAGGCGGCCATGCGTTTGGCCAGAGTCACAGCACGGTTGTAACACCGGTCTAGCTCCTCCATTATGAAGCTGAGGTCGGACAGCAGGAGGGGCGCTGCTGAAAACCTCCAGAACAACGCAGGGGTGTACATCATTACCGCCACCAGCAACAGGATGTAGGGGAAGAACTGGAGAGCAGAGAGAGGGAAGGGGTCAACACAATGTAATTAAAAAAAACATATACAAGCAATGACATTCATTTCTTTTCAGACAAGGATTTGAATATGTGAAGACAATCAAACACAGCTCAAGTAGAGCCTGAAAGATAACTGAACTGTCTCATTTGCAAAAATGTGCAAACATGCATTTTTTAAGTGTGTCAGTTAGCTGGCTTTGTTTGGCTCACTGCTCATATTTTGGCAAATGTTGTCCTCTTGTGTGTGTCAAATCATAAAAAGACAGAGAAGGTATTTTGTATCTTTAAAAAACTGTAATGTTAGCTACTAAGCTAGCTAATATCAAATATGCTATGCCCTTATTGCTAAAAAAGTCAAAGCCAACTTAAATACTACATCAAGGCCTCTCCCTGGCTCTAAACAAGTAACACAGTTGACTGTAAAAGCTAAAGGGCGCTACTGCTCAACATAACTCTTTAGTCATAAAGACATACACTCAGAAAAGAGTGTCAAATGTCGCTGCAAGCCTTATCATTACCCAACTTGAACTTCAACGTATAGTGGCACAGAAAACCACCATTACTTGTCTAATTAAGTGTAGGAGAATAAGGAAGGAATAAATCTGCCCTTCTTTGTCTCATGACCATTTTTTTATGTCTAACAGTGATTTTATGATTTTACAGGAAGTGCGTTACGTTACAAGTAGCATAAATGACAGGACAAAGTTTACGACTCTGCAGTGTTGCTGGACAGTTGATCAAGCTGTAAATTATCTTTCTAATAACTACATGTGTCTACACACAACATGTTTACTGCTATTAATTAATGCAGAGTTGAAATTCTTTTGCTTGTGTCACAACAGAAAGATCAACATGTAACGACATATACGCCCAGTATTGCTCTCTATGCTTAGCATTAGCCAATAGCATTTTACTGCAAATATTTTCAATCACACCCTGACATAACAAAACAGAAGCTGCATGTAGACAGATTTTATTGTAATTACATATGTAAGGAAAATAGCATTTGATATCGTTAGGACGTAAAAATTAATTCATATCTTTTAAGAAAATCACTGTCAGATTTATCATTTCCACTTTCTGGTTTCACTTTAATTTATACCAATATACTTACTGACATTGTGACTCAATAAAATAGTGTCTGTTCCAGTAGAGCACTTTAACACATCTTACTGTTCCGGTACAAGGTGAGAGTAGAGAGTTCAACATGCGAGTATCTAATTACACATTTGAATAGTAAAACAGTTCCTGTAACCCTGTGTGTATGCGTGTGTGTATACCTTGTGAAGCCACAGAGGTAGAGTGTGTGTATGTACAGCTGCCCAACAGTAGGAGTCCACGTAAGCAGCCTGCCTCCAGGAGAAGTTAGAGGGCGCAAAACAGCTGATTTGGGTACCTGAGAGAAACACAGACAGAATTATAGTCTGTTTAGACATTTTTATTTGATTTCAAAGACTCAAAGTTCACTTAATGATTGGGTTTAATTTCCAGGTCTTCATAATCATCTTTTAAAAAATTAAGGAACAGATGTTTCAAATGTTTCATAACCAAATGTTAAGGCTCAAAGATCATAGTGGATGCTTTTTATGGTTCAATTTAAGGCAGAAGGCATCCAGCCATCATCCTACTTTATAATATCTAAGTTTGATGGTCGAATCAATCTTCCTTTCTTTTCACAGTGAACAGTAGCGATCTGTGTTCATCATTTCAGGTATGTAGTTTAATCTAGAGATCCCTGGCTTAAACCTGAATCTTAATTTTTCCTAAGGCAATTAAGTTTTTCACAATAAAGCAGGCTTTTCTAAGCCTTCTTCCTGAATACCTGCATAGTCCAGGTTAGGACCAGATTAGGTTCTGGAAGAGACCATAGCCCCTTTCACACGCGCACTTCTGAACATGTCCAGACATTACCCAGAGGCGCTGCATGTGAGAATGCAAATGTCCAATTCAGTCGATCAGGATATTAAACAAACTTTAACCTGCCAGCCACCCAGTATAAAGTCTGTTTAATGTCTGATTGTCTAGAGATGGTCAAGAGTTCATTTGTGAAATTGACCTGAATCCAGTCCTGGCTCCATGTTGTCCCCACTCACCTACTGAAACTTCTTGTGCAAAGGCCAAAGAGATGAGGAGGAGGGGCAGACCCACTGCCACACAAGTCACCATCTTGTCCACAGCCAGCTCAGTTCGGACGCTGCGGTATCGAGAATGATTCGGCTCCTTCAGCAGGAAGTCGCTGAACACGTACTCTGTAGCCACGTGGGCGATGGCCATGTTACCGGTCGTCTGTTACCTGCAGCACATAAACACAACACCTGTGGGCACACAAATAAAGACTTCTGTTGTCACAACTCGGGTATTTAGATTCATGCTCTATGTAGAATATTTAAATGTTCCTTCACAATGTCAGAAGGTCTTGTTGCCTTTTTGACGAGCAAATTTCATCTGTGAAATGCAAAGCAAGGTGTTACTTGCTTGCTAAGGTTGCTTCCTGCCTCGAATGCTCTGCTTCGATAAAGATGTTGTTATAAATCCCATAATCACTAATCTTTTTCTTTTTGTTGTGTCTATCCTACTTTTTTGCCTTTGTTAAATTCTCTTTCGTATTATCATTCTAGGATCACATCACCTGCAACAATTATTCGATTCATAGGTTAGTTAATTGAAAGAAAAATAATTTCAACTATTTTGATGGTTGGACGTAATACCATATATAGACGTCATTTTACACAATTTTGACATTTTACAGTCTAAATTATAAATCAATCTGCAGATGTATCAAAAACCAAGATAGTTGTTAGCTGCAGCAATCCTCACCACCAGTTTTAAACTGATATATATTATATATATTAAAAAAAATTTTTTAATATAATTTTAGTTTCTTATTTGCATCCCATTTCACTTAAATCTAATGCTGCAACTGCCAACGGTGCATTGATCTTGCCTTGTGTAACCTTTGCTCAAGACTTCACTGTTGTTAGTAGAAAATAAACTGGTTTCAAATACTATAAACCCTTAGTCTAATTATTTCGTCCTAATAGACTGATGGCTGTTTGACTCCTTTGATGATACCATACTGTGATTCATCATTTACCCGCCCTTTAATAGCCATCACCACTTATGTGCAGCTGTGGCTGGTTTGCCTGTAAGAATTTCTCGTGGTTAAAAATAGATAAACATGTAACTTTATGCTGTTTATGAAGCCAAGGCTGAAAACAACTCGTGACTGTTTTCCCACAACAACCGAAGGATCCTTTGTTTAGCTGGAGCTGGATTTTCGCAGTGTAAAGCAGCATATTGAATAATACTACAATATATTTGGTTTATCCTGCAAAACCTTTAGTTAAATTAGAGAAGAACCTATTTAGCTATGCATAATGTGTCACCGTGACAGGTCAGTCTTAGAGAAGAGGGAGAAGAAGCTAAAATACATTTTACAATTCATTTTAAATAACGTTGACTTCATTTAAAAGGTGTTCAGTCACTTAACACGGATCGGTTATCTTCTATGAATAGAAGAAACTACCGCTAATTAATTAAAAATGACATGAGCTCATTATAATTCACTGTAAAGCGGGAATATGAACTTGAACTTACCAACCAGTCTGCTCCCGTTGAGTGTAATTAATCTTTTAAAGTGTCATGGCTATAGTTAGACAGCTTTGTGCTGCAGTAACGATAACTTGTAGGTGATTTCCAGGACTGGAGCTGAAGTTGTAGCAGACGAGACATTCAACAGATGCAACAAGAAACACTGAACTTTCGAGGCTTCTTCCTGCGAGACAAAAAACTCCTTCCGCCTTCTTTAAAAACAGACGCCTTCAGGTGCAAATCGGTAGCTCAGATTTTCCTGCTGTAATGCTGCCTTCAAATGCAGCTCGTTATTTATACTTTCAAAAATCTACTATACAATCTTGATGCATCTAAACCAATGACTGTATCTAAACAGGTTTGTGTATATTATTTTAATTGTAGGATAATACTTTGGGTTTTAGACACATATCAAAAGTATGATGTTGAAATGTAAAAATCACACATGCCCCGAAGACTGTTACGAAATCGTGACGTGACAATGATGATAATTTTATACCTTATGTTGTATGTTACTTCTTGAAAATTAGGACGTCCCAACTGCCAGTAAAGGCAGCATCCTTATAGGCAAGCGTGACTATCTACGCAGCATGCAGCGGACTAGAAAAACAGAAATCAATGATTGAATTTTGTAGTTCTTAAAATACAAGCTGTACATAAAGAAATGACGAGGGTTAACATTTCCGTTTTGAATCACCTACGTTATGTTTGTAAATATTGTGGAACACTGCTGAAGGCTGTTTATACGATATGTTATTCTGGAGCCATGTGAGAAATAAAAACCAAAGCCATTTTGGACAGTTTTTGATTCTCGTTTATCGCGTTGAATTCTGGGCATTTCTGCTCAGCCCTCCCTGGTCCTCCCAACTTCTCACAGCTGCGTCAAATCACTAATCATTATGCACTATGATACCGGAAAATGACGGACTGTGGGTATAAAAATAAAGCAAATAGTGCCTATCTTGGTGAAATAAAAAACGAACAAAAAAATCACAACATACTCTTAAGTGCTGTAGAAACAGTTTTGAGATACTCAATGCAACCAAAATTTTCCATGTACATCCATCACGCACATTTGGTTCTTGATTAATCAAAAAAGCACGGGCAGCGTGGTTTTATTTAGAAAATCTTACCCGGAAACGATATGCTTTCGTACTCCCTAACTTGACACCGGTAGGTGCTTCACTCCCTCCATTCATTTCATTCGCACACAGTCGCATCCTAGCAGCGAGCCCTCCCCTCCTGTTTCTCTCCGCCTGGAAAGATGGCTGCTCCGGTGGTGGTGAGAAGCTCCGGCCCGGCGCTCTGCCCGAGCTTCGCGGAGGTCTGTTCGTTCCTGGAGCGGTACGGAGCGGCGCTGGATCTGCCCGAGATGACTTTCCCGCAGATGGAGAGGTATCTGCGGGACACAACGACAGGTAAGAGATCGGTGCTAGTGCTGGTGGTGGGGCGAAGAAGTGGTGGAAAGCTGCGACACTTGAAACCGAAGGAGAAGGGGTCCACTACCACCATCACCATCATCATCGTGAGGATGAGGAGGGTGACGAAAAATGTACAGTGTGTGGCCCGGCACAGCAGCATTAGATTGGGAGTTTAGTCCGTGATCTTCTACGTTTTCACGCCAGTTGTTGTTTCCAACCGTCACTTTTATCTTCAAAGGCAGTCTGTTTTTTTGTCCAAGTTTTTAGGAAACATTTGGGCAGAGAGAAGACGTACACTGCTAAACATGAAGCTAGCCCCCCTCCAGATTTCAAACACTTGGGACTATGTTGTATGTTTTTGTTAAAGTTAGTGGGGGAACGGAGAAAACGGGGGTTCAAATTCTGCCCAGCTTGCCTGAGGGGTTTTAGTTAGAGTCAAGTGACAGGTTGCCGATAATGTTGTCAAGGCTCATATTGATCTGTGAACGCAAAACTTGGTGTGGGAGCCATGATGCAGCACAGCCTAGTGACCACACACAGCCAACCAGCTAGCTCCGGAGTGTTGTCAGGTGTAATTTTTCACCGGCCTTGCCTCACAGTCAGTCGGACTGGAATGACATCAGTGTCCCCTGTGTTTTTGTGTTAATAATGTGCTCAAGGCAGCGTCATTTCCCCCCCCTTCGATCTCTATTTTACACGGCTGTCAAAACTGAGCGCCTGATGTTTGCTAAAAACAGTGGATGTTATTTTTTTGCCATTGGTAGAGAGGCTGTCAAATCTGCACAGGCGCAGTAGGGACTCTAGCTGCTGGCTAACTAGTTAGCACAAAGGATTCCGTAAACTTTTAGTCAAAGATAACAAAAAGCCTTGGCGTTACTTTATAGCGTTATCGTTTATCGATAAAAAAGAGGTTTTTTTTAAGTCGTAAACGTCTTGTTAACGGCTTTTCAAACCGTGTGAGCCAGAGTATCCTGCAACCACGAGCTACTGTTCGATCACCGTTACTTCTGTTGTTTAGCTTCTGAGTTGCTGTTGGAACGTAAACTCGTATAGCTAGAATTAAGACATTTAAGCTATTCTTTATACCGTAGTTAGCCATGCTATTTATCTGACATTTTAGGCAGGCACAACATATTGCCCTTCCCTGGTCATGATTGTAAATGTCTATTAACAGTGTGAAAACAGTGTAGAAAAATTCATTTGACCATGCCAGCAGAGAAATCTGGAATTTCCTGTAATGTAATGGGCTCCATAATAGTCTCACATCAGACTACACATTGGAGCCCTTTTAATGTTATTTTTCCTTCTGAGTAAGGTTGTATTTTTAGTTATTTGATATTAGTAACTCCAAAGCAACACTGATCGTCTGATCATTGATAACTGGTGACCTTTTGCTTTATCAAGCAAAAACTATGAAAAATTGGAATTAATGTAATGTGATTGTCGACTCAGATAAGAGGATACTTCTGGCATGGTCAACATCTTTTTTTCTAATACAGCATTTACAGCAATGTTTATAAACATGCACTATTCCTGTTTTATAAACAAATAAATAAAAATATTTACTCAGACTTTTACTGACTGAACAACATTAAATATTTATGAACTAGCATATCAGCAGCTATCTTGATAAAAGTTTCAGCTCAAAAATGGTTTTAGAAATAACACTTGTTTGTGCAGAAAACACTTTTCATATCATAGGCAGTATACTGAACAGTGTTGCCTTATTAGCCCCCAAAGATTTAAATGCTACATAACCCATTTTAGTCTGCAAGAACACATTTTAGATTCATGTTTTAAGTCATACATGTACTTTATCCCTTTATGCATTCAGCAGTGTTTGGATGTACTAGAAATACAAACAAGTGCAGGTCTAGTGTTCAGATTACAGACCTGTTTTATATGGTAAATTTCCTTTAATCCAAACTTCTGTTTTAATTAAAAATGTTGTATTATGTTGAATCCTGAAACCAGCTAAATGAATGTAAATCCTGCTCTTAGGTTTTGTGATGTCCAAAACATCCAGGCAGGTGACTTTCACATTGTTTACTTCAGCAGAATATATGTTTGTTGACACTGGACCTGTAGTGACTTATGAAAAATTAAGCTTAGCGGTGTTATGTTTATAATCATCCTGTGTGTTTTCCAGTTCCCAAACCCCTTGTGGAGCTCCACGTGAAGCTGCTCAGAAAACTGGGGAGGTCTGTGTCTACGGACCGCTGGGAGAAATATCTTGCAAAGGTGAGGGATCTTTGTCTGTGTGCGTGCGTGATGTTTTTGGCCTCAGATTCCATTTCGACTGCACTTGACATGAGTAAACATTCAGCCATCAGAAAGCCAAGTTTTCTCTGAATGGAGTGTTAACCTGCTTCCACCTCTCACATTTTACTCTTTAACAACTGCTTAAATTAATTTTCCAGGAAGGGGAAAGTGTTTTATTTCAGTGCTGGGATTATTTTTTCATCTGTATAAGGACATGACTGTGGCATGTATACCTATGTCACACACAACAGCATTTATACATAAACTTGTTTGTAATGCACAACCTTTGAAACGCATAAAACTAGACATACAAGACGGTACAAAACTCAAACTAAACAATAAATACGTTCAAATGTTAATCAGCATAAGAGGCTTGGTTCTTGTAGATGGTGCTTGTGCAGATGCAGTTATAGCCCTTGTCATTCATTGTAGGACAGTCACAAACAGTTATTGTATTACTATTTGTACAGAAAGCTGTGAGTTTGTCGGGCTTTTAGTGATGTGACCTTTGAGACCTTCTCTTTAACTGTATGTCTGTGCTTCTTTTGTGGTAAACGTATGGAGAAACATTGACGAGAGACGAGAAGACCCATCAAAGAAGATGAAAGCAGACACGGCATAGATTTTGCAATTACTTTATGGGGTTATTTTCTCCTGCAGGTTTGCCAGGAGTTGAACAACACCTGGGCATGGGAGCTGGAGCAGAAGGGCTACCAGGAGATGTCCATGGAATGCAAGTCAAGCATCCTCAAAGTATGACAAACCCTATTTTTACTTCATGTAATGAGTCTATGAAAAAGACACACACATCTGTTGTAAATGCAACATCTGCATTAACCTCTTTACCCTTCAGTATCTCTGCGAGTGTCAGTTTGATGACAACCTAAAGTTCAAGATGGTGATCAATGAGGAGGACCCAGAGAAGATGCGTCTACAGCCGATAGGTCGGGACCGACAGGGCTTGATGTACTGGCTTCAGCTGGACCATGAGCAGAACATCCGGCTGTACACAGAGGAGCAGGACGATCTGGACGGATCCACCTGGAAGTGCATCGTCAGGTTGTAATGTTGTCTTAATCTGGTCAATATACTTCTCTTAGATTGTTAATAGCAATCCCTTCTATTGTCTTTTTTTTATCCGTCCATAAAAAATAAAAATATTTTTATCAAACTGAATGTTATTTTCTCTGAGAGGTTGGAAGGCACTTTATTGTTAAAGTGCTGCAAAAATAATTACTTATGTCGCCTGGATAGTCGCCTGAGTTTACCACTTTCTGCTTTTTTAATTTGCTCTCCTGTTAAGTAACTTGTTTAAGCTCACTTACATTGTCTTCTCAGGACACGTAACGACCTGGCTGAGGCTCTGGAGCTGCTGAAGTCCCAGCTTGAGCCAAACCAGACTCAAGACCAGGACCAGAACCAAGCTGGACCCAGGAGCACGAGCCCCACAGAGAAAGATGCAGGTATGTTGGGCGCGTGTGTGAACAGTGCTGTGGATCGTAGGTTTTATGTTATGGATGGAAAGACATCAGCAGATTGGAAGAGTTCAAGATTGTTTGTGAAGGATTGTGTTATCATATCTTAGGTGATGAGGCCGTTAGAAGCACCAACCCAGAACCCACCAAGAGCACAGAGGAACACACTGGTAGTAAGACGGATGAACCTCTAACTGAAGAGAAACCCCAAAGACCAGGTACCTAGATTAAAGAAACTGCTAGATATTGCACTATTTTAAATAAACCACCATGATAATCAACGTCACTTTTTATTGTTCTCTTTCTCTATCTTGTTGGCTGTTTCTAAGAGTAAGCTGTGTTGTCACTTTCTTGTCTTGCAGTGGTAAAGCAGGAGCAGACGCAGCCTATAAAGCAGGAAAACACTGAAGCCGAGCTAAAAGAAGACAAGACAGACCACAAGCCACCTGTATTTGATAACCGCGTAAGCACCATAACCACCATCGTCAAATCAGAATCCAGGGACGCTGACACCCCTAAAAACGCTGTGTCGGTTGTCATAACACCTGGTGCACCTGTGACAAAACAGGAAATGAACAAAGAGGATGAAGCAGAGCGGGCAGTTGTCAGGAGCAGCCAACAGGCTAAGATACCACTGAAGAAGAGGGAGCTTAAGCTAGCTGAGAGCTACCACAGCAACCACCTTAACAACAGTAACAGCAGTAGTATAATTGTTTGTAACCCTTCAGTGATACAGACCAAAGACAGCCATGGAAGAGAGGGGAAGTTACCTAACTCATTAGCGTCCCCTAGTGCACCAGCTGCCTCACAACTGCAGCAGCAACTAGTGGTCACCGCATCAAGGCAAGAACTGACCAACGGGAGAGGGTCTCTCCTCCTGCCACACAAAGAGGGACAAAACGGAGTCATAGGGGTCATAGGTCAAGTTGGTGTTGTAGGTCATGTAGGTGTAATCCGCAGCCCATCAGAGCTTCACAGAGTCCCCGGTGCTGAGAAGCAAGAGCAAAATGGGCCGAGTTTGGACCTCAAGGGCTCCAGAGCTGTGGAGGAAGAGAGGGAGGTGAGCCGGCAGTCAGTGCTGGTAAGGAAGGGACCTGTTGAAGGGGAGACGGCAGCAGCAGCCAGCGCTCTTCCTCCTCATACACCAATGGAGGTTCAAACAGCAACAAAGCTACCGCTGTCTAAATCTGAACAACTCCCTGAAGCTGTAGAGGGAAAAGTGGACTCTGTTGGTGTTTCCTCACTCTCTCAGTCCACAGAGGAACTCAAAAGACAAACAGCAGAAGATGAGGGTCAAAGAACAACAGAGGAGCAGTTAGAGAGGGGGGTGAAAACAGGTCATCAGCAGAAAAATGATGAACTGGACAAGAGGGATGGGGAGGTAGGAGAGGCATCTGAGTGCTCTGTTGCAGAAGTAGGAAGTAAAGTTGACCATGAAAAGAGTGGAAGCACTTTTAAAAAGTTAGAGGTAGAACCTGGGAGCACTGTTCCACCTCTTAAAGTAGACCAGCAGGATAAAAAGGACCACCAGGGAGACGGGGTCAATGGGGAGGTGGCAGCCCCATGTAAGGTGAAGGACACCGGGCTTGGGTCTGAACAAAGGCAGGGTCCCCTTGAGGAAGCCTCCTCTGAGCTCCAGAAAGAAGGAATCAGGTTGAAAATCAAGATTCCTCCCCACCGAAGAAACAAGTTGAGGGGAAAAGGAGGAAAGGAGGCGCAGAAAGAGAAGGAGCAGGAGGTGCAAGAAGAAGGGAGGGCACTGAGGAGATCTGCAAGAATTTGCAGGTAAGTGTGCAATAAAAGTAATGAAACTGTTAAAGAATAAACTTTGTATTTGTATTTGTCCACTGTGATCTCAGGTACGCCTGGTTTGATTTTGACAATAAATTTAGTCCCATCTACCTTTTTTCTTGAAGATCATCTGCTTTGCCAAACTGCAGGCCGAGCTCAAAGGCGGCTGAGAGCCAGAGAAAGAAACCACAAGGAAAAAAGGCACATCCTACCAGAACAAGGGAAGAGGAGGAGGGGGACGAGGAGGAGGAGGAAGAAGACGAAGAGCATGGCTCAACTACTAAAAAAGACAGAAAAACAGAACCTGTTGGGAAAATTAGGAAACAAAGGGTAATTAGTTTCTAAATGTGTGTCCTGTGAGAACGAACACATAAACTTGGGTTGGTTTTTTTTTGGCTCTATTTTTTATCTCTTTGACTTTGAGTCTCTGTCTCTGTTGTATTTTCAGGGTAAACGGAGGCATCGGCGCCCCAGGTGGTCCAACATACGTTTAAAGAAACGTAAACTGAATGATGGAGGGGAGGTGGAGGACAGAGGGAGGAAACAAGGGGAGGAGAGTGAAGGAGGGAGCGACTCAGAGGAATCATGTAAATCAGAAAAGATTCCCATGGAGGACGCCTGCAGTCACTGTGGCCTGCCCAACCACCCCGAACTGGTGAGAGAGCAGTGTGTGTCGGAGACCTTAGAGATCATTTTCAAAATCAGTTTTCGGTTTTTTAATAACCTCATCTTGAATGTTTATTTTTGGAAACAAATTTAAAAAATGTGAACTTGTGTGTATGTCACTGCTGGTGCTCTGAATGTCTTATTTCACTTTAAATGTGTGTTTGTCCTCAGATCCTGCTGTGTGACTCTTGTGACAATGGATACCACACAGCGTGTCTGCGGCCACCACTCATGTTGATTCCAGATGGAGAGTGGTTCTGTCCGCCCTGCCAACACGTAAGCTGTGTGTGTCTGTGTGTGTCTGCGTGTTTCTGCGTGTTTCTGCGTGTGTCTGCGTGTGTCTGCGTGTGTCTGCGTGTGTCTGTGTGTGTCTGTGTCTGAGAGAGGGACAGACACAGAGACACATATAAAGCACATTTAATATTTATCAAACTGTAAACCTCTTCATCCTACTGTTTGATCTTATATGTCTTTAAGTAGATGATGGTTCAAACCAGAGTTAGTTTTAAGAAGTGTGTTTTGATGCTAGTGACGTACAACACTACCTGTGTTACTTAATACTGTGGTTACCTTCTATTATTTAACCATATATACTAAATTTGTCAAATGTTTGATGATATTAAAGGGACATTTGTCGGTAACAGGTTTGTGGTGTTTGTTTTTCCTCCCTTCAGAAGCTGCTGTGTGAGAAACTGGAGGAGCAGCTGCTGAATCTGGACAGTGCTCTGAAGAAAAGAGAGAGAGCCGAGAGGAGGTAAACACAAACAAACACACACACACACACACACACTATGATCGACTTTGACAAACTCAAATTGATGTGGATTTTGACCCTCCTCTCTCCCTGTCTGTCCAGGAGGGAGCGGCTGGTTTACGTGGGAATCAGTGTGGAAAACATAATTCCTGTGAGTAAATCACAAACAATACTACAATGGCTGTGGCTCTGGCTCTGTTTGATTTAAAAGAGTTTGTGTTTTTCTTCTCAACATTAAAAATAATTGTTTTGGTGTCTTTTTTAGGAGGGAGACGAGGAGGAGGAAGAGGAGAAGTCGGCAAAGAAGAAAGATTCCAAGAAGAGCAAAAATCTGGGGAGGAGATCAACCAGGACCAGGAAGCACATCAGCTACAGGTCGGTGTCAGCTGATGGGGATTAAATCTGCTGTGTTAGGTTTTCTTGTTATGTTGGATTTAAATTTGCCCCTCAAAACACCTCGTGTGTATCCTCGAGGCATTACAAATTTAGTGTATAGAATGCACCTCCTTTGTTTTCATTCATGTTTGCAGTAGCTATCAGGCTTCTCCTTTATTGTGTCGGTTGGAGGTGTTCATAAGTGTGAATGGCTGTAACAGTCCATATTTCTGTCCCATTGTTGCTTCAGTTAATAAGCCTTGCAACTTCAATTTTATAGTGTCGTAAGAGATCACGAATGTTTAATCAAATATCTAATAAGATGCTGAGGCGATCAACATCTCTTTTGTGTGTTTTGCGTGTTGCAGATTTGATGACTTTGATGATGCCATTGACGAGGCTATAGAGGAGGACATCGGGGACATCTGTGCCGGTGAGGGGTTAAATAAATGGCTGCTGTTTATGAAATTATGAATTGCAACATTAGAAACAGCCTTCAAAAGTTTTTATTATTTTTTATTAAATATGCATCTTTTTATTCCCTTAGATAGCAGATGTTCATATCAGGTTTGCTGTTCAGTATCAGGGTCAGTGAATACATCAGTTAAAAGCATTTAAATTCTGAACATTAGAAGGAAAAAGCCTCAGAAAAAGAGCTCCGGGCATCCGGCAGGAAAAGATAGCATTAATGTTAGTTCAGGAAAATGCCTCCTTTATTGGTCCTATCAGATTACAAGTCCCGTATCAGACATCCAAGGTGTCTGAGTTTTCGATCCCTTTCTGACTTGGACTCTTCTGATGTAGGAGCGGGACGAGGGAGAAGCATCACCGCTATCCTGTCAGGGGAAGGGAAGGAGAGCCAGCGGCCAATCAGAAGCCAGGCTTATTCTCCCAGGAGCCGGAAGAAGCGTAGACTGAACGACCTGGAGAGTGACAGCACGGCAGTAGAGAGCGAAGATGAGTTTATGCTCAGCAACAGGTAACAAACATTATCCTCCCATCCTTTTTCTCTTCCTTGTTCTCCCTTTTAAAAAAAGAACACTAACTTCTATTTGCTCATTTTGTTCTTCCTCCTCCCTCTCACAGCTCAGAGGAAGAGGATTTTGTTGCATCAGGGGGAGAAGAAGATGACGAGGATGAAGATGCAGGAAGTGATGCAGGCAGCTTGGAAAGTGGGACCCACCCCAGACGGGCGATGAGAGGGGTGCCAAAACACCGACTGATCAAGACCCAGCGCAGGGGCAGGAAGCGGCTGAGACGACGGCGGAGACGTTCATCCGAGGAAGAGGAGGAGGACACTGATGAGGAAATAAGTGAGTGCACAGCGAGGGGAAACTGCTGCACTGCAAATCTTATTTCACCACAGTCATTTGTGTGAAATCAAATATCTTAGTACAGGTCAAACAGTGACAGTGTTGAAACATTTTTATTAAGAACTGCTGTTCGTACAGCTGATTTGATACATAATAAATACCACAAATATCTGGATAAAAAGCCCTAGAAATGGCATTATTATTATTATTAGCTGTTGTTGATCATATGTGGTTGTAAACTGAAAATATCAAAGTTGTTATCTGTAAGTTTTCGCTGTCTCTATTCTTGTCCTCTCTAGACTCAGATCAGTTTAGCGACATGACTGACAGCGACGATGACAAAAAGAGGCGGGGTCTGAGGCGAGGCCAACGCCAGCAGGTCAACTACCGCGAGACATCTGAGTCATCAGACAACTCCCGGACCTCCACCACCAAGGTCAAGGTTAAACCCCGCGGCAGACCGCGCAAAGAGCATCTCTCCAGCGACTACAGCGATGGTCAGTCACCGCCAGCATCTCCAGTTATTTCATTTTTATTTAAGCAGCATGATTACATCTTAAAGAGGAGAGGACTGTCAAGTACGCAAATGCTGTTTAAAATGAGAGAATGAGCAAACCATTTAATTTACTTTGGATGGTGTTTCTTTTTTGTGTTGAATTTTTCAGGCATGCGACTGTTTCTACTAAACTTACTCAACAGATATCAGTTGCAATCACTGCATCACTATGACTGAGGGAAAGAGGAACACATTTCATTCACTGTACCAAAGATGCTTTCCACCCAATAAATCCTCCCCCTTTCTTTTTCTTTTAGTTTCACATTCTTCCAGAGACTCAGATGAGGAGGATGACTATGAAGACGAAGAGGAAGGTGACCAGAGAAGGAGAGTCAATAGGAGGAGGAGAGAGGAGGAGGACCCCCGGAGAAGCAGGACAAGAGAAAAACGAAGGAGATACGAAGACGAAGAGGAGGATGACCGAGAGAGAGGGAGGCGGCTGAAAAGGAACCTGTTGGAGAAGGAGAAGGACAAAGACAGTCGGAGGAGGTTAAAGAGGACAGACGGAGAAGAGGAGGACCTGGAGAAGATGGGCAGGGGGAAGAGGAGAGAGATCCTGTCACAGCAGCGACGCAAGCGGCTCGCTCAGATGCTGAAGAAACGACGGCCCTCGACAGATGAAGAGGACGAATCTGAGGAATCAGAGTCCTCATCGGAAGAGGATCGTCCGATCCGTAAAAGACTCAACCGCATCGACTCTGATGATGATGAAGATGAAGATGAGGAGGAAGAGGAGAGAGGACAAAAGATGAAAAAGTCTTCGGCAGCAGAGAGGAGGGTGGACAACAAAAACGACAGCGACGCTCAGGAAAAGGGGAGGGGCCGTAGCCTGTCTCCTTCAAACGGACATCGGACCTCCAGAGGCCCGGCCAAGCCTGGGGCTGGAGGTCCTGCTCTGCCCAGGGACAGTGCAGGGTCAGGCAGGCAGGAAAGGCACAATGGCCCCTTACATCCAGAGGGGGACGATGATAATGAGGATGAGGATGAGGAGGACGAAGAGGAGGAGGAGGAGGAGGAGGAGGAGGAGGAGGAGGAGGAGGAGGAGGAGGAGGAGGAGGAGGATGAGGAGGGCCAGACAGACTCATTAAACTCTGTCCAGAACAGTCCGCAGTCATGATGGCTGTGTTTGTGTGAGTAATGCTTGCTTCTTCGTTTCAGTTTTTTCTTTAACTGTCAGGCCTTTTTACCCACAATCCACCTCTGAAATCCTTCTTCCTCTTCTGTCTTGCTCCTTCTCCTCGCTGTTGTATCGTGGTAGAGTGCTATCCACCGTCACATACTGTACATCAGAACACGAACTCATGATTTACACTCATCATCGCCTCTGTCAGAACGGACCAAAAGCCTCCTCACACCAGGACCGTCAGCACGTTATGTTTCAGTGGACGCACTCGCACACAGCCGGAGTTTATCCCGACCTTTTCCATGAACTCTTGAGTCTCGGACGTTGTTCCTGGTGGGTCCATGTGGTCGGATGATAGTAGATTCATCCAGTTTTGGGCCTCATCAAACTGGACACAGGAGTCTGTATGTAGTGAACCTCATTATAAAACACTTTGTCATTCTCATAGCACTTAAAAACCCGCTGCCAGGAAGAGTGTCAGTGTCCAACCGAACACTTTGGATCATGTGACCACGATGTTAAAGAGGCCAGGCTTGATCCCCACAGCGTAACTGTTACAACATCTCAGTGGTGAGAATGTACATCTTCCTTGTCTTACATGAAAATAAAGAACGTTTTTAAAGAAGTTTTAAGGAAATTTGAAGGTTTTAAATTTTGAAAGAAATTTGAATTTGATGACATCACGTAATTTTTTAAGATTTCTTTTTACTTTTTTAATTTAATTGACAAAACAATTATGTAATTTACAAGAAATACTCCCCAGTTTTACCACAGTGAAAGTCAGTATTAGCTCAGCCCTATTAAATATATTCGTTTACCTTCCAACACCTTTAATGAGCAGGTCTTCTTGGCTGCTAACCAGGACAAACAGTGGAGTAATTATTTGACATTGACTATATTACAGTATATCAAGTTTATGAGGATCGCCTGAAGGGATATTAAAATGTGACCACTATACTGTTGGCTGCAAAGGATTCAACACCTGTGTCGTCCTGATTAAAGGCACATTTCAGAAACATTTGGCCTCTAATTGCAGACTGTGAAGCACCAGGAAGTCATTTAAACTGAGTTTTCCAGGATCGTGTCGATCAAACCTTCTCAGGATGTAAATAAAATCCAAGTACATCAAGAGCAACATTCAGATCATTCAATCTAAATAGCTGTAGAGTAATCCTTCTTCATACGACATTGAGACCTGAACCAGGCACTCATTCGACTGTTTTTGATCCATGTAACATTCAGCACGTTTTTCCAAACATCCAAAGTGTTCGGTTTCAGACTGCTCACCCGTTTGTGTTGGTGGGACCATGTTTGCTGTACAAACTTTGCCTGTACGCTGTTCCTTGTAAGATAATAGATGTTCTGTTCTCTTAGTCTTCTTGTAAAATATAGTGTTATATTTTCTATATTATTAAGGAGAAGAGGAGAGATGCTGCTGTGAGTGATGTGTGGAGCGATAAGGTTTCAAACTGCGAGTTCATCAACGGTTTGCTTGTTTTCTTTGAGACTCTGCAGCCGTTGATTTGTGTGAAATAAGACCAGCGTGGAGCCAGTTCACCAGTAAAAAGTCACAGAATTGTTACAGAAAGACGAGTTCAGCTCACTTTCAGCCCGGTGTCGTACATATTTTAAAGGTTTTTAACAATTTGTGTCCCTGAAGGGAACCCCAGGAGTTTTTAAGAAGGAACAAAGCTTTATTTTTTGACTGAGCCTCGGGTGCTCACCTTTCAAACAACTGGTCTCTGTGTTTTCTCTACCAGCCACCTCAGCCTCTGAGTTACTCTGTAAATATCTGTTTTACCTGCGGCAGGTGGACTTTGGGGTGTGGACAGAGGTTGGTCTCTTTGTGGGGCAGTTGTAAGACTTCATACAGTCAAATCACTGTTCAGGCTTTAAATGCGTTTTATCACATCGTCGAGCTGTTGATAGGAAGAGGCTGGTTTTGTGATAACATGTTGCTCCACGTATCTTTTGGTTTCTAATGACGCCCCTTTTCAAGTGCATAAAAATGACTCAAAAGTTACACCTGACCTGCAGATCCTTTTTTTAGTTACTTCCTGTCAGGACAAAAGAACAACTTTGAGCTGAAATGGATCATGTGCAAATTCTGAGCCTGTATTTGTCAGTCTATCAAGTAACTTAGTCTTACTTACAGCAAACTGTAACAATAAAAGCATCTGTCAAGTGATATTATTAATCTCAAGAACAACCACACTCTGGTAATTGAAACTTGTAATGGCTACTGAAAGAAGATTTAACATATTGTGATCTTTTTCTCCAAACATCAAATATTGTGAAACCGTTAAGATCTCCAAAAGTAATTCATGACAAAGTAACATGAAGAAATATCAACATGGGTTTTATTTTGGTTGTTTGAACACCAGGTGAATGCCAAAATATCTTTAAAAAGTGGTGTAGCATTCTGTCAAATGTTTAAATGACTTTAAATAATAGGCTAAAACTAACACACTCATTTCTACATATGATTTCAGCTTAAGTTTTTTTTTTTTGTCTCAGAAGATGAACTCTTCTGTGTCTCTGTTCTGACAGCATGAAGGGTTTTCTCTTTAGAGTATTTTTGTGTCATTACGAGTTCAATTAACCGCTTGTTCATTAGTAGGAGTAAAAGGGAAGGACTTTTATTTTGATACATACAGGCCAGGATCTGTCTGCAGCAAGAGTTCTCTCAGAGTCAGACTCTAGAAATTTCTTCTCACTTCTTTGAAACTTTTAAAAACCAAACAGAAAACAAAAAGTCTCAGCTGAGGTCCCCAAAAACATATTTAATTTAACGTTTTCCTTCTCTTAAATTACAAACTCAGTTAAAGCTTCAATCTTCTCAAATGTGAGCGAATGAATTTCTCTTTCTAGGTCAGTGTTTTCTTTTTACGATTTTGTCTTCAGATGTCACAAAACAAATGACAAGAAATACATTTAAAAAAAAACATTTTCTCCAGTTAAAACTTGAAGGACAGTTTTGTGTGTTTTGCTTTGAAGCTTTTAAGTTGATGTTCACACAGTTTGTCACATAGAAATCAGTCTTTTGGGGTCTAACTGAAGTAAAAGTGTATTTTTCCTCTGTGGAACAATGTGTCCGTCACTTGTCAGAAAATAAAACAGAGGAATATTTGATATTTAAAGGTCGACATAAAATAGCAAACTGAAGATGTACATAAATAGAAACTGTCAGAGAAGGACGTTTATTTTTTCTACTTTCATTCCATTTTAAAATTGACAAAATTGTGAACTTTTTAGTGAGTCAGACACTTAACTAATGTTACCTATATGTACAGATCTTATCATAATGAGTACTGGTGTTCAATCTGTAAAAGGTCCAAGAGACTTTTCTGTAGCCTTGTCTCAAGGATATTCTGTAGTAATGAAAAAACAAAGTCATCATCAGTATGAAATCAGATCATTTCAGTGCTTTTACATTTTACTTTGGAGGAAAATCTGATCATTTGACACAGGCTCTGCCGTCTCACAGCCAGACGAATGTGGGTTTGTGGCTTTGACTGAAACTAGCTGTTCACCGCTCCCTTGACGTTCTTTCAGGTACTTTCCTGAGGTCGTTCAGGTGTCGTGGGACTCATTATGAAGACAATAACACCAGTCGCATAAGGAGAGGACGAAATGGTCCATGGACGAGTCTCATTAGCTGGAAAGTCCCTCAAATGCAGAACTATTGATTATCATAGCAACAGATTAATATCATGTATGAGCTCAACTGAATTTTTAAACCCTAACAGTAGAAGTTTTCACTCCCTTCTGAAGACTCTCACTGAGACTAACAGTTTCACTTTTCATGTATTCAGTTGTAGTCTAGATTTCATCAGATCAAACCATCATGCTGACAGATGATTGAAATCTGTGACACCAAGGATAGTAGACCTACTAACTCTTCAAGGTTAGATGAACCGCCCCACACGTTTTAGCCGTAAAGGGAGATTCAGGTGTGTTTATGCCACCAGCCTAAAATCATTCCACTAAACCTGATGTGCATCTGTCTCAGATTCTGTTGGTTTTCAAATGTTCAGTCCAACTAATCTGGATCCAAACAAGCACCACTGGATGTGAGTGTGGCTCCTCCCATTTCTCTGTTGTACTGTTACTGTAGTATCGCTGTAACATAAATGTTTTCTAAGTTATTAAAACCAACATCCCAGGCATCTCCTCATAAACACACCGTGTCTGTGCCTTTTTTACCACTACTTTACAGAAAAATGATTCAGATCCTGAGAATGACAGAGAAAGAGGTCGAATGAGCAGGGGATTTTTTTTTGTTTACATGAACATGTGTCAATTTAAATCCAGTTTAACCACCATTACTGTAATTTTCTTCCCTGCAGAAGCAAATTACATTTGCTTACATTTGCATTACAGTTATGATTCTCACATTAACCTTTCAGGTCTATGAGTTATAAACCTTAAGCTTTGATAACCAAAGGATAGATTTTAGGTATGGTATTACATAAATAAAGAATTTTGCAATAAACGAATGAAGGAGATATTCAACTGAAATAAAACCATGAAAAATAACTAAATAAACATTAAATTAAATAACTAAACATTCAATGTTGTGTCTCTGGGGTTTAAAAAACAAACTGTAATGAGGACACATCAGTAAATAATTCCATCTAGTGATTACACATTAAATATACATATTACATAAAAATACTTAAAAAGTAAGATTTGAGAACAACTACGTCACATAAAATATATTATGTATATGATACTTTCTATTTTGACAGTAATTCAGATATCTTAAATGTCCCCAAAGTAATATGTTTAGTCAGTTTTCATATATCGAGTATTGTATTTTATATACGTTTGTGTATTCTGAAAGTTTGATTTGAAAGGCATCACCGGAACCTCCGTGTGTGTACCGCCACCTGGTGGTTGAGATACGCAGCTACAACTTTTCATCAACATAACAATAGCAACAACACCATCTCTGGTTTACAAATATAGCCAGACCCCCTCCTTCTCTCTTGCCACTAGCTTTAGCATCTCTGTCTGAAGCCAGGTAGATCCACGCTGGAGTCTGATGTTTTGATTCAACCAGGTTTCAGCAAAACACAGAAAACTGCACTCACGGTATACTTTCTGAGTCTTTACCAATATCTCCAGCTCATCACTTTCGCCGGGCAGAGAGCCGACACCTCCCAGGATGACTGATGGCAGAAAGGCCTTATATCTCCATTTCCAAGCCTTCACCTCTGCACAGCACGACAGCCACGGAAACACCTGTCCATCTCAGCTGGATTAGGGTGGCATCTTCCAGATTTGCTCCGTTTCAATAATAGAAGCTCTTCTCTTGAACAAACTCTTCTCCCCTTAGAAATATCCATCAGTTGAAAAACCATGATAAAAACACAAAAGAAAATAAGTTTCAGAGAAATTCAGAGAGTCTACCAGACTTGGCTGCTACCAGTTGAAGCGCATCTAGAATTATATAATGGTGTTTAATCGCATTATTTTTGTCATCAAAAATATAATATTATATCTGTTGTATCTACTTAGTGTATCCAACGCTGCATTCATAATGCTAGGTAAAAGCTTCGATTAGCATTGGTAATTAAGGCTAATGGTTACTTAAATGCTAATTAGCTTATAGAGGTTACCGAAGTTAGCTGAAATAGCATTAGTGCTCGTCAGCTTCTTTACGGCCAATATTAATATTTTTGTAGTCAATCAAAAAGACAACCATTGGACCGGCGAGCATCTCAGGGCCCCGTGATTAAAACAAACAAACCAACAATCAAACAAAACTAGTTTGTGACTTTGGTCGAACTTATCTTACAGCGATAATAAATACAGAGCAAGAATCTACCGCCCTCCAGTGGGCCACGTTTTGTAACTACATCTGCATACCATTGTGATCAAGTGAGAAATATTTACTTAAAAGCAGAACTTCCGGTCATACATTCAGAATAAGGATTGTAGTTACATGGTGTGACCACAGGAGGGCAGTGTTAACTCTCAATATTGAGAAAAATGTCACTTTCTAACATAAATTACACACATTAAATTAAGTTTAATGCTAACATGGTATTTGATTTATAAAGATCGATTAACAATGACACCTTTACACAGAATGGTTTATGTCAAAGTTAAAGCTATAAAATTACTATTGTTAAAGATAATTATTCAGGTTGATGTCTACATAAGTGCAAATGACACTTACATTAGAAAGATAACAAATAAAATTGGTGTATACTGCATGTAGGAGTACTTGAATGTGTTTCTTATCCGTATATCGCAAGTGTATTTTAAATCGGTAAACACTCAACACATTTTTATATTAACCCTTTCATGCATAGTGGTCACTACAGTGGACAGCTATTCAAAAGCTGTTTTCTTCTATATGCATGAGTCTTGATGTCAAAGTTGCGCATCAGCCACTACAGTGGACGCTAGTGTATCATCCCATACACTGCCACCGTCTGGCCAGACGTTGTAAGTGCAACAAAAAATTCTCAAAACCAAGATGGCCGACGGAAGGCCAGAAGTGCAGAGCACCGAAGGAATATCTGTCCATTCCTTCTATTCTAAGAGAACCTTGCAGGTAAAAAAAATATGGGGACATCAAGTACCAACTAAGGAGTAATATAATTGTTGAAATTTCCAAGTATTGATTTTGTGTTGGGAGGAAATTGCAATTAATCATCTGTCCACTAAATTGGACATCATGCATCGCTGGCTATATTTTAACTACAATTCATACAATTACTGCGACTTTGTTGTTTTTGAAAATACTTCATCTGCAGTAACTTTTTTGGCTGTGAATCAATTAATCTATGTTATTAGAATGTAAATTTTGTTTTTTTAGAATGTACCAATATTTTGTGCAAATTAGTTCCATCATGAGAGTAAGGATTCATGTTTTTATGTTTTGTAGAGGTCAGATGCAGAGCGTGATAGAAAGGCCTACAGGACAGTTGAGCAAATACCCTCCGAGTCAAGTGAGGATGATGTTAGTGGCAGTGATGATGAATGGCTACCAGAAAAAACAGGAACAGTAAATGCTAGCAGTCGTGACAGTGGAGCTGAGGATGCTGAGGGAGCTGAGGTTGCCGTGATGCCATGATGCTGCGTGCACACGAAATACAAAGTACATCTGCATGCGGTGTCTTGTGGGTTTGGGCCCTGGGTGCTTTGCCAATTTCCATAAAAGATAGACTTTTTCAACAGAAGAAAGAGACTATACTGATGTACTAAAGTACATTTGAAAGAGAATGTTTGTCGTAGTAGGTGGATATATTGTTATGGTTGGAGTCAGTCAGACTGTACTGTGCAGGCTTGCCGGGTCAACTGACTAATAGAGAAGTTATTTTTGAAGTTCGCATTGGTCTCTAAGTTAGCAGGGATCTACCAGGAATGGCTCCTACTTCTAGGTTTAGGGAAACTGAGGGGTTGGATCCATCAGACCAGACCAAAGGCCCAGTCGAATGTTTAGAGAGCCATGGGCAATATTTTTTATTATTATTATTATTATTTTTGTAGGAAATGTTAACTGAAAAAATATACAGTTCAACAGGGTGAGGTAGGAAGGGCTGAAGAGTCAAGAGGAAGGATCTGAATGAGGGATGGAGGGAGGAATGGGAGGGATGGAAGGAGGAGGGTTAGAAAGAAAGAGGGGAAAGGCTGAGGAGTCAGGAGGTTCAACGTTTTTGCATTAACAGTATTAGAATATGTTCAAATATGTGAACACATTAGTTTAACAACATTAAAACATGAAGCATTTCATAGTGTTCACATAATGTGTCATTTTATTCATTGTTTTGTTAAAAACATATTTGATCAGTTGAAAGCTCAAACGCATGTTGTCCACCCTAGTGGACATGTCATTAACTCCTTGAAAAATGTATGTTTTTTTTCATGCCTAAAGAGTAACAAAAACACTTAGGAAAAAAATCCTGACTGAGGTTGTCATAATTAATGCATGAAAGGGTTAAATTGAAACTTATAATGCTTAATACAGTTTTCCAAATATGCAAAACAAATTAATGAAAACCACCAAGCCATAAAAGCACACTATAACTTCCAATAAACACTTTTACAGTTGTGGTAAGTTACGCACTTGACCACTGGAGAGCAGCAAACAAGCGTCATGACCGACTGTATGGTCATGATGGCCGTTAACGCTTGGTACGTCAAGTCAAACACAGTGGTAAACGTCTTCCTGTACAAACATTCAAAATAAAATGCACATAATAGCTATGAATAGTGGCCCCGGAAACAAGGATGTTACGTACAAACAGGCGGTACGATTAAGAGGTTCGTGGTGGTCACGTGGTTGTATCTTGGCGTGCTGAAGCATCGACACATCTTGCCGCGAGATTTCAGCTTTGTACGGTCGATATTGAGGAGTAGTCAAATCAGTAGCTTCAACAGACTGCCAACTTGTGTATTTTGAGACTTTACACCCCTTGTGGTATCTCTGTAACGGTTCGGTCTGCTTTTGTTAATCCCAGGGAAGACCCGCACAACATTTTCATTCGGTCGAGCTGTCGTGCATTTGTTTACTGAGAAGTTAGCCCGAGATAAATTAGCAAGCTTTGTGGCACGAATTAGGTCACAGAGCTCCTTGTTGACACCAGAGTCTGTTTCTTTTCTCTCCGTCGCTTCACTCCGCGGGCCTTAACAAGTTAACGCTTTCAGTGACGATGGTTTTACTGAAAAACCTCCGTCCTCCCACCGAGGGTGTGCGGCACGAGCAAGCCGAGACCACGGCGGTGATGGGTGGCGAGAAGCTGGGATGTGGCACACTGTACGTCGCTGAAACGTAAGTGATGCATATGGCGCTTGTTTTTACTCTGTAAACCAAACGTGACACGTGCAGGTCAGTATTCTAACCTTACAGATGATCAGTTCTTAATACAGACTGTATGTTAAATTATACCAACGTACAGGGTAGGGTATAATAGTAGATACATGCACCTAAACAGCTCCATTCCTCGTGCCAAGCAAGCACTTCCGGAGTTATTACTTTCAAAATAATAGCTGACTGAGAACCAGAGAGTCAGATTCCAGTTAAACTCAGAGATAGTAAATTAATAGACTATAGATTTAGCTTTGGGCTCTGGAAACATATAATTGGGTGGGTTTTTTAAGTTTATTTTCTTACCTTTTATAGCCAAAACCAGTTAATACATCAATAATAACCCCAAGATCTATCAGGTATAGAAGTAAATGTTTTTTAGCTCAACAGTGAATGTTTTTCAGATATATGTTTAAGAGAAAGGCTTGAAAGTGCTTCAGGCTCTTATTCTTATACTCTGTGCTCCATATCAACCACTGAACTTGTTTTAAAAGTCCACAAAGTTTCAATGGTCATGGATACTGTTGAAAACTTGTTTTGTAAGCTTAAAAAAGTAATCAAAACAGCAGAGTCGTCACCCCCCTCTCTGTTTATTTTTCCTGCCATGATCAGGCAGTCAAATGAAGCTTAAAAGGCCATTAAATGTTGCTCACATTAAGTGTGTGCAACCTTTAACCCCACTGTTAGTCGCTGGGCAGCTCAACTGGACCATCAAGCATTGTGTATTTCCCGTTCCTTAGGCGCCTGTCGTGGTTCGATGGTGCAGGGTTGGGTTTCTGTCTGGAGTATCCCACCATCGGCCTGCACGCCATCTCCAGAGACGTCAGCGCGTACCCACAGGAACACCTGTACGTCATGGTCAACGGCAAAGTCGGGGGTGAGAGTGACGCATAGTGTAAAATCTGCATTAAAGGGTCAATGCAACATGTTGAACTGTAGATCCAGGAGGTTGAAGAGTCACATTTTGAACAGTCTCATTTATGTGGCTTTTTTTCTGTGAGCACACAAGAGAAACTTGGTTTTATGTTAAAGTATCTTTAAGTCCGTTTTGAGGGAGTTTTCACCAACCCAAGGTATTTCCCAACATGTCACACCTGCACATACAGGGTATGACATATACCTTCACATGTTAACACATTCAATTATGAGTGAGATGAATGTGCTCTCTTTGGTTGTTTGTGCACAGTGAGCAACATAATTATTCATGTAAAACGAGGAGGGAAGTTGCAGCTTGTTTCTGCCTGGATACACCTCCATGTTTTCACCTTCCGTCTTCTCAGATGAGAATGTGGCAGAAATGGCTGAGAAAGCAGATGATGAAGAAGAAGATGACAGTAGTAGCAGCGGAGGTGATGATGATGATGAAGATGGAGCGATCACAGAGATCAGATTTGTACCCAGTGACAAGGCAGCATGTGAGTGACCCAGACAAGGCTGTCTCTGCTTTAAAATGTATAAAACTTGAAAAACAGACATTTTCCTTTTCACCATGAACACGCATCGTAGTTTATTTTGACTTTTACACTGTCTGTGTTTTGATGCAGTGGAGTCCATGTTCTCAGCGATGTGCGAGTGTCAGGCACTGCACCCCGACCCAGAGGACGACGACTCGGACAACGACTTCGAAGGAGAAGAGTACGATGTGGAGGAGGCCGGTGAGGAGAAACACATACACAACGCAAACATTTACACAAGGTGTTAAGGATCATGATCATATCATATTTCATATTTTTTATCATATTTTCAAACTTTTTCACGAATTCAATGAACTCAGAAAGTGGGTTCCCAATAGTGCTGTCAAAATTGTCCAAAAATGATGTTCGATTATTCCCTCTAAATAAAATACATATTCAAATCTATTTTTGCGCAAAATATGTCCACAAGAGGACATACCAACACAACGAGAGACACACTTACGCGCAAAGATAGATTTATTTAAACATAAATATGCCTTTTAAAAGATCAACATGGGCTTCCTACACCTTGCAAAATAAACAGATAAAATAATTTGGTTACAGTAGAACGGACATTCAGCGCTCTGAGTGAGCTGTGCTGTGACAGGTACATTTATTGATACATAATGCCTTTTTAAAAAATCAAAACGTCTATACCGATCTGCTGTGCTGGGGGTGAGAATCTCTCTCTCTCTGGCCAGGCTGGGATTTAAATTCACACGCCACACGGCTGTTGTATTAGCTCATTTCAGCTAGACTTAAGTTAATTATTAAGGTATCATAGTATAAAGTGACATTGTGATGCATTCAAGGATGCTCCGTAACCAAGAGAACATACACGGACATACAAGAACACACGAGAGCTCACGAGACAGACTGATTTTTTTCACATTGAATATTGATTTTAATATCACAATTTGGTTATATATTCAGTGCAAAACATGACATCATTTGGTGTGTACGTCTTTTATCATTAATATTTTTTCTTTTTTGGATAAAAACAAATGCTTATAATAACACAACAAATCATAATTATCTGTGGGCTTGATATTATAACTGTCATTCTTTTCTTCCCGTGTGTGTGTTTGTCTGTCCCTCCCTTGTTGTCTGGATTCTCTGATTGCAGAGGCAGGTGAGACTTCAGCACTCGTCACTGCACATTTACATGACTGACCACCTTTTACTGAACCTTTTAAAGATTGATTGATTAAAGATTGAAAATTCCGGAATTGATGTAATAAGTTTTACAGACAGCATAGTAGATATTTTCTTCACCTTGATGGATGATGGACTGTTTCTCCTTCAATGTCTGTAAGCAGCTGTTTATCTGTTGCCTCTCAGAGCTGAACTGAATGGTTTGAAATGTCAAAGATAATCTAATAATGAATGATAATATAAAAAGAGAAACACAGTAATTCGATCAAGTATGTCTTCTTAGGGAAAGCAATAATAGTTTAATTGGCATTGCACTTATATTTTACTTCTCTCCACCTCTCTGCTCCGCCCAGAGCACGGCCATGCTGACATCCCCACCTTCTACACCTGTGATGAGGGTCTGTCGACGCTCACGCAGGAGGGTCAGGCCACGCTGGAGAGGCTGGAGGGGATGTTGGCTCAGTCAGTGGCTCAGCAGTACCACATGGCCGGGGTCCGAACTGAAGAAACGAACGCAGAGTTTGAAGGTTTGAGACTCACTCACACATAAATGGTTCAATTTGAACTTGTATCATATAACATAATAAACCATGGTGGACGGGACGTGACAGGACTGTTCCTCTGACGAATCCTTTCCTTTAAACACGAGAATTAATTTAACATTACCAACCAATAAAGGAAGGTCTGGATGAAGTTCACTAGGTTAACTAGTGATGAAACTCATAAGACAGCTCTGCTCAGTCGCTGCTGAACCTGATGTAAGTTGTAATGTAAATGTAAGCAGTCTGTACCTATGAAACAAATGTGCCCTTTTCTATGCTACACTCGCAACATAATGAAACGGGGTTAGTGGAGGGTTTTTTCTTGTGAGAATATTAGATTTTTCCCCCTGTAAATTTCCAACTTAAATCTAATGTAATTCTTAATTTTCTTTCCCTCTTCTTGCTGCTACAATCGACCGTATAATTATATATATATATCTGTGATAATTGTATGTTCTTTTGCACCAATCTGCATCAAAAATAAAAGAAATAACTGATTTGACAAGTAATTAACTGGATGCTGTTAATACCTGTTTTATAAATATGAGTGTGTGTTGGTGTTTACAGATGGTATGGAGGTGGATGCAGCAGCCATGGAGGCCGGTCAGTTCGAGGATGCAGACGTCGAGCACTGGTAACGACAACATTGAAACCTCACATGAAATGAAAAATTTGACTTGTGCCAAGAAAAAGCAACGTAAAAAAGAAAAACATTAAGATCATGTTTGATCAAGTCTGTTGTGTTCATTCTGCTTTGTTAACATGTGTTATAACTCTCTGTAGATGGAAGTCAGCATCCACTCAAAGCAGCAGTGTTGCATCATGGGATTGAAGAAGAGGACAGCAGCACTTCTTTAAAACTCTCAGCTCTTACTCTCTTTCTGTTCCAGGCACGGAAAACAAACCTCTCCTCGTGTACTTAAAGACATCTCGGCAGTCTTTTGTAGTTTCCTCTCACATGTTAACTGTGTTGTAATTTGTTCTTGTTGTTTGGACAGAATGTGCTTTATACAGCCAAGTCAGCTAACTGTAACTATTGGGATGCAGCCCCAGAATAACCCAAAGCTATTAAACAAAAAAGCTGTTTGTGTTTTGTACCTAACGACCAATTTAATATCTGCCTTCCTGCTGAGGAGAACTCTGTCTTTGTATGAAATTGTCAATAAATAATTAGTTTTTGTATGAGATTCTTTTTGCCTCATTGATCATTCAACTGTGGTTTCAACGCTCCAAGTGCAGTCACAATCCTAAAGCGAGAAGCTACAACTCTACAACACTTTTTAGCCTCCTGTATGTCATTGTTTTGGTTTCGCAGCACATACACCGTCTGGTTCTGTCTGTGTTTGCAGCAGATGTTTACAGACTCAACTGCTGGATAATAGTTGAACATCCAGCTGCTAAACGGTCAAATATTCCTCTTAAGAGTTGGAGACCAACATTTCTTGACCAAGCTTAACTTTTCTTCACATTTGTTTTGAAACTTAACTGCTGTGAAATTTGAAACATTAAAATCTCTCAGAGGGTTGCACGGCGATTCAGTGGATAGCGCTGTCGCCTTATAGCTAGAAGATTCCCAGTTCGGACATGGGAGCCTTTCCGTGTGGAGTTTGCATGCGTGGATTCCCTCCGGGTACTCCGGCTTCCTCCCGCAGTCCCAAGACATGCCCGTTAGGTTCATTGGTGACTCTAAAATTGTCCGTAGGTGTGAGCGTAAAAGTTGTCTGTCTGTGTGTGAGCCCTGTGATTGACTGGCAATCAGCCCAGGGTGTAAACCCGCCTCTCGCCCAATGACCCTGAACAGGATAAGCAGTATAGATGATGGATGGATGGATGGATGGATAGATAGAAATATCACAGAAATTGCAACCAAAAAAAAATCTCTTCTGTATGGTATCTCTGATGGTCTTTTTCTGAGTCGTCAGATATTTTCATCGGTCAGTTCTGCCTAAAGGTAAACCTGCTGGTGATTTTACATTAACATTCAGAGGATCACCGAGGTTGAGTTCATCCTCTGGGGAACAAAAATGTCTGTAAAACTTCACATTTGTTGAGATAATTATTCCAGGCCGAGGTGTTGATTTAGACATGAAATATAAAAACAATCTTAACTGCAAAGTGATTTAACACTTTATTCTGAGTTTAAACTTTTCCAGTTTTACAGAGAATTTAAAAGGCACCAGTTTAATCTGTGCTAACAGTAAAACAGATCAGTGTACAGTAAATTCCTACACTGTGTTTGGCTCTGGAATGTCACAGTTAGAATAAACAAATGTACAATGTCTCTGTGAAGCACGATACAAAACAATGCCATATCATACTCAGAACGTGTCACTATAAATGTTTCAGTTAATAAGTGAATTAGCTTCAGTAAATCTTTCTCCAGTATTACACAAAAATATAACTTGGCTCAGTTTATAATTTCTGAATGCTTGTTTCACCACAAAAACTAAATGTTTGTGTTTCACTGTGTGGATCAAATCTCATGCTGAAATCAGTTGTTGCTCTACATCATGCAGTAATCATGCAAGTACAAAGACTCTCTTTTGTTTGTAATAATCATTCCAGTATATAAATGTTTAACTTTACAGTGACAGATATTTTAACTTTTTTAAAAGAAGAAAACAGTGAATTAGTGTGTTTAGTTTTCTGTTTAGCTTCTAAGATGTGCTCTTGAGGTATAATCATCCTACAGACCACCTGTCTTTAGGACTTTTCAATATGAAGTCTAAAAAGTGCATGTCAGTGCTGTTCTTGTTTTAACTTGTGGTGTCTGAGGTCAGCAGCAGGTTCAGTCTGTCAGAAACATGTGCTCCTCATGCTCTGGGTTTAAAAGCTGTGATGCTCATGCCGTCTTCTTTGTGTCCAGAGGGAGCTGGAGGGATGATTTCCTCGAAAGCAGAGGGACGACTTTATCAAACAGCAGCACGGAGGTGATCATACCTGCAGCAAAGAGTGAAGGATGGAAGCAGGAACAAATGGGTTTTAATATTTTCAGAGATTCATAAGATTTGATTGAATTTGGCAGTCTACCATCATTACATTAAACCGTTTCAATATTTCACAGTATCATGAATGTGAATGAGTGAAAGATGGTATTTGGGTGATGAGGTGATAGTGTCTTCACTTTGTTCAGTCAGCTTTTCCTTTGGCTTAACAATCATCAAACTGAACTAAAATGTATCCATTATCTTATTTACTTGTAAAATACTAGAAACAAGACAGCCTGGGGTCTTTGTCAGACTTTTCCAAACCAGCAGATGATCTGATATCAGTGAACACCAGTGGTTCTTACCCAGCAGAGGGCCCAGCCAGTAGACCAGGCAGTACTCCAGGAAGGAGTTCCCACTGCATGGGAACTGTGTGGAGAAGGCCAACGCAGGGTTAAACACTGCTCCTGTCAGACTGCCACCTGGAGACACACACACACACACACACACACACACACACACACACACACAATTGTATTAATTAACCTTTCATGACCAAAACTGCATTCACTGATTACTCACTGAAAACGCCTAAACATTTTTTTAATCAGCGTTTTCACTGTAAAGGCAGCCATTAAAACACATATTCACGTGACGTTATTAGAAACAACAGAATGGATAGAGCCAGACTCATACCTGCATAAACCACTGTTGCGATGACAGCAGCCACCGCGTGCACGCGGTATTTCTCATCCACTGATCTCGTGTGGGTTATAGCAGTCTGAACCGCAAATGCGCACGCCAGCTCCACTGCGGCTGCCTTGGGCACGGGCGCGTGAATTTGGCTGATGCACCGGTAACCGAGCAACTTATGCCTCATGTGCAGTCCGGACAAACCCATGCCCCAAATCATCGGCACCGCGGCTCTGGCAGCAGCGGCTGCAGCAAACTGGCACGCGATCCGCCGCAGTGCGCATCCGCCCGAGAGCCTCGCGTGGTACGCGTGCTCGAGCGCACCGGAGGGGTTTCCAATGGCCCCGCAGAAGGTGAGCCCATGGATCACGGCCGCCAGGTACGTCAAGGTGAGCGCGAGGCGAGGCTCGATCCCTCCCACCTCTGACAGCAGCTTTAGCTCGTGCGTGCAGCAGCAAAGCTGAAAGGTGGACACGAGCTCCACCGCGTACACAGAGATCCCGGTGTCCGCGAGGGCCCTGGTCAACAACCTGCGGGTCGCATCGCTCACCGCGACGATGCCCAAGAGCACCGACAGAGACACCGCCACGTCTGCATTCATGTTCCTGGCTTCTCTGCCGGGGAGTGGGGTGCCTTTGCCTGAAGCCGCTGAGGAGAGTCCGTGCACCGAGCCGCTGATGGCTCCTCTCCGGCCTTTGGTCTCTCTCTCTCTCTATCGATTGATCTCGCTTTTCGTTGTGGATGGAAGCCTCGGCTGTGGCATGTGCTGCTGCGTCTTTATCCCGGAGGATGCGGGGTGCAACCGGGAGCAAATGAGCTTCAGTCCCTTTAACTCACATGGTGCGGAAGTGACCGAGATCCGCAGTTTTCCTCCCCCTACCTCTCTGCTGACAATGCTGCTCCCCTGCTGTCTCTTGTCTTTCTTCTGCTTTCTCTTCTGTCTCCTTCACCTTTTTTCTACCTTCTCCTTTCCCATTCCCTACCCCCGTTTACTCCTGTCAGATTTCTTGCCCCCCCTCTCATTTCTTCAGTGTTCACGTGGTCTACATTTAAGACCCTTTTCCGCTTGATATCCTCTTGGAGTCTAGGCTTCCCTTAAGAAGTTATTGTCATTATCATAAAAATGTTTAATCATAATTGTGACATATTTCTTCTGTGTTATTGCAGGCATCTCAACGTCTGTATACAAAACAAATAACACTTGACTTGGCTTCTTAGGGCAGGAGAGCATTACAGGAGACTAAGTATAAAAGTCACAATCAAGCAGTGAGCATGTGCAGCAGGTGTAGTTGGCAGCTCCTCCTCAAGTCTCACTGGAACATTTTCATCTATTGTACTAAAAAAAGTGGGGTTTTCCACATGTGTCACTCTCCCTTCTGTCCAATACACTGCTGACCACTGAAAATAGAATACGTTCTTCTGCCTGAATGTTGTGAATGGGAGAAGCCTTAATCAGAGGTTCTTATCTTTGTTAAAGGAACATGACCTCTTTATCTCATTATCATGGGAAACTTTAGGCTCTGAATCAAGTAGGCTAATATGTCCTCTGAATACTTGCAGGTCAAAGGTCAGACACAATGGGCCTCATTCACTAATATCTGCGCAGAAATGTTCTTACTCTCCGCAAAAAATAAGTACTTGCGCAAAATCACCGTCAGATTCACCACCGTGCGTATGTTAGTAAATCAGAACCATTCTAAATTGACAGGTGCGTGTCCGCGATTTGCAATCAGCATACTGCCACGCCTCTAGTTCTCTATATAAGGACATCAGTTTGGTGCCGCATGAAGAGAGCGGTGTTACGGAGAAGCTGAAAGAACGTGAAAGATGGCCTCAAAAGGAAAAAAGAAAAATTTCACATCAGCAGAAATTGAAACAAGGAGGTGAAGGCCAGAAAAGGCACACTGTTCCGGAGCGTGCACGGGCAGCAATATCTTCCAGCAAGGCTAGATCTGCCATCCCTCCACTTGGTTGGAGGTAAATTGGACTCCTTTATATATCTTCCATACCAATCAATGAAATCAACTACAGATGCGCACAGTCATGGCACTACAAATTTTTGGGAATCACCTATCAATTATAGGCCAATAAACAATTTAATAAAGGGCAAAAGTGTTACATTTCAATTTGAACATTTTCATATGGTCTACTCTATTGTAAAGTTAATAAACTAACTCAACTGCTATAATTGAGGTTTTAATTATATGACAATAAATTATGAGGATGACACGGCATTACGTTTGGTCCATACATTAGTAATTTAATTATTGTTGTCTATTAAAGCCTTTTTTTTCAATAAATGAAGTTTTAATATAGTATGCATTTAGTTAAAAGGGTGTGTGTTAACATTTCCTAGGACATTTCTTTCATCATTTGTACATATGCATGGTCTGAGGGAGTTCTACATTTGTTCGCAGAGTACGAAGAAATTTAGGTAAGAACAAATTGATGAATGATTTGTGCGTCAAACGTGCGTACGCACAGTTCAAGCACAGATTCGTGCGTACGCACTGTTCGTAAATGAGGCCCATTGAGAGGAAGCTTTTATACAAGTTGTTATCTTGACTTTACTAAACAATTCAGATTTTCTTTGTATGTTCATTGAAAGAGCAGAAAAATTTCCGCTTCAGCCAAGGAGCTTCACTTTTTGTCAAACACAGTGAGTGTATGTCAGCAATAAACACCCTATAATCCCCAGCTCAACATCCTCTGTATCTGATGGATTAAGAGGAGCATTACAAAGGGTTTTATTTTCTTAGGATTTTTTTACCCCCTGGGTCAAATGTTTAGTGTACGTTGTCCTTAATCAATATAATCAAATCCACCTACAGCGTATTACTGATGTTATCCTCTTGAAAACCCACATCTTCAAATCTGTGGAAAGATACAGCAACATCCCCACGAGGCCAAACAGATTTTTACTGTTCAAACTGCATTTCAAAAGTCCACCTTTCATCCATTTTTGCAGTTTGAACTTTTACACACTCTCTGTGCAATATCATGCTCACCTGCAAACTGTCCGGCTCTTTCACCTTTAACAAGATATATCGTACATTAATTGTACAATATCATTTCATATTTCTATCTTTTATCTTATTTGAAGTTGGTTAACCTCATGTCAGTATGACTTGCAACGTGAGGAAGGCAGAGCTGAACTGTGTGTTGAGGCTTATTTGTTGCTCAACGATCACTGAGAAGTTCGTGCAGTTCTTTATTGTCTTCACTAGATGTCACTGTCTCATCAGTCTCTTTTAATAATCTATTTTAAGTTATTTTTAAAGTTTGATTAAAAAAAAAAAGTATGTCTTTAATGACTCAGGCACGACGACAAATAAAACTTGATAATAAATGGTATTATGAACTTGTAGGGAAAAACCCAACTATACCCCTAAAGTTCTGAAGGGTTACATAATTTACCCAACTTCACAAACACATTTAAATGAGGGAATTTGGAAATGTGTGCCATATGAAGTGGTTTGCATCCCTTGTGCATTGTTGACATTTTTGCTCAGTGCTCTGTAGCCTACTATAAAACAATATTGTGAAAATATAAAAATACAGTTCATTTTGCTTTTCAGATATACAAATGCAAAGGTAAAGCATGAGATGAAATATAAGGTGCTGGAAACCTAAAAGGGCATTTCCTCTTGTTTTGATTCTTTATTTTAAAAACTTTGTTCCGTGTTTTCTTCATAGGCGACTGAATGAGGACATGGTTTTACTCATGGGAGTTTTTTCAGCAGAATTTCAACCATTTTATTTTGTATGTGTACATGACATGAGTTCATGCTGATTGGACTCTTACCTCTCTTCTTCTCTTTCTAAAGAGAATTAAGGCAAAGAGTATAATGGTAACAAACAGGTGAGCACATTAACCATCTATCCCTACAAGAATTCTGTTAGAAAGAATGCTGCTGTTAAACTTTCACATAATAGAGTTTGCCCTCTCGCTTTTACTCCTTCCTCCTACACCTTTCATTCGTCTCAGGCTAAAAGAAAAATGTCAGAGAAAGTGGGATACAAGTTTTAACGTTCTGATAAATTGTAAACACATAGACATTTTACAATAAAAATTTACAATAATATTAATGTAGGACTCTAAGTTAATATATTCATTTTATAAAGCCTTTAAAAAAGGTAAAAAAAACCCAAAACAAAACAAAGTTATGTTGTGGTTTTGGGTATTTACATGTGTACATGACATGATGAGTTTAAAGGGGATCAACTGACAGAAATTGATTATTATATTATAATAATTATGTTTACATGTTTTTTCTTCCTAATCTGTAAATGTACCACGTTTTTTCTAAAATGCACATGTTAAATCATATTCTTTATAAATTCCTGCTCCTTTTAAGTTTGTTATCCGCTCGCAGACTTACACCTGAATGCATCGAACTTAAGCAGGGCTCGAAGAAAGATAGAATTTCGGAATTTACCCAAGTGTCTGTGAATGCACCATCATTCGCTCTCTTCTCACGAGCTGCGACCCGCCCCGGGTTTTGAGCCGACTTCCTCACCAGCCAATAGACGGTGGGTTGAAGCTGAAATTAACCAATGGTGTGTCAGGAGCCAAGTGTAAGGGGGCGGGTGTTTCTGTGCAGCAGGCTTCTCTGTGCCCAGCTAACAATAGCCTGGGATCGGCAAGTTTGCTGTTAAAAAAACCACCCGGGCAGGAGGGCGTCAGAGCGGAGCAGTGCTGAGCCGAGAGGAGAGCAGAGTTTGCCGATTACATGAAACGGTGTGTCCCGGTGTCGGAAATTACCACCCAAGATTCTGGGATTTACATTTGCAACCATA
The DNA here is from genome assembly GCF_022749685.1 of Semicossyphus pulcher. Taxonomy (NCBI): domain Eukaryota; kingdom Metazoa; phylum Chordata; class Actinopteri; order Labriformes; family Labridae; genus Semicossyphus; species Semicossyphus pulcher. Next base: position 2,835,248 of record NW_027211692.1, read on the forward strand.
CAAGTGGTGAGTGAGGCTTTGGACTTCATTTCTAAACGTTATATTGATCCCTTCATCTCCATTCCCAGGCAGGCATGGTGCATTGTGAATTAGGTGCTCATTTGCCTGTGAATAGGAAAGGGTTAATGGTTACTGTAGGCTGGGACCACACTATTATTCCCTTATTCTTTATCTACATCCATGTATTAACGCCCCCACCGGACCCTGCAGGCCCCTCAGCCCGCACACAGCGGACCTAAAGTCGGCCACGATGAGGTTATTACAGTCGGAGGTGGATGGTGGTGTGATTATTTTTTTATTGCACCGGTTTCCTCCCAGTTCACCAGCTGGCTGTGATAACATAAGAGTTTTTCTGGTGAACTGGTTGCACGACAGGGCGATTATCAAGTGAATGAATGAATGAATGACTGAATGAATGAATGGGTAAAAGAAATCCTCCCAGTTTCCACGTTTCCATCTCTGAAATCTACCTCAAAGGATACCTCTGACATGATTCATCAGAAAGTCCATGAATAGATCAGATGCTGTCCTCCCACTTTAATGCCTTGAAATCCCTAGAATATTATTTAATATTATTAAATATAGTGTTATGAATTGTTATCTGGTGTAATATGTTCTAATTAGACAAGTAATCAGCGTGTAATTAATGTCTTAAGCAGACAGAGTGATTAGTACACAGTAACCCACCCAGATCTTGTAAATTACCTGTATAATATTCACTATTAGTGACCGACTTGTCTTTTGCAGTGAGCTTACAGTGACCTCATTGTGCTCACGTGCAGATTCACATCACCTGCTGTATGTTTTAGTTGCTGTAAACTTTTCTTCTCTAGAAATGCTGCTCAGTGATCTGTCTGAAAAGCTCAGAGGCTCTCGTTTCCACATGGCTCAGCAGAAATCACTGCACTTCTCCTGATCCTAGAGAGCACGGTTAGTAGATTCTGGGGCAGTTTACAGGATCTTATTGATTACAGACGGGCTCTAACTCTAATTTGGCATTTTTATCAGCTTTAGGAGTTAGTTTCCGTCTCCTTACCGCCCATTGAACCCTCAAACTCGGGTTCAGTTTTGACTCAGCTGGATAAGTAAGCGTATTTCTTTGTCCCTCTGTATACAGACTGCACAGCCTTTCTCTGGCTGAACTGGGCTGACGCTGCCCTTTGCTCCCTGCTATAAAAAGTTTCCCCTTCTTCTGCAAGACCAGTTTCTTGGATAATGAAAAGCTGTAATTTGTAAAAGCTGATTAAAAGTGTGGATGGTTGAGAGATTGCCTGAATGAAACACACGTGCAGTCTGCACTGGTGTAACATTTAATTACATGTTTCCTTCACCTGCTTGATGTTGTTTTACTAACAAGTTTCACACCTGTATGAGAAGAGATGAGAGTGGAGAGAGGAGAGACTTTCCATTCTATTGAATGACTTGTCTCTAGTTTGTCCCTTATGGGACCTGGAGTTCCCACACGCGGACGTTTGACAACCTCTGCTGTGGTTACATGTGAGTTATTTAGCCTACTTTCACAGTTAGGGGTGATTAATTCATACAAACTACGACCCTGTCGCAAAGTACATTCTTTACAGTGGAGTGAGTGAAGGTCTGAGATCTGATCTCCTTGTTAATTACAATATTTGTCTATCTAGAAAATTGATCTGCAGCTATTTCAATAATGGAACAATTGGTAGTAACAGATATGATCAAGCTTCTCCAAGATTTTCTGCATTTCTTTTTCTAATCTTTTAATTTTGTACTGCTTGCTTGTCAGACAAAATACGAAACCTTTAAGTCACTTTGGACTCTTAATCAATGATGGAAATGATCATTAGTTGCACACTTACTATAAATTAACTTTTAAGAAGCAAATTAAATGAGGAAAATCGATATGCTCTTCACAGAATCATGTATAGTTTATCAGCCTGCTGCAGCTCGACGTTAAAGCTTTGAGAAATTGTCAAAACAGGACCACATTTTTAATGACTGCCTATCCAGCGAGCCAAATTTGGTTCCACAAACGTTTTGCACAACTTTCCTTAGATGTTATAACAGTTTGTTTTCTGCCTTAAACAAATGTTATGTTCACATTTTAAAAATGTTCTGGAAAAGAGTTTTTTAATGTTCAAGAAGGTTGCACAAACTTTTTCTGGGGTAACTATTCTGCAAAGGTTAGCTGAATGTTTAAAAAGGTTACTTAGATATTACCCTAGATGTTTAAACAACAGTTTTTCAACCTTTCTAGAACGTTAATGGAGGCTAATCTAAAAGTCTACCAACATGGGGGAACATTATTAAAATGCCACCCAAAGATATCTTATTCATGAGGTCATTAGATCGTTTTAGGTTTGTTATGTCGACCAAAAAACATGATCTTAAAATATTGTTAATGTATTATTTTCCACACATTCAAAAATGGGGATCTCCATTAGAAAGGAGATACGCGTCTGTTGGTTTGAAGAGAGCCTTTTAGTCCAAACATGAGTCTGTTTCGATGGATCCACTGGCGGGTCTGGCATGTGTCAGGATGTTTCAAAAGCAGCAGCAGCAGCAGTAAATGAATTAGATTTGAGTTTGATTGCATGTGAAGCTGCTTCCAAGCTGTCAAACCAACCACAGGGGGGCAAAGTCAAACTCAGGCCTGGTAATCAGTCACATGATCAGAAACATGAAGGGAAACTCTAATTAGTTTATTGATACTAAAGCGTGCCTTGTTAGTCAAACAAAGAAAAATGGACTTCCTGGTTTGTCCGAGCTGAAGCGAGGTGAAGCCATGGACTGGGTTATGGTTTAAGGGCACAGTGTTTGCAATGGAGACCTGGGCGTGGCTAAAGGAGTGTTTTATGACCCCCATAAGAAGCATGAGGCCACCCAGTTGTCGCCTTGACACCTCGACAGCATGAAGGAGAGCGAGAGGAAGGCTGGAAGGAGTTAATGACCCATTTGGCTCCTGTGGCTTTGGGCCTGGCTTCTTCAGGAGTGTGTGTGTGTGTGTGTGTGTGTGTGTGTGTGTCATCATGTGAATGTGTGTTTTCCTTTTGGCCACTCTTTGGGCTCTGTCTCACCTGTCATTGTAGTTATTTTTAACCCCTGAGTCAGTTTGTTTGGGCTCTGAGAGGAATTAGACCTGCTGACCCACAATACAAGCTATGTGCTGCCCGGGACAAGCCACACACACTGTCACACAGAAAAACCCAGTGCACTTAATTTCCATATTATTTCAGTCACTTATTTTATTTTCATGCTATAATTTAGCTAATGAGAGGGGGAACCACAGACAAATTATTAAGATACAAGAAAAACACAATACTAAATCTTGTTTCTTGTGCCTTAAAGATGTCCTCTGAAAGGTTTTCAGTTCAATAAATGTCTGATTAGAGATCATCTTTTGCCACATTATGTTAATGAGCCTTTGGTTAACTGATGAATGTAGTAGTCTTTGATATCACAAACTGAATGTTAAGTTGACATTTGTGAGAAAAAATCACAGGCTGCGTCTTCAACCAGCAGTAACGGCTTTCTCCGGTCTCTGCTGGGTTGCAATGAAGTGTTAATATGGCTGAACACACGAGGAAAAGATCTCTGACTACGGACGATTCAACTTTAAAGCGGAAGGTACTAGTTTGACGTTTCAGATGACGACATATTAAGACAGGCTAGCTGTTCCCAGTCTTTATGCTTATAGACTTAAACAGACATAGAAAGACATAAGAGTGGTATTTATCTTTTATTCTAACTCAAGGGAATGAATACATGTGTTCTAATATGTCAAAGCTGATTGGGTCTGTGATGAGCAGAGTCTCTGAGCGCCTGAGGAAACGCCGGGAGACAGATGACGAGGCCTCACTTGACAAGTTTAGTTTCTGATGATTAAAGGGTTTTTGTATGATAATTTACTGTAGATGTAAAGCTCAGATTTCTACAATCAATAATGCACTAACTTGCTCATTAAGATGGATATTTTTCTGTGCAGTGTTGACTCTCACTCACACAGTACCAACAGAAATAGAAATATTGGCTGTTGAGCAGCCGGTAGTCTGCCAGCAGCTGAATAATGGATAGTCTGTGTGCCTGGAAGGCTGCTGGAGCTGCTGAGCCCGGCGTCTAGACGAACCCCGACAGCACTGAACTACATGCTCTCTCCTCCTGAAGACTGGCTGGATCCAGATAAAAGCTGTGCTCCTCCTGGATTGATTTTTTTCCTCTCCTTAAAGTATCTTATCCGCTTCATTGATGTGAAGGTAGATGAAAGGCAGGGTGATGGTGCATCTCTAAGCTGTTAATAGTACGGTTCAGTATCAGGAAGACAGTCCTGCTGCTGCTGGTGTAATTAGGAAGATTGAAATACTTGCCTCGCTTTGCTTCAGCTCAGTTTCATTCAGGAGTCAGAGCTCTGATTAGAGAACCAGAGAGGAAGAAGCTTTTACAGGTGGAGCTCCGTTCAGGGATGGCATCAGTGTTATTCAATCTGTTTCACGTCAGCATTGATGTGTCCGAGTGTATTTGCTGCAGTCAGAAGCTCTTAATATCTCTCTCAGCAGGCCTGTGCTTGCAGAACTCCTGTTGATATAGACCCCTATAGAAATACTGTTCAAAGTATATTATTGCTCATCTTCTCATGACTCTACTTTTTCAATTCCTATGACCATGGCAGCCTCAGAAACTGCAGAAAAGGAAACAATTCAGGATCTGATTTTACAATTTTCTCAGTTCCCTGAACTCGTCTCTTTCCCAGCACAGAGAAACAGAGATTTGCAAGATTTACAATTTACAAGAGAGACAGTGTCGGAGCAACGTCAGTCTGACAGTCTTGGATGATTATCTGGACATGGACGATAAACAATTTGTATGACAGTGTTAAGCAAAACAATTTAACTAAATGTATTCAGTCATGTCACGAACCATTACCTTTATTTTTTAAGCGAGAACCCGGTCTGTTTAGTTTAGCTATGTGAACAGGTAGGCAAATAGCAGCAGTACATGAAGGCTGGTGAAAGACTGACATCAGTTGGTCTGAATGAGAGAGCTCTTTCAGCACATTCTCTGCGAACGGGTCAAAAATGATATTAAATCGTTAAATCAATACTGTGTTTTGACACATACATAATAGCGCAATATTAATTAACTATTTTCTTCACATACAAACCTGTTTCAGCAAATTTTATGTTGAAAGTCCAACTTGACCTCAGAGCCCTGCACATTCAGTATCGATTAGAGAGATACCTACAGAGTCATAGTTTGAAGCTTAGGGCCACTGACCATTTGGCCGTATGTTACGTGTTGGAAATAAGAAAATATTTGTGTTTCTTGTAGCAAAAACATTTCAAGGCTTTTTCAGATGGTTAATGATAACCTGAATGATGTCACTGTAAAAATGTTATTGGAATCAATGAAGCAACACAGGAACGAGGGCTGCTGATAGGGAGATGGTCAAGGCCAAATCTCAGCTTCTTAAGACCTGACGTCATGTGTGTGTGTGTGTGTGTGTGTGTGTGTGTGTGTGTGTGTGTGTGTGTGTGTGTGTGTGTGTGTGTGTGTGTGTGTGTGTGTGTTTAAAGCCCAGAGACATATGGTGAAGGAACCACCCACTCATTTGGACGGGCCACACCTTCCAGTTACACACCACATACACTCCTTTACTTTTGATCTATGCTGCTCCCCAGTATCACATGCAGACGCACCTTTAAACACAGAGGCAGCTGAAAATCACACGTGTGTGTGTGTGTGTGTGTGTGTGTGTGTGTGTGTGTGTGTGTGTGTGTGTGTGTGTGTGTGTGTGTGTGTGTGTGTGTGTGTGTGTGTGTGTGTGTGATCATTATTATGAATCATAAAGATTGAAAGTAGGTCTAGTATGTAGAGGAAGGTTGTGTCACACCTCAGTCATGCAGTCCACTCTGATCAACAAACTGTGTGTGTGTGTCTGAATATTTCAGTGCTGAGGTTTTGCATTCACACCCTGCAGCCTTGTATCCAAAGAGAGATTGTATGTGCGTGTGTGTGTGTGTGTGTGTGTGTGTGTGTGTGTGTGTGTGTGTACACATGACTACATACAGTTTTTGTTGGACAGTGTATGTCTGCTGGGAGATGAACACATGCGTGTGTGTTTCAGATGATGATGGATCCATACAGTTTATTTTGTATTTTTTGTATATTTTTTCTAACAATCATTTAGTTTGTCTTGAAACCGTCGCCCCTCACAGTTTCCCTGAATCCACTGTGACATCTTTAAATGTCTAATTAATCAATAATCTTTGGTCACATGATGATAATTGATTGTAGATCTGTGTCAGAGTCTGCAGTGACTTTCAAATATCAAATGTCAACATTTCATTGCTCAGTTGGATCTTTATGTGGCAGGAGGGGGAGTTTTAACAGTGTGATGACCTATAATGATGATATTTTAAAATGCCAACATCATGATATCATTTTAAGAGACATCACCGAATCGCTCATGACTGTGAAACACTTCCAAACATTCACAGATTGAAATGCAGAATATGTCTCTCTCTCTCTCTCCTGAGGTCAGTCTGTTTTTCTCTCTTTCGTCTCCTCTTCTTCACTTCTACATCCCTCCTTCTCTCCTCCATCTGATGTAACCAGTGAAGCAACTATAACACTGTTATCTATAAATACCCCTTCATTTTTCTCACTGTCATACACAGGAAATCTCTCCATTGCTCTCATCCACTTCCTTCCAGCTACTAGTTATATTTTCTCCTCTCTGATCTTTTTGCTGAAGGCGTTCTTGATTTTCCGTCTCTTTCTTACATGTAAAGCAGAGGGATGTTTTTCAATGAAAATGATTGAAGGTGAATGACTTAAAAACATTGTTTCTGTTTTCATAACAACAACACACTGAAATCTTGAAAAAACAACACTTTTAATTAAGTAGTGTAGTGTATAAATAATGGAGGTAGTCTCAGTGATGTCACCCATTGATTTCTGAAGAAACGTTTTGAAGCCCGAATTGCGCCGGCGCTGGGCGTCGCCATATTGGAAATGCCAGTGCTGGCTCATCCAGAGACGGGCAAAGAAGCGGAGCGCGACCGAGCTAAAGCCTATGTCTGAGCTCTACAGACGGGCCGCATGAATCAGCCAGCTACGGCTAAGAAGCTAGGCTATATGTTCCTCAGCGTAGCTAGCGGTTATTATCCATAGACTGTGTAAATAATGAATGAGCTAGTTTGACTTTGCCTGGTGGAGATTCTGTTTGTGACCGTGACTGACTGCAGGTGTTTAGTTATCAGACTAAAGAAGTAGCGGACTCACTGCTCGCTCGCCTGGTGAGAGAGCGGCAAGCCGAGACGTAACGGGAAATGTAAAATAAACGGTCTCTTCATCACTACGGTCCGCTGTAATCTCTCCGGGGAAAAGCCAACAACTCCTGACTCCTATCTACTGGCCGACGATTAAATAAATGTGTGATAAACACTGAACAGGCTAACAAGCAGCTAAAGGGAGCACAGTATACCTGCTACTTAGTGCTAAAAATATTTCAATACATAACACTAACATTTAACTCACCGACAAGCTGGAGCTCAGACTTCTTGCACGGCCATAAAGTTCCATGAATCCCACAGAGAGATTATTTGTCCAAACTTTGAATGAAAAAATCCCCAAAAGGCTCCAACAACACAAACAGGTGAAGTTAAGCTCAGTGTCTGTGTGTCTGTGTTGACGTCTAGCAGACAGCCAGCAGGATCCACCTGTCAATCAAGTGATCCGGCCCCTATGATTTAAGGCTTAATATAATTGAACCGAGTGTGTTATAAAATAATTCACCCCCCGTACAGTTATGGTGAACAATAAAAGTAGCTATTTATAACAAAACAGTTTTTTGTACCAGGCTGTAAACATGTTTATTTCTGCTGTAAAAATGTTCTCACCTGCTGTAATGTTATTTCTTGTTTTCTGGAGCCAGCCTCAAGTGGCCACTCGAGGAACTGCAGCTTTTTGCACTTCCGCATCGGTTTCATCTTTCAACACCGGAGTTTGCCGCTTGGTGCAAACTGAACTGTTGTTTGTGTGTTGCCCTGTTCAATACTGATGTTATCGCGTGATTTCGCAATTCTCCCGTGATCTTGTGATCTCACGAATCCAGGTGCTTGGGCCAGCGCTCCGCTGTGGATCAGACACACTTCCAGTGGGCGAGGGCTCGTGCCGTCTGACGGATCAGAACCGTGGCCCAGACGGAACGTGCCGGACACGGATCCTGTGGGATCCAGGCGTAATAATTTTAAAAGTTATTGCACGCCATGTCGTCACAATTATATCCCACATCGCAGATTTTCCTCATATCGTGCGGGCCTTCTGTAAATCTTTACAAAGTTATTCTGAGTGATCACCTTCATCCTTGAATGAAACATTTCCATCCTGATGGGAGCGCTCTCTGCAGTATTAAACCCCCATCGCTAAGTCACTGAATGGTTTGACGTGAAGAATAAAAATAAAGTGAATCAGACAATGTGGCCTTCACAGTCGCTAGATGTCAACCCAGTTGAACACCTCTGGGAGATTTTGGTTGGATGTGTCAGACAGCGCTCTCCATCACCATCAAACGCCACATCGTTCTTCTAAAAGATATTCCCTCTTGTAGAAGAGCTTTTGCAGTTCAATCATTCCTTCTAGTGTTAAAAGATATTATTTTTTGGAACATGTTTTTGAATATGGGGTCAAGGACTGAAAGCTTCGCTGGCCAAACACCTTACCGAGAAACTATGTTTGTTTTTACTTAAATGTATCACCTTTCAGTGTGAAACAAGCTAATCCCATCTCCTGTGAGAGATTCAAAATAAAAGCCACCGTATGTTTGGCTAGTTTGCTGCCTTAAGCTTAAGCAGCAGCATAAAATGTTGGATTAGCATTATCAATTCTTACATTCAGGTCTGACGGCTGTAGGAGAGTGAAAAGATTAGGCTGATATCAGTGAGATTAAAGATAAACAGTAACTCTTATTACATGTTTCCTGTGACTGTACCTTGTTTGTGAAGGTTATCTGAATCCAGCAAGGGAAAAGCAGATTACGCCATCAACAGAGCGCAGTTACGTTGAATGACTATTGCTCAAAAAATGTTGACCATAAATAGCATCAACATCTTGATGTTTACAATTTAAAATAGTTTACTTTATAAGCAAAAAAACAATAATCGAAAGTAAGAAATACCTTCACGCTAACTTTGTGTCTTTTGGAGATTGAAAGTTTGTTTCCTCTGCCTCCTTCCTGTTTGTTTCCCCCTCCGCTTTATCGCTAAGATCCATCGCTCTCATCCTCTCCGTCTCTCGCCCATCTCGTCCTTTCCTCGGGGGAGATGTTTCATGCTGTTTTCTCACCTCTGTTTAAAAGAGAGACAGGAACAACACCCTCTGCCCTAACCAACACACTCCAAATATCAAACAAGGCCAGTGGAGCGCGGCAGCTTGCCCTCTACATGCACTCTGTCTCTCTCGATCTTGATGTTATATCACAGGGATAAATCATAACCAGGGTCAGGCTTTATTACAGTATTCAATCTTTCCAAAATATAACATATTGTTAACAAAGCTGAAACAGAAAGCGATCAACAAAAAATGTGTTGAGCTGAGTGCAAAGTCCAACAATTGTCCATGCCTGCCTCTGCACCAGTATGCATTGATCAGATATCGGCATGTTCAGCCGCAGTAATTGGCCCTGCAGCTATGAAACACAATTACTCTCACATTTGACCCGCAAGTACATTACACACAGAATAGTCTGACTGGTTGTGTGTGTGTGTTTCAGCTCACAGATAAGACAGGCAGCCTGCTGGGGGGAACAAAGCCGGTTTAGAGAGCAACATGTTGGACTTTCAGGCTGATCTTCATGCTTCAGCTTTGACTTAAACAGTCAAAGCTAATTCGGAGCTAAACCTGCTCAGTCTGTTCTGATGATGCTAATGATAATATCCGTACTCAACTCTCAGCAGCCATGTTCTGTACAGATGCAAAACTATCAACACATTTTTCTTGTACAAATGAATTATTCTGTAAAACAAAATGTGTTAGAAGGTTTAGTTTTATACATGAAGATCGGCTCTTATTTCATGCAGGTTAACAACTGTATGTTCTTTGTAATTTCCCCCCCCAAAAAAATCTTTATTGTGACAATTATCACTATCTTATTTTTATTTTATTTTTTTTCATATTTATTGCAGCAACCATCATTTTTAAATCATTGATTTATCTGGTAATCAGTATCACACAGAAAAAACAGCAGAGCAAGAAAACATGAGGATGTGTGAACTATTTATCAATTATCAAAATAGTTTTCTGTTGTTTGACAAATTGATTAAATGACTAATTTCAGCTCCTCTCTAAACATGATTGTGATTGAATTTTTGTATCATGCTACCAGTCCTAAAACCTGGTTATTCAAACAATGATGCTGTAAAACTGCACAAATCTAGACAGAAACACCTCCTGTGGGAGCCATCTGTGTCTTATATAATATATTTGGTTTGACTTCATAGCATGAATTTCAAACGACTGACCCCTCAACAGGCCTCTTCTCGTGGTTAAGGTTGTCCAAACTGTCTGCTCTGTGCGTCTGGCCTGAACTGATCAGTCCGTCAGATAATGACTTGTATGTATGTCTGTGTGAGAGACCTCCAGCTCACCTGACCCAGGAGCTCAGTGGGTGGATCAATAATTAGCAAAGGCTAAAGCTGTGTTAACTGTCAGTCTCATTCTGTGTGAGTGTGTGTGTCTGTGTGTGAGCAACACAGGGAGGTGAAACAGCTGGCTACATGTCGCATTAGCCTGTGGTAATGACGGTAAAGAAACACCTCAATAAGCCATAAGCTAATTTGCATAACCTTCTGGCTGTTGGAATTACTGTGTGTGTGTGTGTGTGTGTTGTTACATGTTGCATTAGCCTGCATTAATTACAGTTTATCAAATCCTTAATAAACCATAGTGTGGAGCTACATGAGCCTGACCTTCTTGCTCCTGTGCGTGTGTGTGCATGTGTGTGTGTGTGTTTTCTCACAGTAAGGTGTGAATGTATGGACAGCTGCGTGGCCGTCACTCTCACCTCCTGCCCTCCTTCTGTGTTTCCTCTCTCTCTTTGTTCAGTGTCGTCTGAGCCCCCGATGACACACACTCTGTGTACACACACAAACAGCTTCCTCCTCACTTATGAGGCGGCAGATTGTTTGTTTGTGTGATGGCATGCAGACCCCATCTGCGAGCTAAAGGAGGAAAGACGAATATATTTTCACGTTCTTTAATAGATTTCCTTCCACACGTACAGTAGAAAATCTAAATTGTTGTTAAAAAGTTTACTCTACACACTGACACACCGTCACAGTAAGACTGGATTTCTATCTGCTCATTTTGGTCTCACATTGAGGTCAGGCAAATTATTTGTTATCACGCAGGGAAAACAATAGACAGGCTTTCTTTTTGAGTCTGTCTGTGTATACGGAGCTGGATGTGTGCATGGAGACATTGTCATATTAAAAATGGAAATTGTTACCTGAAAGCACAATGGTAGCATAAGAATGTCAAAAATATAAGTGTATTTTGTTGCTTTAACTTTTCAATTAAAATGAAGGTTTGGATCAAGCTATTAAAAATGTGGGTAGAGGTGTCTTTGTCTATTTGAATGTGTTTGTGGTTTCACCTGTCCGTCTGTTCGTATGAAATGATTTCAGGATCAGTTGATTATATTTTGTTAGTTAACCAGACATTATATAAGACAGATGTATTAGTACGCTACGATTTTAAAGAGTGTGCAGTACGACGCATGAAAACGCAGTAAAAGATTTACAGATGCTTCCTCTTACCTGGGAGTTAAGTGGAGTTTTCAGAAAAGCATCGTGTTGCAGGCTTACAAACACCCCTCTAATTTAATGCAAGGTTGATGACCCGAGTTTTCCCTCGATGTTAAATTCCCATTTGCCCTGACGGACTTCACTACATAAAACTTTTTGTCATTGCCCTTTTTAAAGTCCTTCACAAAGTACTGTCACAGTGGTGTCTCTCTCTTTTGACTTTGGACTATAAAATGTGACATTTATAGTCATAAAATACTAACAACCCGAGACACACTGTTGGCCTTTGCTAGCACACAATCTACTTGCGCTGATATCTGACAAGAGAAAGAAGTAGAAACTGAAAGGTATTCTAAGGACAGCAAAACTTAGTATTGCTGTATTGACACAAAATAGATTTCAGGTTACACTGAGAACTGATCTGAGTCCTGGTGACTTAGAAAGATTTAATCCTGGATTCTTAAAGAGCAGGTGGAGCGAATGAAATCGTTTTAGTGCTGGACTTCCAGCAGAGTGCTAACAGGTGTCACCCTCTGTGTGCAGGCTGCAGGTGAAGCTGTCTCTTTGTCTTCTGTGAGAGGAGCGACTCAGACACGACACTAACAGGTAAGCTTGGCTGGTGCTACACAGGTGAAGTAATTGTGAGTCTGTTCTGCTGGTTCTGTGCCTTGCTCAGGGGCACAGACTGAGGTGGATTTAACTTGGCTTTGGTGACCACAAAGCTGATAGAAATAATAAACAATAGCTGTAAGAATGAGATCGAACCTTAAATACACCTGAATGATCCTTTAAATTATCCAGGACTGACACTGCTTGTTGACTTGTACAGGAATTGGTTATTTCAATTTTCTTCTGGTATTTTAGCCTTAGTTGCTCGTACCCTCGTCTTAAAGTAAAGGTCAGTTGCTCCAGACAGTTTATGGCTTCGACAGTTGCAGCCCTTTTGTCAGAGGGTTTGCATGTAGCCGTTTTATGATGGCTTTCTTGTGAGTGGGCAGTTTCATCCAGTTCTATTTTCTTTAATGGAAATTTGCCCGGATGCTCTGTTACACAAGATCAACTTTAATTCCAAATATTTGCATAATCACTTGAGCAAAGTCCTGCAAATATGAGCCAATTAAAGGATATTTTTAGTCTCTTCTATATTTCATCCAACTTCCTTCAATATCTCCTGAGAAGATTAGATTATTGGTTGTTTGTTGTGGTTTTTAATTTCATATGCATCCATGAATATGTTGACCATATTAGGCTCTCACTCCCTGTTTCTACAAGCATGTGTTTGGGGATCTTTGCATTTATTTTATTTCAGCAAAATTCATGTATTGAACATGCTTGAGGCCAGTAAAAGCTGGAGACATCATTGAAAAAAAGAAAGAAAAAGCAAAATGTGTTGTTTTATCCTCAAACATGAGCCTGTCCTTGGCCACTTCCTGCAGCAGTGGTCATCTTTGGCTCTGGTTTGGTTGCCCTGCAGACACGCTGTTCATTAGATCATCTGTCACACTGAAGACGTCTCGGTGTTGTGGCTCACTGAGGGAAACCAGAGGGTTTCACGTTATGTAAGTCGACTGTAATGGGATTCTGCTTCTCCGGCCTGATGGCTCCCAGCATGCACTGCAGCCTCCATTATTTATGGGGTTTCCATGGTAACAGGGCTGGGCATGGACGGAGTCTGACAGCTGGTAGATCAGGGATGTGGACAGACCCCACCCCCATTCCCACCCTTGCACACCTGTGTTTGTGCATGTGTGTGTGTGTTTGGGGGTGGGGTTTTTACTGTGCTCATGAGAACAGAGGCTTGCCATGCATTTTTAATGTACTGCATCATTGTGTGTGTGCGAGCTCTGAATGCCTCTGTGTGTGTGTGTGTTGGTTGGGAGTATTGCCACATTGTGTTATTATGTGTAAGTGTCGGCCTAGAAAAGGAGGTGGGAGATAATATCCTCTCTCATGGTTAGTGTTTTCATGTAAATCTTGAGAATCTGTTTCTTTGTCAAATAAAAAACGGACACAGCCTTTGTGATGTCATTCGTTTGGTATGAGGCTCGAGTTCGAGTTCATTTGGACCGTCACCCTCTTGTTTCTCGATTTTCTAGAGTATAAGAAATCTCATATCAGCTCTACCCAGCTGTGTGTGTGTGTGTGTGTGTGTGTGTGTGTGTGTGTGTTGTTGTTTGTGTCTGTGTGTGCGTGCATCTGTGTATACTTCCTTTGAGACAGGTGTATCATCGCTTTCAAGTGTGTGTAATTTAAAACTGATGGATTGTGGGGGTGTGTTTCTGTCTTCAGGGCTGGGCTGAGATAACAACAGCCTTTCAAGAATCACATTACACAAAGACACACACACACACACACACACACACACACACACTCTCACACTTGTGGAAGACAGACACATCATACTGTAGACTGTTGTATATTGTACATGCAACACACACAAACACTAAACACTAGAAATGCATGAAGACCTTTGACTTATTTTTATAAATGAATAAGAGGTTTTATAAAAAAGATTATAATATTTAGAAAGTATTGTCTGCATGCTGAAAATAAAATATCAGCCATTTGTATTATTAATTAATCTAAGCATTGTTTTTTATGAACCTTTTATTGAACCAGGAAGTCCCTTAAGATGCTGTTCTCTTTTGAGGTTGACCTGAAGACAGCTCCCGAGTTTTACTACAAATAAAACACAACAGACAGGAAACAGACAGCTAGTCAACATTATGGTTTTGTTTGCTCTAACACGTAGTAAACAAAAGCTTCTCTGTTTCCACCAATGAATTAATCCAGAGAGTAAAGTAAGCAGACAGAGTATAGAGACTCTGACAGTTTGTCCAGTGAAAAATGGTTTTGTGTAAATTCCAGTGGACTCTTGTTGCTCCTCATTTTTCCTTTTATTCTTTGATCCCTTGCTTGCTTTGTATTCTCCTCTGGCCCCCATTTGCCCCCTTCCCTCTCCTCTTGTCAGTGTCTCTCTCGCCTCATACTTTTGAGTCTCTCTCTCCTGCTGTTCCACTTAGTCTCTGTTTTCCCCTTTTTGTCCTCTTTGTCTCGCTCTTCTTGCTCATTGTTGGACCCCTCAGACTGGACAGATTCCTCTTTTTATTCCTCATTTCATTCATTATTTTCTAATCCTTTTTTAAAAATTTCTTTATTCTTCTAGTGACACATTCACATAATAAATAGCTGTAAGCAAAAACTATCAAGACAGATTAAATGTAGTGAAGGGAGACGTGAAGAGGGAAAGACAAAGAATAGAAGCGTGAGAGAGAGAGAGAGAGAGAGAGAGAGAGAGAGAGAGAGAGAGAGAGAGAGAGAGAGAGAGAGAGAGAGAGAGAGAGAGAGAGAGAGAGAGAGAGAGAGAGAGAGAGAGAGAGAGAGAGAGAGAGAGAGAGAGAGAGAGTTCAGCTGCTATCAGAGTTTAAAGAGTTTAAATGTATTTAGAAATTTTATAAAAAGTAGAAACTGGAGAGAGGCTGTATTTTGAAGTGTAAGGTATTTTTGAATGAACAAACAAACTTCCCAAACAACTTTGCCGAGTCTGTACTGCTCCTCTTAGAAAATGCTTCCCATGTTACGTTCAAGACCCTCCAGAATGAATTGGAAATTTGATGATTACAAAACCACATGACCTTTTTAAACATTCACTTACTTAGAATTTAAATGTAATTAGTGGCTGAAAGTTACAGCTGACTTACATTATTTTTTAATTATACTTGTGTTACTGACCTGTTCAGGCTGACAGATAAAACATGACATCCCTGTGGTCGAAGCTGTATGTCTTATCTCTTTGCTCATCGTGTCCTGTACATGCGTAAGTTGTGTTTGCTGACAAGAAATCTCATCCTGCTGTCTTTTTTTTTTTTTAAAGATAGTTTTTTTGGCTTTTTGCCTTGTATTATAGGACAGCTGAAGAGAGACAGGAAATGTGGGGAGTAGAGAGTGAGGGATGACGTGCACCAAATGATCAGCAGGCTGGGAGTCAAACCTGCGAACAGTGCGTCGAGGACTGTAGTCTCTGTATAAGGGGCACCTGTCAGTAAGATCGCTCACTGTGTATCTTTGACATGTAAAATGTAAAATAAGGCTCTTAATCACCAGCTGAAAATATGGAAGCTCATAAGGGACATAGAGAGACTGCTGGCTGTGTGAACGAGTTTGCTCTGGGAAAAGGAAGCAAACAGAAGAGAGATGACATCTGACATCCAGTTGTAAAGGGAGATACAACCTCTGCCCTATATAAAATATATATATAACAGACACATGCACAGACACGCACACACACACACACGCACACACTACCATACACATGCGCATACACTCCTGCAGCCTTGTAATAAACAGACTATAAGAACCGTCTTCTGCTGGGCTGCAATCTATTGGACTGATTTATGTCCACTGCAGTGTCTGTCTGTGTCTGTCTGTGTGTGTGTGTGTGTGTGTGTGTGTGTGTGTGTGTGTGTGTGTGTGTGTGTGTGTGTGTGTGTGCGTGTGCGTGTGTATGCTGTGTACTGTAAAAGCATCCACCATGTTTATGACTTACATTATGCTTTTCTAACTGCTTTGTGTATGTGTGTGTATGTGTGTGTCTGTGGGTGTATGTGTGTGTATGTGTGTGTATGTGTGTTGATTTCAGTAATGGTATATAAAGAGTTCTGTGTGTATCCATGATGCTGACTGGACTTTGGATGGCTCTGAGCACGTGTGTTTGTGTGTGTATGTGTGTAAGTCTGCATTAAGCATATTAACGTCATTAGAGGGCTTAAGGGTTTGCAAAGCACCCTGGGATTGAATCAAGCCTTTCACGTGTTGGCAGGGCGTCTTCACTCTGTCTTCTTTAGCTTCTTTAGCTTCTCATCTTCACTTTTCTTCTTCTCTTCAACTCTTTTTCCTGCTTGCTCACTTTAAAAAAAAGAAATCCCATTCTTTCTCTCCTTATCTGAAGTTCCTCCTCTCTTTGAACTTGAGATGTCCTGAGCTGACCTGAATATCAGGACTGATCTTGGCACCTTTTAATGGACCAGTATCAGCTCAGATAAAGTCAAATCCGATCCTCTCTTCACTGAGCTCTCCTGTGTTTCATCCACCTCAGCCTGCTGGGTGACAAAGCTGTTCATCCTAAAGACCACCTCTAGTGTTAGCATTTAGCTTCATTGCAAGTACAGACCACGTCTTCTCTCGACTCAGGGCATCATGCCAATTACAGTCACATTCTCCCACTCAAACTTTCATTCATGAATATAAAAAGACTTTGATTGCTCTAACTGACACAAATACTTTACCAGAACATCCTTATCTTCATTTTTGGCCTGTCATGCACACATCGTTCCCTCTCCACCTCTGTCTTTGTCTCATTCACTAATATGTTCTTCTTTCTTCTGCTCATTTAAAATAAATGTTTCCTTCCCTCCCTCTCTTTCTCTGTCCTGGTACTTTCCAGCCCTTCTGCTTCCTGTAAAACCAATCAGGTCTATTTTGGACGGCCAATCAGTCACAGACAGTGAGTCAACGCTGACCAATGACAGCAGCTGATTCAGACCTTTATTATGATGTCAGACACACAGAGAGTCAGCGAGTCTTAGTTGATGAATCATTGAGGTCTTCTGTACTGCTCTTTCCTCCTTCGTTATTACAGCCTTTTACTACCCTCTGTTTTATCTTCATGCGAAGGAAAACATTCCTTAAAACTGGTGCAAAACATGAATAAGAAGTCAGTTTAAAGTTGTTTTGTGTTTGTGAAGTTGAATCTGTCAGTAATCAGTACTTTTCCTCATCTGTTCAAAAAGAGTTGGAGTTGTCAAGCTTGTTAAATGTGGAACAAAACCCCCAAAAATCTTCACATGACCAGCGATGGAAACTAAAGAAAACTATCTCTTTATCTCTGAAAGTATTCAGAGAGGCTTGTTAGTGTTTGAGGGCTCTGTCTAAATCCAGAGACAATCATGTCGTAAAAATATAAAATATTATTGGTCACCTTTCTTCATCCGGTCTCAGTCAGACATACAATCAATCACAGACGCTGACTCCTTTCTGAGTCTGACAGATCACACTTTTTATTTGCTTTATTGTCTTTACAGTTTATAGCTTTGAAGTTGGAAGTCCCCTAATCTCTATTTACAGAGTCTACATAGAAAAGTAGAAAATGATGGAAAGTTTAATATTTTTCTGATTAATAAAGAATGTTTTCATTTTTCAAGCAGCAGAGAAGCAAAGTGAAAGGTGTGTGTGTGTGTGTGTGTGTGTGAGAGACTGTCTAAAGGGCACGACAGAGCTGAAACATCAGGTCTCCCAGTTGGGGGTCTTAATGTCACCTTGTAATCCATGTCTGCATTGATTATGTATAGCTCTCTGCTCGAGTGTGTGTGTGTGTGTGTGTGTGTCTGTGTGTGTGTGTGTGTTGGCTCTTATTGGATTTTGGTTTGTATTGAATGTTGTGGCTTGTCCAGCAGGATGTCTCTCTAGAGTCCAAGTTGTTTGTGTTTATTTAGTAGTTGTATGTACTTGATCTTTAGACACACACACACACACACAAACACACACACACACACACACACACACACATACACACAGAGTGAGACTTCACACCCGTCACGATCTGGCCTTTGATGCTCTTACCCCGGAGGATTCCTTCCTTTTCGAGTGAACACACAGACACTCTGGGTCTTCGTCGTCTTTAGTATCTGAGCCAGGCTGAACTCCGAACTGTTACTAAACCGTGTGAGATATCTGTTACTGAAAATGACACTTTCCCCTAAAATAAGAAGAACCCGCTGACTATTAACATAATTTATCATTTAAAGTTTTTGGTCGGAAAAAAACAGAGAAAGAAACATCTAATGGTAGCTCTAGATTTAAGCTCCAGTCTTTAACCATCAACCTTTAATGTATGTTTATTCTTCCTGGTGACCTCAAAGAGCAATTTTAAACAAATTATTATTATTATTGTTGTTATTATTTATGGCTTCATATTTCATGCCCTTGCTTTAATCTGCTCTTCTTGTTTAACATTGCTGCTACATAACATAGAAAATGTGTTTTTGACATCAAAATGATTTATGCTCGTGAGAATGACCTTTTCTGCAGATATTATTTTCACTGAAGAAACTGTTCAAATCATGAGGATGTGATATTTGTTGGGGTTTGTTTTGTCATTTTTCCTTGTGTGCATAAACATACATTCTGCTTTTATTTGTTTATGCTGTTAGCTTTTCTGCATTAGGTCAGACTGTTTTATAATTTGACTTTGCACATTAAACCAGAGAAAGAAACGATCCGTTTCTGGACATTTGGAGTTAGACAGGAAGCGTGTCATTTCACAGAACTGTCTCTTTAGATGATTTCTGGTTTAGTACACAGAGAGGACGAGGGAGAGGAAACAGACACGAGCTGGATCCTGCTTCAGAGTTATGATGTATTTAATGAGACAGGCTGAATGGAGAGGCCAGCATGCGACTGCAATTTCTTCAGTGCAACAGAAATCTTTTGGCACTTAGCTGAAGCATAAAAAGTTTCCTGTTAATCATAAATAAATAAGGATGTTGCTGTGACGTAAAGTAGTGCCTCCGGAGTTTCAAATATGTCAGTCAAATATCAGTTAAATGTCTATCAGAGAATCTCAGGTTAACTTCTGAGTTTAGTAGTTTTGCTCACCTTCTGCTCGTATGTTTCTCTGTTGCTCTTATACAGTCAGAGTTGCAGAGTAGTGTAGTCTCTCTAAATGGACATAAACTGGGTTCAAATCTCTGAGGCGGGGAGGCTGGTTCAGTGTGACGGTGATGACAGTCTGGATCATAATCAGACCACTGAAGCCTGAGCTCTTCACATCACACGTCATGTCATTCAGTCCGTCAGCCTCCAAAGTTTAGCAGGAGGAGTGTCTCCTCTTTAAGTCGGGTTCTCTTTCCAGCCTGAATTCAGATGTTTCAGGATCACTGACACTGAATCCTCCCCCTCGCCTCAGATTTCATCCTTATTCCTGCTCAGAGGTCTTTCCCACTGCGCGTAATATACGCTCAGATGACTATACTAGGATTTGCTGCCCTGGTTGGTTTAAATCCTGTTTTTAGGGCAAAGCTCCAGGGTGGAAACGTCAGTCTGAACGTTCTTCACTTTGATCCAAACTGAAATACGTCTTGCATCTATTATCTATTGGCTGGACTGTCTTACGCTTCACACAATCACAAGCTAACGTTGCCTAGCAGCCTTAGCTAGCTAACCTCAGTAGCACAGATTGTTCCTTTTTGACATTATGTTGAGGAGGAGCGGTAAGAGCCAACAAACCTTTAGACAGTTTTTTTTCGTATGGAAAAATACTGGTGGTGATGGTAATGAAGAAGAAACTGAAAATATTTGCACACCACAGAGTCAACAACGCTCAGCCTCTGGTCCACGAAGTGCAGCTGTTGATCACCTCATCCTTGCTCAGCGAGGCACCCTGATTTTTATTTTATTATATCCTGCAGTTATCCTTTGTTGGTCTGTGTAAAGTGACGCAGCAAAAAAGTGCAGTCAACTACACAAGGAGCTCAGACACAAGGGTGAGTGATTATTCCAAACATCGATGATAGGGCCGGAATGAGAGCGATTCGAGGAGTGGGCGGAGAGATCGCCACAATGATCTCAGCAGGTAGTGAGCAAATTGATTATGTATGTTTATTTAACCAGCACAGATCCCCTGAACCACACACACACACACACACACACACACACACACAATGTGGCCTCGGTTGGCTATTAAAGACTGAGGCGGGGCTGGACAGATGGTTGTATGAGCAAGTTGTATCCGTGTGTGTGTGTGTGTGTGTGTGTGTGTGTGTGAGTAATAGAGAGGGGGGCTTCTGGGATGTCCTGCTTACAATAACCAGCATAATCAATATGCTGCACAGACAGAAGGACAGATCAACTTTTTTTTAGCTTATTTCGTTGTATTATTTTAGCTGAAACTGAAAACAATATACAGGGAAGTTTTTAAAATGTCAGGTTGTGAGAAATTGTAGTAAAAGTTAATTTGTGTTAGATAAAAATCCCATCTTAATCACATTATCTTGTCATTAGACTTTGGTCAAAATGCAATTAAATCAGAGAGCTATTGAGTTATGGCCCAGCTCTGGTTGTTTGTGCAGACTTGATTCTGTTAAGTCGTCCCAAATCAGATATTTATTTGTGTGTTTAGATTTGAATCAGGCTTCTTGGATCTGAACAGCTTCCCCTTCCCGGGGGGTTCTTCAGAGATTCAGTGGTTAAAGTCGGATGGAAAGTCAGAATAACACCCCCAAAAAGCCACCAGCAAACACCTGCCACACAGTTCTGAATCGTTGTACTTTTTTAAAATGTGAAAATAGGTCTTAATTGAATTTGTATTGGTCTTTAAGGTAAATAGAAACTTAACTTAGCTGAAACCTTTCCCACCAATGTTTGTGCGTTGATGCAGGTTTCTCAGACCCAGGAAAACCCGCTTATAGATGCTAATTGTCTCTTTTTCCACTGCCAGTCGAGTATGCTTCTAATTTCTGAATGCCGATTGTAGCCTTTCCCATTAAGCAAAAAAGCCGGGTGTTAGCGGGTTTTTTGTTTAGTGGGAAAAGGGCTCGACAGTAATTTTCATCATGGATTACTGTTTTTTTTCTTGATTAATCCACTCATGATTTGGTCAATAAAATTAGCTTACTGCAAAACTCTCACCAAACCAAATGTCGATGCCATTGAACGTGTTGTTAAGTCTGATAAAGAGTCCAAACATATTCAATGTACTAAAATATGAAACGGAGAGAGGCAGCAAAGAGGCAGGTAAGAATCTGGAATTGATTGTCAGATGGCTCGTTTCAACTCTAACTTGACCTCACTGACCTGCTGAGGTGAGAAAAATACAATGTTAGCCCTAAACCACGATACCTGAAGGATTGAAAAGTTGTCTAAGACCGATCTGCTTGTTCGACATAACCAGAGCTGCAGGGACAGACCCTGAAACACAAAGGATTATGGGTAACATGAGAGGGTTTTTGACATCTGAACAGATTATGTTCTGCAGTTGATGTCTCCTCGGGCAAGGCACCGATCACCTCCAACTGATGGACTAAAGTGTGTGTGTGTGTGTGTGTGTGTGTGTGTGCTGGTGTGGGTGTGTACGTGTCCCCTGCTAAGATACAGTCTGTTATTTTGTCACGCACTGTTCTCACCCTCTTCACCCTCTTTCTCTCTTTTCTTTGCTTTATTTTATCTCTCCTATTTTCTTACTTTCTTTACTTCTTGTTTACATTCAATCTCTCTCTCTCTCTCTCTCTCTCTCTCTCTCTCTCTCTCTCTCTCTCTCTCTCTCTGTCTCTCTCTCTCTCTCTCTTGCCCCATCCCAACCAGGCTTGTCACCTTCTTCGTTCATGCAGAAGATCACCACCATCCCCCTCTCCTCTCCTCCTCTCCTCTCTTTCTCTGCATCTCTCCTTTATTTTATGTTTGGCCACGTCCTCCTCTTCCAAATTACCATCTGTCCCTTTACCACACACACACACACACACACACACACACACACACTCACACACGTGTGCGCACATACACACATGCACGCAGAGGCACTGATTGCCACCTGACAAAAGACTCTAAAGGTTTGTGCAGAACAGTCTTAAAACACTCCCTGCTTCTCAGATGTGATTGATAATTCATGAAACTGCAGTGTGTGTGTGTGTGTGTGTGTGTGTGTAAAGGAGAGTTGCATATATGTTTTTATACATTTTTACTGGTAAAATTTTTACTGTTTTTTATTTTCAGTGTGTCTAAAGTTTGTTACAGGATACGGCTGGAGTTATTCTCTGTTGATTTTGGTCTTTTATGTTGACAATAACAACAACAATTGTGTGTCTCTCTGACCCTCTGTCTTATGCTCTCAGCCCACTGGTTCTCTTAAGAGGTAAATCTGTAAATTTATGTTGGGGACTATTTCCTGTGGTGGATTAATCTACATTTGGTGCTCTGCTGAGCATTTTGGTTAGCAGGAGGACTTACTGTGTGTGGGATGAATCAAAACAAAGACTAAAGTTTGTGTATTCATGTTGATAAAGGAACATGTCATGCAGTGTAGGAGTGTAGCTCACTGATTTGTTTTAAAGCCTTTATTGGACGACAATGGAGCTTTATCGCACAAAAGAAGAAGAAATGTCAGGCTCTGGTTTACATACAATACTTAATACTTAAACAATAGAAATATATATATATTTCTGGTAAAGCAAAGCAGTGATGAGATAAAGTAAATTATCAGAGTTAAGAATAAAGCTTAAAAATGCCATGAATACAGAAGAACAGTCTGGATGAACAGTGTATAAACCAGGGACTCTCCCGAGGTTGGAGCTTCAAAGACCTAAATTATAATGGGTGTGGTTGGGTCGTGTGTGTGTGTGTGTGTGTGTGTGTGTGTGTGTGTGCATTTGAACTTGAAACAGATTCTGTGTGCGTACAGTGGGATTTGCACATGTTTCCATATATACGACTATATTAATGCAGTCAAGTCAGCTGTAAAATATGTAAAAATGTACATTTGAAGTCTGGGCTGTGGGGTGTGTCTCATTACTGTGACGGCACAATGTGTGAGACGACCGCTGACAGACGAGACTCCTCATCACTTACATCCTTCTGTCTCTCTGGTCCTAACGAGTCAAACCTGCTCTGTGTGTCTAGTTTGTTTCTTTCTTTTCAATATTTTAAGAAGAATTCGATGCAGTCGAGTCCTCGTATCTTCTTTTGTTGTATTTTTGTCCCGCAGGCCGCAGTAACGTCTTCATCTCTCCTCTCATCTGTGTCTGTCTCTTTGTCTCTTCCTGTTTATGTCTTATTTATCTCCTGCCTCTCTCTCTCTGTCTCTCTCTCTGTGTCTCTCTCTAACACACACATACACACACAGCAGGAGCTCCAGGAGCAGGCAGGAGGCTCTGTGGCCTCTCCATGCCCAGAGACACAGAGCTCTCCTGGGCTACGACTGGGGCGGGTCCCCCCTGCTGCGTCTGCTAGCTCAGCTAAATGTTAAACAAGGATGGAGGCTGAGAGGGAACCAGCCTGGTTGGTGTGTATGTGTGTGCATCAGTTTGTGCGTGCGCGTGTGTGTGTGTGTGTGTGTGTGTGTGTGTGTGTGTGTGTGTGTGTGTGTGTCTGCCTGTCTCTGTGTGTGTGTGTGTTTGTGTGCTGCAGGAAAAACAGCAGTATTGCACTAGAATTAAATCAGATATTTGCAGGATTGATCTGCTGTCAAGTGAGATATAAATCTTTATGAGGATTTGCACAAACATTCATAAATAAAGACAGTTTGTTAAGCTTCAATATAAATGTGATATTTAATAGTATTTAATAAAGTACAAATGAGACGGTTTGGCCCATTTTCATTGTTCATTTTATGTTTTTGTCTCAGAGACAAAATGCAGCTATAACACTCAAGGCTATGGCTGCAACTAATGAATATTTTCATTATCAATTATTGGCTAATTATTCCCCTGAGAAAAATGGCCATTACCATTTCTCAGAGCATGAAATGTTCTCTTAATTTGTTTTTGGGGTTTTTTCAGACCAATGGTCTAAAAGCCAAAGACATTCATTATGTATAACATTATGAAAACATGAATATTATCCTCATTCAGAGGCTGGAGCAATAAAAGGTTTTAGCTTCTCTTGTTTGCAGAAATAACCACCAGACATTTCCTGGCTGTGGAACTGATAAAGAATAACAATAATAAAGAATTTAATGTTGTCTTCAGACCGAATTGTAGCTTGAAAAGGGAGGTTTGTATCATGAATTCAGCCTTTACTTTCATACAAATCATTAAACTTACATTTAGCAATGCTTTGGCAAGACTAGCTTCTTACTGATTCGTTATGAGCAGAGGGAAAACATCGTTTAAAGCAGCGGTTCCCAACCTTTTGTCCGGGCACCAAAGAGCGCTGGGGGTGGGCGAGGCTTTGTCTGCACTGAGATTGTCAAGATTAGATTTGCACATGTTAAATCAAATTATTAAAAAAGCACTAACTTGATAATCAAAAGTCTGTTCAACTATAAAAAAAAAAAACATGCACAAATTTAAATTGAACTAAAAGGGGTGTTTATTATAATAACTAAAGATAACTTTGATAAACTAAAACAACAAAGAACTGTAGGCTGATTGGTGTTCATTTTTGCCAATAAAGATTTGGAATTAATCACGTTATTGTTTTGGTGTACGTGTTAACTAGATGGGCTCAGCCTTTCTTAGATACAAGCAGAGGGGGCTCCAAGGAAAAAAAGGTTGGGAACCACTGATTTAAAGGGAAAGGCCAACAGGATGCATTATTCAAACTTAACTAATCAGACAGTCGCAGGTGATGGAGCATTTTTTTAAAACCAGGTTAAATTTGAACTGGGTCAGCCACTGAGCATGCTCATACCACAGCAGTCCAAACTAGTGTCGTGTCTCGGTCATACAACAGATTTTCTATTTAGAAGTTTTTTGTCTCATCAGTTGGAATAAAGAGGTACGGTCAGGAGTACTGGAGGTGAAGGTGAAGACTGTGTTTAAAATGCAGTTACATGCACTAATGTGTGTGTGTGTATGTATGTGTCAGAGAGGGTTAATGTATGCACGGATGGATCTGTGTGTGTGTGTGTAAAGCCTGCATCCAGTAAACGTGGCTGCAGAGGCTGACATAGCGTTTCCAGGAAGTGCTGACATTTAATGGTAATTCTCCATTGTGTGTGTGTGTGTGTGTGTGTGTGTGTGTGTGTGTGTGTGTGTGTGTGTGTGTGTGTGTGTGTGTGTGTGTGTGTGTGTGTGTGTGTGTGTGTGTGTGTGTCTGTGTGTGTGCATAATGCCTCTGTACCTGAAGACCATCATGTACAGTATGTGTCTGAGTTTTGAATGCATATTTTGAAAGTATTTATTTTTTGGATGAATTTCTTTTGCCCTCACAATTAGAGAGATGGAGATAACGAGCGTGCGAGAGAGAAAGAGAGAAAGAGAGAGGGAGGGAGAGAGAGAGAGAGAGAAAGAGAGAGAGAGAGAGTTGTAGTAAGGGTAGTTTGATTGAAATAAAGAATATATCCAGAGCTGCAGAGAGTTTCTGTGTCTGAACCTTCAGATTAATGTGGGTCAGGAGAAATGATCCGACGTGATTCACAGTGATGGAGAGCAGAGGAAAGGATGAGTGAGGGAGGTGAGAGATGAGAGTTAAAAATACATTGGTCAGACTAAACTGGTAAAAAGGGTAAGAAGAGATGGAGGTAGAGAAAAAAGATGGAGAGGGTAGCAAAGAGAGATCGTGTTGAAAAGCAGGAAAGTGGTCTGCTGGAGAAATGGATGGGTCGGCCATGACAGCTCAGACAATTTGTGACTCACAGAGACACACTGTAATCATCCTGTGTGTGCGTGTGTGTGTGTGTGTGTGTGTGTGTGTTTTAATTCTAGATATCATATGAGGTCTCTGACACTGTGATATTTTCTCATCAGTCTGACAGTCACACACTCACAGTCATAAATACTATACTCTGTGTGTGTGTGTGTGTGTGTGTGTGTGTGTCTCTTCACACAGTAAACAAAGACTGTTTGTGTGTTTTATTGTGTTGATCCTTTGCTGTGCTGATGGTTGCAGCTTCTCACACGTAAAGGTATTTTGCTCAAACTTGACCAGCATATATCTGGTTTGTGATGCGTCCGGATACAAAAACAGTGTTACAGAACGTATGCAGAAGACTTACAGTCTACAGTCCTCTCAGCCCTGTCAGCATAGAAGTTATTTGTAAATGTTACCTGTGAAATCGGTAATGGTTTCAACATATGGGTCAGGCTCGAGTTTTTTCACCTTTGCTCATCCTCAAATTTATTTTGAAATATAACTTGATCTTTCTCAGATTATTGGAAAGCATTAACATAGTGGGATTGCATCGTGTAGGATTATGTTGTTGTTTCTTCTCTTCTTCATCTTTCCTGGTCATGTTGCTTATATAGTGTGACTATATGTATGATGCCTTGCTATGTAAGTCATAATAATTCTTAAAGACACATTAAAAAATAATGTTGTACTTATTTATGTCTCTGTTAATTGCTCATTTATCTCTTGGTGTATGCTAAATTTGTGTCCATAATTTACATAAGAAAATCCATGTGTTTTCTCTTCCAGTAAACCGTCTAACATTTTTGATGACTTATCTTGAACTCTGAGCAGTCGCACAGATTTATTCAAAGAAATGGGAATGAAGTTAAAAAAACTGCCCTTGCCCGTTAGCTAGTGAGAAGCAACATTTAGCAGTTTACCCGATTACCAAGGATGTTGGCTATATGTGATGTATTACTTTGACTGTTATTTTCCTCCCTGAGATTCAGCAGAATTGATGATTAAGGTGTGTGAGCATGCCAGTGGTCCTGTGCATCTCTGTAATTGATTTGTCAGGAAAATATTCCAAAGATGAATTAACATTTAAGTTAATCTTCACTTGCAGGTCTGGGTCTTTGCTCAAAGACACTTTGTCAGGAAACGATGAAGACTGTGTCTTTGTTTGAGTTTCTGTGTTTGGAAAAACCCTCCGACTCTCACTTTACTCATCCTCCAGTTTTAGAAGATTAATTGTTGTCTGAGTGTGTGTGTGTGTGTGTGTGTGTGTGTGTGTGTGTGTGTGTGTGTGTGTGTGTGTCATATCGCAGACAGTGTGTGGGTTTGTTTGATAACAGGCCTTCGCTGAAACTGACAGCAGTGTCTGAAATATGAGACCTCTCCTGACCACGTTGCGTGTGCGTGTGTGTGTGTGTGTGTGTGGGTGTGTGTGTGTGTGTGTGTGTGTGTGTGTGTGTGTGTGTGTGTGTGTGTGTGTGTTCGTGTGTTAAAGATGGACAAAGATTTATGATGTCACTGTAAACACTATCTTTAAAGGGTTAATTCAAGGTTTAATGTTGATTTTCAGCTGTGATTTAGTGTGTGTGTGTGTGTGTGTGTGTGTGTGTGTGTGTGTGTGTGTAGGTGTGTGTGTGTGTGTGTGAGTGTGTGTAAAGATAAATACATGTGTTTGTATGTGATGTCTGTGTTTTACATCAACAGACAACAAAGGGGCCTTCACTTCGCTGTAAACTGTGAGTGTTTGTGTGTTTGGCTGTAAACACACACGGCACCTTTGCACGTGTGTGTGACGTGTGTGTGACGTGTGTGTGACGTGTGTGTGACGTGTGTGTGTGTTTGCTGTATTTCTACTTCCTCATCAGACATAAATAGTTTAGTGTTCGTGGATTTGCTCTAGTCGGCCTGTGCGTTTCTTTGAGTGTGTGTGTGAGTGTTTGGCGTATTTCCCACTTCCTTATGTGACTCACCTTTTTGATCATGTCGTGACATCACAGTCCACGGGTGGCAGGTTTGGTCAAAAGGCAGACACACACTCACACTCTCTCAGTCCGTCTCCTTCACTCGAACTCTCAGCAGATCCAACATCTTCTCTGCATTTAGAGTTAAAAGAGTTTCGCTGTAGTTTCTTTGTGGATTGAAGCTGTGAACATGTTTGTCCGCCTCTGCTAAGGTAAGATCTACCTGCTGCTTTATGAAGGGGGAGTCAGTGGTTTGGTGTTTGTTCATATTGTGCAGCCTTTGTTTTATTCTCTTCTTTGGAAAATTTTAAACAGAGAAATTCAGAAGTTTTTTTCTCATTTTTGTGTTCATGTCTTCACATAGTTTCCTCCTGTGAGGTTGTGATAGCATCATGTACATGCTGCTATGTACATGCTGCTATCACACCCCTGCAAACAGAGCAGCTGCTGGATCAGAACTCAGCCCAGCAGGAGTTCAGCCACGATGATGTAAACTGTTGACACATTTCTGAAGTTTTGTGAGAATAATTTCAGTCTGCTAAAAGAGAGACACGTGGAGTGTCAGTTGAGTTGATGGTGAATTTCCCAGCTTTGTGGTAGTGCAGTTCTGAATACCGCAGTGTCTCGACGTTTGGTGTGTTCAGAGAGGAAATATCAGCACACTTAACTCGTGTTTGATTTTACTGGAAGACAGCAGACAGGACTGAGGAGAAGAGCTGCACAGCTGACTGGTGCATCATGGGAAAGTTTTTAGCTCTTGATTGAATTTTTTATTTTAGTCTTAGTGAATAATTTATTTGGCTTTATTTACGACTACAGTGTAATGTACCAGGAGAAGTCCAGATATATAATACAGCTCCATCAGAGAGCTGTGTCCTCTGCCGTGTTCAGTTTCTGATGACACTGTCGCTGCTGAAACACCTGCAGGGAGCTGATACTGTCACGAGTCAGGGCTGTGTGTGCTGTCAGTTAGAATATTCTTCACAAATCTTTATGAGGATTAATAGATCAATGATGAATCATCAGCATCCCCTTTTGCGTGCGTGTGATTTTGTGTGTGTTGATTTATTCTGTGCAGCTCTGCCCCAGATAGTCTCTCCTCATGAGCATTTAGCAGAGCAGGTTAGCTTGCAGTGTGTGTGTGATTGTGTGTATTTTTGTGTGAGGGTGTTGTGGCGAAAAACCAGTCATTAAATGTCCCTCTGTGCCTCCCAGCTGTGTGCGTGCTCCAGGTTCTACTTACACAACTGAGTGTGTGTGTGTGTGTGTGTGTGTGTGTCCATGACTCAGACCTAAATGCTGTGAGAAGAAAAAGAGCAACTTTCTGCTTGGTCAAAAGATCACACACACACACACACACACACACACACACACACACACACCGCATGGTTTAGTCAGCACAGTGTTTGTAGATCAATCAGACCACTCGCTCAGTGAGCAAATGGAAACGCATATAGAGTATATATTTATATATTGTTTGTCATTTTCCTGGACTTCTAAGTTTCTGATAAAAAATGAAACCAAATATTTAATTCATTTTTTCATTTCTATTTCAGTGTTTCATCGTTAATTCAATATCTTTTTTTTATGATGGCATGAAAAGCCTCTTAAACATTTTTAAAGATAAAGAATAATCCAAAAAGTATAAACTAATAAAACAATAAACAGCGTAATACATACAGCAGCCCAGTGCAGTGCGAGATATAAATACATTAGAGGCTGACATGTCTTTCGCAAGGAAATTGAACTGTGCATGCTAACAATGCTAAAGTCTGGATGGCTTCCAGTAGTGCTGAAATTACTTGATTATTTAATAACACATAATTGGTTTAAAATATTTATTAAGTACATATAATTCTGCTTTCTTCAGTTTTGCACAATTTTTGTATTTTTTAACGTTGCAGAAACAAAACTAGTCAATTTAAAGTAATAATCTTGAAGATTTTCATGTAGATAAACGTCTGTTAAGTCACCATCTATCGCCGAATCAGGTAACACAATGGTGACTGAGCCTGTGGCTCACTGATGAAAGCTTTTGCATTTGCAGTATATAGTACTATTACAGACTGGATGTCTGTGGTGACATTCAAGGAAAAAATCACAAGCAGCGCCCAGTTAGTGACCCGTTTTCCATCAGCCAGCAGTGGTTGGTCTGCCAGAGAGGGTAGGCGGAGCTAAGCGGCTGCTTTTCCGCTCTCTGCAAGTGTTGTGAGTAAACAGTAATTTACTATGGCTGAACAAACAAAGAAAAGATGGATGACTACAGATACAACTTCAACAAGAAGTGAAAATTCAAAGAAAAAGAAAGAAAAATTCGACCCTCAGATGAAGCAAACAGTCTGAAAAGGAAAGCGATCGAGTTACAACCAGAGCCGACCGTAGATGTCTGGTTAAATTGTGTCCACCCACAACTCCCGTTTATCGCCATTAGGTGCCGCCAAAGAGAATGCAACTGAAATATTTGAGATTGAATCTTTAAGCTTGTGAAGTTAAATAATGAATAAAGTGAATAATTGTTTCCAGCTCTAATACCTACACAGAAGATTGTAATTATAACTCTAACGGCTGAATGCTTACCTGTGATTGGTTAATTCCCCTGCCATTCACCCTGCCCTCTCTGTTATTGGGGTCTTCCTGTGCAGGAGCGGCCGGCTGCAGCTAGCTGAAGATGTCTGATAATGGGGAGGTCGAGGACAAGCCCCCAGCTCCGCCCATGAGGAACACCAGCACCATGATTGGCTCCTGCAACAAGGACCCCGCCCCACTCAACCACGGCTCCAAGCCCCTCCCACCGAACCCGGAGGACAAGAAGAAGAAAGACCGCTCGATCAGATTCATCCTGACCGGAGGGGGCGATAAGAGTAAGTAACGTTTTTTCTTACGGAAACCAAAGCACCAAAGTATCCTGTTAAATCATGATAACGGGCAGAAGATGGTTTGAGAAGTGAACTACTTGAAACTATTTTTTAAAGGTATTTCTGGTGTCCTAACAACCAGCTATAGGAACCTGAAACCATTACATTATTTTATATTAATGCAATTTTAAAAAGCACCAGTTACAGTCCTTCATTTTTTAAACAGTTCTATAATTCATTATTTCACCGGGTTTTTATCCGAATCACACCAGTGGCTCAGAAATAGTTCAAGATATCATGTTTTTCTTATCACACACAGCTCGATCGATCGTCAGCAAACACATTAAAACCTCCTCAGTGTGTCTGCTTCCACTTTCACAGCCTCCCCCTGTGTATCAGAGCAGTGAAGTACAGTTTGTATCAGTCTGCCCTTATTGTGTCAATGCTGCTAGCAGACTTTCTGCTGCAGAGTTTAACTCACTTCACCTCCTCTGAGCTTCTGTTGATGTCTGTTTAGGAAATACTGTTTAAGTCAACCAGTAGTGAAATCCTGTGAAAATGGAAATGTAATATTATATGTGTCTGTTAACAAAGTAGAGAGTAGTCTGATGAAGTGTGAAGCAAGACAGTGATGAGGAAAAACAGCTGCTCAGCAGTACACAACGTGGATGAAATAATGTACAAAAAAAGAATATTATCATTGTAGGTTGTTCTTGGTCCATTGTTAAGAGGGGCCAGTGATCTATAGTATCCAGGCTGGTTGTGTACCCCTCTCCGTACACATCCACGCACGAGGATATATTACCCATGATGCTTTGCAGGAAGCTGGTGCTCTTGCAGCATTGTAAGTCTTCCCAGGGGTGTCTGCTGTCTGTGGTTCTCAGCGGAGTAATGATTTCCCAGAGGATCACTGCGCATCATTTACCACATATGGTGTCCCCTTTGTCGTCTTTCTCTCTGATTATCTCTTCTTCTTTTCCCCCTCTGTCTGTGTCTTTCTTTCCATTCTCATTTCAGTATTTCTCTTCTGTTTCTATGAGCTCTCCTTCTCTGTCAGCCTTCAGTATTTCTTCCTCTTTGCCTTTTTACTGTTTCTCTCTGGAATTAACCTTTCTAGGAATTTTTTTTACCTGAATCTCTTCTCGGACAGAAGGTGTGATTCATAAAACTAGCATCTATGCAACTTTTTTGCAGCCTTTTAAGAGCTAAGTTAAGACTCTAAATCCCTTTGTTTTTATCCTTTTTTCACTCATAAGCCTTTAATCTTACAGTAAATTACTTAACAGATAATTCTGTTTCCTTTGGGTTAAAAACTAAAATATCCTGAAGTATTTTTTCCTGTTTTTTCTTGCAGCCTATAAGAAGAAGGAGCGTCCAGAGATTTCTCTGCCGTCTGATTTCGAACACACCATCCATGTCGGCTTTGATGCTGTTACCGGGGAGTTCACTGTAAGTGTGTGTGTGTGTTGTTGTTTGTGTGTTTGTGCCCCTGTGGGTCGTAACTCTCCTAAAGCAACAACAATGTGTGTCTGGTGTGTTTGCATTTTTAATTGCTTACCAAAGGACCCATGTTCAATGTTGCGTGCGAGTGTGTGTATAAATGTGTGTGTGCATTTGATGAATACACACTTGGCAAATGAACCTTTTTAAATAATCACATTAGACAAAGACGCCTTGTTTAGCTGACTCACTTGATGCGCCTGACCAAGCACGTTTAGCTGGGAGTTAAAGTGTGTGTGTGTGTGTGTGTGTGTGTGTGTGAACTACTCCTTCCTGTTCTGTAATCTGGGACATACAGTAGTTCCTGCTTTTCTCACCCATACACCTCTATCATAACACAACCTAAATATATTCAGAGAGTGTACAACAGAGCACAGCAGAGAGATGTTGGACGCTTAGATTAAATGACAGTTCAACATTGAGGAGAATTTAAGTAGAAGAAAGGAGGGATGGCGTGATGGAGCAGGAAGTGGAGGAGTGTGTGTGTGATGGACTGACCCAGACAAACGAGTGCAGACAGAGATGGTAAAGAGGAGATGTGACCCAGTTATGTGATTGAAGTACAAATATGATAATACTGCCTCGTTAGGACTCTGTAGGAAGCCTGTATATATGTGTGTGTGTGTGTGTGTGTGTGTTTGTTCCTCTTACCGTGTTTTTTAAACGGAAAGTGGATGTAGTCACTGTTACGTCGTCACTGACTTTTTGACTAATGTTTGGAAGCTTTGAGTTTGGCATTTTGATGATGCAATCTTGTTTCTTTTGGAGCCAGAAGTGACCAAGGCAACCTGTCAATCACAGGTAGTCATGCCATAAAGTAATCCTTGCTTTATCATCTATTTATTCTAAATGTGACCATAATTTACGAACTGAACATCATGCTGTATTTGAAGAAAAATTGAAACTAGCTACAGAGACCATAAAGTCATTATGGAAAAGTTTGCTGAGTTTTAAATCAACTGAAAAGAAGGGTCATTTTCTTAAAGGCATTTTATGCTTCTTTCAGCATCTAGTGGAGTCGCCCCCTGCTGGCTGTTAGAAAGAATCGAGGATTAAGACACTTTATTATCATCTTCTAACATCCAAATATCAAACTCTAAGACTGAGATTGTGGACATGGCAGTTTGTGATGAAACCATGTTATAACAATCAACAAATGTACACGTGTGTATGTGTGTGCGTGTGTAGGGCATGCCAGAGCAGTGGGCCCGGCTCCTTCAGACCTCCAACATCACCAAGCTGGAGCAGAAGAAGAATCCACAGGCCGTCCTCGACGTTTTAAAGTTCTACGACTCAAAGGAGACGGCCAACAGCCAGAAATACATGAGCTTCACAGGTATGAACAGACACACACACACACACACACACACATCTTCCTCTTCCTCGTTGTTTTTTTTATTCTAATTTCTCATTGTGTTTTCCCTGTAGATAAAAACACAGACGCCTACAGCTCCTCCACCACAACGGTAAGACACAATTGTTTACAAATGTTTTATTGCATAATTCGTTCATAAATCTTAGTGTGTATGTTATGACACAGGGTAAAGGTCAAAATCAAGACTACCGAGAAGTCAGTAGAAGCCTAAATGATAGGACGGCTGAAGGAAAGGAGAAGCAGCCTTTTCATTCAACACAGGTGGTAATACAGCAGCCCACTGGGTTAGCTACCAGTTTACCTCGACATTAGCTTCAGAGGCTAGCAACTAGAACCCCGTGGCTAGCAACCAATATGACATCCTGCCCGATCAGACCGGTGCGTGTGCAACAAAGATGAGAAAATGACTTCTTCCATCATCAGTTTCATCTTCAGTATTTTGTTTTCTATACATTTACTGTAAGTGGACTAACAACATGTACAGGTGTGTGCATCTTATGCGGGCTTGGCAGCATTTTTCTGCGACTAAGTTTCCTAAATGTTGCTGGGTAGCTTGCTAGCTATGTATGTAGAAAGTTGTCATGCTCATTCTGAATAACATTTGCTAAACTTGCATTTGCATGCGGAACTATGCAATCAAATTTCAAACTAAATATTCAGAAACTTTTGTCACAACCAACTGGTAGGTTCTGCTCTGAATTCTTTCTTTAGAAGAAACCTGAAGGCAAGTTTGAGGGTAAGTTTAAGAGGAGAGTCTCTTTGAAGGAAGTGGAGCCTGTCTGTCGCCTGTCAGGGTGACAAGGTATGAAAGGATTATACGAGAGGAAGGAGGGAGAGCTGCAGTGTGAGACGATGAGGAGATTAAAGAAGGAGGGGAGGAGATGAGGTTTAATCTACCGTTTGACAGGACAGAGCGGAGAGCACGAGAGGAGATGCAGTGTCGATGGAGGGAGTGGGAGAGAGTAACTGACGAGGTGAGATGAGTAAAAGGAAGTGATACAGAAAGGTGAGAGGAAGACACATCTCAAGGTTAGCAGAGTGTAAAGAGCTGGGAGAGGTTCAAGGTTGTTGAGGTGCAGGATTGTGTTTCCTCTGAAATTCTTCTGTATTAGTGGAGATTTTGATCAGGCCAGCTTTAAAACTTTATTTATTTTAGCAACTTAGAATTATGTGATTATTCTTCTCTAAACCTAGGTCATGCTTTTCAGCAGGCAAAAAGCATGTTTTATATTGCAACATGATTTATGGTGAAGGCTCATGTTGTTGATCTACAGAGGTTTCACTTATTGATACTAAAGCTACTGTGAATGATGTTCTCTCAGCACAGTGCACGATGCTTTCAGACATTACAGTACAGTGTGTTATAATTATTTTATTATAAAAGCACTGGAAAGAGTATACTGTATATTTATTCAAAACATAAAATACACATTATTTGCGTATTTGAAATACAGTATGAACAGTATTGTATGAGGTAACTGCTAAATAATCAAGTACATAAACTCCATTTAGCACTAACACTTGACAAGAGACCTAATAAGAGTGTCACCATAATGCTAAACTTTTAGGACTTACCATAGATTTTGATTTCTGTCTATTTAATACAAAATATTTGTTTAGAAAAAACTGCCTATAGGAAACATTTTTATAGTTTCCCCTTGAAATCTCAACGAAGTTCAAAAGGATAAAAGAATATTTATAAGACAATGCATTTGCAAAACACCTTGATGTCAAGGACGCAAGGACTTGCCAACACATTTCCAATGCAGGACCGACTTTATTACTGAACAACAGACTTTTTTGCAGACACACACACGCACGCACGCACGCACACACACAAATCACCGCATATCAAGTGTCGTCTGAAAGATGACAAAAACTTTGAAGGTGAGAATACAGGAGGGAGGAGGAAGTGATGGTGATGCCACTCCACTAGAAATGCACTCCTCTTTCTCTCTCTCTCTCTCTCTCTCTCTCGCTCTCTCTCTGTCTCTCTCTGTCTCACTCTGTCCTCTCTGCATTGTGAATCAGCATCTTTTCACCATTTCTGCAGCTTGGCTGCCAGCCGAGCATCAGACTATCAGAGAGAGAGATAGAGGAGAGAAGAAGAGAGGGATGGAGAGGAGGAGGTGTGACCAGGGGCATCAGAATCCAGCCATGACCAGGGCATTCAGACAGCAACAGTGATGGCGAGAGGAAGGAGAGGGGAAGGCAAGAGAAGGGAGAGAAAAAAGGGAGGAGAGACGGAGAGGGAAGCAGGAAGGAGAGGAGGTTAAATTTAGACAAGAAAACAAGCAGAGAAGAAGAGATAAAGACTGGGAGGACTTCTCTGCATGATTAGAGGATGGAGCAGTAACGACAGGAAGCAATGATGGGTCTGGTGTCGCTGTTGGCTCATGTGACGATGATGTCACTGAGGCCCCGCCCTCTCTCTCCTTGTGACTTCAAGCAGAGTTCCAAGGCTGTGTCGGAGACGCCCGCCATTGCAACCGTGTCTGAAGACGATGATGAAGACGAGGCAGAGCCCCCGCCAGTGATCGCCCCCCGACCAGAACACACCAAATCAGTAAGGACGAACGCAATCTTTCTATACTAAATTGCATCCCCTATCCCCTTATCATAACTAGATACTTAACACAGACCCTCAACCCAATAATAACCTAAACCGAGTTCTTACATGAACTTTGAAGCCAAGAAGTACGGGCCATCCAAAATATTCTCTTTAATCAACAAGATAGACCTACAACTCAAACTGACACACACACACACACACACACACACGCAATTAAACTAATGCTGCTCAGTACGAGACATCTGTCCATCAAGGTAAACACACTCCTGCTTTAGGCTTTGCGTCATTTTAACAACAACAATAAAATGCAAACTTTGAATGAGTTGACTTGAATTGAAAATTGCTTAAAATTTTAGTTTAAAAAATTTGAATCTCAAAGTTTGCAACTCTTTGTGTTTTATAATAAAACTTTAGTTATATGCACGTTATTAATGTGGCTGATGATGAAGGTCACCTACTGCATTGTCTGTAATGGAGCCAACTCCTTTATTTAGTGCCAATAAACTTTTGCACATATTATGCCTGACGGGAGAGAATTGGAGCAAATTAAAAAGTGCAACAAAGGTCCCCGCCTGACGCCGTTTATTAGCTTTTTGACCTCTAATGCCACCATTTTATTGGCTGTAGTATTCACACATGCTGAACCTTTGAGTCAGGCTGAAGAATTATGACTTTGTCTCCACAAACAAACTAATGTTTGGAATTGGACCCACTCCTCTAAGATTTAAGAGTGTTTCTGTTGTGCAGGTCAGACCTGCACAGAAATCTCATCTCGCCTTTTTTCATGGACCTTTTTTTGTGCTCAGTTGCAAAGTCATGATGGAACAGAGAAAGGGTCTACTGTAAACTGTTGCCACAAAGTTTGAAGCACCCAATCAGCTAAAATGTCTCTGTATCCCTAGCATGAGGAAGACACTTCACTGGATCGAAGGGGCCTGGTCCAGACCCTGAAAAACACCCTAGGAACCATTATCCCTCCTCCACCAAACTTTATAGCAGGCACAATGCATTCCAGTCGGTAGCGTTCCCCTGGTACCCACCAAACCCACATTTGTCCAGCAGA
This sequence comes from Semicossyphus pulcher, assembly GCF_022749685.1. NCBI lineage: Eukaryota > Metazoa > Chordata > Actinopteri > Labriformes > Labridae > Semicossyphus > Semicossyphus pulcher. Next base: position 2,872,685 of record NW_027211692.1, read on the forward strand.
CTGTCAGATACTGTAAAGTCTAAAGCCACTAAAGAGCTCTTTACGGCCCATTCTAAATGTTTGCCATGACCAATTCATTGCTATGAGCTGGGTTTTATTACATATTAGCTATGGGTGTGAGTGAAACACCTCAACTCATTCATTAGCAGGGATGTCCAAAGACTTTTGGCTTTACAGAGTATGTGAAGAGAAAATGCATCCTGACTGTTACATCAGGAATCTTTAACATTTATTCAGACAGACATAAAAAGATTTGTCAGATTGTGTCTTAGCCTGAGATAGAGAGATTTATTGACTATAACACGACACACACACTCACGTTCACTCATACACACACACACACACACGCTGAAGTTCTCCATACATCATCTCTGTCCAACTCTGCCCTGAACAGTCTCAGATGAGTCTTTACTGATGTCCAGGTAGAAGTTGTTCATTTCTCACAGCCATTAATCATTAAATGGACCTATCTCCTGCCTCACCTCAACTCTCTAATAAGACCACAAGGACCTGTGTGTGTGTGCATCTGTGTGTGTGACAGTCACAAGGGAAGCAGGAAGGTTTTAATTTAGGAACAGTTTCAAAGAAGCTCTCTGTTCTCTGCTAGATCGAGTCACGTGTACAGTAAAGAACACCTAACAGAAGCTAAAACTAGTGCTGTCTAATACAGAGAGTCCTGCAGTGAATCTGCGCCTCATTAATGTTAGAACTTTTAGTTTTTGTGTCAAGATTGTGCTAAATAACAGACACATGTCTCTGTTTTTGCTAATAATCAATTAAATGATTGTCTAATAAAATTCAAAAATAGTGATGTGACAAAAGTATAGTTGACCTCTTCTTGTTTTTGTGCAAAAACCCAGAGATATTGAGTTTATCAACACAAAAGACAAAAAAATAGCAGTGAAAAAGTTCCAGAATATTTTTCTATTTAACAACAAAGCCATTAATCGACTTATCGATCAACATCTTCTTATCCTCACATTAATTGGTAAGAAACCATTTTCTTAATATTATTAGACTCTTAAAGAAACATAAATAATGAACTTTTGTTTTTATTTCACAGTATTCCAATTGTCCTGTCTTCACGGCCTTCATACCTTCCACACACGCACACACACAAACTGTCGCTCACATTAGCTATGACTGCACAAATTCCTGTTTTATGTCTTCTTTCTCTCTCACACACTCAATCACTCACTCACTCACACACACACACACACACACAAATTGTTGCTCCTCTGTCAGACAGGTTGGCGGTTGAGAGGCTGCTTCCATGGTGCCACCACGTTTCCAGGGTGATGAGTCTAGTGCACCTGATTAGACACACACACACACACATCACATAGATACACACCACTGACGCCACTCTCTCTGCTGTTTCCCGTCTTGTCATCCAGAGAGTCTGAAAACCAAACTAGACTTCTCACAACATAGTAACAAAACTTAGTTTGATATTTTCTGCACGTAAACATAAACATTGTTTTCACATTTCTAGGTGGATGTGAGTCAGGGGCTCGTTTGTATCTGTTAGAGACCAGATCCACCTCATGGTTGATAAAAGCTGAGATGAGGGCGGAGCTTACATTCCAAAACAGAGCATAAAAAATGTTTGAGGGTTTAAAGACACATTATTTGTTCGTTGGGTAATGAGGCTGTAAAAGGTGTTGAACAAAATGTGTCACGTGCAGGATCTCAAAATGATGGGTCTTGGTTGTAAAAAAAAAAACCATGGAGAATGATGCAAAACAATTAATAATGCAAACGTTTTCATGTCCTTTTTTTAACTTGAGTTGTTCTTTCAGATATACACTCGCTCAGTGATCGAGGTCCTCCCTGCTCCTCCCACCAAAGATGCTGCCACCTCCCCCATCTCCCCGCCTACGGCTGCTGCAGCTGCTGTCACACCTGCCCTGCCTGCAGATGGAGCTCCCAGCAGCCCTCCCAGTGCAAGCCCCGCCCCTGGACCGTCTGTGCCCCGCCCCCAGGACAAAACTAGGAAGAAAAAGATGTCGGACGAGGAGATCCTGGAGAAACTACGTAAGGCTCATTTATACATCTGAACACAACTCCTACCTTTTTCTTTATATTGATAATATTTGACCTTTTTCATACAATTTAGATTCCATATTACACATATTTATGTCAATATAAAACAGTTTACACAACAAAAATACCTAAAACTGATACAAGACTTTAAACCTGACCTCATCACCCTAAATCCTTGACTACTTGTGGTCGATGAGAGCAAATCGCTGGAGCCAGGTCCAGCATCTGGTGTAAACCTGAAACCAGAGGTGAATAACGTTCAACAAATACATGTGAGCGTAATGTTTGGATGTCCACAAACTTTTGGCCATTCAGTGTATGTGATGATGCATGAAATTGACTTAAATATCCAAACTAGACCAAACTACATCACAGTAAGTAGTCAGCAGTGAGAGAGAAACACACACATACACGTTTACTAGGGTCACTTTTGGGGACTTTACATAGACTTACATTAATATCCTGAAGATATACCAAATCCACTGACCCCAAAATGTGCTTTTTCACAATTGGGGTCATCAGCTGTCTCAAATTTTCCTGTTTTTTTAGCCTGAAATGTATCCCTGAAAGTAGGCTTAGTCAGAACACTTGGGTTTAGTCCACTGGTTCGGCAGGGGATAGTAAGCACACTACCTTTTAAACTTTAGAAAAAGATTTAGTGAGGCTGTGAAACTCCTTTTTTGACACTACATATGTAGCAAACCCAAAACAATCACTGCTAAATTATAAACCATAGAAATGATGTGTTTAAACTCTGCGTAGAAAAATCTCTTGGGAAAGATCAAACTGTTCTCTGTGAGTCCAACGTGCTCCTCTGATTGATTTATAGGCCTTTATTAGGACATGGGAAGTTTCAGCTTTGACCATCAGGGTCAGAATCAAAGTGTTTTTAATCTTACATGACCATTTTGTATTCATTGAAAAAAAGGTTAGTTTTCTTTAAATTCTTCCTCAGGGTGTAACTTTGCAAGCTTGTCCCTTTCTTATACAACATTGCAAGTCTTAACTGTAATTAAATTACTATTTATAGTAGTAATTGCTCTGCCTTTAAACAGTGAACATTATGTAACGTATGCAGTCTGATGCAGTTTTTACCTGCTTTAGTTCAGTGAGGACATTTAGTCTCCGAGTGCTAATTTTAGTCTCATTTACACTCTTCTTTTCGACAGGCTGTTTCATCTCCTTCTCTTTTATGAACACACAGTTTCTCTCACGCAGCAGGAGGAGGATTTATTTTAGTCTCCAGTCAGGCTGGACGTGTTTTTCAGCACATTTTATAAACAGTATTTTATTATGGTTTTAATAAGAACAACTCATACCTCTTTTTACATGAGGGCTGGATAATGTTTATGACGTGTCACATTAAATCAAAGGTGGCTCAAGGCTGTGAACAAAAGCACACAGATAATAACTTTTCTATAGATTTTCTTAAAAAGAGGATTAAGTACAGGTAAGGTCTGACTGGAGGAGGTCATTACGGTTGATAAATTTAAGGTAAGGAGTACTGATACCCAGTCCGACATTTAAGACGATGCTAAATGTATTATTTCATCGATTATATGTACAGTGGCTTTTTCACATAAGAAGTCTTACTGTGCTTCATCATGTGGAGGCCTTAAGAATTGTTTTATCACAAAGAAGTCTGCAGTGTGGGGTGTTGGTACAGTGAAAGACGTTACATAACTTTCTCACTTTCTCACTAACAAAAGAAGCTCCCTGCAGTGTCTCTCAGAGTTCAGACGATCCTGTTAAAAACCTCAGTTATTAAAGTGTGAATGTTCAGACTCTGTTGTGATTGTCACATTTCCTACTTGGTGGTCTGACTGCTGCTGTCATGGCCCTCTGTGATGGAGTTGTGTTAACTTAAACTTACACAGCTAACAGACTTAACAGGAAGATGTTTTCTCAGAAATGAACCACAGATATGAAAGCATGTGAATTTTCTTCAGTGGTTTTTTGCTCAGACCTCAGGAAACCCGCAGCCTTTCTCATCTGCCAGTTTACACAAGCTTTATGTGAATATTCACAAGCCAAACACAAGTTTCACACACAGAGGCTTTCACATACTACATACACTGTTGTTGAGCAAAAGTATTTTGTTTTAGCGCATTTGATAGTAAAGCCGTATTAAAACAATCATGATAAAATGGGATCATGCCCTCTGTGGTTTTAGAGTTCCTCCCCTGGCATTGATTAAACCCCTAAAAATGTAAAGTTTTTTTTTTGCACGTAAAACATCCCAAAAATGTAATGAAGAAGGGGATGTTGCCTCTTGGTTCCAAAAGTGAAGCCAATGCAGATTTGCTTTTAACCTGCATTATTTCTAGTGGCCAGCAGGGGGCGACTCCACAGGTTGCAGAAAGAAGACTGATTGTGTAGAAGTTTATGAGTAGATAGTCCTACTTCTCACTTCATTTAATACCCATGTAAGCATTTTCCTAATAAGTTTATGGTCTCGATCTCTAGTTTCAAGTCTTAAATGCAATCCTTAAATAGAGCATGTTATGAATTGTGTACAGTATGGTCTCATTTAGAGCAAAGTAGATGATAAAGCATTGAGTATGCTCAATCAAATATGTCACCTCAGATCCGTCTTGTGACCTGTTGGGGGGTCCCGAGCCTGAGCTAAGTCTACTGTTAAAACTTTTATTTTGAAACACTATTACCATTTCATGCAATAAATCAAGTGGTCTTTACTCCCACATAATTAGAAGGTGATATAGTATATTGTGCCCAACCCTTTCAGAATAAAAGCTCTTATTTTGATAAACCTCCCCTTACTGAAATGTCTTGTTGTATATTTATAACCCATGAATAAAAGCCTGTATATTTTTTAAACCATGCCCCACGCCGATCAGATGTGCTCAGATCTCCCTCTGCTGGTAAGACCAGGATACTGCCTGTCTGTCCGTCTGTCTCTCTGATTGACAGACCTGATATCCACTGTCCCTGCCCCCCACTGTCCAATCCTCACGTCTGATTGGTCGTCCTCTCTTTCTCTCCATCGTTCAGTCTCCTGCGGTTACAGAGTGACTCCAAGTTTTGTCCTCTAATCACTTTCCTGCTCTGGACTCTGATTACCAACTGCAGACAGAGCTGTATCTGCTCTTTTCTTTCTGTCTTCTTTCTCTTCTTTTTCCTTTCTCCCTCATTGCCTTTTGTTTTTTGGCCCTGTTGTCTTTCTTGATTCCTTTCTCCTTTCTTTTCTCTCTTTCATTCTTTGTTCAGTCTTGTTCATTGTTTTATTCCTGACTTGGCAGTTTTTAAACTTTTCCATGAATTTACATCTTCATTTAGTTTTTGAACAGTTCAGTTTTTGTCTCATCCCTTGTTTCTTCCTTCCATCTTTAATCTCTTTGTTTTCCTCTTTCTTCTCTGCTCTTTCTCCCAGTCCGCATGCTGCATTGACCTGAGTGTGATGAACATAGAGTAAAATCTGAATAGATAGAAAGACGTCAGACTATTCTATCCATTCAAATTCAGTGGTACTGTAAAATGAATCATAGATGCCATATGATTATACATAAATTATATATATAAATAGTCAGCTGTGGATTTAAGGGCCTGGTTTTTTCCCTCTCTCACAGATCCACAAACAGTTCTGTTTGTTTTTAACAATAAATAAGATTTGCTTCTTTTTCTCTCTTTCTTTATCTCAGGGACAATCGTCAGTGTCGGAGACCCCAAGAAGAAATATACACGCTTTGAGAAGATCGGACAGGGGTGAGTTGGGCTGTGAAACCGGCAAATGTTCATGCTGCTGCTTCAAGCGACCTTTAAGAAATGAAAAAAAGAAGTTTAAATATTTCATCTAACAGAGAAATAATGACACACTACATTAAGGTTAATGGCACTCTCTGCTGTGTGTTTTCAGGGCGTCTGGGACCGTGTACACAGCCATAGACATCGCTACAGGACAGGAGGTGGGTTTCTTTCATTATCACTCTTTATGTTGTTCTCTATCCTCCTTCAGAGCAAGAAAACTCATCTAACGGTCGCAAAGAGATGTTGGTAAAACTGAAGGTTGTTCCTAGAAAATGTGTCTACAGCAGCTCTTTGAGGCTGCAGCTAAACAGTAGCGTTGGCATGCTAACATTCCTAAAAAACAATGCTAACAAGTCTGTGTTTTACAATCCGAGTGTATCTTGTTGGCATTCTAACATTTTCTTAATAGTGTTAAACATGAGGCATAGTTGAGGATGAGGTTAATGATAATATCTATACCAAATTTTTTTTACAATCTACCTTAAGAGGAAATGTGTACTCACTTTTAATGCAGTTCATCTAGTAACACAATAACACGTAAGAATGGTGCCAACTGAAAAGGTAAATGATCACTTGAGTTTATAGGGACCATGAATGTTTGGACAATTACATATTTGGGCTGGAAAAAGGACATCGATCCATCTGTCAATGCTTTCCTTTCATCCATACTTGAGTAAAAATGACAAACTGTTTTTGTCCCAAACTCAAGAATCTACCAGAACAGAAACTCCTGCTATTTCTTACTGAGATTTAAGGCCTCTGGGATGGATTAGAAACAGTAACCACATTAAAGTTCCCACACTCTGAAAGGTGGAGGAAGGATCCACTTTAGCAAAGCAAGAGAGGAAGTACAGGGGAAACACAGGGCACTACCTCGATAATGAAGTCAGATAAATCGTTCAGCCAGGCTAAATGTAATTTTAAAGCGCTTACAGTAAAAATAAGGCGAACCATAAGGCTGATGTTGGTCTGAATACATTTTCCAGACTTCGTCTCAGACTAGATGATTTAATTTGCAATTTAAAGGATAATTTAAGTTCAAACTGAATTCCTTTTTTAAAAAGACGCTGGATGTTGAAGGCTTAACAGGACGTTTAAAGAAAAGGCAGGTTAATTCAAGTTGTCAGATTCAATCAGGTAAAATGAAGCAAAGAAGAGAAGAAAGAGACTTTGAGAGAAGAGAAGAGTTCAGCTGGAGTTTGCACAGTGTGAACACTGTAAAATTAACCTGCAAGTCACAGCTGTTGAAGCCAGACTTAAATCCAGTTACTGCCAAAAGAGCTCAGCTCGCCCGTCAGACTAATCCTCCTCAGTTTCACTTTGTGAGGATTATTCTGTGTTCGGTTTTTAAAGTCTGTCAGGCCGCGCTGCATCACGACCACTTACTGCCTTTGGATTTAGATGTTTACCATCAACGCCTTTTCTGGCAGTCTGTCACCTGTCTTCACTTTCTCCCTCTTGTTTTCTTGTATTACCTGTCACTTTATCTCTTCCTTTAATTTATCCATCTATCCTTTATTTAATTATACTTTTGCCAATTTTCTCTAATTCTTTTTTCTCTCAGGTCGCCATTAAACAGATGAACCTGCAGCAGCAGCCGAAGAAGGAACTGATCATCAACGAGATTCTGGTGATGAGGGAAAATAAGAATCCAAACATAGTCAACTACCTGGACAGGTAACTTCATTGTGTTACTGAATGAGAAAGAAAATATTTAATATTCAGGAAAACACAGACAAGCCTAAATCTAAAGTTCTAAACTTTCCCTGGAAACGTGGAGTAGGCCTCTGTGATGTTCCAGGAGCAGTTAAAACATTTCTGAGGGGACATCACTGAGCTGTGAAGACTGAACCATGTTGAGAGGCTATCCAGCATGTTTGTTTTATGGAGGAGAAAATGAAAGCCATTTGTCCTATTTAGCTATATAATCTTTAATAGGATGTTGTGTCAGTGACTCATCAATTACTTTTTCGATTGATATTAATTTATGTATTTCATCATAAGCTCAATAGTTCAGTAAAGGTTGTCTGGTTTTCTCCAGTCAATCTATTTAATCATCGCACCCCAAATAAAGGTTACGGAGTGCTTTTCAACATACAATCAATAACAATATCAAGGTACATCAGACGCAGAATTACATCATGCTTAAAAGCATAAAGCAGAGACAAAACAAACAAATACAAAAATGGTTACAAGTCACAAGGTAAAATAAGTGATTAAAAACTCTTTTCTAAAGGAAGCTCACTGAAGGTTCACAGGTAGATTGTTCTCAATCCATAACAGAAATAACAATAAAACTTTCCTGCAGAAGTGAATAATTTGAGGATTTTAAGATGTCATCTTAAAACATTTTTGGGAATTTTCTGAGACCATTATCTGAATTTTTCACATCGTATGACATCTCATGTTTGAACACTTTCCTACGTTTAATATAGTCTCAGGTAACGTAGCGGTTCTGAAGCACATTTCATCGCTCCACAGTCTGACAAAATGTCTGAGTTTCTTTGAAATAGAGTAAATATAAATTCCTGCATGTATGGATGTCTTCTTTAGTTACCTGGTGGGTGACGAGCTGTGGGTGGTGATGGAGTACCTGGCCGGAGGTTCGTTGACTGATGTCGTCACAGAAACCTGCATGGATGAAGCTCAGATAGCTGCTGTGTGCAGAGAGGTAAGAGACAAAAACACCCAATTTAAAATCTGGTGGAGGACAGCCTTTTCTTTGCTAAAGATAATCTGTCTCTGTGTCTCTCTGTCTGTCTCTCTGTCTGTCTCACTGTCTGTCTCACTGTCTGTCTGTCTCTCCAGTGTCTCCAGGCGTTGGAGTTCCTCCACTCAAACCAGGTCATCCATCGAGACATCAAGAGCGACAACATCCTGCTGGGCATGGACGGCTCCGTCAAACTCAGTCAGTCCACCACATCATTAAATTTCATTCTTTAAATTATTCATCCAGTGTATATATTCCTTATTCATTTATTTCAGTATAAAGTAAAGTTAGTTACTTTGTAGCACTGAGAATTGTTGTTGTAGCTGCTTGTATTGACCAGCAGGAGGAGCTCTGATTCTGTTGTGACCAGTATTTAAGTTCAGAATTTTTCTTTTTAATATTAACTTTCATCAGTGCTCCATTTTTGCCTGACTTTCACTTTATTGTGTTTAATTGTGTTTTCATTAATTATTAGTAGATGATAAAAGCTTAAGTCAGGGGGCCAAATACAGCTGCTGACTGATCTGATGTAGTCCACTGAACGCTATTTGTCCACCACAGATTAACATTATGGAGTGTGTGGAAATTTCAATAATATATTGCAACAATAATATATTTTTATAAACTCTGTTTGGTCAATGACATATAACAGAAGTTTACAGGCTGTGGGTAACTTAAGGCAAGGTGTTACTCTGAACTCATTTTGTTCTCTGTCCTCCCTCCAGCTGACTTTGGGTTCTGCGCTCAGATCACCCCAGAGCAGAGTAAACGCAGCACCATGGTGGGGACTCCGTACTGGATGGCCCCTGAGGTCGTGACCCGTAAAGCCTACGGCCCCAAAGTGGACATCTGGTCTCTGGGCATCATGGCCATAGAGATGGTGGAAGGAGAGCCGCCGTACCTGAATGAAAATCCACTCAGGGTGTGTTGGACTTACATGCTCCCTTCCCTCCCAAACACTTCAGTGGCTCAAACAGAGGCCCTCAAATATGACGACATGCATGATTCACAAAATAAAAACACAAGATGCTATAACATGCTAAGTTATAAGCACTGTACCTGCTGCCTCAGTGTCATTCTTAAAATCACCATTGGATGGCACCAAAGTAAAATAATTCACACTATGTTTGTTTAATGTTTGCATATGTTTATATTAAGTACGTAAAATTACTTCATGGGCTATATATATGGACATATTGCTTGTGTGTGTTGTTTAGGCGCTGTATCTTATTGCAACTAACGGGACGCCGGAGCTGCAGAACCCGGAGAAACTGTCGACGACATTCAGAGACTTCCTGAACCGATGTCTGGAGATGGACGTGGAGAAGAGAGGGTCGGCTAAAGAGCTACTGCAGGTACAACACTGTGTGTGTGTGTGTGTGTGTGTGTGTGTGTGTGTGTGATAAAGTAACTTAAGTGTACCATATTTCCCTCTCAGTTGTGGTAGAGAGGAACTACAAGTAATTTAGTAAATGCACTTTTTTGCATGTCACCACTAGACATATATACAAACAAGCTTTTTCACATTTATAATTGAATATGCCTTTTGTCTTGATATTAAATATAAATAATTTTTAAAGGATATTATTCTAAAAGCATCAGACGGGTTACTGTCTCATATTACAGACGACACAAGTGGCAGACAAATCCATTTGCTGTTGGGCTGACTCAAGCGGGCTTTGAGGCGGATTAAGGAATGAATATTGAATCCAATCCCAGTGTTTCTTTCAGTTTCAGCCGTCCGCTCACAGACAGATTTGTGTGTGTGTAGGGGCTTGTAGGTGGGGGTGTAACTGAGCAGCAAAAGGAGTTGGATAACTGTACAATGACTCAGAGGTGAGCAGGGGAATTGTACTGTTTCAGAAGGAGGTCTATTAAAGAAGTAATTCAATTTAATGGCTCCTATGAGTGTATCTATGACGTTAGAGAGTCCTTGTTCTCTGAAGTCATTGTTAAAAGATTGATACCTACCTGTAAGTGTGTGCCGGTGGTCTGCGTGGGTGTGTTCAGTGAAGTCATAAAGAAATCGTGTTTTAAACATTCATCAGTTTCCCCTCTTTATGTACAAAAATAACTGACATATTTCTTTCTTTTCTCCACCTCAATCCCTCCCCGAACCTTTCCTTCATCCTCCTCCCTGTTTCTCCCCTCCTCCTCCTCCTTGTATTTTCCCTCCTCTCTTTCCTCTCTCAGCATCAGTTCCTGAAGATGGCGAAGCCTCTCTCCAGTCTGACCCCTCTCATTGTGGCTGCCAAGGAGGCTGCCAAGAACAACCGCTAGCTAGCTTTGCACTCATTATGTTGTCTGTCAATCCTTCTCTCGCTCTCTCTCTCGCCCTCCCTCTCTTTTGCTCTCTTTCATCCCTCCATCCTCTCCCTGTTCTTTTTTTCCCCCCTCAGTAGAAGGCAGTGCAGTTATGGCTGCTGGCTGGGTTGCAGTCTTTCTCTCCCTTCTTTTTCTGTTTTTAAACCTGTTCTGCCTGCTCTCTCCCCCTGTGACCTTTGACCCCGAGCTTATCCCCCTTCCAACCCCCACAGGGTGAAAAGAGGATTGTTCTTCCTATAACATCTTTTTACAACACTCCGCTGGACTCGGACAGGAAGCCAGAGGCTAACTGAATGAAATCATCAGTCGATCTGTGATCAAGTGATGTCACTGCTGACATCACAGCAGCTCAGCCAGTACGAACAACCCAATATGAGAGAGAGAAAGTTCTTTAACAGAGCCCAAAGACTCATGGGAATTTTTTTTAAATCACTTTTTTTTCTATATTGTCTGTTAAAGCCCCGGACCACAACAGCCAACCAGCACCCTCTGCTGCAGACTGTGTGTGTGTATGTGTGCGTGTGTGTGTGCATGTGTGTGTGTGTCTTATAACTACCATGTTTTCTGTCATTCATCCATGGGTTTCAGTCGGACTTATTTCCTAGTCTTCGATCTCAAAATGCATTTGTTGATTTTGATTTTTTATCCCTTTTTTAAATCGACTTTCTGTGTGCGTGCGTGTGCGTGTTGTTATGCGGGGGATGTCGGGATATTGATTAAGTTGATTGTAGCGTAACCTTCTGTAGTTTTTGAAATGGAGCAGGTGAGGTTTGGTACTTTGTCGTGTCTGCGGTGTGAGCTGTGAGTTATAGATTATTAATATTAATTAAATAGGGAAAGACTGTCGAGCCCAGAGCCACCGATGGACTGAGTTTGGACATCAGAGGTTTTTAGACTTCAATGCAGCCATCTTGTTCCTTGTTGTCTCCTCAATAGCACCAGTGAACCAGTGAAAGCATTATTTTCTTTTGCTGTAGATGTTTATACTTTTATTAGGTTTTGTCGTGAGGTAAATAATTTAGGATTGCTGATATTAGACCCAGCGTTTCCCTGCCAACGGGTACCCAGAGGGCTCAATATTAGACACAGGTTGCAGGTCTAGTTCTTTGCCTTTTAAACTTAATAACAGCTGTTAGAGAAGCTGGATCCTAATGAAGAAGTATTCTGAAAATATAGATATGGATGATAGGCAGCTCTTTGTTTTACTTTAAACAGTAAACAAAGGATCAAAATCAATGAAGCAAATCCAGAATTGTCTTTTTTTTATTTTATACATTCTTCTTTTGTCTTGTTAAACCTGCTGCCTACATTACCCACAAAGCAACTTTACCTCTTACTATTTGCACCTGATTAGACATTATTGATTAGTTCATTAAAAAAATGCACATTAATCACAGTAACCCTGATGGTGGCTTTATTTTTCTTTTAGTTAAAGATCTTTGTTGTGTTACTCTCCATTCCTGTCAATGCTTGACAACAGAAGCTTTATTGTGAAGTCCTTGTCTTGTAATGACAATATTCATGTTCTTCTTGAAAAATAGTGTCAAAAAGCTTCAGATTTTAACTTTAGCATCTCACATTTTGTACTTGCATTAATCCAAAAGGACTTGAGAAGTCTTTAAAAAATCTAAATGCAGTGTGCACAATATGAAGGCACTGCTAAAAGAGAAGGCCCATAATTCACCCTGCCAAACTCGCTCCATCTGCAGCTCTGGGACTTCACTGTTTGCGGGCTCGACGCTGAGACTGTGAGGGGGAGAATGTGCATGTCAACAACCTTTTTTTATACGGTACGATTTAAGATGGAGGAAAAAATACTAAGTGAGTTGTGATGATGCTGAAACACAAAATGACGATACATGAAGGATGCTTGTGTACGATAGGAAAGATCATATCTTAATCCTATTTTTAAAGGAATGAGACAAATAAATGCTTTGATGGTACAATGTTTTTTGTTCTTTCTGGTGGACGGTTTGATCCCCCAGAACCTCTGGACATAAGGTGTATATTTTACGTGCAAAAAAGAAAAACTGCTCTGACAAAAAAAAAGACATCAACAATCTGTTTCAGCGTTTACAGACTCTTTTTTTATGATCAATATCAGAACACGTGTTCATCAGTTGTTTTGGATTAGGATACCACGGTTTGAGTATTTGCTTTGGATCTTTTGCAGAATTAAAGGAGTTTTTTTCTTGCTGGTAAAAACAAAAGTCCTGTAACTGACTGACCTGTTAAAATCCTGCAGGAGCCAAAGCTTCAAACAGCCACGTTTGTTAGCTCTTCTTTCCATCATTAAATAAAGAAGAAGAAATGTAATGCAATGTAAATACTCACCAAACATTTCCAAAACATCTATTCAAAACTGTTTCTTGATTTCTGCTCGACAGTTGTTTTTATTGTTCTTTTTATTTAGTGTTAAAGTACCTCTGGCCTTAAACTGTTTCAAAGGTGAAAGACTGCTTTAGTACCAGTCTGATGGAAACGACACGCAGGCAACATTTTTATGCAACAGTTATAAGGCAAGACTTCTGGGCTGAAATGAATGATTCATTTGATTATTATTAATCTGCTGAATATCTTCTTTGTAGATTATTTAATCTTTAAACAAACAAAACATGGTCCCACTCATCACAGCATTGCACCACAGTGGTACCAGTGGTCAAAACCTCCACAGAGTAACTTTGTGGTAAGTAACAAAGTTTGAGAAATAGCCCACAGTGAGGACAACACTCTGATCGAAAATAAGAAAAGCAGAATGACACTTGATGATGAAAATATTTGCAGATTAATTTTTTCACTGTGGTCACAGATTTGAACCCTACAACCCCACAAACCAGTGTGAGCAATGACTGCTGAAGTGTCTTTAAACAAGACACTAAAGCACTAAGCTGTTTACACTGGCTGCAGCTTAAAAGATGAAAGCTGTTATAGTTATAATCATGTTAAACTGCCTGAAAACGTTGCCTCTGTGTGTTTGTGTGTTCTGGTCTGAACCCTCCACACAGAGTTAAGACTTTAAGACTTTGTGCATGCATTAATGTTGTGTGTACGGTCAGTAAACAAAGACTAAGTATAACAATCAGAGAGTATTCTCAGATGTCTGACAATGTAAAACCACAAAAATGGTACTAAAATGTACAATGTTTCTTTCACCATTTCATGGTCAGTTAATGGCCCATTTTAATCTGACAGAGAAGATCTGTGCTGATCAGATGGGCCAACCCAAACAGACTATGGATAATCATCTGGTTAGTTTAACCTGCTGCAGTGTGACAGATGAGTTTTAAAGTTTTCTTTTCTTAACAGTTTACAATCAAGGAAAAATCTTTTCACCACACAAGATAAACAATAAGCAGTCGCATAATGTTGTATCGCCACAAACCCAAGAATCTTCAGCTTCAAGGGGGGTTCAGACTTGGTACAGTCCGAGAAATGACGGTCAATGAAGTCTTCACTCCCCAGTGTATCAGAGCCATAATTTATCTGTTTATAAGTCATTTTGATTATTTGAAACAACTCTGAACGAAGAATAAAACTGTACAAAAACTGGAAACATGGTTTGCTTTTTATTTTATTAAAATCCCTGTACAATGTGCTGATGTAAACACCAAACGTTCACTCAGACTGGCTTTATGAGAGGATCACTTGGAGCATAGGCATCGTCCTTCATGTCTGATTCTCAGCCCTTCCTTGGATGTTGAGGGTCTCATGCAGTTGGACATTTTTGGTCGATTTTAATGCCTTGGGTAGATATTTCGTAGGACCTATAAAACCAGTCACCAGTGTTGCCACTTTTTTATTAGAGTTATTTATTATTTGGGACAGATGACACAATGACTTGTTAGGACATCTTCGTAAACACCAGAGCATTTTAAGCACGGAGTGAACGTGAATGTACTTTGCACTTTGATTTATAACATGATTTCCTTTTACTCCTGAAAAGTCTGTCTATAACTTAATTATGTAATCGACTGTTCTGTTCCTGAGTCGGGGGCAGAAATGAGCTCTAATTTGTCTGACTGTGTCGGCCGCCCACAGTCTCCCTCTCGCCGTCCGTCTGGCTGTGAAATTAGATCCCACCTACTTTTTTTTTCTTCCTCCTTCTAATTAAAAGTGGTAATTACCAATGGCCTGCTTCCTAAGCTTCCCTTTCAGCTGCAGACTAACAGAGAATGAGTTTAATGGTGGAATAGAGGCTGTGCTGAGAGTGAATAGGACCCTGCAGTGGATTCACACCTCAAGGGCAGAGTTAGAAACTTCTGAATCGAGGGGTCACACTGGGACACAGTTTGATTGAAAGAGGGCATAATGAGAGAAAAGATTTGTATCTCTTCTTCTTCTTTGGCTCTCACTTAATCTTATACTTATACTTGAATCTTTGCATCCTTTTTTCCACTTATTTTGTTTTCTTTTGTCTTCAGATCCTTTCGTCTCATCTCCATCCCTTCCTTCCTAAAGCTCGACCCCTTCAGTTATAACAGGGGAAATTTTCCCCCTCATAAATTTCTGTTTTATAGATCACATCCACAGTCCAACACTCCCCCGTCTCTGCCCTCCACCTCCTAACGTCTCTGACAGGACAGAGAAGTGGACAGTCTGTCTGTGGCAGTAATCCTCCTTAAATCCTTCACACACACACACACACACACACACACACACACACACACACACACACACACACACACACACACACACACAAACACTGCCCTCCCTAGTCATATACTGATCGTGTGTCAAACCAATATGATGTGATGAACTTGTGAGACTCAACAACCCTCTCTTTCTTTTCTTTTCTGGTCAAATCTTCAAATTCAATTTTTCATTTTCATTGGCAAATGTCCGTGTTATTTCAGAAAGAAGTGTACTGTACTGTATCGTGTAATATACAGAAAGAATAGAACAGAATAAGACTGTTAACCTTTATTTCCACTGGCTTTTCTTCTTAACTTGCTTGGGGCTTTTGTTTTTGATTCTTCATTGGCAAAAATTATTTATAATTATTTTAGTATTATCTCGACCGAGCCAAAACTTAAATATGACATGAACACACTGCAGACTAAAGGGACTCAACACTCTAAACGTAACTTGATAAACAGCTAAGTTCATTCAGTATTTTACGTCTATAAAGTCCCTGACTGTGTTTGCAACAGGTGGCATCTTTTGAAATATAAAAACATACTTAAAAAGCAACAGTTTATACTTTTACACATTATCTTTCACTTTTACAAAAGAATACACTTTGAATTAACACAATTTTGAATGAAAATATTAAAGATTTCTTTAAGTATTTGATTACAGCAAACCAGTAACTAATAGTATTTATCTTTTAATTTGGGTTCAAGTAGAGCGTGGAGATATTGCACAATGTGTGATTTTCTGACTGCCATCTTTTTTGAATGAGGTCATACAGCTCAGTCTCCTGTTGCCATGGAGATGCTCATTAAAGGGCTCTAATTGTCCTGCAGGGACTGAAACAGTGACGCAGGTTTTCTGCTTCTCTTTCATGATACAAACTCTCCATCTTTCTCTCTGATTCTCTGCTTTCACTCCTCTCTGCTTCATTCACTCACTCCCTGTTCTCTCCCCTGTGCATTAAATATGCTGTCTCCCTCATACTCGTGTTTCTTCCTATGCTGCTGCTGCGGTGTGAAGAGTTGGTGAGGCAGGTTTGTGCTGAGGTGGCAGACAGAGGAGTGACAGAGTGTGACGCATCAATGACAAGGACAAACACCCACAGAGGCTGAAAGTGAAATGAAAACACGACAGCGGAGAGAAAGAGGTGTGAAAAGACAGAAGAGAGATGTGATGTTAGACAGAGAGGAGTGGGGGAGTAAATCATGAAGGTTTAGAAAGGGCTGAAGGTTCTTTAAGTGCAGGAGGAGAGAAGGAAGTATGTTTCAAAACAGACTGAAGCTTTACAGTTAGGGTGAGATTGATGGTAAATAACAGGAGGAAGGGTATGAAGACACGGAGAAGAAGAGAGATGATCATAAAAATGTAAATGATTTTTCAATAAGAGTGCTCACACTGATCATCACATGATCAAAAGTGTTATTTATATACTGTAGTGTTTTACAAGGCACGGCTTCTTACACGTATCAAGATATCTCACTGAAAAGTTTGAACCTTGTGGTGGCATAAAAGGAAAAGTCTGCGGAACACCAGACTGTTGGATTCATCTTCTTAGATGATGTACGAAATATCATAACAATCTATCCAAACGCTTTGAATCGCTCACAAAAACAACATGTGAAAATGTGCAACAGAAACAGACTTGCATATTAAATACATGACTTATTAATATATCTGAGCAAAGAAGAACATCCTTACCTCTCAGGGGAGAGAGTGCATTGTCTAAAGAAGGAGAGAGAGAGAAGGAGAGAGAGAATCAGAATCAGTTTTATTGTAGTATATGTGGGCACATGCAAGGAATGTAACACCGGAGAAAGAGAGAGGGAGACGGCAAAGGTTAGACCCAACAATAGCTGGTGATTGATCACCATGCTCTCCCCTGTGTTTATGTGTGCGTGTGATGTAAATAGGGAGAGAGAGGTGTTCAGAGATGTACTGAAAGTGGGTTATAATATACGTAAGAGAGCAGGTGTGTATTTATGTACGTAGTCATTCGGTCTCCTTATCTACCTATGTGTGTGTTTGTATGTGTGTGAGAGTGAGCGTCTCTTGAAGCGTTGCCATTTTACGGTCATGCATACATTGCGTGTGTGTGCTTCTTGTGTGTGTATGAGTGCTTCAGATTGATGTCTCCTGGTGTTGCAGTGGAGTCCCCCCCACGCTCCCCCTCCTCTTTTTTATTGCTCAGTGTTACATAACAGCCTCCACTGCAGAGGAAGAGCACTGCAGAGGACTCCTCATACACACACACACACAGATGCGCACACACATTATAATGTTTGCTTTATTCAACCCAGGATTTCAACATTGTATGTGTTTATATTGTACTAATTTATTTAAGTAGATCGTTTCAATGAGAGCAGGATTTATCATAATAATTAAGGTCAGGGGTCAATGGACGATCGCAGTAAATTCAGTTCATACATCTTTACAGTTTGTGTTTCATTGCTTGATTCATTGCTTGGACACAGTTTCACACAGAAGATAAGACTCATCTTTACATGGCATTTACACAAAAAGACCGCATTTAATTTCCTGATCACATCCTTTAATAGCAAACGCTTTTGATTTTGCTCCCCTGGCTGTAAAGCTGTGCCCTGTGGATCTGCCGTCTGCTTGTTTACCTAAGATGTACTCTTTTATTTCATAGATGGTGAAAATAAGAATATCCAGGTTGTTAAAAGTCTGTTACTTACTGCCTTGTTACCACAGCATAGATAATAAGTACCTCCAGCACCTGACAAAGTCAAAAGAGATGAATAAAGGTGGATGTGCTTGCATTAATTCTGTGTGTTTTGAACTTGTTAAGATGATGACCTCGTGCTAACCGTTTAACTTCTGCAACTCCTGTGGTGTGTCAAATAATGCAAGTTTCATGAAACACACCAGAAGATGCTTAAACCTCTGAGTCCAAACAGTACACACTGAGGATGAGGAGGCTTCAATTCTCCTTAAAGAATAAATAACATTGCAGTGCTTTCACGTGAGTTTGACTGACTTTAGCCCTTTGTAAGGAAATGTGTTGAGCAGCAGAGCACTGGCAGAGAGCTGCTGGCAGAACGTGTTTATGTCTCTGTTTATGCTCCTCATGTGGGCAGCAGGGATCCTAATGTGCTGTTCGATCACTCTGCATGACTGCAGGAGAGGAGGAGAGGGGTTTAACAGAGAGGAAGATGGGGGAGTGTGCAGGGAATAATAAACATGAGGATACAAAGAGATTTCATTTTCCATTTGAACCTCTGGATTAAAGAGAGGCTGACGAGTGGGGAGGAAGGGAGAAGTGTTTTCAGACCACCTCATGCTTTTTCTTCTGACATTTATTTCATCTGAGGAGGGTCAAGAGAAAAAGAGCAATACTTTTTAATAGAGCATGACGTAAATGCCACTACATGCTGACTCAGAGTAACCTGCTGTGAACAGGAGCTTCAGTTAAATGTTTAAAATGTCCAGAGCACATTACATGTCATAGTTGTAGGAAGACAACTTTCTCTCACTTACCCCAAAAGGGCAGCAGACTGTTTAGCATCCTCATATGCATTTTTGCATAAATATAGGCCCTAATGCTAAAGAGCATTTTCTGAGAATGAGTAAGTTCTTTTACTCAAAGAGGGAGAAAAAAGTTTGTTTTATGTGGAGATTAAACATATGTATAAACATATACAGTTAATATTATGGCAGTTTTGCAGCACTGTGTTTGACTGTTTTTATGTTATTGTCATAGCTCTAAAGATGTCAGTGTACGTCAGTCCACCACTCCAGTGCATAATGATATATCTTGAAACACTTACGAGAGTATTTGACTTATACCTAATTAATGGATAAATCATGATGATTTAACCCCTAATGCATGATTTCTGTGTGATGTAATACAGATTCCTGATACTCAGCATTTACAAATGGCTTGTTCCAATCTATGCAAGAAGCAAGCAGGTGGGGGGGCCAGAGGACACGCTGGCCCCCCCACCTCATCAGGATCTAGCTCAAAACAGAGAGTCAGGCTTGGTGTGACTGTCACCAATCTGAGAGACCACAGGGAAGACAAGGCATGACTGGCAGCAGGGGCAAAGGAGACTTCAGACTCTGGTGAACACGCCTCTAACAGTACACACACAAACACACACCCATGTAATGTAACCAGCATTACCAGAGATGATCTATTAGTCTGTGAAGTTCATGCTCACAGTTTATTTTCAAAAGAGCATCTGCAGAAAAGTTATCATCATATAAGAATCATAGCGTGTACAAAGCATGCTGGTGCCCTCATAAGGAGTATTCATGTCACAGGAAGAGATCTAATCCCTGTTCATGGTATTAGAACGCCACATGAATCTTTCTACAGCCACCATTAGAGCCACCTCTGGTGCTTTGCTGATATAACAACAGAAAAAGAATGACTCTGGACCTTTCACTGGCTGCTCAGGGTGGTTTATTTTAATCAATTCATACTGAATATTATTCCTACATAAATAGTAATGACGTTAAGATTAAAACTAAAACGCTGAAGGAGAACGGTGAACCAGAGGCAAAGGATTTAAATGGTGTAACTGAGTGTGATCAACTCTGGGCTTTTTGGCCCTTTGTTATGACATCTTTCTGATACTGAAACTGAGCATTGTAATGCTCTGCAAAGCTGTTTCTGTCATTTGTGCTGCTCTTGTCTGATACGTTGTGGAAATTGACCTTAAGACTGTATATAAAATATATGGATGAAGCCTTCTTGTTTCAAGGGTAAAACCTGTGCCTTAAATCTGCATTCTTTCTAATGGCCAGCAGGGGGTGAATACACTGGTTGCAAACAGGAGTCCTATTGTATGAGAGCAGATAAGAAAATGACCTTACTTTTCACCTGATTAATTACCTTAGCAAACATTTTGCTAATGAGTTTTTGGTCATAATACCGCTAGTTCAAAATCTTCTTCAGTGCAGCATGATGTTCATTTAGTAAATCATGGTCCCATTTACAGTGAAAATTGTTGATAAAGAAGGGTAGGCTTTGGGGTGGGGTCACCTGTGATTGACAAGAAGCTACATACAATGAGCTAGTCTCATTCCTCTTTGTTAGAGTGGAAATGTAAAACAGTCACGACACATTGGTTACTTTTTTAGAGGCCAAAGGTTGTGAAGTAGTGATGTAGGAGGTTATGGATGTTTCGTGTTTGTCCATTATCTCTGGGACTTCTCTTTGCTCAGTGAACAGATGTCTCTTACTGGCAATCATCACTCAATCACCATAATAAAAATGTTTTGTGTGTGTGTGTGTGTGTGTGTGTGTGTGTGTGTGTGTGTGTGTGTGTGTGTGTGTGTGTGTGTGTGTGTGTGTGTGTGTGTGTTGCAGTCAGGCACTCCTGTGACTAAACAAGGTTTTATTATCCCGTCATGTCTTTCTCCTTTTCCTCTCCTGAGAAACTCTTGATAACTTGCTGTCTGTTCTTCTTTTAACCTTTATTTATCAGGGGAAATTTAACAGAGTGAGAGTTTATTTCTGTCAGCGCTTCACATTCATACAGTTACTCACATTCACACCTGGGAGCTGCCCAGTTCAACCGCAGTCTGCTGCTGTCGGGCAGGGCCGGCTCTTGGCATAGGCGATATAGGCGGTCGCCTAGAGCGCCATCTGCTGGAGGGGCGCCGCCAGGCACCCTTGGCCTTGAGGAAAAAAAAATTAAAAATTAAAAACAATAAAAATAAAAATAATTTTCTATGCCCAGTCGCCCTCCTTTGTGTGTTCTCTCTTGAAAATGATTAAAATATTAACAAATAAATAAACAATGATGTTCCTAAAATGTGGTGCTGTCACATGACGGGTCAGAGGGATCAGAGGTCAGGTCACAGACAGGTGATGATTTTGTTACGCGATGAAAAGGCCGTCCAAGCCCTCGGGTGCGCAGAACAAAAAGAAGAAAAAAGGAGGCGAAGAGGAAGTTACAATATAAAGGTAAAATTAGGCTGTACCATTTTTTACTTTTTACTTTTTTCACTAGTATATTAACAACTGACAACTTACCTGAAAGTTTGCTGTTCTTGTTCAAATTAAACTGTTGTGATTGTTCATTTGGCTGGTGTAATTTAATCGAGTGTGTGTGTGTGTGTGGGGGGGGGGGGGGCGCCGGAGAGTAATCTCGCCTAGGGCACTAAATTAGGTAGAGCCGGCCCTGCTGTCGGGCTTCGAGCTGCTTACATGGAGCAGCTTTGAGTCTTGTTCAAACAAGGTGAACAGTTTCAAGTTCAAGCCTGACATTTGAAACAGTCTCACCCCAAGGTCTATTTAAAAGCTGTGCCTGAGCTTCTTCCATATTACATAATCTTCTTTATCAGCAGATGGGGTTTCCACTGATAGATGTTCATATTTCAATTTTTTCACGCTTTTATAGGTATAATATGAAACATTTACACATCAAAAACCCTAACCTTATTCAAAAATTTTCCAGCATCTTTTCCACCATGTTCAGACAAAGAGATATTTTCGCAGGAAGGAAACTACACAACGTTAAATACTATAGAGACAAAAATAAAAATAACTATACACTGCAACATTGAGTAGTGGCTGTATTGAGGTGGTGCAAATGCAAAAAACTTGATAAGTGAGCATGAAAGTGATGAAATGTTTCACTACGTAGCACTACCTACTGCATTGGCAATAAATGTTTTAGTTAATCACATCTGAGAAGAAAATACCTTTCTATTGATCTTTGTGTATACGCAACATAACAACATTAAAGTGAATGTCTGTGTACTGCGTCATGTTTATGTTTGTTTGGATGTATTTGCTCCCTTAAACAAAGCCTG
Source organism: Semicossyphus pulcher (assembly GCF_022749685.1). Classification (NCBI taxonomy): domain Eukaryota; kingdom Metazoa; phylum Chordata; class Actinopteri; order Labriformes; family Labridae; genus Semicossyphus; species Semicossyphus pulcher. Next base: position 2,894,949 of record NW_027211692.1, read on the forward strand.
ATGTTAGAGATAAGTTTATGGGAGTGATTGACATTCAGATCAGGCCTGGCTCTGGTCATGTAATAATAACTGTAGCCTGACATTTGCCTGTGTTTGGAAATATCTTCTGCTCTGTTGTCTGCAGGGATTTGCCCCTGTTCTGCCTGCTGTGATGGATTTACTACCACAGCAACTCCACTGATGAAAAACAGAGACACACAGAGTCAGCAGTGCCCCCGATGAGGCTTAAAATGATGTTTGTTCATTCATTACAGACAACTTGATTGGTCTGTCTGTGGTTACAGGCTGGTTTAAGTCACGGTTGTGCAAAGACAAAGGTTGGTATTTCATAACAGAACTGATGTAAAAGTGAGAGACGGATAAGTGGAGGAAAGACTGTCATACTGTTTTCTACAAGGTAAAATCGTTTTTTTGGGTTTTTTTTTTACAGCTTTATGTTTTTTGTTACAGTGGGCTTTTTCAACATTATATACTTGGCTACATTTCTGCAGTTTGTGATGCTCCATACTCCAGGAGCCAAAATACTCTTAAGAATTCTTATTTTTTTAAGGCAAAAAGGAGGATTTGAGTGGTGCAGAATATGACCAGATAAATCTACTGTAAACTAGCAGACTTGGGCTGGATGGACATTGAAGCTCAGGCCAGGAATTAGATTCAAAACATAAATCTTTCATGGAAAATAATCATGTACTAATGTAATCCAAAAAGAGAAAAACAAATTGACAGGGAATATATGATAACATTACAAGGATTTTGATTTAAAAAAAGGTACTCTGATTTGCATTTACTAAAGAAGACAATTATTTTCTTTGTATTGTTTTTCAAGTTAAAATATTGCTATTATTGGCCTTGCTTTCCTTGGTAGAAAGTTTGCTATTCCACATCAATTAATTTTTTTAAACATACAATAAATAATAATAAATAAGTGAAAATATATACTTTTAAATTGTATTTAGATTATACATCATGATAAACATGGAAAAATGAAAAGAAAGACTCTCGTTTTAAGATTTCTTATTCCATTCCTTGAAAAAAGGTTTCATCTCAGTTTTGAACAGGTGTAGTTTGATTTTCTTCATAGATGACCTGTTATTATCTCCATAAATCTTGGCCTTTTAAATGAGAAGATTTGAAATTATGTGATTTATTTTCTAGGAGTTGCAGTCCCACGTAGTAGGCTAAATAAAATGAGTGTTGGCTTAAACACAGTTTTGAAATAGATTTATAGTCTAGTTTGTTTCATGGATCCTTTGGTAGTAGTTTAAAGAGGTGGACAGACATGGGAGTACACTGGTGTGACGTAAGCAACAGGTTGGTTGGAGCCCCTCGCGGACGCCTCGTGCCTGCAGTTCTCCTCCTCTCCTCGCCCGACCGCAGCGCGTGCTGGTACTGTACTCATCCCCGTGTCCTCACACAAGCAGCAACACACGGAGCTCGAGCTCAAGAGGCAACACTCGCTGCTGCACGAGACGACTGCAGCATACAGCTCGTGCCACAGAACGTATTTTCAAAATGAACGGTCAAACCAGAACTCAAGATTAAAAGACCGAGTAAACGGGACAGTCGACCAACAAACAGACGCTCTTTAGGTAAGAAAATGTTGATATATTTCTAACATGATGATTCTACATTGTGTATTGCAAATACCTGGACGACCTCTCTACTTTAAATACCAGTAGTGTTGTTTCAAATGGAAATTAAATCAGTAAGATACAAGCAACGTCTCCGATCATTTAGCTAGTTAGCCTTAGGTTATAGATAGTTGAACGATATTGCGCTGATAAAGGTTAACACGGAATATGTTTTCTTCTTTTATCGGGTAAACCCAGCTACATTTTTTGGATCTTAAATCTTACATCAGTTTTATTGAAATGTTGTCAACATCAATTGTTAGCATTGTGAGATAAATATCACTTACTTACGTGCTTGTGTTTATGTTTTAACTCTCGATTTCAGTAAGTGTGTGGTAAGTTGGATATAAGAAAGTGGAGCCAATAAAAACAGCCTATGCGTTTTAATTCGTCTTTCTTGTTCGTGTATTTGCATAGTCGAGTAAGAATATAGTTAGTGTCCAAATTATTTCGTCGTCTATATTCCATTGTAGTCGCAAAACACGTATTTCTTTAGCCCATACTGGTTTCAAGTAATTTCTTTTGTCATAAATGTTTTTCATTGAGAGCACTTCAGTCGTTTTCTTCCTACGACAGAGCTGCAGTAGTGTCTCACAGCTCGTTAATGTTGTCACAGGATTAATTATCCTGAAAGTGATGGACTCAAAGGCAATTCCTTCTGCAGATCGTTGATTTAGTGTAATTTCTGTGATTGATTGCGTTTCTTGCGGCTGTTTTATTTAACAGCCACTGAATCACGTTTCTGTCAGGCTGCATTATTGTTATCCTATCGGTCAATACACTTCACACTGGTAGACTGTCTAGTTTTCCAGTCAGTCAATATGAATTGTCAGGAGTCCAAGTCACGTTGCAGGACATCATATTTATGCATTTATCACCCAGCCAAGGTCAGTTCATAGACCCACAGCTGTGTGAGGAATAATGGATGTGAATTTGGTATGACAAGGTATACTCTTGTTTTTATCACGACCACGGGGAGCAGAGATGTAGTGAAACCTGCCAGAAATCTCTGGATGTCCCAGCTTGACATCAGGGCAGATGCTCAAAGAGATATGTGTATGTCTATGTGAGACAGTTTGTTTACCCACAGTCTAAGAGCCATTCGATCACAGTGACAGGCTGAAAATACATCAACAGATACCATCAATTTATTAGCTTATCCTCCCAAGTCTAGGTTTTAGAGGCAAATAGACATTTTTTGATAGCTTGCTTTGCTATTTTTACTTGCTTGGTGGATTTGCACCCCAGTACAAATGCCACCTTAACATATGCTAAGTTACAGTCAAGTTTGAATTGCTGTATACTAGTTGAATGGCAGTGTCATTCAAATAGTCAGCAGTGTCTTACCACCCAGAACAGAGCAGCACATCATCAGCTACTTTATCACAACACTTTTATGGATGATAAACATGCAATAAAGAATACACAATATTTAAACACCTACCATGTGAAATCACAAGATTAAGGTGCCTTAAATATTTCTAAAATTGATTTTCTTGGAATTGCAACCTAGCCTGGATCCTCTAAAGTTTGATGCATGGTTTTATTGTGTTATTTATATTAAAGTCCAAAAGCCACACAGTTTGCTGTAACCACAGTGGCATCATGTTTTTAAAGGTTGCTTAAAAAGTGTCTGCTATTATTTACAATATATCTTATCTTATATCCTACATACCCAGCTTAACCCAGGCAGTAAAATTATTTTATTATATTATCTTATTGGATTGAATGGGTGCCATCTTTGGGTCTGGTATCCAGGTCTGTTGTCATAATGCTACAGCTCCTCTAAAGCTCTGCTGCCTGACTGACACTAAAGCTCTTCACTATTGGTCAGAGACACTAGTGTCCATCTCTGCTGAGCCGTCCAGTGTTTAAGTATGACGTCAGTGTTGCTGTCAGCACAGCAGGGGTGTCCAAGGATGCTGAAGGGTCCTTCTTTAAATACACAATCAGTTAACCAAATATAGACAGAGCTTTTAAATAGCTGAAAAAGTCCTGAGATAATTAACTTTTGCATCTTTTATTTGAGGTCACTTCAAGAGCTGAACCTGAATGAAAAATTTGCAAGTCAAGTCTGCGTTGCCACTGTGGGATGATGCTTCTGTGTACAATGACACAATTGGCTCATGGGCACCTTGGAGAGGCTGATCAATCGAATCATCAGCCTCTACGTGGCTCCTTGTTATGGTAAATTAATTTTAAATGGATATAGCAGAAGTGAAAACTATGAAGGTAGTAAGTACAGCAGACACTTAGGATACTATGCCAATGACAATAAATCCATGTAGCCTTTCTTGTGGCTATTAATGATAAACTGCCTGTATAAGTGTTGGTGCTGTCTTGTTCTCCCAGAACCAAACAAACAAGGATGGTCAGCTTGTTTATTGATTTGGGAAACATTGCCATAATGTCATCAAATACACAGGAGCAGAGAAAGATTAGCCTCAGTTGGACTTATGTCAATCACGTGTGCAGCACAGCAGTTTGAATTGATTGACTTGCCTTGAGACATCTCATACTTGCCAGCATGTTTTGAAAATCATATCAACCGCCGTCCTTTCAGCTACTGACATGTCTGTGTTTTTATTGGGATTGTTGTTTTTCCTAGAAGACAGTTAGTGAGAAACAGAAGTAAACTATTCTTCTACCGCACTCTCTATTGACAGATAGTGACTCATACAGTTAAGATTAAAAGTTGTCAGAGACCCATGTTCATTGTTTTATATAAGGTGATTTCTAAGTCTCATTTCAATTTTCTGTACATGTTAATTAAATTGGTGTTATTACTGTGACAGAATCCCCAGAGGCTGACAGAGATTTAAGTCTAGCAGTAATAGGCAATTAAAACATCCTCTGATATGGGTTATTTCCTTTGCACCGAGACTGTGATAATTACCACATATAACGAGCAGTTTAATGAATAAATCAATATGTTGGTTGGCTTATCATTAATCTGCCACGACTCATTAACATCATTGCTGATTCATGCTTCTTCATAACACGTGTTTGGGCTCTCTGCTGTCTGGTTTGTGTTCAGACAGTGAAAAACGGATGCCAGAAGAGGACAAGCTGTTCATTAGTGAGGAATTCTGACTGCACTGTGAAAACAACAGTTCTGTTTTTCAGTTGTTTTTCAGAGACAAAAGTGAATGCTTTTTGGGTCTATGTTGAAATGTAAATGCAAATCAGCATCCACCATGGATCTGTGATGAAGTCAGTGGGCAAGTTACTTAACCTTTTCCTGTTATTGCTTAAGTCTTCTAGATGTAAGAAAACTCAGACAGTTGATGTTTACAATGTGTGTTGGCAGTTTGGCAACTACAATTATGTGGTTATTTTAAGGGGAAAATTGGGTTAGGTATGAGATGGAACAATTTTTTTATATCTGCATCTGCTCTGGGGCATAAAGATGAGTTAGAAAATAATAGATGGAAAAAATATGTCTTTTGGATATCGGCAAAAATCAAACATTATCCCTAACTGTATTGTGAAACTTTAAAAGTAGCACATGGCAAGTAGTGTTTGGTGGGGTGATTTGTGTGGGCAGTGAGTGAACAGCAAAGAGCTAATTGGTTCGGATACAGAAGCTGTATTGTTTTATGCGTACTGTCTCCCCTGCTCTCTATCCCTCTCTCTATCTTGCTTTCTATCTATCTCTTTTGCCTCCATGCTGTCTGCACACTGGGTGGCAAAATCTCCTTCAGTGTTGTGTGTTTTCCTGCATCATCTACATCATATTTTTAAGTGAAAAACAGAAGAACACACACACACACACACACACACGCACACACACGCACGCACGCACGCACGCACGCATGCACGCACACACAGAAACACACTTGTACTGTATGGGCAGCCTCCAGCACTGTGTATTTAGTATTCAGCTCTGTGATTGCTTTTTTCATCACCACTGGTGTTACCCGGGCAGTCTGGGACCAATCACATTCAGCACATTCAGCTCCAGGGTCTGCTGCAGGGTATCGCCGGGAAGAAGAGCTGCATGTTGGGACCACAGTTATTCATTGTTTTATTCACTTCTACAGCAGATTGTGTCACTTAACAGGCAAGTGAATATGCAGATGAGGTCTTGTGTATTTATCCACTGTAGTCTGAATAAGATGCCAGAATTTGCAAGTGCATCCGTCAATTAACATAATTCTTAGCAATGACCTGCTTCACTTTCATACATCTAATACTTTAATATTCTATTTCCTCAATGGCATCATTAAAGTTTAATCTAATCTTGTGCATAATCACATCCTGAAGCAACTGTATTGCAGCTCCACAGGAGCAGCAGGGATTAAGTGTCTGCTTTAAAGGACACTCCAGAAACTCTCTGGGGATTCAAACCCACACCCCTGCTGTTACAGGCTGCTTTTGTCACTGTCGAGAAAGAAAAACTAGTTTACAGACCAAATTGAACTTGTTAAAGTGCCAGGTAGCTAAGGAACCATGTCCTGCTCTTGAGGTTTTCCATCAGTCTGCTGCCAAGTTAATCTCCTTTGGTGGATTTAACTTTTGTGTACTGAGATGACTGCAGTGAGAGTTAAACACATTAGATATTGGTTTTGTTGTAATATTATTTGCGTACAATCACAAAAACATATCACCACACATAACAGCATTATCATTGTCAGTTACACATGCATGGGCCAATTAAATTAAACACACAAAACTCTCTGTCCACCACATTTCACATAGAAACCTGAGGTTGAGTTTTTTTGTTACAACAAATATCTACCTATTGCGTGGCATATTACTGGGCTGGAGACTCTTGTCTTACACTGGTATTGAGAAATGTGCACTGGTTTGTTGTTTTGGATTTGTCCTAGTTAACACTGATATTCTGTTGAAACAGAACCTTCCAGGTAGTTTTTTTTTTTTTACATTTTTCATGCATTGAAGTTGGTATTTTCATAGCATTGTGTCTGTGTCTGGTGTGTTATGGCTTTGTGCATCCTAACTGCAGATTGTGGTCCTGTTTTATGAGCTTGCTTGGAAAAAATGGAGTCTTACGTATTTTCCGTTCAAAGTTGTGTCTTGCACTCTGCGAGGTAAATCTGCACAATGTATTGAAAGTCAAAACAACAGCTCTGCTGTAAATTGTCTTGTAAAAAATGTTGAATTCAATCTCTGTGACTTCAATGCTTAAACATACAATTTCATTAACACTTCTATGATAATGTCAAAAAGAAAAAACTGAAGATTATGGGCATGATAACAGTAGATTTTAAGTTAGAACAGCTGTTTTCACAACATTAGATTGCACCTAATGAAGTGGCCACTGACCATTCCTTTTTTGGCATTGAAATGCAGTGTTACTATGGAGATTAGTTAGATATACAGTAGCCTAATTTTTTTTGCATATTATTTCTTTATATTTAAGTGAATCTGCACTAGGAACTGTCATGTTGAATTATCTACAAACTGCAACACACATCCAAATGCCTTGCCTTTAATCCGTCCATTAAGGGATTTCTTAACCTAAAAAAACAACCACAAATCATGCATAAGGAACTTTGAATTGTTCTGATGAAGACATAAATAGTGATAGAGTTCTCAATATTAAAACTTTCAGTGAGACGACCTGGGAGGATTCATAAAAAAGTGTTGTTAAAATTGTGTAAACATCTTTTTTGCATACACTTCCAATGACTTGGAAACTAGATACCTTCACCTTGACGTCTGCAATGTTTCACTTGCCTCTTAATTCTCCTCCACACGAGCTCGCTCTGAAAAGTAATTGCTTATTCTGATATTTCAAGCCATATCGGTGAAGCCGAAAACGTTACACTGGTCGAATGTTACGTTAAAGAAAACTTAATAAGTGTCTGGATGTGCTTAGATGCAAAAGAAACAACATTCACATGTTTAAAGAAACACAAAATATCAAAGGCCTTACTTGTAGCTAAAAAACACGTTCTCCGTGGAAAAAATTTGATTCCTTATTCTTTCACTTTTTTTCGTCTTTGGCAGTTGTGGTGGTGCTGCTGCACTGAACTGATTATTATAGAGTGCTGGCGTAATTGCAGTTAGAAATTACAATTTTTTTAAGTGCTGTCCTGGTTGGAAAACTGCATTCTTCATAAAAACAGCCATTAGGCTTTGACAAGAGCCGGGGATGGCACGAAATTTGACAGAGGCGGCTGCCTAGCATAAGCATAATACGCAGGAAAAACCCTGATCATGGATACGAACAACACATGAGTATTGTGATTTTCTGGCCCTGAATTTGCCTCTCAGCTACCTGGATGCTGAAATGGGAACAGTTCATGTGAACAGGTGCCATATTTCCAGTTGTACTCAGGCCTGTCAGGGTATAATTAAATTCTCGGCAGGGACACGAGGCAGTCGGTGCTCCTGTCGGATGTAATGGAGCCGAGTAGGCAAGTAAAACATGACAGACTGCCAACCTGTTCTCTACCCAGCTGCCTCAGCTCCCCACATCATGCAGACATGAAGATGTAAGATAGCTCAACTGCAGCTCCTGTGATGTTTTGATGGCAGTCAGTGGCCAGGGGTGTAGGAAAATTCTGTATGCATTCGTAATGGGCCCCTCCTAGCATCATTCTCTGTGGGCCTGTCTCCGATGAGGACCCTGTACAATCCTCTATTGCCTCCCAGTCTGACGCCCCTGTCTACGGCAGGGTGATAATATAATAATATTACCCATGGAGCCCTGGAGGCAGGTTGAATTTTCTGTTTTGAATTTTTTGATGAGATCACTATCAGCTGTTGCTGCATTGCAGTTTTTGATATGCTGAGTTGATTTTCTGAAGCCAGAAAGCAGCTTCTGATGTTTAAATACAAGCTGGCACTCAGGTCATCTTTCAACATCTAAAAAAAATAACACAGAAATGTATTCATTGCAGAGTGACATAAAGAGCTCTAACTAAAGCATTTTAAAAGGTGAATGGCTCTTTGCTTAATATCTGCAGTCAAACAGTTTATTAGCTAAGTTACATATGTTTCCCTATTGGCACCATTTGTCACAGGCTAACCAGTTTGTAGTGTGCTTTCTGCAGGGACACTACCATTTGTAAAACAGACAAGCTTCCGTTGGTCACATCTGGCTACAGATGTTTTTACCTTTTTTAAAGTTTGAGTCAAATTTAAAGACACAAACACCTCATTAGGGCTCTTTAGTTAGCTAAATGTGTGGAGTAATTTGTTTAAACTTTGTACAATATAATTGACCCTGTATTTTATGTATTTGACCTCAGCAGACAAAGTCAAGGCATCATGATGACAACCTTATCACCATGTCAACAATGATTTTTCTTAGTTTGATGTTTGGGATATACTTTGCAAAAGGATTATTAGGTGTGTGAGTCTGAGTTTATATGATTAGGTTATTACGTTTATGTAATTGGAATCATGTGTGTACTGCTTAGAGATACACAGAGAGTTCTTTGGGAAGAGCAACATATGGCAGGGCTCCTGCCTGTCTTTCTGTCTGTTTGCTTGTTGTGATGTACCAGAGGACATCCCACACTGGGATCAGTAGTGCTGCTTGTCTGACTCTGTGTCAAACACTGACTCTTAACTGCGTCATGTCGCTCCTCTGGTGCTGCAGTGGTTCAATGGTTACAGCTGTTAGCACACAGTTTAAAGGACCCAGGGTTCTGTATTATGTTTCCTGTAGTATGTGTGTTTGCTTGTGTTTTACCTCAGTTTAAATGTAATTTTCATTGTTTGTTTTAGTTAGTGAATGCAGGCTTTCCTACAGATATAATACCAGAGGCAGGTTCTCTGGTCTGGAATACAGACTGCCCCAACTACGTTTAAAAAAAAAAAAAAAAAAAGATTATTACACTTTTATGAAATATAACATCAACCATCAGAGAGAAAAGAAAAGAGTTGCTGAATAACAGCAAAGCAACATATTAACATACAGTGAGTGAACAATCACTTTGAAGGTTTTTTTCATTGTTTTTCAGAGCACTGAGTTGATTTGAGGTCAAATCAGCCAACTCATTTCCTTCAGTTAGCCTGTCTAAGTATTTCCCGAGCAGTGTTTGCCAGTTGGCAGGTCTGCTTGTGCTTCTTGTTCCTGTAAGATAATACAACTCTGCAGATAAATATTAATTAAATTGTTATGAAACGTAAACAGTTATTACTGCACCAGTTTGGTTAATGGTTATTTTCCCAGACCATTAATACAGATCTTCCGCCTGTATACCATGAAACGCTGTCTTTCTGCAGACATGAACATCGTGGCTGTGACGTCATTTTGCTTCCTTGGGGTTTCTATGTGGTATGACATAACACACACCTCAGAACAGAAGGTGGCAGCCTGTCTGTCTAAGATCAATTTTCCAACTCTCTTTCTCCTAAGGTTGGCTGTTTAGACTGCACAGCTGGATTGATAATGTTAGACAGCCTTGTGTCCTACATTATGTTTAACTTCAACCTACATTCTGCACTATTACAACTATCTCAGATATATACCTGTGTGACCTTAAAAGTGCATAGTGGGTTATAGCCCCAATCACTCTGAATAAAAATGTTCAGAAATGCCATTCACCAGACCAAGTTCTCCAAGTTGAGAAAGTTTGGTTTCTTTAGTGCAGGAATGTCTTACATAAACCATTCTTCATTTTTATTTAATCACAGAATGAAAATTAAATATCAAAACTGTGTAATGTGGTTGGATAATCCATCAATGTAGGCTGCTGTGTATCCTGTCTGAATTGATTTTTGTACTTTTTAGAAGAGTTGAATCATCTGTTATGTCACCCAGAACATACACCCACTGGAGCAGTGAAACACAGCTGCAAGAGCTGCTGACATTTCAACACATCTATTAAACAAGGAACAGAAAGTACTGCTAGAAGTACTTACAAGAGAAGTCTTCTCTTAATATGTAGCCTTAACAGTGCCATTAAAAAACAGGAATTTGTGTGTATGTGTATCTAGATTAATGATTAGTGTGTCCTGTGAAAACATACAGTATATAAAAAGAAAAGTGACCTCAGCTTACTTTGTGTCTCTGTGTAAAGGGCTGGCTGGATAAAGTGTTGTCCACTCATGTAGTTTGATGTCAAACTGCTGAAGGACTGGCCAATGTCCAAAGGCTATTCAGAGAGAGAGGGAGTGCGACAGATGGACAGGGCAGGGAGGAGAAGGGATGAAAGAAAACTCGGGTTAAGACAATTAGTTGAGAGACAATTGAAATCGTGGGGAAACAGATGGACAGAAAGAGAATGAAGGAGTGGCTGCCAATGTTGACAATAAACAACCAGGAGGATGGAGCTTCTATAGTATCAACACACATTTTAATCTTAAGCAACCTGTCCACCTCTTTCTTGTAGCCTTCTGCTCTATTTCTCCTTTCCTTCCTTCCTCGCTCTCTGTGCCATATTTGTCGGTGTCCTCACTTTCATGAACAGCCGGGGTTTCGAAACTTTCTTGGCCTAAATTAAAGAAATGTTCTCTCCTTCGACCTCAGGAGCTCAAAGAGTCATTAAAGTGTGTCACTACTCTCCTGCTGTGAACACTTGCAGTACATCTGACCCACATTGGGTTCAGAGTCAAGGTTGGTCTGACTGGCGGTAGATTGAGAGACACTTGAGTTTGTTGCTAAAAAACATGTTGGGTCTGTTTTATTGGAACTGACTGCAAAAGGGAGACATTTAGAGTAGCTAACAGGATAATCACCACACACAATGGAGACAAAGAACTTGGCTTAAATCACTGGCAGAGCTGATACAATGACTACTCCATATTTCAAAATATCCTTTTGGCCAGTTGTCAATCGCTTATTGGTGAAAAATTCAAAACAAACATGGAGTTCCTACTCTGAACCTGTCAAAACATTGTTATCATCAGAACATGCAGGGAAACTGTAAGTGGCTCTGCTGACCTTAGACGACTGAACTGATTTTGGCTCAGTAACAAACAGTAAACAAATCATTCACCTTCAAAGTCCCAGCACACATTTTCTACTCGTCAAATGGTCAGAAGGAGCAGGTAGAACATTTGTTGGTAGACTTCAATGAAAGTAGCTAAGTAAATTAGAGTCTGTCCATATGTACAAAGCACTGTCTCATTAGATAATAGAGAAGAATGATATTCATTTACAATCCTGAAGTGGTACCACCTTATTTTATAAAATAATAAGCCTAGATGTGAAACAATAACAAGGATTTCTAAAAAAAAAAAGTGATTTGCTTGTATTTTGATATTTGAAAAATGGTTGCAGTTAGTTTTAATGACTGGTTCCAGCTTTTCAAACGTTAGGTCTTGATGTAGGGTTGTGCAATATGACGTTCTGTGCAACACTATCATTGTGTTCACCAGCAGAAAAGTGGTAAAACCGTCTCCACTGAAAGAGCTAATCTGGAAGGCTTTGGAGCAAATAAGAGCTGAAGTCTTGCGTGACCTGTTATCTTGCAAATCCAGCTGCCATGCAAGGTAACGTGATTTGGGCAGACATGGAAGTGGAGAGTGAAAATGTCAATACAGAACAGGAGAAGGCATCCCACCTCTTAACCTTAAAAACCTGTAACACTTGAAATAACACACACCGTGATAGAAGATTTTGCCTCATTGCCTTGGCCTTGATTTAAATGTGGTTTCTGATAATCATGAATGACAATATATGTATGAACATTTGGTTAATGAACCTGCAGTCACGTGACATGTCACTCAACTCGTTGTTGCTCTTTCTTATGTCTTTAATTCCCGCACGTTCTCATGCGAATGACACATTTTTGCAAGTTAAAATACACACACAGACACACACAGCACCTTAATCATGAACACTTTCTAATCACGGCCGGGTCTTCCCGGATCCATTTGGGTATTACACATAATGTTGAACAGACCCGGAACCGAGGATTGTAGAACAAAGCCCGACCCGGACCCGTTTGACCACGTAATACGTGGACCCGAACCTGTCCGGGTCCCTGTTCCGGTAGACCCGTGAAGACCTCTACCTCAAACTTAACTTTATTACATAACCCTTCCTTTTCTAATACGATATGTCCCACCTGCTTTCTTTTTCCTCTTGTCATTCCTCCCAGTTTAATGAGCTCCTTTCACACTCAAAGATTTGACTTGTCTGCAGGCTTTGCTTTCAGCATTTCCAGACTTCAGCTGTCTTGCTTTTTACATGAATTTCATTATGTAGGTGCTGATCCCGCTCAATCACATATCATTTCTTTGTCCCTTTTTTTCTTTTGTACTTTTCTGCTTTTCCGTTTAATGTGCCTCTTATATTACTCTGTACAGCTGTATTAGATATATCATTCAGTGTGTGTGTGTGTGTGTGTGTGTGTGTGTGTGTGTGTGTGTGTGTGTGTGTGTGTGTGTGTGTGTGTGTGTGTGTGTCTGTGTGTGTGTGTGACATGTTGTGAAGAGCTTATTCTGTGTCTCACCATTGCAGGAAGAATATATGTGTTTTTTGTCTTGTGCATAACTAAGCTTTTATGACTCCCGATGGTAATTTCTCTCTCACATTTCACAGAAGTCTTCTCTTCACTCTCCCTTTTTTATTACTCCATCTGGCTCTTTCTTGTTTACCCCACCTCTCGTCATCCTTTTCACAGCAGTAATAATAACAGATCTGATGTCACAGTTGCCATGGCAGCCATGTGATGTCTGGGGCTGATTTCAGTCATAAAAGAACAGAACAAAAATCAATGGTACAAACAAATATGATCAGAATTATAACACAGTTGATATGTATTAGATTGCATACACTACAATGTAATTGAAACTTTTAAAAAATTAGATTTTTATATACAAGAAAGTAGGCCCACTGTAATTAATTACAGAAGATATTTTGATTAAACTAGCTCGCAAATTAGCTTTTCACATTAAGTGAAATCAAATCTATATGTTGTAATGTTTAAAGAAGAGTATATTTGTGCTGTGGTGATACCGTCTGTGGCAGTGATGATTTCATGCTGTTAATTGGCAAAATGTCAATACAGTCAATACACTTAATGCGTTTGTTGAATGTTTTACACTAGAGGTCTTCATTGATGAGGAACAAGGTGCAGCTAAAGAAACCAGGACCTATTATTCAATCCTGATGTACTTGAGCAACACCGTCTGTGTTTGGAGTCAACACAACAGTGTGCTTACTATCTGTCAGCCTCAAACACTAGGTTCATCCATACAACTAAATCCTGTGGCACATACACCCACACACACAAGCACACACATAATGCATGTGCAGGCTACTCACTATTAGTTCACTAAAAGTAATGTTGCAAAACACTTCCACCATCACCACTAATCTTCTCTGTATGGAAATCCTAAATCCTGTATTTTTATGACCAAACCAGTTCACACTCTGGACACTACAGTATTTATAATTTAGGGTGTGTGTTTAGCTGCTATAGACTGACCTCTTTGTTCTTTACTTGGACACTCTGTTGTAAGTTGTTGCTGGACCTACATTAAGCAGATTTAGGCCACCTATCTGGGTCTGGAACACACCAGGATCACTATTAGAGCTATAGAGAAAAGGAATCATGGCCATTTACTGGGTCAATCTAAGTTTAGGGCTAAAACAATCAACAAGGCTATCAACAAAATTCAACTGGCATTTTAATCACTTATTAAGCAAAAAAAACAAAAGTGACCTCTGTTTAGTATTAGTGTAAATTTAAAACCTTTTTTTGTTTTTTTATATTTATCAGATAGAACAAGTGACATGGAGACCTAATAGTTACATAATGCTTTAATTCATTAAATTTCACTGATGAGATTATTGTTGGCCCTTCACAGGACGTGTAAGCCAAGGTTGGCTGTTACAGCAATGTCTCTGGCTGAGTGGCTTGCTCTGCTGATTGACTGTGGATGGCTGTGTGGCTGTGGTATTTAGTTTAGTGGAGCGGTGGATTTAGAACAGTTGCATAAGCATTCTTATTAAACCTGGCTGTGTTATTGTCGAGGTGTTAAAGGGACCGCTCGAAGAAAACAATCGTAATCATTTTGGCTACACTTTTGATAAGCAAGAGCAAAGAGCATGATAGCATAAACCAGGCGATGATGAGTATGTGTGAAGTAAAGCTGCAACTAATGATAACTTTTATCATTATTCAATCAGTCAATTATTTTTAATAGGTTGATTAATCATTTGATCTGTATGATGTCACATTATTGTGGTGGCTGACTTTCTTGTAGGTCTTTTTAGTTGCCATATTGACTCGTCTAAGTATAGTTATATGAAGCAAGATGCAATGTCAAGCAGCTGTGGATATGGAGCTATACATAAGTATAATTTTAGGACAGGTAGCTGTGATATGACATATGAGCAGACACGTTATGTAGAACCACTCAACTTGTCCATACACAGCTATGTCACATATAGGTCAGTGTGTAATACTGTAAGAGTGTCTGCATGATCTAGGACACACGCACGCACACATGCATGCCTGCACACACACACACACACACACACACACACACACACACACACACACACACACACACACACAGTCCTGCTGAGTCTAGTTTTTCTATAAATACATTTTAAAATTGATTCAAACTTTCTTCTTCTCCTCCAGGTGAAGGAAGTGTGGTGGCCGACCGTCCTGCCTTTTTTCCTCCATCCTCTCTTTACTGTCCCTTCTTCATCCTCCTCCTCTCTCTCTCTCACACACACTCACTTTATCTCACACACTCTCTCTGTCTCTGTGATGACGGGCTGCAGGTGAGTGTAAGCCCGTGACCAGACTGAAGCTGGGGAAGCTAAAGGTGGTGCGGCGGCAGCTGCTGCAAAGGTAGAGAACAACACACAACCTCACTGCTGATCAGCTGACATAAATAGGCATCATAATTCATGTTAGTCAGTATTATTCACACTGGGCACCAATCTATAGTATTCGCTGTGACTATCTGTCATCTTTCACAAAATAGAACAAAAAGATTTCATACTTAATACTCGCGCTGCCTCTTCTCAGATAGTTGAAATGGTGAGGTTCTGAGATCTTCTGCCTTCACCCTTACACACTAGACAAATATAATTTCATTAGTTTAAGCGGTTACCATTAGTTTAAAGCAACAGAAAATTACATTGGAGAAAACAAAACAACACAAATATACAGTCGCAGTAGTCTTTCCAAACAACTTCCTGGTAACTCTTCAAATCTCCAAACTGTGTGTTCTTTTCATGGAGAACTGCTTGTTCTGATGTAAAATTAGCCTGCTGTCTGTGTCTACACAGATGGATGAGTCACATTACTTATTTCCATACAGAGATAGCCTCAGTGTATCATCTTAAGAGGGCGATTTTCTTATGTTTTTACAAATAGGGGTAGAGGTAGAGGTAGAGTTGAGGTTTGGTAGCTTCTTATCACATTTGAATCAAGTATCAAATCTCATTTTGGAATGAAAACCCTCCAAAACGGGATTCAGAGTCTAGACAAATGTTATTTTTAAGATAACTTCATCTGTAAAATCTTTATAATATTCTTTTATTGTTTGTAAGTTATGAATCTGTTTCATTGTCTTTTTCTCTGTGTTTTCAATAATGTTGTTGAAAGCTCTGACTGCTGTACTTTAAGTAATTGGTTCATTTCCAATTTCTTGTATCAGGTATGAACACCAGCCATTTGTTTCCTGCCTGGCCGGCCTCTATGGCTGCCAATGGAGACGATACCAAAGAGCCCGTGCACAGCCAGGAGAGTGCTGCTGCAGCAAGGTAAACACACACACACACACACACACACAAAAAGCACCACGTATAAGCATTGAGTTTGGTTAGTTGCTGATCTTGCAGAGAGTATTGATTCCCCAGCCAGTTTTTCTCCGTCCAGGCTGCTGACTCCAACAGTCAGTTACTGCTTTTCTCTGAAAATATCAGCACATTTGGTTTAAACTTAGTCAGCTGGTATCAAAATTTACTGCTTTCATATGCACCCAGTGATATGATTGACTTCCTCTATATCTGCCAGGTTATGTAACATCAGCAAAATCTTAGTTTTTCTTCCCTTTAACCCTTTGCACCTTCTTTAAAAGCAACAAAACAAAATTCAGGCTCACTAAACTTAAGTTAGAATAAACATTTTATGTTCACAATGTACTTGAGGGGTTTAGAAGTAAATTATCTAGATTGGCTCACTACTTTCTTTTGGTAGAAATATTTTTGTCTTACCAAAATATTTTCTGTGTGTGTGTGTTACAGGTGGAGTGTGGCAGTTTTGGCCTCCTGATCCTCACCTTCTTCCTGAGTTTTTTATTCCTCTATTTCTGGAGTGAAGCTCAGAATGACTACAATGACTTTGACTGGTGGGTGACACACAGCTCAAACTTTCTGTACATTTTGGCAAGCACATATTTTTTTATCATGAAGCTGTTAGGATTAGTTATTTTGTATAAATAAACTAGATAAAGGAAAGAGTTAATTGATGATCCAAACAATGAATGCCTGTATGAAGGGACCAACTCATCATTTGACCTTCATTCACAATATAAGTTTCATTGTATGTGAAAGCTGTCCACTGTTTTTCTTTTGCTTCTTCAGGTTCAACTTTGGGACTCTGGGATTCTGGTTTCCCTGGTCTCTGGTTCTGCTGGTTGTTGCTGCTGCTCTCTTCACATACATCGCCCTGCTATTGGTATGCACACTGACATGACTTCAACATGTCATGTTTAGGTTATTGGTCAATGATAAAATTCATATAGAATAAACAAAACTAAAGTTAACAAAGTATACTCAAAGGTTTAATTTTACACTCTCAGTTACGGATGTAGGCAGTTTCACATTTAGATCCAAGGTTCAGTTCAAATCTCTGGATGTGCTGAGAAAACCTTTGTGTGGATGGAAAACACTTTAAAGTCCCTTTATAGCTTCTGTCATGTTATTGGGCAAGATGTGACTGCTTCTGTTTTAAAGACAGATTATCAGCAGTTGAACTTTGTAATCTGCTCGGGACCAACTTGACAGTTTGTTTTATCTTTTTCTTTCAAATCCCCAAAGAAAAACTTGTGCTTAATGGAACACATAGTTTCATTAAAACGTGCAAATCAAACACACTGTCCCCTGAGCACTTTGAATGACATTTAAGTTTCTGCTTGGTTGAGGTGACAAACATTTTGTAAGACTTGTTATATAATACAGAAAAATGAACACAGATGAAGTGGAGGAGAAATCTGCATCAACAGAGTTTATTTCACCTTGGAGAAAAAAACAAAAAACCTCCTGGTAGGAGATTATTACCTGAAGCAGCTTTTTAATGAATTCTTCATGTTGTTCAGGTGCTTGCAGTGTGTCTGCTTACTGAGGGCCAGAGGCTGTACCTTCACTGGAGCCACAAGGTACTACAGACACAAATAGAATAAATAAACACATACACTGACAGACTGTTCTTTGTATTTTTGTGTCATAACTTTTCTTTTTTCTCATCCTCTTGTGTGTTTGTCAGACTGGCATCGTGGTGACACTGGCGTTTTCCGTCACAGCCACTGCCATCCTGTCTGACCTCTGGAGCAAAGAATGGAAGACGCTGCTTCTCTCCCTGCAGGTTAGTTAATCCTGAAACACCTGCCAACCAAAGCTGAGAATTACACATGTTTTAAATATTTGCAAAACATTTTATTCAAGACTGCGTATAAAGTTAAAAATCCTCTTTTAATCTTAAGGTGACTGCACCTTTCCTCCATGTGGCTGCAGTCTCACTAATGGCGATTCTCTCCTGGCCAATAGCGTTGCACTTCTTCCGCATGAACAGGAAAGGTAAGCAAGCTGATGAGTGTTTTTTAAGCATTTTGAATGAGTTTGGACTATCTATCTTAAACAGCTGTAACTGCAAATTCCTACAGTCAATCAATTTAGGTGGTTGTCCTGGGCAGCAACTGTAAATACATAAAACTGTATGGAAACACAGCAGTAACTGGAAGGAGCAAAAGGTTTAAGGACCTAGTTGAAATGACATATTGGCTGATTGATGACAGATAGGGACGGTTCTTCTCTAAAAGCTTTCGTTGCTGTAGTCCCCAGCTGCCCCACCTACCAGGAATAAAGCAATTCTGTTATTGACTACCCCACAGCAGAGTGATGCACTTGTCTGGCATGTATTACACAGCTGTAGAAATTTCCTGCCGTCTTTCACTCTCTTCACCTCCTCTTAACGGAAAATCAATGTCTATTTTTCCTAATCAATTTTGCACCTGTCTGGTAGTCTCTGTGATGCTATCTGTCTTCTTTAGTCTTGTTGTTTTCTTTGTGCGTCTCTTGATCACCCAGACGTCCTTAATTAACAGCTCTGCCCCTTCTGCAGCCGTCTCTTTCTTTTTCCTTGTCTTTGGGTCACTTTGTCTGTCTTGCTTTGCTGCCTTTTCCTCTGCACTGAATAGCTTTGACCTCTATGTCTCCCTCCGTCTCTCTTTGGTCTCCATGGGTACTGTCCCTGGTTGCCATGGTGATTCAGCGGGTAGAGTGATGCTGAGTCATGCCGGGGGTCTCTCCTGGCAGGAGATATAGGAGCGAGAGACTTACCAAAGCACAGGATGTAATATAGCTCTCCCCTGTTTTACCAGATTGAGATGAACACCCTCCTGAGTCTGGATTGGAAACAGTTTTTAGTGGGTTTCTCTTGTAGCTTTATTGAATTCAAGCACTATTGAGAGTTAAGATGTCAAAGGGGAGGGATGCTGGAAGAAGCTGTAAACAGACCTAAGGTTATTCTAAAAATAAAACATTTTCCGTACCCATTAGTAACAGTATGGAGCCTGATGTGGACCACCTGTTGACATTTTAAACTGAGCAGGACTTTGCTCTTTCTTTAAAAACTCTGGTGACTAAAAGTAAGGCAAGGTAATGAATGAAACTAAACACTATGTTGATTAAACAGCATCAACTGTTTCATTCATGATTATTTCCAAAAAGAAGAGAACTAAACACCTCCTGAAAAATCTTAATATTACTAATTGTCTGATTTAGGGTGTGAGTAAGATAAAGAGTATTATAAATACAATTTATACTCCTAATTGTATATTCATTCAAGATGCTACCATAAACATCCAGTCAGATTTGCTCCCTAACCAGACAGCTGTTGTTCTGCATGTCGCCCATATGGCTGCTGTTCAGCACCAGATCAGCATCATGATCCTATAAAGATTTACTGTATTTAATCCTGATTAAGATTCAGTTTCTTCCCCAGCACACTGCTGTAACCATTAACCATATGAAGAGGCTTAAATGTGGGCCTGTTACTTTTTGGATTTGTTTGTGTGTGCATGGTACAGGGTATTGCAGACTGGTCTGTGCGTGTGTGTTTGTTTGTGTGTGTGGGTGGGTTGGTGCTAAGGTCATTATCAACGTGATGTGATATACAGCTTTGGTTGAGTTAACCTGAAGGAGTTAGGATCTGGATTGAAAATAAGGACCTTGTATATAGAGATACAAAAAAATAAATACAAATTGAAATGACTCTAAACACCAGTAACATTGTGTTGTTGTGTTTTTCAGTGCGTCAGGTGGCGGTGCTGGGTCTCTTCCTGTCCGTGCTCTTCTCTCTTTACCTGGTCCCTCTGGGAATGTACTCACCCTGCATTAAAGAGGCAGGAACTCTGGGACCCGCCCCAAAACTCATCGGACACAGAGGAGCTCCAATGGTGAGACAAAACTGAACTCTGATAGTTGGATTTATCTCAAGAAAAATTGTTGCTGAAAAAAAAGCAGTTGCTGAAGAAATTGGAAAAATGGTACAAGTACACCATATGAATTAAGGTGCAAGAAAAAAAGAAGAAAAAAGTATGTGTTTTACTGACAGATGTTTCACAATGTTTGACAACTTATTTCTGGTGATTGTGATACATTTGTGTCTCATTGTGTGTGTGTGTGTGCAGCTTGCTCCAGAGAATACTGTGATGTCGTTTGAGAAGGCCTTGGAAGCTGGAGGAGAAGGACTGGAGACTGACGTCACCATCAGGTATTAACTGCTCGCACCTGTGTGTCTATAAGTAGATATATATATGTTGTATATATAATGTCGTGTTTTTCATAGTGTGTTTTTGCTTTTTCTATCTTGATGCATCTGTCATGCATTTTTCCTGCATTAATCTTCTTAAGGTTACAACATTGTTATCACAACGGTGGCCATTGTAGCTTATTCATTCTTCTTTCAGCTGTGGAACTAGATAAGTACAACAGAGCCAAGCATTTCCTTTCTGCTAAAATGATCAGCCAAGTAGCTAGTCAGCAGTGGACTGGTGCTGTGTCTTTGATGCCGATTGTACAGATCAGATGCTAGTGTGCTACCCTTAGAGCTAAGGTGATTACTGCCATGCTAATCCAGTTAGCTTTTAGCCCTCCCATTAGCCCATGGCTTCAGGGTTAGCACACTATCTTGCAGCTTGAAAACAGGGGGATTAATAGCACTGCATGACTCAGCGTTAGCTGGTTATCTTAGTCCCATGCTGGTGACCCCAGTGAGTCTGGTAGATTTGTGTGTGTGTGTGCGCGTCTGTCTTGTGTATCTGTGGTCTGCATGAATGATTGTGGCTACTTGGCAGTTTCTGTGTAAATAAACTGCCAAGGGTTTTGTGAGGCAATCTATTAGTGTTTGTTTATGGGAATGTACATAACTGATAACATCGTGTGATTAACAGAGATGACAGGCTCACTGAGACTGCTTGTGTTTGTGTTCATGAAAGACATGGATGTCTTTATGACAGCCAGACTTAGTTAGATTGCAGGTGTTTTGAACAGAGGAGAGAGCTATAGAGAATTAAAAGCTTATTGGTGGCTTTAATCATCGTCTTCCTCGCCTGTCCTTTCCTTGATTCTTTTCCTCCTCCCTGCCCCCCTCCAGTTTCATTCATATTTCCTTGTCAATACTTATCTCTCATGTCTGTGTACTTTCTTTCCTGCTCCCTCAATTTGTCACTCTTAATATTTTCACCCGTCTCTGTAGTTATGATGGTGTTCCCTTCGTGATGCATGACCAAACTCTGAGAAGAACAACTAACATTGCAGAGGTTTTCCCAAACCGAACTAACTTAGATGCCTCTATGTTCACCTGGGCGGAGCTACAGCAGTTGAATGCTGGTGACTGGTTCCTATCGGTGAGAGTTACACACACATTCTTTGTATTTCTAGACGTTTATTTCTTTTATGAATTGTCAAAATGACTCTTAGTGTTTTTTCCAACATCAGAGGGATCCGTTTGGTACTGTGTCATCCCTGTCTGAGGCAGACTGCTTTCAGGCCCAGAACCAGTCTGTTCCCTCATTGGCCCAATTCCTTGAGGTAGCGGCCCGTAGCAGCAGACTGGTGCTGTTTGACCTGCGCAGGCCACCGTACGGACATCCCTACAGTCACTCATACATTAACACCACTCTGCAGGTGGTGCAGGGCCACATCAACTCTTCACAGGTAACTTTACAAGATGGATATAAAATGTTTTTACTTTACAGTAAGTTGAAAGCTGACATATTGGATTATTAAATGTATTTGTTTTAAATGACTTAGATGTTATTAGTATGAAAATTCTGTTTTACAAAGGCATTCAAAGATTACGTTTTCGACCCAATAAGAATCCTAGTCTATTTCAGCACTTACAGTATAGCAGTAAAATATGCACAATGATAAAAATGTATCTGGCACAACAAAAGAACAAAATGTTTCCAACTTTATTTTTTCGCAAGCTTCTTAATCTGCATACTAAATGTTTATTAGATTGTTTTCAATCATTGATATGTCAACAGAAGTTTCATGGGAGGTTCAGCCTCCTGAAAGTGAGAAAGTAGATGCCTTTCTCTGGTGGAGTAGTTGGAACTACAAAAAAACATCCCTCTTTTATTGTATAGCAATATTACAGAGTGGAGGTTCTCCTTTTACAAAGAATCTTTGGCTGAGTACAGACAAACCTGACAACAGCCAAGTTTTATATTGTCTGCTGCCAGCAAAACATTTTGTACTTTGAAAGCATCCTACAGCCTGGCTAGGATATAAGAAAATGTGATTTTTTTATAAAATGTCAATATCCTGCACATCTGTACAGTTTTTTATTACACCTGTTGTACATATTCTGTATTATACGTATTGCTTTTTATATTTTTATTCTTATTGCCTATTTTCTTTATCTTATTCTATTTTCTTATTTTTATTTTAGTTCTGTGTGAATTGTTCTGCACCAAAATCACCAAATTCCTTGTATGTGCAAACTTGGTAATAAACCCAAATTCTGATTCTGATTTCACTCACCAATATGACTGAAATGTAGGCTGTCCTATGACAAAAGATAAATGTGTGTGCGTAGGTACTGTGGCTGCCCTCTGAGGACCGGGAGCTGGTCCGGGCTGTGGACCCAGAGCTGCAGCAGACCTCTGGAGAAAAGGCGTCAATTCAGGAACTGACAGATGACCACATCACCAGACTGAACCTGCACTACAGCACCATGTCACAACAAAAGATCAGGTATACACACACAAGCACAATACATTTTGGATTTTGTTTATTCATTGAAAAATTAAATAACATTTTAGACAACTAGTGGTAAAACATGTAACCCATGTAACTCTTGTGGGGGCTCATCAAATATTGGTTAAAATCAAAATTGTATTATCACAAATCTTTAGCTTAAAATTGTCAAAAGATATGGCTTTGGTAACTTCAGCACAGTGTTCAGGATTCAAAATCATCTTTCATGAACAGCAGTCACTCTGTGTGTGTGTGTGCGTGTGTGTGTGTGTGTGTGTTCA
The DNA here is from genome assembly GCF_022749685.1 of Semicossyphus pulcher. Taxonomy (NCBI): domain Eukaryota; kingdom Metazoa; phylum Chordata; class Actinopteri; order Labriformes; family Labridae; genus Semicossyphus; species Semicossyphus pulcher. The sequence goes on from NW_027211692.1 coordinate 2,918,243, forward strand.
TGTGTGTAGTTATGTAACTCTAGATACAGATGGCCACCACATCCTCAGTGACTCCATCTCATTGCTTGTAGAACAGCCAAAGGGAAATGAGAGGAGGAAGAAGGAGGCTGAGAGAGGGATTCAAAGGGCAAATAGGTGAAAAGTTCATGACAGGAGTGAGGAGAAAGAAGGAGAGACAGGAGAAAGGAAAGGAGCACTGGACTAGAAAGAAATGAGAAGAAGCAGTGGAGGATGTAAAGACCATTGTCTAAATGAGAGGAGGTGGTTAAACAGCGAGGAGGGTAAGAGAGGCTGATAAGTAGTACAAGAGGAACGAGTGGGCGAAGCTGTGGGAGAACAATCTGGATAGAGAAGGGCTACAAAGATGGTTGAGTGACTCACACTGACAGTTTTAAACACAACGCACACACTTGTCTGAAATAGTTTCCCCTTGTTGTTGTTGATTCATCTTTACTGTAACATCATCAAAACTGTAAAATATCAGCTTTGACGGTATTTTGTTTGTCATCAGCTGGAGATGCATGGTTGGATGAATCATAATGTTACATTGTGAGCTAACATTCATTTGTGAGTCATTCCAGAGTTATGTGCGATAGACTTTGTAAGCACGAGGCATGTGTGTATTATATAACTAGAGCATTATGTTGAAGGGATGTGGTCATACTTTAAATAGTAATATTTTCATAGTGCGACTGCACAGTGATTTAACGATGACAATGATGTCTGTCACTGATGTTTTACTGAAGTTTTTCGCAAAATGTTACACACTAATATTGGATCATTGCATCCCTCATTAAAATCAAATTGACCTGGTTTATTGATTTTATTCCAAAACAGAGTTTGCTTGTTTCTGTTGCACACTGCTTCAACCTTAAAAATGTCTGTGTTATCTACTTGTGAAAAAGCATGAAGCTGGTCGTCATGGCTTAAAAGTTGAACAAGATGAAAGTACACAATGTGAACAGGCTGTTTTGACCTGGCCCTCAGTGAGAGGTCAAAATAATAACCCGATTATACAACTCCTTCGGATAATACAACTCTAGGTTGTGTAACTTGCCAAAGAATAATTTCCTCTCAGGTCTGACCTCAGCAGATGATCATTAGACTTTCAAAGGATGCTTTCATCTCAACAAACAGGCAGGGATACAGTGCGTGCGTGCGTGCGTGCGTGCGTGCGTGCGTGCGCGCACTGTGAGAAATCAAACTACTCTTCCTCCTCCCCTCTCTCGATCCTTATCTAATCCAACCCTCCGTCTCTTCCTGTCTTTTCCTCCTCTCAGTGACTGCCCTTTTTTTTCTCCTTCTTGCAACCACATACTTCATCTTTCCTGTCTTTCTTGCACCTTCTACCCCTCTCTTCCAAAATATTCATCCTTCAAGTTCCCTCTTTCTCACAAGTCTAATCAAATAAGATAAGCTTTACTGGCTTGAATATTGATGTTACATTATTGCTGGTCGTAAATGACATATTCCAGTTCAGAGGGAAACAAATAAAAAAACAAATACCTTAAAGATTACAATCCATCCATCCATCCATCCATCCATTATCTTCCGCTTATCCGGGCCGGGTCGCGGTGGCAGCCTACTCGGTAAGGTGACCCAGGCGTCCCTCTCCCCAGCAACATTTTCCAGTTCCTCCCGAGGCGTTCCCAGGCCAGCCGGGATATATAATCCCTCCAGCGAGCTCCGGGTCTGCCCCGGGGTCTCCTCCCAGTTGGACGTGCCCGGAAAACCTCCAAAGGGAGGCGCCCAGGAGGCATCCTAACCAGATGCCCTAACCACCTCAACTGGCTCCTTTCGACGCGAAGGAGAAGCGGCTCTACTCCGAGCATCCCCCCGGATCTCCGAGCTCCTGACCCTCTCTCTAAGGCTGAGACCAGACACCCTCCGAACTCATTTTGGCCGCTTGCATCCGCGATCTCATTCTTTCGGTCACTACCCAAAGCTTGAGACCATAGGTGAGGGTTGGAACGTAGATCGACTGGTAAACAGAAAGCTTTGGCTTCATGCTCAGCTCCCTCTTCACCACCACGGTCGGGTACAACGCCTGCATTACTGCTGATGCTGCACCGATCCACCTGTCAATCTCACGTTCCATTTTACCCTCACTCGTGAACAAGACCCCGAGATACTTGAACTCCTACGCATGAGGCAAAGACTCACTCCCCACCAGGAGGGGGCAATCCACCGGTTTCCGGCAGAGAACCAGAATACAATATATGATAGCTTTCTGGCAAAAGACTTCCTGTTGGTAAATTAATATATTTTGTTTTCTGTGTCCAATGAAGCTTGTGTTTCAATTTATACGGTTAGGTACTTCAGTAGGTATGCTTTTTATGTGAGCGAACAAGGTTTTGAGTCACCAAGTGTCAGGGACAGGTTTCTGAGTTGATTCTGTAATGTGTTCTGTCCTGGGTGATGATGACATTATTTTTTCCCATCTCCTCCTCTCTCTCCAGTAAGTACCGGTCAGTGAACATCAGTACCAACCTGTATGTGATCAGCCAGCCGTGGCTCTACACTCTGGCCTGGTGTGCAGGAGCTCAATCTGTAACCACCAACTCCATCCACATCCTGTCTAACATCAAACAGCCGCTATTCCTCATGGTGAGCAGATTTATCTCTTCAACTCTCTTATCAAATACTTTGACCACAATTGGCAAGTAACTGAATGTCATAAAAGCTGATGTCCCACTCGATTTGAGGATATGTTTCTGTTGTACTTGCTGCCAGCCTTGGACCAAAAGGCATGAATCTTATTTAAAGGATTTTCGTCACACTTAGGAGTCAGGGTTTCTGTATAAAAAAAGTTCCACGTGTCCTAGAAGCTTTCAATGTTATGGAAAAATGAGTGAAATTATGATCAAATATTATCTGCATTTATTTAGCTTAAAAACAATTGATAGGCAGGCTATATCAATGGTGTAGAATTGTGTCCCTGCAATAGCTGTGGAGTGCTATCATCACAGCGCTGGCATCTCGTGCGCTTGTGGCATCGATTAGAGGGACTGTGGCTGGTGCTGCTGACGCGTCCTCGTCGGCAATTCCTTTGCCAAAAGGACCAATAATGGTTCGGGTGGCTGGTTTAGCATATTCCTGAAGCACTGAGTGAGGGGACGGAGTTATAATGAATCAGTAACATTTTTTTCATTGAACATATATTATTTTCAGCGGACATTATTACCTGGGGATTTTAATATGTCAGACTTCAACAGATTTTACCAGTAAAAAAATGGCAATTGCTGGATAACGACAACCCTATTAGGAGTTAATTTTAGGATGTCTGAGTACATTTTGTGATTACAGTTGTACCTTTATATTTTAGTGCTCTTCTGCACTGTGCCTCTCACTGAGTGGGCAGGTAGGCGGCTCTATCAGTCTGAAAATCGCTTCAGCAGGTATTGTGGGTGTTTGAAGAGTGAGCCTGTGACCTTTTTGTTACATAAACCTTCTCTTTCACCGCCTACATGTCTGCGTAAACTCAGTTTGATTACATTTTTAATATGAGTGCTCAAGTCAAAGCCAAATACTTTGTGGCGATTGAATTAAATAACAATATTCATGTTCACACTCTGGCTCAGTCCCAACAATCAGAGGAGTTTTTATTTCAGCAAATGTAATGAACCATTTTCTCTCTCTGTCTCTCTCCAGACTCCAGAGGAATATACCTTAATGTGGATTCTGACTGACGCTGTGTCTGCCTTCCTCATTATTGCAGTTTTCATATTCCACTGGTGCGTTGACACACACACACACACACACACACACACACACAAACACACACACACACACACACACAGTGCTCTCATAATTATCTTCCCCTTGTAATTGTAACGTCTGGTGTTAGGGTGGAGAACCTGTGAACGGCTGAGTCATCCTGGCTGCTAATTGGGTTTTAAAAATGTAATCTGAGATTTCACTGTGGCCATCTGATGTGAGGAGAGTGAAGATGAATGTGTTTTTGATCAATGCGATGATGGAGAAAGTGTTAGATGGTGAGGAAAACGTATTGTGTGACTTTCATGCAAGTGCAACGCTATGAAAGCCTTCCAGGAGAGTATGTCTGAATGTGTGTGCTGTTTTCTCCTTTTTGTAAATGATTATTCTTCCACACCTCTCTGTGATGGCTGACTTTTAACCCCAACAGTTATTTTGGCCAGTTTGAACAACTATAAACAAGAGAGCCCAACTGACATATTTGTTTGCTGAAATTATGGAGCAGTATAGGCCTATTACAGATATATCACTTTTAGCATACATGCTTTCTGATATGTGTCAAACTTATATAATACAGAGAACAATGTGTGGGATAATCTAGATGTTGTAAATGTTGTAAAAAAAAAAATATATATATATCCCCAGCAGAACTCACTCTGAAGCCATAGTTTAAAAAACACTCAGCACTCTCTGCAGCAAATGTTGCACATGTAGCAGAGTAACACAGCTAAGCAGATGATATTTGCCTCTAGAATTGATTAACTATGTACAATTATGTTATATTCTCTTATAAACTCCAGCTTACCATTGTATTGTATGGGCTGCCATATTACCAGTTGTTGAACATAACCTGCACATTAGACCGTGGATATGAAAAGTGAGTGTCTCTTAGCCTCAAAGGGCTGTAGATTTTGCTCACATGGCCTCCTCTGTGGTTTTATTTTTTACATTAGTTGTTGTTTTCACATCATCACTTTTATCATCAGTTCCTCTGTTATCCTTTTTATACCAGGACTTTAGTCAACACTGACCTGGACCCTCTGACACAAAAATACATAGACCCATACTCACACACATCACACACGTCCTCATGCATGTTCAGTTTACACATCAAAGCAGTTACAGCGTTACATGGAGCAGTCTCAAAGCACATATGGTAAACAGAATCACAAAAACACACCTGGTTCTCTCTGCTGTTCTGATCTCTCTCTCTCTCTCTTTCTCTCTCTTCTTTGTGTGTGTGTGTATGTGTGACAGGTGGAGAGAGAGAGGCCTGCCCTTCTGGTCCGGCAGCCGTCAGACTCACGAGAACGGACCGTACAGCAAGTTCAGGACGGGTATGAGAACATTTTTTTCTCTTCTTGCTTTGTTGATATTTCTGTTTCTACATCGTTTTATTGTGAGTGAATCAAACACCTGCTCTCTACCCTGGCATATATCGCTGTGTTTACTGTGAGCTGGGCTCTTTCTCTTCTCTTCTCATTGAAAGACAAAAGTTAAAGCTTTTGTCACTAATTAGAAATCCTCCCATAATGTCAACACACTTTGCCTTTGTTTTTGTCACAAAAATGACCTTTTTAAGATTTTTGTTAACTTTCCACAACAACAGAAAAATTACCAGATAAAAAAAGGTGAATCTTAACAAATGTGCTTTGATATATAGATATACATAGATATATTTTATAGTTCAGAACAGAATACCGATCACACAGATATGTCTTTTATATTGCTCAAAGCTAACAATCATATTTCCTAAATTATGTAAATTTAAATTTGGCTTTGCTCAAGCTGCTCCTGAACCACCACCAGTGGCATTAGTTTATGATTATCGTTTTTACACGCAGTGATGTCCTGCTGTCTGTGTCGGCATGTCTGCATGTCTGCATGTCCATTTGTCTGTCTGTGTTTGTCAGACTCTGCAGAGGTGATCTGTGTTTGCTGGAGCCCCCTCCAATCTGAACCCCATGCCGGAGGCTTCGTCTATCTCCCCTCTGTCTTGGACCCATGACACCCTGCATGTCCGCCCTTCAGAAACCTTGTAGGAACCCTCAGCCCTGTTTGTACACCCTTCCATGGTTTCCTGTAGAAAACCTGCACAACCCTCGATGAAGCACATAGAAAGATATCTGTGTGATTTATAATTACTTCAGTTGGCAAACCATGAAAAACAAATACTGAAATCGTACAAACATTTAGGGAGTCATGTACTGTTGCATAAAACACGCCCTAAAGTCACTGTGGATTATTTCATTAGTAGGAATAAAAGCGTAAGTCTGGAGATGAACAAGTAAAAATTCAAATTATCCACAAACAGCTGAAACCTGCCGTTGAAATGTATTTAGCTCAACACTTTATCAGGTGTACTTGACATATAAACATCTTATCTGAGTGCTTAAAGAGCTTCAAGAGGTGCGGAAATTTGTGTATTTAGGACATTAAAATCTATTTTGTCTTCCTCTACATATGCATTACAATGCATATGTGGCCCACTCCCATGTATGTACCAAAACATTGATGTAAAGCAGAAATCAGTGTTAAAAATCAGCTAACAGCATTACAGCTACAGCTCACCTTAATTCATTGATGGCATAAACATGAGAATGTGTATAGTGACGCCTAGTGGTAGAGCTGGTGACATTACAAGTTGACAGATTTAGAAATGATTGTTTTTTTATATTAAAATTTAATGAGTTAAACAGACAATACAGTTACCTTCAGGCACTCAAGGGGAGCCTTGTATATCGGCTTATGTTCTTCAAAAGCTATGCGACTGAGTAAAGCAATAGCCAAAAATCGTTAGACCAGTTACACCAGAAATGAAAGACCCCACTGGCTGTAAAAAGTATTTGCTTGTTAACACAACAAAACTACATGTAAACAACGAAACATGTCAATGTCTTTTTTTGTGCAGATAGCGTTCGATTAATAATTTCTTTCTACATTGTCAGTGTTCTTGTATCAATAACCAAATTCAGCGGTTTGAACGATGCATGGCAGTTTAACACTGGTTATATGAGTCTTTCCTTTTAGTGCTAACATTACCTGTGCTTGCCTACCTGCCTGGATGTACTGAACCAATTTCCCTCCCACCCACTCTTATTTTTTTATGCACCCTTGCCTCAAGCCCTTTCTCCTTGAGAATGTCCTCTGTACCAGCCACATTGTCCTTTAGATGTGACGGAATTAACTCTAAACTGTTTGACCTTTGCAGAGCTGAGTGACGTGTGGTCCATTTCCAGTGTCCAAGTCCGGCCTGACCTACGGAGCGCACCCAGTTCACCAAGCACCCCACACCTGCCCACAATCACAGAGGAATGAATTGGAGAGAGACAGAGTGACAGAGGGAAAAAGAGAGAGACAGAGTGACAGAAAGGTACAGATAATGAAAGATTAAGTTTTTTCAGGGAGAGGGAGAGAGAGGGTTAAAGCACCTGAAGATGTGGTTTTAAATCTCAAGTATTTTCCAATAACTTTAAATATTCTTAACGAAATAAGCCACAATGCAATTTGATTAAAAACATTCTTATTAAATATTTATTGAGTTTAAACTGAAAAACTACAAAACTACAACATAAAAAAGGTTAATAGAAACCCAGAATTGCAGAACTTACCTTATGTGAAATAAACAAAATTGTTCTATCTTTGGCAGAAAGTTATATTCATGTAGGGCTGCTTCACTCAAAGTAAGAAGCAGAATGAAAAATTGTGTTTTAAGTAACGCACAAAAAATTTGAGTCTTCAAATAAGAAAAAGGAGCTGACTTTGGGAGAGTGACCTGCACAGAACTAAAGAAGTTGTTCAGGTAAAGTTAGGGACAGCTAACTCTTCTTTCCCAACTCCCTCTCTCATCCTCTCTCAGTCTGTGGGCCGACTGCCTGCAGGAACTGAACTGCTGAGACAAACTTGATCCACTGATCTGCCAACAGGGACGGAGCAAAGAAATATTCACTACTCTGACAAGACTCTGTGGACAGCAGCACCAGTCTTCATTTCCATCTGTAATCTAATAGATGCCATTAAAAAACTTGGGCAGCGGGGACAGTTAAACACCTGACCACAGGTTGACATGCTTGAAAACATTTTCATCTCGTGTCATTCAAACTTCACCAGCTGAAATGTTAGTGAAACTAAACCTCACCAAAAAAAGCAGAAAACGATGAATATATACTGCTGTAGAAGTTTATGAGTCGCTTTCAATCTTTCTGTCTCGTGTTTCCTGTTGATTAAAACCAAATGAGTCAAATGCAGAGCAGCAGAGCGGAGGTGAACTTGGAGCCAGAGACATGTGGACTATGATAAAATGGACTCTGTGGAAGCTTTTCATTTTCAGGCTGTACATATATCAGGAGCATCAAACCAAACCTTAAACCATGTCTTATATTTTAATCTGTGTCTGTGAGCTGTTGGACTGACAGAATGAATGTAAAACTGAGGATTGAGAGGGGGTATTGTTGGTTATTTATGTTTTGTACTAAAGTGAATGTACTATAAGCTGGGCCGTGTTTCTCAAAAGCATGTAGGGGATGTTTTGGCTGGAAGTCCTTTCAGTTTGGTGAAAGATTTGTGCCAAATGTAGAAATAGCTGCTCTAAATACAGGAAGATGCTTTTGAGAAACTAGACCTCGTGCTCTTTTTATAAGGCGGTGAATACAGCATCTGCTTTTCCTTAATTATGCGCACACAGTACTTTCTGGAAGTTTGACTATACAGTCCATTTGTGCTATGTGACCTAACTTAAACTGCTTCAAGATCTGAAATCCAGAGTGTCCTGTCTCGACTTTTTAGGTGTGAAATCCATGTGATTAGGGGCCTTGATTTTCTGAGGAAGTTTCCCAGTTTGGTGCACAGTGACGGAGATGAAACGGGACATGTTGCAGTAAGTGCCATTAAAAAGGCTTTATTATGTTTAGAATAAGAAACACAAAATGTACAGAAATTTATTTTAAAAATGTAACGATACTTTCTGAAGAATCTCCTTTGTGGCCCTTTGCCCTTGAGTCTCATTGGACTCGTACAGACTGACTGAGTGGGGCTGAAACATTTATGAAGATATGTTTATTTTTTTGTGTCTATTTATTATAAATTAAAAATAAATGAAATAGCGCTTATACGATCTAGAACTAGTTAAGTCAATTCAGTGCAGAACAACATGCAGCCGCAACAAGAAAACTTAATGTACTGTATTGTAATATGAAAAAGTGGTTGGCACTTCAACTGTATCTTTGTGCCTGTTGAGAATAGAGTAGCTCATCTGTTGGGTAGGCTTAGCATTTTAGCTACAGTTATCAATCACTGCACAGCCATATGTATTCTATTGAATATGATGTTTCCCACCGTTAGGATCGTTCATTTTAAGTGAGTGATTCTGGTGACAATGCAGTGCTGTGTTGCTTTTAAAGCCTTGCATGTTTTTTTATTTATCAAAGTTTTCTTTTATAGATTATTTCTTAAATTGAAGCACTACCCAAAATCTGACTTATCATCGACTCGGCTCTTGTAGACTGAAATGGAGAATTTTTAACATCCAAAGAGACTTGTGTATTTCATAAAAAACTGTCCGGTAAAATGGCAGCACTCAAAAGGTAAAAGAAAACATGCTGAAGGTTTGATAGGAGATTTTTGGCATTTTGATTGTAAATGAGATGCTGTGAATCTTTGCTGCCTTATTTTTTTCCAGAATTCAAATTTAAGAATTAAACTACTGCAGCATAATCCCCTTCAAGTTGTCTAATTCCACACGAATTACAGATAAGGCTTAACACATATCATACAAGATGTATTTTGGTTATATCCAAAGACATCCAGTGAAGCTATGGCTGTATAATGTTGTTTTCACATGCAGGCGTCCCTTGCATGCTGCTCTGCACGCTATAAAGATAATGCAAGCAAACCTAAATTACTGCAAGGCAAATTATGCAGCCTGCAGTCAAACCAGTCAGAAGATTTAAAAGAGAAAAACATCAGGCTTATATAAGCCTTCATGCACCATTATGCCAGACTGGTAAACAACATTTCTTGCTGCATGAGAAGATTTTGTTGTTTTTTTAGCAAAACGTAAGAGCAAGGCGTTGCCATTTTCTGACACAGTCGTCATTAATACAAAACACCTGCTTTGCTGTCATGACGCCTGCAGGAGTGTGCTGGAGACGTAAATTATTTTTTTACAATGTAGGTTTGAGGTCATTGCCTGTGAAATAGAATTATTAGATGGAGTTATGAGCTATAAGCTTTTTATGATCCTGACAATGGATACACAATAGAGAGGAGATGCCCACTGTAAGAGACAAAGAATTGGATCTCTATTGGACTATGGGAAGTGCAGTACTTGTTGCTGAGAAAAAACACATATGATTTAATGGAAAAATGTTATAATATGGTTCAATAGTCCAGACGCCATTATTCCAAGTAGTTAAATCTTTGTAGCATTTTACATCTTGTGCTTTACTGAACTGCTGTTTTTATTTTTTGTTATTTTGTAGAAGCATTCACAATTTTTTGTTCATTTTTTACTGTAATTTTTCTGACTGTACATGCTACTGTCATCTGGTATTAAAACATTAGAAAAACAGTCTGTGATGGTTTTCTACGACTGAAGTTGACAGACATTCTGAAAGCTTACCGTGCTTTCTACTTGAAAAAAACCCCAAACTTTCTGTTTTTGTGATCTTTCTACAAAACGTGAATTTATTTTGTTTTTTTTCTAAATGTTTCAGATTAAATAAGTCTCATTACTTAGTGAAACCGCTATTGACCCAAGCAAACAATGATTTGCAAAGCCTAAAAAAGTTACGTGTTACCAGTTAAGTCAGGTGATGATATGTCAGGATAACCAGACTACTAACTCAGCTGCGAACAACTATTATTTTCACATTTAATCGATTAATCGTTTAATCTATAAAGTGTCCCAGAGCCTGAAGACTCTTCATTTATTATCATAAATGACAAAGAAAGGCGGCAGATGTTTGAAATAGGACTGAAATAATCAATTATCAAAATAATTGGCATTTATCTTCTTTCTTTCAACTTATTGTTGCAGCTCTACTCTTAATATATAACTGTGAATAGTAAAACATAGACAAAGTTAAATGTAAATTAACTAGGTTACTGTTGCTGCAACATGTTTGTCAGCAGTATAATGGTAACATGACACCACTGTCAGCAGGCGTGCACAGCTACATGCACAAGGGTTTAAGTCTGGCCCTTATTCAGAAAATTATTTTTGCAGTCGTGCTTATTCTGATTGGCGAGTTGGTTTATCAACACACAGAGCAAAAGGTTGTGTGATGTTAACTCAAGTAAAAACCCTTAATTGAGATGTATATTCTACGTTGCTGAATCTGTGTCCAAGGAATACTCCTAAAATCCCCCAAATATCCGCATTTCCCAAGTCTTTATCAGGAAATAATTCATTCGTAAAAAAAAAGCCTAATTCTGGAAATCGAATAGAATATGCTTTTTGTATTACTATATGGAATTAAAATAGTGTCAAAGTTAGGTTGTCTAAGTGTGGTCATTTTGAGTTATTGATTTATTCACATCAGTCAAGTCCAAACTAATTTAATTGATGTTTTTTTACAAAAGTGAGAGCAGACAATGAAAACACCACAGGAAGTCAACATGGAAAAAACACTAAACCCCACCTTAAAATCAACAGGAAAAAAAACACAAGTTTGCTTTAGTTCACAAAGAAAAACAAACTGAATATAAAGTTATCAAATGAGTTGATTGGCACTGTTAAAATAGCAGTGTATTTGTTCATCATACAAACAAAACAAAACAGAACCAGTGCAGGTTAACGGATGAAGCATCTGTCACATCTATAGGTCGACGCACAAATGAACAAACTTCTTTACACAGAGACGGCAAAATTCTGACTGACAGTTTCACCACAACAATGACATTAACAAATAACACACAAAATCTAAATCTTTGTAGGTTACATTTTGATTCTGATTCTCGATTTTAACAAACAAGTGTTTGGCCTTTGAGAGCCTGACTACTAAACTTTAAGATATTCTCTTTAACTTTTCAAAGTTCAACACTTCGTTTGTTAATATAGTTATGGCATAATGAATGGATTGGAATACAAGTAAAAGTCCCCAAAAAGCTGGTTAGTTGCCTGTGAGTTAAGTTTATTTTGTCAAACACAGAATGTCACCAGAGCCCCATAAAAACCACCAGATGCACTTTACATTAATGCTCAGACATGCAGACTCAACAGAAATTGAGAAATTAAGGCATGAAATGAATCTGAAGACAAATAGCTGATAATATTTGACATCATTAAACAAAGAGGTGTAAACTTGAGTTAAGTATTAAAAATAAAAACACAAACACTTTAAAAACAGTACGGGCTATAAATAGTAGACCCATCAGGGGGGACCCAAAACATCCTACAGGTCTGTGTAACATATAAATAAATGAGCTCAGGTTTCACGTCACTTCAGTTACACTGTTTGGTTCCAAGGCCAGAGAAATATTTGTTTTTATAAGCCCAAACAAGAAGGAATCTTGGTGATATATTTCAAATTGAAAAGATGAACACTTAAAACCATAATAAAACAAGGACATTACAGCTAAATCGCTAAAAAAAGAATATGAACGAAACTTTTTGACTTTAAGATGCACTAGGCAAGAGACAAAACTAAATGTCTTTAGTGTCAGCAAAAACACAGAAAACAGGAAAGGTTATGTTGTCACCTTAACATCTAAGCTGTGCTCAGAGCTGATACTAACTTAATGTTACGTGCATACGAACTCTTAGAGGTTAAACAGGGTTCATACAGTCTTAAGCACATTACATGAATATTTTTTAAGACATTTGTATAACACAAAGAATTAAATTGAATATTTATTCCACAATTATACTTGTGAAAGACAGAAAACACATAGGTATAATAAGGCCCACGTTTATTTTTAAGTGCATGTATTTAGGTCTTTTTTTGCATTCTTAATTCCTCTTTACAGGTAAGCGAGTAAAATGGGTGATTAAGTAACTAGTCAACCTGCCCATTATGAGCCAGTGGGCTTCCAAGCTACTGTAGCACAGTGTCCATCAGTCTTACTTGTATTTTATAGTTAGTAAGTCACACGACAGCAGCTGACAAGTTACTGATGTGACGCGAACATTACACTTTTAGGTAGGCAATCTCTTAAAGAGTTCAAACTTCAGGCAGCGAACGTCTGCTGACCTCAGTTTGACTCACTGAACACTGTATTTCTGTGCAAGCAAGTCTGACTGTTAAATCCTGAACCTGTTGGACGGAGAGTTCAGAGGTTTTAGAGGTAGTCATCCTCACTAGACAGCTCGTCCTCATCGTAGCAGTAGTTGTAGTGATAACTGTTGCTGGGGCCTTCACCAGGGTCGTCGCTGCAAGCAACCGAACTCTCCCCGGTGAGCTTAGACCCCTCTGAGCTAGCAGAAGGAGTGCGGCTCATCCTCCACAGCTGGTGGGCAAATGTCCGCCCCCAGCTGCAGGGCTGGCCAATAGGGCGCAAGAGCCGCATGAGCTCCACGGCCTCCTGCCAGTAAGAAGTTCACTTGCTGTTGCCCCGCCCTGAGCGCTGCTTGTTCATTGTGGTCAGCATCTGACTGATGTAAGAGGTAAGCAGGTCGTCCATCTTGTAGCCCTGCAGGTGTCACACACACTTTTAGCTTGTTTTTTTGATGATTTTTGTGTAATTTATGTCAGCAACATGAATCTGTTTTAGATTTGTACTCATTTTTGGGATGAAAGACTGAAGACTTTAATTAGAGAATCACATTAATACAGTTTTTGTGTTTGTGTGTGTTTGTGTTGCTGCCACCCACCAGCGAGGTCTCACACAGCAGTTTGCTTCCTCTGACCAGGTTACCGATGGTGATGTGGAAGTAGGTATTGCCACTGCTCCAGTTGGAGATCTTGGTGAAGGGGTGCGTGGTCAGAATGTCCTGCACAAACACGCAGAGAGGGGTGAGCTGTGATTACCAGCAGGTCCTCTGACTTACTGACTGAAGTAATCAGTGAGTGAATCAGCAACAGGAACGGTTAATGTAACCATCCTGCAGGTTAATGTGTTTACCATGTACATGATCATCAACAGATTTAAATGAACCCTTAATAACCTCAGACAGACGGGGAGGCGAGTGATAATGATAGTAAAAATCACATACCTTTGTCTTCGGGTCGATGAGGCTGACTCCATGCTTGTTGATGGCGATTAGCAGGATCTCTGGGAAGTTGGGCTCTGTTGTTTGCTAAAGACAAAAGTGAGATTTATGGTTTTATAACATCTAAATATCCATTGATCATCTATCGTACCTTATCATTTCACATGTACAGCAGTATTTTACAAATTTCATGTTGAATAAAAAGACTGTTTAGACACCAGAACTACTTGTTGAGGTTTGGGCTAAAAAAAATATGTCAACGTTTACTTTAGGTTAAACACGGGATCAGCAGAGTGAAAGAGAACGAGCTTTCTGATAGGAAGCACAGAAGGCAAACTTCAGTGAAAGGCTCAGGTGTGTTTACCTTGACTTCAAAGAAGGCGGAGCCAAATGTCGACCATTTGTAGATGATCTTCAGGAAAATCAGTTTGGCCTCTTCCCTTGATTTACCTGCCTGCTTGTTGAAGTATGCCACCACAGACTGTAATCACACACACCTTGATTAATTATAAACTCGACTAAACCCTTAATAACTTACTGCGAAATTATGATTCAGAATGTCTATAAATTCAGCGACTGGCTTCAGAACAGATTGATCATTGAAGCAGAAAAAATCTATATGAGACTTTTCTGGATTTACCCTTTTCCAGTCATCTGGTGACATCTGACGAATGAGGTCCTGAGGAACAAGCTCCCGGAGCATCTTGGGAATTGTGGGAAAGTGGGATTTGTCATCCTCAAACTTGACGCGGTAGATGAGCGCTGCAAGTTGGAAAACCTCTTCTCGTGAACACTTATGGTAGCCCCGCAGGTATTTAGGGAGCTCCTAGAATAAGACAATGAGGGGAAATAAGTGTGTTAAATTTAAGAGTCTTTGCAAAGTGAAACAAAGAGTAACTGAAGTGTATGAGAGTAAGTCTATTTTCTCCTGTTACTTCGTATCAATCCCATAGGACTGACCTGGTAGTAGTGAAAGATGGAGTCAGCGAAGGAGTCCTTCCCTGGAACTGTGTTAGTCCACAACTTCTTCATGAAGAACACCTGGTAGGTCAGAGAGGGAACGATTCCTGCAAGGTGAGACAAGAGAGTGATTTATGTGAGTGATCAACTTTAAAACTAGAATGACAGGCTTGTCCAGCCTCCATTATCGACGTCATGATGCTCAGAAATCCTGCAGTTTGTGTTTGAGCTATTTCAACTGTTTATTTAGTTCCTGCATGATGAGCAAATCAGAATGAACAGCAACTGCAACAAACACATGGCCTGGTTACAGGATCTCTCCACTTTGTTTCATGGCCCACATTTACGAGGAAAGATCATACACTAGACAAATCATTGCTTTTACATTATATGGTGTTATATTCTGCCTGTGTTGTGAGTGTTAGGGGTTAAGCCAATGTTAGAAACATGTGAAATAGGCTTCCATCAATATTAGAACAAACTGTTTTAAAACAAGAAAAGAGATTTAAAAATTCAGATGCAGATGTGATGAAGATGCAGCTACCAACCGTCTTTAGCTGGTCGAGATTTCTTGATCCAGTCTGTCAAATGTCTGACAAAGTCAAAAAAGAAATCTCCCTCTGGCACACTGATCACCTGCAGATCAAACACAGACATATCAGCGTGATGCAACCTAATCAATAAAGTAGTTATAGTTTATGAAACGCAAAGTCCTCTTTTAAGATTTTGTAAAATTGCATACTTCATGTACTTTGTCCTAAACAAATTCTTGGGGGGAAACTTATTCATCAGGAAAATCAAAGGCTGCATGATCAAAACCAGAGACTTGTTAAAATATTAAAGCTATCCAAAATCACAACAACATTCATATTGGACTTCTGAATAAAGCTAAACTAGGTCAAGAATGCCCTTAAAGGAGGTCAAAGAACATACAACAGTGAAATGATAAAATGAAGGCATAAAAACAGGTAAGGACAGGAGAGAAAATGTTAAACATAGTCTGGTGAGTGGATTGAAAGATGTTCTCCTCATACTTTGAGCATGGTTTTTATACTTTAAACACTCCTTGACCTCTGACCTTGTCTGAGATTTTGACGAAGAGGCTGAAGCCCTCAGGAGATTTGAGCAACAGTCTGGTAGAGATGTTCTGGCAGAAATCTTTCGCTTTGGTGCTGGACTCCACCTCAAATGCCTGCAGGTTTCAGACACAATCTCACCACTTGTTCGCGTATAGAAATTTATAAACCTTTTTATAAAGAGTACGTGTGTCATACCTCGTCGGTATCGTCAGGGAAGTACACTTTGTGGAAGATCTGGGTTGTCTTGTGTTGGATGGCCTCCACTTCCACCAAATGAGGGGGATACTTCCTGGATCCATTGCTATTACCATAACAACCATGAAAAAAGCAGCAAAATAAAAGGACACTCCAGGTGTGTTGAGACAATCATTTTGTGATATTTAATGTGGGTTTATATTCAGTTATAACACCTTTGTTTTTATTAATGTCAATTAACTAGACAGCGATGGTATATGTGAACTCTCAGTAACCTGACATTATAAACAACATTCAGCAGTTATCAGTTTTAAAGTGTGGAGTTTTACCGTAGAGCTTTGTGCAGCCTCTGCATGCAGTCTCCAGACAGCGGGTGGTGCTTCTTGGACTGGAGAAAGCGCTGGATATGTGGCAGCAGAACGTTACTGGGAGGATACAGCCCAGTACACAACCACAGCAGCTCCCAACCTTTCTCCTCACTGTACCTGCAGCAGCACAAACATGCTCAGCCTCAACCTATCATTATCTGCTGGAATCATCTGCAATGAGTTAAAAGTTGCACCATTCATTTATGCTTTGTCAGACTCAACAATAATATTTGTGTTTGGTTTGTGTTACATATAACCTCAGTAAAAGTTGGTGTCTCTTAATACATACAGCTCTAAATGAAAAAAATAACTGAATATTATTGCTCATATTTATAATATGTGCACTGATTAGACTGAGTTTACACACTTGACATGGTTGTCAGTGAGCTGTTTGATGATCTGACAGTAGATCTCGTCTTTCAGAGGTTCGGCCTTCAGAGCTCCTTCAAAGATCTGGTCCGTCAACTCGTTGACTGAGCGTGTTCGTTTGGACGGGTAGTCGCCCATGTACTTCATCATAGGTGGGACAGAAGTCAAGGAAGAAAACCGCCTGATTAGCATTATTACAATAGGACAATGATTAATTTTTAATCAACTTGAGGATCCAAAATAGAAAGAATTATTCATTTTGGATACTTTCTTCCTGCATCCTGATGAGTTTTATAAACTATTTGAAATCATCATTCAAAATCAAAGTAAGAAGATTAATTGTAACTTTGAGAACTTTTTTGGCAGAGCAACAATACATACATATAAATAATGAATAATATACGATCATGTAAAATAATTCACTGTCAGAAATGATAAATGCTGCAGTCTCTTTCTGTGGTATTAAACATATCATCATCTGTTTAAAGGATATCTATGAAGGACATGCAGGCGTCCTGAGCCAGCTCCTCGTGGTTGACGACCTTCTTCAGCAGTGGCTGTTTGAGCGGCTCTCTGGTGCAGCTCCACATCTTGTCCTTCCCACGATTCTTAGTGACCATCACCCTGCTCAGGGTGTGTTTGGGAGGAGGTCTGGAAGGAGCAGGTAACATTTGTGACACATTTATATATGTCTGCATGTAGAAAAATTGTGATGTCAAAACAAAAATTAGACTGAGGGAAGAGTACTGAACTGAAACAATCAGGCATGCAAATTATACAATTCTGCTGAGGTTTATAAGTTTGTGGGTCAACTGATGTTATATTTGAATTATTTTACTTTCAGTTGAAAGAAGAAAATCCCTGAGCAGCTCCATAACTGAAAAGACTTGAGGAGGATTAACAAAACAATCTAAAACAGTTAGAAACTGAAGTGCCTCATTACTCTGCTCGTTTATGTAAGTGTGACTGTACCTGTAATGTTAGTTTATAAGTCGGTGCACACGTGTTTTTTTTTTCTATTCATGTTCACTTGTTAGTGTGTGTGTGTGTGTGTGTGTGTGTGTACCTGAAGTAATCGTAGGAGAACTCCTCCAGTGTGTAGGGTTTCATTCTGCCATCGGTCTCTGGCATGACGAGCTGCGAAACACGAACTGACTCCTGACGCTGGTCTGGTGTCATGGTTACCAGCGCCTGATTGGTTATAGTACATCAAATAAATTACATCAGATTACATAACCTTTCATTCATTTGACAAATGCTTCTGTTGACAGGGACTTAAATTGGATCTCTTCAAACAAAAGCAAAAACGAGATGTTACAGAAAAAAAGTTTTTCAAGGATGCAAAAACAAAAATATGACTATTAGTCAGATAATTAGATGTTTTTAATGAAGGTTCTGAAAATGTTTTACTTATTTACTGATCTATCTCCATTAAAGCAGGAAGTCAGTGCTGTAAAGAAGTGTCTCCATCTGACATCAAAGTTCAGCGGGTTTTTCTTTGAGAATCAGAAGTTTGTTTTAATGAACACTCTAAATGTGTTTTCTTCTTTTTCTGTAACTCTCACCACTATTTCTTGCTGAGGTCGGGTCATGGAGGGCAGGACATAGACGCAGTCAGCTGGGAAATCTCCTTTCTGATTGGTTCGTTCATTGACGCCATGAGCCCACCCAGAGTTGAGGACCTGCTCGCCGGTGTCCTGGTCCAACAAGATCAGGTCTCCCTTCCGGAAACTCAGGAATGTTGACTCTTCACCGGCTGTGGAAAAAGTTTTTACCGAGGTGAGACGAGTAACTGGCATTTTGTTTTCAATGTCTGTCTTCTGCTCAGTGTGTGAACTGAGAAGTATGTAATGTGTTTGAGTACATTACATGACATTGAGATTTCAGTTTTTACACCTTGTTTCAAGTAAACTCTTTTAATGTAAACTTGTAAAACCCCCAAAATACTAGGAGGTTTATTCCTTTTTTAAACAGAAGAAGAATTTGTTTCTATTATTTCTGAGGATTTTGATTAATTTAAAACATCACAAAATCAATACAAAGTAAAAATTATAAATGCCAGCGTCGTTTACGCCTTACCAGGGTTTGGGTTGTCCTGTAGTGCGACTACGAACTTGGACCTGTTCCTCAGACCTTCAAGGAAGGTCACCACCAGGTCGCGGATGTCTTCTGCGTTGTTGGAGGTAAAGGTGTACTCGTCTCCTTTGATGGTGGCCAAAGTAAAACTCTGACTCTCTAACTTTCCTCCCCTGAAAGAAAAATTGCTCTGACTTAAACAAAAATATGGTGATTGTCACTGTCCTCCAGAATCATACATCTTACGAATTTCATGATACTCTCAGGACTCTCTAATGTATAGAGAGACAGCAGGAAGTTTGAGAAGACAGGGTCCTGGCCTGCCTCACCTGCTGCTGGAAACTGCAGTGATTTCTGGGAAGGAGAGCTCCAAGAGGACCTGCTCCTGCTCGTCCACAAAATAAACCCCGGTCCAGTTGACAGCGACGATCAGGTCGTTTTTAGGCAGACTTGGACCTGAGAGGAAGTTTTCACACCAGATGTATTCAGTGTCGCAGGACAAAGCGGGTCAAATGTATAAGAATGTGTTCAGTAATTCAGTATCTTAGACGATAAATCCTCTGTGCTTCTGATCACGTCGCAGAAGCTCACCTGAGAACTTGAAGGCCTCATAGAAACGAGAGAAGAGCAGAGGCCACTTGTGGCGAGCAAAATCCACCACTTCCTCCTTCACCTTCTGAGAGTCAAACCTCTTCTGGGTGTAGATGCCCTGAGCAGAACGAGACAGTTATTTAATTATGTGTGAAGAGAAAGAAGAGCAGAGGCCACTTAGGAGGTACTTATGGTTTACTATCCCATCAGGCATGGCTAAAAACTAAAGTCCTTGCTCAGGACTGTTCCACTGACACCTTTTTGTGTGCAGCCATGATGAAATGAGCCCATTTCTCCACCGTCCTGGAGGTGCTAATTTCTCTGTCGGGGATGTAGGAGGGGATGAGGCTCAGCAGGCGCTCCAGAAGGATTTCTGAACCGTAATCAACATAATACTGCTGAGAGGCCAGCTCTGCCAGGTCGTCCTGGGGACACAGAGAGACAGAAGCTGGTGCGTTTATTTAGACTTCTTACAATAAGGGCGCAAGATCAAACAAATGTGGATTCAAGGAAAATGCAGATGAGGTTGAAAAGTGATAATTTATGAAAAAAAGTATTTTATTATAAAAGGTAACTAAGAGACGCAGTTTTCTGGATTCTACTCCCTAGCTTAGATTCTGACAACAATTATAGATATAATTTAATAATCTCCTCGTCTTACTCTTAGCCAGAAAGTGAATATGTTTTCGTTCCCAACATGAC
This sequence comes from Semicossyphus pulcher, assembly GCF_022749685.1. Lineage (NCBI taxonomy): Eukaryota > Metazoa > Chordata > Actinopteri > Labriformes > Labridae > Semicossyphus > Semicossyphus pulcher. The sequence goes on from NW_027211692.1 coordinate 2,938,450, forward strand.
TAAATGATCTTATTCCCCCAAATGACAAACTTTGAACTGAAATGAATGAAGAGAACAAAGAAAGACGCACCCTGTCACAGCGGTACTCTCCGAACTTGACGCCCCTGACGGTCTGTTGGTAGATGAGGTTAGTGGCGACCTGATCTTCGGCGGGGGAGTGCCAAGGTGTGAAGATCTCTTTCCTGAAGAACAGCCTCCAGGGGGCGTTCCTCTCCTGGGCTCCCTGCTCCTTTGCGTATTGCTCGCACTGTGACACAGCGTCCATCACATGATCATTCCCGCTGCCTAAAGAGGACACCTGCAGGGGAGAATATACATTTACTGCGACTACAAATACTGCGCATGTTTTTTATTGGATTGGGGCTATAAGGTTTTTAGTGATTTTATGTCAATGATTGCCCTCACCTGGGTGTGGTAGAAATATGTTTTTGCTACAAATGTGTATGGGTGTATGTACGAGTATGCCCACCTTGTCGAACAGTGCGATGTAGAGCGAGAACCCAAAGCGGTCCCGTAGGTTGACTTTGTCGGACAGGGCGCTGCAGAGCTCCTTGGCTGTGGTGGCGGAGTCGGTCAGCAGTGTTTTGGTCGTGCCGTCCATGAACGTCACCGGCAGCATGATGGGTTTCTTCGACTTGGTGGCCTAGAGATTGAATACATGGATAACGTCAGGCGAGAAGGCTCTGACTGAAGAAACTGTTCACTTACCAGCCTCGCTCTCGACTTCATCAATGACCTCTAGACAGTCTGTCATTTAGAGATCACTGCGTTCAGCTCACATAGTTTTATTTGTGTCTTATCAGAAAAATCCTCTGCTGCGTTTTTGTACATCCGCTTCTTGGATCCGTCTTTTCATCTGTAATTTTCTCTTTTTAAAGTTTGTAATACTGCATATTCTTTATGAAATATGTGATATATAAACAAGACTTTGTTCTGATTTATTGGCAGACCCAGTTAATCAATTCTGTTTGGTTTTCCAAGACGGATAAAAAATCTCTCTCAAAGTCTCTCACTTCCCTGAAATTCCGAAATAGCTGGATGATATTCTGTTTATTCTTGTAAATGTAATTTTTTTTGTATGTGTATCTGATTGGAAAGTTCTACTCTGGATCTGTGCCTTAAGCAGATGCTCACAACGATAAACATGAGGATAATGATGATTTATAACATTGAAGCTCTCAGGGTTAAATATTAAAAATGTCAATCAATAGACTGAAAATGTAAAAGTTTAAAACACAAAGAACATTTATAAAACTGACAACCTTCCGTTCTTATCTAACTTAAGTCAACTCGTTGTTTGCTTGTACCTGCAGCTCCAGCCAGGACGGAGGCTGAGTTCTCGTCCCGTTGACGAATGTTCGTCTCAGTCTCTCCTCACAGTACGGAGCGTAACCCGGCGGCCCGCTGCTGATGAAGTTCCTCAGGTACTTGAGGGAAAAAATGAAACCATGAAGGTGTTAATTCCTGAGGTAGCATCAAGAAGGCATCATCAGAGAACAATATTTTCCACAAGCGAGAGGTAACTGATGCATTGTTGAGGACACAAAGAATTCATCCTGTCGATTTCTTTCCCTATGTGGATTAAAATCGAAAAGAATTATAGTAAATAAAAATCCTGACCTTGACAAACTTGTCCGAGGGGGCGAAGCAGCCGACACACAGAGAGATGAGGATCCAGCCGCGAGCGTGAGAACTCTTAGACGGGTTCTGACTCAGCTGCTTACAGATCTGACAGTAGATCTCATCCCTAACACACACACACACACACACACACACAAACACACACACACAGACCCAAACACCAGGATATCTATGATATATATATTTTTATCTTTACATCTTTATCTTGGAGCATCAGTATTACTGGAGACCTGTACCATCATGACCCTGCTTGTGTGTGTGTGTGTGTGTGTGTGTGTGTGTGTGTGTGTGTACCTCAGTGCTGGTCTCAGGATCCCGTTGCCGATGATGAAGTGAAGTTTCTCCAGGTTGGATGTTGGCCGGTCCTCCAGCATGCTGTTGCCATGGAGACTGTACTCACCATCATTAAGGCGCTTGGTGACCTGAAATATATCACACTTTAACTTATCCTCTTCTGCAAGTCACCACCTGGATGTGATCAGAGAGGTGAGCAGTTTTATAACCGTCTTTATTGCAGTCTGTGTCTCACCTCCTCTGTGATCTTGGATTTTTTCTTCAGGGTGAGGGACACCAGTTTGTGTCGGACGCTGTTCTTCTTGACGCTGTCGGTGTGAGGCATCTGGAGGCAGAACACGACAGGAAACAACTCATAGGCTAATCAGAGCTCTTGCTAACAGCACACACAATACATAACAACTGTGACTCTGATGCCCAGCACCCAGCAGAGGTACAGGTAAAACTCCTTATGTCCCACAAAATCCACAGGATGATCTGAGAAGTGTGCTACAGAACATCACACATTTCAAATTTAAATAACTATTTGAAGATAGATAGATAAACAACGACAACAACAATCTAAAGAGACCAGTGTCCTTAAAGAAGGGCACATGGCAGAGGAACTGACTGTAGCACATTACCAGAGGAGCTCATTGTAATCATTTTATCCTCCACCGCTCCTCCTTACCTCCCCTTCTCCCTGCAGCGCCTGCAGCTCTCTCTTATACGTCTTCTTTCCCAGAGTCTCATAGATTTTGGTCATGACAGGGATCTTCTCACTTCCATCACTGATGGCCGTGTGGTATTTCGGCTCCGGCAGATCGCCCATGAACCGCAGCACTGTGATCCACACCGCCAGAGCAGCCTGTGCCGGGACAGGGAAGGAACATCTATTTATCAAGTTCATGAGAAGTTTAACGTATAGAAACAAGTGCAAAAAGCAGCTAAGCTAATGACAAAGCAACAGCAACAGATGTCTAATCCTGGTTAAAATGTTGTGGGGTCAGAGGTCAAAGGGGACCTACCAGCTGGTCTCCCTCATCGTCATGGAACAGCAGAGGCTGTTTTAGAGGCCTTCGTACGTAGGTGTGCGTGGTGGTGCCCTGAAAGTAGGTGGCGGCGTACTTGGCAAACTTGTACTCTGATAAATCTTCCTCATCATCGTCCTCAGGCAGAGGAAGAGCCTCATCCAGGTCATCCTCCTCCAGCTCATGGTGGGTCCGCTCCAGGTCCTGCAGAGGTCGCAGGATTCAGTTACTACTGTCCAGTGAAAACTTCCAGACTGACTTAATGTAGGTTTTATTTGCCTTCACAATAGTATGTGAACGATTAAGCTGACTTTACAATTTGTGGATTTATTGTATTTTGTGGCTCTAACATCCAAGATACAATAGTTTTTTTGATTGCATACAGTGAAGGCAAAACCTTTTGTGGGCTCACCTCAAAGCCAGCGGGGGCTTGTCCCTCCTGGCCCGGGAGAGAGGCTGTCGTCCCCAGGAAGCCGAACATCTTGTCCACCATGTCGGAGTCGTTGACAGGCTCCAGACGGGCCTTTTCCATCTGCTCCACCATCTCTTTCTTCTTGCGAGCTTCCTCCTTCTCTTTCTTCTCCCGCTCAGCGTCTTCTTTAGCCAGCTGGGCCAGACGTTCCTAGGAAATCATATCAAGTTGTTTAGAAACAATAGTGCTATAAGAATTATGATCATTTCAGTAAACAAACCAGGTTTAAACCCTCTGAAAAGATAACGTCACATGTAAATCCCACCTGGTGTTTGCGCTCAGCCTCGGCCTTCGCTCTCTTCGCAGACATCTGATTCCTCAGTTTAGTCTCTTCAGCCAGACGCATCTTCTCTGCCTCCAGCCGTCTGCGGTACTGAAGAGGGAGGGAAAGGAGTCCAAGGTAAAAGCAACAAGTTAATATAACAGCAAAGGCTACAGCAACAGCAGAGATAGTGTTGAGAGGACACAGTAGTGCTTGGGCTCTACTGTGTGTGTGTCTGATGTGTGTGCATGCACCTCTCCCTTCAGCCTCTTGTACAGCCTGCGAGCAATCATTCCTCTGGTGAAGGCCTGGATGGTGATGACCGCCCACAGCCGGTGTCTGAACGCCCGGCGTACCAGGAAGCCTCGACAGCGGCCCTGGAAGCCTGTGATTCGCTGACGGGCCACATGATATGACGCACACAACTTCCTGGAACGAACCAGGGCCTGAAGCCGAGAGAAGCCCGCTCGCATCTAAAAGCAGGAAGAAGTGAGATTTGTTTTCAACCTTTGCTGATAATAATGAATTAATTGAACTGAGCTGCATCATGGATTAATTATGCTTTCTTGTGCGATGCGCGTGTCCTCACAGCTCCATAGTTCTTCCTGCAGTGATACCCTCTCCACGTCTTCTGGATCAAAACAGCCGACTTCCTCATCCTCAGGAAGTTAGATCTGATTGATGGATGCGTTAAAATGAATAACTTACATGTTTTTGTTCCCTTGATACAGAGCCTGGAATTATGTCTGTAAGACCTACCTGTCCTTGAACCCTCTGACCACCTTCTGGATAAGGATGACCTTGTCTGTGATGGCTTTGTCCCTCTCGATCTCCAGCAGCATGTCGTGGTGATCCTACAGAAATAATAGATTAGCACTGTATGTTAGACCGAAGTATCTACTGACACAGCAGCACTAAAGGCCCGAGAGTCGCATCGTTTAATAAGATGAGAATCTCTTTATTCCCAGAATATGGAAACTGATCTTGACTTTCTCACAAAGTCACAGCTCCAGCCCATGTTCCCCACAAGCTTTAATCTGGCAGCGTTCCAGTTTGCTAACAGGACCCCTAAAAGAACATAAACTTCTTCTTTCTCCTCCTCCTTCCTCCTGATCTGTCCATCCGTCCTGTCAGGGAAGTGTGGGTACTGCCCTGCATTCACCCCCCTGCACTTTCTACTTCCTGTTCAGCTTCCTGTCCAGCCAGTCCAGATATTAGCTTTAATAACAAATCACTGTCTAATAAAGAATTAGCTTAATAGTCTGTATACAACATGTAAAGTAAATTTATTGTGAAACACTGCCTGTCCAACAGGTCACTGCTCGTTCAGAATGGAACCAGCTGTAGAGACAGTATTTTAGTAAGGTGCCTCCTGTGCAGGAGTCAAACTGTTGAGCCTGAACCATCACCAGCTGATATTTTCATTCAAACTCCAGAGAAAGAAGTGTCAACATGGCAACCAACGGATGTGTCTTAGCAGTTGACCTATGACCCCTGGACAACAACTGTCCACACAGGGCGGGAAACCAAAACACACATGATCACACATATGCAGCACAAATATCAAAAACACACACACACCCAGAAACATACACACACTTGATGGGAACTAAAACACATTTCGTCATTTTCTCGCCGTTGGATTCTAACACACACACACACACACACACACACACACACACACACACACACACACACACACACACACACACACACACACACACACACACACACACAGCAGGAAACAAAAACACAGTCTTTCCTGTCAGCAGATAAGTGAACTGGGAACAATCCTAGCAGAGCCTCCCAAATGTTAATCATGTCCTCCCTTCAGCCACCGTAACTAACCCAAAACACTCCCATCAGTTTGGACACAAATATCTTATGGCTTCATCTCGTCATTGCTTTAATCACAGATGTACCTTGAGAAAGATCTTTGTCTTTCCCATCTGCCAGTCATCGTCTCTGCCGAGCACCGCCTCCGCGATTCTCTCACAGGTTCCCCTCAGGTCCTCCTGATGGGCGAGAGACACAAAAGACAGAAAGAGAGAGATTAATAAGTCGTATTTTTGTCTCCTAAACAGTGTGTAGTTGTAGCTTTTACATGTTTAGCAACCTAGCAGCTCTGTGAGGCTTTTTGCTACAATGTTTAACATGTTTAGGAACAGAAACAAGTTACATTTTAAAGCAGGTGTTCAGGTGAGTCAATAAACGTATTAAATAAATCTAACTTACTTCATTATCTGGGTAAAAACACGAGAATCTTCTTCTCTAACTGTCGTTTGATTATAAACTCAACACTTTGGGTTTTGTCAATACATTTACAAAAATATGTGGGATTAAATATTTGTGAGCCCAGTTTGAAAAAAATATCTTTTTAGTCACCAAGATATTGACCAAAAAAAACAACCTTATTAGCAGTCTAACCCCACTAATTTAAACTTTAAATGTATTTAAAGTGACACTGACGGACAGACAGACAGACAGACAGACACATTAGGGACCTCGAGTGCTGCAGAGGGAGGGAGGAAAACATAACATGAAGAGGTCCAAGGAAAACAGACTGCTGGTGGATTGTGGGGAAAACTGCATGGTGACCAAACACAGAGTCACATGTGATGTCAAAAGAAAACCACAGTATCACAACAAGCACACAGACGTGAACACAAACATACAGACATGTAACTGCTCTGAGCGTGTCAGAATCAGAAATACTTTCTTTATCCCCGGTTAAAAATAACATGACCATTATTTATGAAACTCAATTTACAGGATAAAATATCCTCTCATATTCAAGCTACTCAAACAACTTTTCACACCAAAACACCCCTTACACACACACACACACACACACACACCTGCATTTACACCCTACCTGTTTGTATGCCGGTTTGACTCCGGGCATGAGCACCCGGTAGCGGTCAACAAACTCCACAAAGGTGTAACGGATTGGATATCCTGCACGACGGATCCGAATGGTCTCCATCATACCCGAGTACCTCAGCTGACGCACACACAGCTCCCTGTCAAACAACTACATACACACACAAGAGCTGAAGTAGGCAATGTGAGGTCAAAGGTCATCATCTCAAACTACTTGTGAAAAATGTAATTAAAAGTCATAAGAGCTTCAATATTTAACCAATGAGTGAAACTTAATAAACTCCACATAGTGTTAATATTGAATTTATAGTTTCTATTGGTAGAACAATATTTACAGTTAGAGGTGAATAAACACTGTTTGTGGTGCATTCATCTATATTGACCATCATCTGAATAATCAAGTGAAAAGCATGACAGGTTTATTTTTCCGATTAAGTCAAAATAAAATGTATTTATTTATTTTTTAACATTATTTTGTTCCCCAAACAACATCATCAACTATTAAGCTAGCTTTCTCAGAAGTGTTTTTGCTCGCCAGCAGCGGCAGAGTAAGTGTTTCTACTCTGCTCCACTTGTCAAGTAAATCCTATGATATTCAATTGTAACGTATTGTATCAATATACAAAGTGCAGATACTCACCATGGGTTTCTTGTACTCGTTGGGTTTGATGCAGCGAACAAAGAAAGGCTGACAGACGCTCAGAGTTCTCATCAGCAGCTCCAGAGATCTCTTAAACTGACTGCTGAGAGTGGGAGAACGCTTCCTGGTCTCTGCCCCCTGAACACACACACACACACACACACACACACACACACACACACACACACACACACAGTGAAGAAAGTGTCAGGGTCAGAAACAATGAGGACTCTTTTTCTCTTCCTGAGCTCTGACACTAACCTTTTTCCTCTTTCTGTGTCTCTAAATATAAAAGTCTTTGTCCCACTGACTTTGCAGGTTCAGAGTTTAAAGCCAAACAAGTATCGACAGAGCAGCAATATGTCCATAGGATGGAGCTGCATTGAACAAGCAATTCATTGATTAGTTGAATGACAGAAAAATCACCAGAACCTCCAATAAAAGAAAAAATGAAAAAAACAGTTGCTGGTTCCAGCATCTCAAAAATGAAGCTTTTCTCCAGCATGTAAGATAATTCTATGAACATCTCTGGTCAAATGTAATAAGTTTAATCATTAAATATATATAAACAACATTTTTCGGAGATTTTAAGACCAAAACGACTGATCGATTAATGCAGACAATAGTAAGCAGATAAACAAATAAATAAGTTATTGGTTGCATCCCCATCCTAAATCATTATTTTATAATATATTTTTCCACTGAAGTCCTCTGCATATCATATCTGCTTATATCAGCACAAACAGTTTCACAGCATTGAAAAGATTTTGGGTTAATTTTTCGTAACTCACCCGGAGTAAGAGAGAGGACATAACCTGATGCTGGGTTTTAACAGGTTGCTAATGTTAGCTTTTTGAAGTGTGAAGCCGAGCTTAAAGAGACAAACGAAACAGCTAGCCTACACTAACGTTAGTGGCATCTCACGACAGGTATCCCTCCTGAAAGTTGAAGGTGTTACACTAAATACTGTTAAAGGTTAAATGCTGTCCCTTAATCTTGACCTTCAGCAACTTCAGCTAGAATAACTTTTAAATAAATTAATATAAATTAATAAATTAGCTAACAAGACAGTAAACAAACATTAAAGTCAAGAAAAGTCAAGCGACGTTTCTCCCTTAATACTTCACGTTTTCCCCGCTCTGCATTTCTAACGAGCTTAGTAAAAATATTTCACCTACAACTTTAGAACTTTTATTTTGAAAGTGTTCGCCGGTGTCTGTCTTTACATTTAAAGAACTGACGATTGACACAAACGTTTTAGAAACTTGATTACTGCCCTCCAGTGGTCATAGTAGGAAACTGCAGAGCTAAAAAAAAAAAATCGTAATACTTACATAATATCATAACATTGTTGACGTCAGTATTAATAAAAGACCTACGAATATGAAGTTGTTTAAAACAGAGTTAAACGGCTTTGAGGTTCTGTATTTATGACTGATGGCACTAGTCCCTTCTGCCCTCCAGCGGTCACGATAAGGAACTACTTCAAAGTTATAAGTCAAGTTAGATATTATGTAACACGACAACAATATTGAAACTTCCGATCAATACTTTCAAAATAAATCAGAGTAAATCAAAGATTCGAAAATTACTAGTTATAGTACTTTAGTAGTTAACGATTAGTCATTTTTAGCATAATTTGCCAGTAAGCCAACTAACATTATAGTAAGAAAACGTCAGATGAACGGAACTATTGGCGTCTCTCTTCTCTTAATACTTCACCGTTCCCACTCTGTCTATCAAAAAAGGTTAGCAAACATAACTGCACCTTCCTCTTTCTCTTTTGTTTAAAAAGTTTTTACCTGTAAATTTCGTCTGCTAGTGTGACTGTCAAATCTATTTGAAAGATGTTTACTGCCTCTAGTGGTCAAAATGAGAAACTGCAAAATGTGATACAATCGGGGTGTTACTTATAATCACCATTAATATAAAGGTCTGCAATTCATTATTAGTCTTTTTGTTTTTTGTTTTTAACAAATGGCATAACTGCCACCATTATTAGTATATTTATAAATATAGAGTTACTTGAAAAAGAGTAGAGGCAGTATCTGGTGTTGAGATTCTTGACTGATTACGTTTACGCTTCCTGCCCTCTAGTGGACACGGTGAGGAACTACATAAAATTGATATATCAAGTTGGACAAAACAATATTGAATCTTCCGGGCATGCTTTCAAGCAAACAGATTCAATCTAGACCAAAAAGACAGACAATTATTTATACATTAATTTTCAAAAAGCATCTGTATTAGCAATTTAGAGTTGAGAGGTATGTGGTGTCGAGATTATGCTTCATGTCCGATTACATGAGTGCTTGCTGCTCTCTAGCGGAGGTATCGAGGAAGTACAAGGGATAAATCAAGTTAGCTAACATAACAATGCAACAGCGTTGACACTTCAGGTAAACTAAAAATAATTCTGTGTAACCCAAAGAATAGTGACTAATCAGCCATAAAGAAGCTATTTTAATTGGACACCACACGTGCCTTTAGTGTTAGGCAGTGATAGTTTATTTAAAGGAGTGCTACTTGACATGGATACCGGAAGTGTCATGGTTCAATAGTGTTCAAATAAAATCACACTAAAATCACAATATTCAAAAGTAGCGTTATATTTATTGATACTAGTCGTAAAATCAACCAGTTAAGATGGTGAAAAAGTCCTCATGTTTGACCGATGTGAACAGTAGCAGTAGCTGATTGAGCTAACTTTGCTGCAGACAGACAGGACGGGCCATTCTACCGCTATAAAGATGAGGTAAAATAAGATAGAATTTAATTAATCCCGAAGGAAAATCTAATGAATATTTAAGTTCTCCATTTAGAGAATCAAACATGATGAAGTTCAGAAGTATGAACCTGTTTGCCAACGCTCTGTCAGAAAACAGCTAGTTTCCTGCTAGCTAGCTAGCTAGCTACTAGAAACTGCTCTGAAGGCTGCTGAGGTTCTTTTTTTTTGTCCTAAAACGCATGGTAACTCATGTTACCATTTGTTTCCTTACATTAATATTAATACGGATTGGAATATCTTCATCTATAATCCAGTGTTGACATAGGTAATATGTAAATGTATTGCTTTGCTTTATGAAATATGCACTGTTTCAGACCAATGTTTCAATATAAGATGATGAATCCATTAGCCCCTAAGTGAAAAATAAACAGTTATTTCTTTTAATTTGCAACTAAATGAATCAGTAGGTCAGGGATTTATTCTGTAAGCGTTGACCGGAAATATTCTTTTTGATATTGTGTCTAACTTGACGAAATCACCTTGCTTGCAATGCCGTACTTTGACCATTGGAGGGCAGTAAACTCCATAAAGTTTGTAAAATGCCCATGTTATTGGAATTAATCATAATTATAAAACAATAATAATGACAACCTAAACACACACATGGGACATTTTATGCAGACAAATAAAATAATCATGTCATATTTATTAAAGAGTTATACGCAGAGACCCCAGCTTTAGACTTTTCATTCGACTAAACAGATATTTATCCTCATAATGATTTGATGATGATGATATTGTTATTGACATGTTAATATAAACGTTAACAGTATTCATATCCACTTTTATTAAACATGTTAATGTAGGTTAAGCCTAGACTAGAAGGCTATGTTTTAATATCGACAAAGTGCTTATTTAGAGACTTGACACGAGTCTATTCAGAATCACAAGAGTTTGCTGCCCTCCAGTGGTCACAGTGAGGAACTACAGCAAGACAAACGAGTCAAGGTAGACATGATACGAGAGTGATGCTTCCGGTGAATACTTTCAAAATAAATGAGCATCAACACTGTAGCGTTGATAAACGGAAATTGAGATTATTCTTCTTTCCTTGTAGAATACTTTTAAAAACAACTTTAAAAAGTTGAACCAGGATCTAAATGTTGCAGGACTAAATGGAGAGAATAAGTTAAGACAAATTAAAATGTATACAAAATGAAAATGAAATAAAATAACAATAAGATCATTAAAGAGATATGGAAGCATAACTTTTATGAAATTATTTTGTGTCACTGATTCTGTAGCCTCAGATCCACAGCTAAATATTCACATAAATATTAATATAGATATTAGGCCTTTATCGAAAAATCATTAGAAGAAAGAACTGTAGAACATTTCTTTTGGGGAAAAGGGCATACAGAATATACAGTGTGTGACGTGTCTGCTTGAAGAGGTGGTACAGTGTTGAGTAGTCTGCCACAGTAACCACTCCTGTGGATGTGGTGTGTACGTGAACCTCATCCAAAGGGACCCACTAGCCTCAGACCAGTACAAAATCAGGACATCGTGTTTATGTGCTTTCAGTAGATCAGATTGTTAATTAAGTCGGACCCTGGTATGATGGTTGATATGAGAATGAAGAATGGCACATGATTCAAAGGAAAAAACAACTTTTCAGAACACGTCTGAAGTCAGAGTTTGATGAGATTGAACACACATGCCTTCATAACATTAACTTTAGGATTACACAAGACTAGAAATGAGATTTTCTCTTCTTGTTTAAGGAAGTGAAGAAGAAGAAGAAGAGATGAACGGATGAAGAGACGGAGAGGGTTTGAGGGACTGGGAAGCATTTCACATTTTTACCTTGAGAAGATATCTGGCAGGAAGATCTACTGAACTACCAGCAGCATAACCACACAGAAACTGTCAAGCAGCAGCACACACACACACACACACACACACACACACACACACAGAGAGAGAGACAGACAGAGAGAGAGAGAAACACAGGAACACACAAAGGGAAGATAAAGAGGATGGTAATGTTAGCTTTGAGCCGGACATTACTGAGAAACATGCAGAAGAAGAAAAGGTGGAGTCTTCTGTGACTGCTTCCACAACCGACTGTGTGTTCAACTTGTTGTTTCTTTTTCTCACTAAAACGTTCGATCTCTTTTGGTTATAAGTTAACATTTCGTTTTATGTATGTTATGTATTAAACAGTTTGTGGCAGGGATCAGACAGCTATAAGCCAGAATCATCACCGAACGAGATGCCTCCTCGCTCTTCTCTATAAGTCATGACTCCTAACATACAGTCAGTTTTTACTCTGAACTCTAAAGGAGACTGCAAACAGCAGACAGCTCTACCATCATGGTCAGTATATGTGTTTACTTAGATGTGTTCATGTATGCGGTGTCTGGATTACCATAGCGACGTCAGCCTGGAAGATTTGTTTGATGAACTTGTTCTTGGATGAGTGAACCAGCTGGATGATGTCCCCGTATAAAGTGTCTCTGTTCTTCTCCAGAAAGCCTGCAGGAGAGTCACACATTTAGACACATAAAACACACACACACACACACACACACACAAACTCTGTGTTACAGCGTGCACATAGCAAATAACAATCTGCAGACACAACAGAGGCACGACCGGTACATTGTAATCACTGTCTGTGTGTAAGAAGCGACTGACCTCTGGTTTCGTAAAAAACCACCCCTGCAAAGTGTTGGATGCCAAACTGAGTCTCGTGGTTGTTCTTCGGAGGGATGTAGTTTGTGTTGACTTTGTGCTGGAAGTTCAGCTTGTTCAGCATGGTGGTGTCTGTGCCCTGCAGGACACAAACACACAGACAAAATGTTTTTTTGTTTAGCCTGAAAATCTCTTTTTAGCTTCTAAATGCTTCCATGTTGTTACCAGGTAACTTTGTATGTCTGCTGTTTTGTGTTGTGCAGGTAGTGTACAGTGGGTTTATTAGACCTAGAACACAACACAATGAGAGCCAGTCAGGTGATGGGTCTTTGAAGGCTCCACCTTTCTGTTGTTTCCACATCGTCTATTCTTATCAGTGCGGCAGTGTTGACCTTTGAGGGAATAATAACTGGGGTGAGGTGTGTGTACCTTGGGGAACTTGCTCTCCTCGTCGATGAGCGAGATGATGTTCATTGGTTTGATGGCGATCATGTCCAGAGCGTCCTGGTTGTCGGTGAACTCGATGTGCTGCCAGTTGATGTTCTCCAGGTTGTACTCCTCCTGCTCCAGCTTGAAGACGTGACGGACGAAGAACTGCTGCAGATTCTCGTTGGCAAAGTTAATGCACAGCTGCTCGAAGCTGCAAGAGGGATGAGAGAGGGTGACAAGAAGAAGGACAAATAACTTCACTCACTGCTGATGCTATTAAAGAAAGAAAAGGTGTCAGGAAGTCAAGAGGGAGATGTTTAAACATATTTAAACTGTAAGAGGCCAGTTGGACAAATACTAAAAGTGTGTCGGGGTGTGTGTGTGTGTGTGTGTGTGTGTGTGTTTGTGTGTGTGTGTGTGTGTTAGTGTATTAGGCTACCTGTTGACAGTGAAGTTCTCAAAGCCGAAGATGTCCAGCAGTCCGATGGAGCGTCTGAGAGCTTTGGGCTGTGAGGATGCAGGTTTATAAATGGCTGCGTTGATCTTCTCCACGATCCACACAAACAATCGGCCGTAAATTCCCTGCACACACACACGCACACGCACACACACACACACGCACACACACACATGCACACATACACTTATTTTTCCTGATTGATTGCTAAATCTCTAAAATGTGTCTATAAATTGTTTCTTCTGTCCAACTAGTGTTCAGTAGAAAATATTGACAAGAGACAAACTTGATAATGATAACGTGTTTTACCTTAACAAAAGCGTCGCGCACATCCAGAGCTTGTTCCATGCTGAGCGGGGTGGAGACGGTTTCTCCTCTGGTGATCAGAGTTCTGCTGGTCAGGCAGTTCATCAGATCCTTACTGTCCACCTGAAAACACACACACACACACACACACACACACACACACACACACACACACACACAGTTTCATCTCCTTCAACCTCAACTCTTCTTCTTGGCCAAAGTAGGAACCTCTGATGCTCATAGTTTTTTTTTGTTTGTTTGTTTGTTTGTTTGTTCGTGTGTGTGTGTGTGTGTGTGTGTGTGAGTTTGTGTCACCTCCAGTAGTGTAGACGCAGTGGTGAGGTGAGCACTGCGGACAACCTCGCAGGCATCCAAGTTGTCGTATGTTCGAGCTGCAGGGTCAAAGGTCATCATTGGCATGTACAGTCTATTTATATATAGAATGGAATATGCAAAAGAGACACAGAAAAACTCATCTGGTAAACACACCAGAAGAAGAATATATTCTGTAACTTACCTTCATATCTGAGGTTCCCCATGTGTAATATGGAAGCCAGCAGTTTAGTGATCTCCCAGTTCTCTTTGTCTGTGAACATCAGAACCTGCAGAACACAGAAAAGGGAAACTCCTGTTGTTCAGAATAAATGTATCGTGTTGGAGTCTAAATATCAAGTGGATCAACTTATAAGAGTATTATTTAATGAGTTCAGATATAATCAGGGAGTGGTTTGAATCAGTACCTTCATTGCAGAGCGGATGTTGGAGTACTCCTTCATGTCGTCCCGGCCGTCACAAACTGTACACTTACCCTGCACAGAGACAGAGACAGCGATGTGGAAATGAACTCCTGTTATAGCTGAAGGAAGTATCTCATCTTCTTATCACCTCATCTCTGTTTAGTCCGTGTTTAAAGGTTGACCTTCCCTTAATGTTTGTTGTTTTACACTGACGGAGCAGCAAAATCTACCACAGCAGCTAACAGGTTTATAATGTCCCCACTGACACAGCTTACATGAGGCTGAAGATTAAAGGTTACTCACTATGGTCAGGTATGTGTAGTCGGTGGCCTTGCTCAGCCCCACTTTCTTCTTCTCCTCTGCAGTCATGCCCTTCAACATGCAATAGAAGATGTGGTAGTTCCTCTCGTCTGACGCCTGCAGGGAGACAAACATACATGTTGCATTTGCTAAAAGGTTTTCTGTCAGAGCCGCAGTGAATCCCTGAGAAGAGGTTTAAACAGGACGACAGGTGTTTGTTCTGTACCTGCCTACAGACTCTGGACTTCTCCAGCAGGTATTGCTCTATCTTGGCTCCCTCTATGGCTCCTCTCTTGTTGAAATGGATGTCGATGTATTTCCCAAAACGAGATGAGTTGTCATTGCGAATTGTTTTAGCGTTCCCAAAGGCTGCGGGAGAAACGATAATAACCAGTGATAATGATGTCATACAGGTGTATTGATTTATGTTTATGAAGCTTTATTGGTACACTGTGCCGAGGGTCCTGTTTGGACTGTTCAGTAATCCATCCATGGCGTGACGTTGCAGTATTGTTTTTCTTGAGGTGAGATTTTCACACACTGCTGGATTAAAGTGTAAATGATGCCTGCATCTCTGATTACCATGCAGAGTGGGTCAGACAGGTAACAGTGTTATCAACGGCTCAGACATAGTCGGCACATATCAATGTACTGTAAGCACACGGGGTGACTTGGTTAAGATCACATTTTATCATCGGGTCCTGGAGTTCAACCTGAGCGCAGTCTTTTCAAAGGTTATCTTCACAGTAAAGAGGACGCCTCTGATGTGTGTGTGTTCCTACCTTCCAGTATAGGATTGGCTTCCAGGACTTGCTGTTCTATCCAGGAGTGTTGGCCGCTGATGGCTGCCAGAAACTGAAGGATCAGTTTGGTGCTTTCTGTCTTCCCTGCTCCGGATTCACCACTATTAAGTAACACACACAGGCACACATTGTGTTTGAAGGAGCGTGATGCAGTTGTTATTTCTTGGAAAAAAGATGCTGTCTACTTTATTTGCTGGACACCTGGACAACAAGATGTGTGTGTTTTACACTCTGCCATTTGGATTTGAGCCACTTACAGCTGCGGTCTGCTCTCTTTCCTACCTGATGATACAGCACTGGTCACGGTTGTTCCTCTGCATGTTGAAGTAACAGTTGTCTGCGATGGCAAAGATGTGGGGAGGCATTTCACCAATCTTCTTGTTGGTGTAGAGGCGGATCTGGTCGGCTGTGTAGATGGGCAGCAGCTGGTAAGGGTTGACAGCCACGAGGATGGAGCCAGTGTATGTCTGCACAGAGAGGAAAGGATGATTGACGGCTATTGAAGGCTGATTTGATGCTGATTCCTTCGTTCTCCAGCATCTGTTTACCTAAAACTTTGAGAAAATCATGCACAGGATCTTTAAGACATGGACAGGAGTCATGGTGGAAGCATTCAAATCCTTGGGACAAACCTAAAGATGCATCACTGACAACAGGCCTGTTTCACTGTGACGGATCAGTATTAGTCAAACAACGATTAAACAAATGGCAGAAAAACACGTTGCTGCAAATATTTGCAGTGTACAATTCATACATAAATAGACACATGCTTACATGCACACAATCTGTTTTGATGCTTTTAGCTTGAATCAGTTTGATTCATTTGTCTGTTCAGTTGTAACGACGTGAATCTCAAAGTCTCCTCAGGAAAAGGAGCAAGAATTAGCTTCAGCATGATGTCCAGTAAATAAAGCACCCAGTGAACACCAGTAACAATGTTTAATTGTCCTTGTGATTAAACACATGAATAAAATAATTGAGACAGTGCAGATTATATTCAGCTAATTCCTGATCTGATGCTGATCTGTCGGCCATCTTACAGTAGAAAGTGTTTTATGTGCAGTTTCTTTATGATTTTGGAATGAAACTGAAAACATAAAGCAGGTTCATCTTCAGATTCTGTGCTCTCTGCTCACACAGCAGCGTCGGGACAGAGAGCAGAGAGCTGGGGCAGGTGACGTGGGTCTCGTAGCTCAGATGGTAAAGGATGACAATGAGAACGTATCAGTGTTCGCCACATAAGAACTGGCGGCCATGTTGGTAACAAATCACCATGCGCCCAGGCTGCAGCTCTGAGCTTTGTTACGCTAAGCTTGAAACACATTCAAGACTTTTCACTCATGACGCGCCACATTTTTCTGTAGTGTGTGGAGCACTCATTGATAGCACTAATCTATGGAAACAGACCCTCCTGCCTTGTTTGTTTTGCTTGGAAGAGTAGAATCATCCAACACATTTAATAACCTTATTATTTCTAAAGCTTCAAAAGTAAACAGAAGATTTATTTTTAATTCCAACTTTACGAGATAGAAACACATCTGAACATGAAACATTGAAAACATGCAACATATGTGCAGTTTACAGATACAGTCGAATAGGAGATAAACTGCATGGTGCTGATTAGAGGCTTTGCATGTGTTGCATTTAAAGTGTGCATTAAGGTTGGATCTACCTCCAGCCATGCTTGACGTGCAGAAATTGACTTACCCTGCCACCACAGTTTGTCTTTAGGAAACGGGAAGAAGGAAGGAAGGAGAGCAGACAGACGGGTGGGGCAAGAGAGAAAATAAAGAAGCAAGAAATTGAAATCAGAGCAGAAAAGCATCCAAAAGGTCTGAGGATGATTTATGAGATAATATTAAGGGAATATTAATTAAGACCATTTAAGCCCTTGATCAAAGTGTAAAAAGCTCTTAAAGAGGCAAAAAATCGCTTTCTGCAAATACTCAGAATCAGAATCAAGTTTATTGCCAAGTAGGTTTACACGTACAAGGAATCGGACTCGGTGATTAGGTGCAGAACAGAACTAGAGTAAAATAAAGAATAGAATAAAAATAAGTAAAAAAAAAGGCATTATGTGCAGTCGGTATGTCAGTATCAGTCTGCAGCAGTAGTTCAGAGCAGAACTGTAGAAATACTCACATATATAAGTTTTTCTCTGTATCTGATGAGCAGGTTGCGGAGGATGCCAGCTTCATTGAGGTCTCCCAGGCGGATCATGTCCTCCACTCCATGGATGGAGGTGGGATGCATTGGCTTGATGTTGGTGGCATTCTGGGGGGAGATCCAGTGCTCCTGCGAGATGGGCCAGAAGGGAAGGTGAGTAAATTTCACACTGATGTTAATCATAGTGCACTATATGGTATGCTGTTTGTATGTCCACACTTACATTTCCTTCATCATCCAACACTTGGATCTGTCCTGAGTCACAGAGTTTCACCACCGCACCGATCGGCACCTCAAACTCCCGACCCGTCTTCAGGTCCAGCCAGACATAGTCGCCCTGCAAAGAAAACCAAGACTTAAATCCCAAACCAGGACCAGGTTTAGGATCAGACTTCTGTTAAATAACGGTCAGAAAAGTAACCGAATGTTAAATCAGGGTCTGAGGTCAGGGTCAATACTAAAAAATCTGATCCAGAAAGGATCCATTTCCTTTATTACAACTTCTCCATTCAAACACTTTTATGATTTTGAGTTTATAATTATACAGTGAACAGACTCATTATCACAATCCATGTTTAAATAGTTGAATTGTAACTATTCAACACGGCACCTAGAACAGGTTTATAAAGTCCGACATGTGAACCTTTTAACCCAAGTCAGACTGCAGGGTTAAATAAGGCTTCGTGGTCTTACTTATTCCTTTACTACGTTTATACAAGCACTTACAGTCAGTTCGAATGGATTCCATCAAGCCACCTAAAGCAAACTGTGGAGCTGAGAATTAAAAGAAACACACAGTGTGCCATTTCCTGTTGGACAGGAAATACAGTTGCAACATGGGAGACAGGTTAGAAACCTTTTTATTGTGTTTATTGTATGAGATGCACAGACTTGGTCTGTCTGTAGGCTCGGAATAACCCAAGCTAATATTTTTTCTAAAATCTGCAATGAGAATGCCAATAATAGCACAGGCAGCTGCTGGCATTTGTTGTTCACAACCAAAGCTAACAGTAACAAACATAAACAGCAAACCAGATAACTAAAGTAGCAAACTAAAAGTAGCCCATTGCACACCAGTCAAACATTCTCCGACAGTAGGGAACAGTCCGATGTTGGCAGTCATATAGAATATGTCAGAATGTCAGACTGCCCTCAAAACACTGATCAAACAAATCAAACAAATCAAACAGAACTGTTGACCAAGTTTAACAGGTCAATCGAGAAATCAAAACATGACACCACTACAGCCTTGTTTCTCTGGTAGACCACCCTCTGCTGGTGATGGACACAGCTCTTTATTAGTTTGATTTTATTATTGATACCCAGTTTCTAACTAATACCAAAGAACACAGCAAACACACAGGCTTTCATTATTGGACTATAGGCTCAGTCAGCACTGTGATCACTCATTCTGCAAAACCTACTGACTACAGAGACATTTTGTTGAACTGCAATTCTCCCAGATTATACATTTAATGGACAGATATGAAAACAATCTCCATAATACGTTAGCTGATTCCAGAAACGTCTCACTGTTCCTTTAAGGTGGAGTCTATTATTTGTATGCTGGACAAAGCAGAAGTTGAAGCCCTGGTTGCTCACAGACACAGCCACAAATTGTTGCCTTTGAGGTTTTTAATATCATGCAACAAGGCCGACTCACACACACACACACACACACACACACACACACACACACACACACACACACACTCACGAGCACACAAACACACCCTCTAAGGTACGCTTAAAACTTAAACACAGCTTTCAGATATTCAATTATGATTCATGACTAATTGCAGATTCAAAAACCACATTCTTGTGATTCATGCACAATTATTTCAACACAAAACGCAGCAGTCTCTCTCTCTCTCTCTCTCTCTCTCTCTCTATCTCACAATCACACTCATGCAGACGCACAACAACGCCACACGCCATAAAACAAGGGCAGATACGCACATATCGAACAAAACGCTGATCAGGAAAGTTCAGACACTAACTCACTCACACACACACACATGGCTTACGCATACCGGCAGCAGTGTGCTGTTTTTCATAACAGTGTTGACGTTGCGTAGAAGAGCCCATTTGGCCAGATCCTTCTCATAGAGCTCCACATATTCCCGACGCTTGTACATCTTCACGTGCGTAGTACAAACTCCGATGGTACCGCACCTCTAATCCACACAGACATGTAACCAAATGTCCACAAGTAGAGGGGTAAAGGTGTCTGATGTTTGTAAAATATCAGTTCCCTCTAGGCTGGACAATTTAGGGTCGGGTCAGAGGATAGCACATATAAAAAGCTCTTGATTTAAAATCTTCAAGGTTCAGCTAGTTGAATTCATCACAGGTTCAAATCCAGTAGTCACATGTCGACTCTGTTTCTCTCCCCTGGGTTCATCTTAAAATAGAAAAACAAAATGTCCTTTAAGTCAGACAAAAAGAAACAGGTCCAATATCAGACATCTTAAAGTGAAACATGTCCAAACATCCTGGTTCCGTTCGCTTTCTCTGTATGTTTGTTGTCCTCTCTAAGTTGTCAATACAGGTGAAAATCTATTTCAAAATTTGTAATAAAAACCAGCAAGTTCCAGATCACCTTGAAGTCATTCCTGCTGTTACATTTTGGGACAAACCTCCTGCTCTCTCCCTCTCCCTCTCTCTATCTCACTTTGTTAACCCAGCCCCCTACAACCTCCCCTGTCTCCCATGGCAACAAGATGACACTTCCTCCTCAGGTGTGTCCTATGGTGTTGGATGTCTGTATTGATGAATATGCTAGAGGCTTTTACTGTATTTTACTGTGACTTCTGCAGGTTGTGCAGAATAAGCTGTGTGTTTAATGACTCAGAGACATTAAGGACAATTGTAATGTACTGCTGATACTTAAAAGGCATTTCAATAAAGGACAAATACTGTCATTGCTACCTCATCAGGACAGTCGGCTAGCTTCACCATCCTCAGGCGAAGACAATGGTGGGGTAAAAAGTGAGAAAAGCCAAACACTTTTTATAGAGTCTGGAAATATAAAACCAAGCAGAGTAAAATATAAAATGTCTGATGATGAGCAGCTTTCAGTCTGAACAGGAAGTTCCCCACAGTGTGTCTGACTTAAACCCAGTGGACAGAGTCTGGATGATTTCCTGTCAGGAGGAAACCAGAATATCCTCTTCCTCTGTCCACCTCAGCATCTACTTCTGTGTTTCTCCTGTTCTCACATATTTTGTCCAAAGCAGCACATCAGTGTCGGTCAGTTGTTGGACAATCAGACTTTAATTACTCCTACAACATTTTCATCAGCGCCAACAACGGGTTGACCTGAACTACAAAATATATTTTCAGAATGAACTTTGTCCCCCTCACAATTAATAGAGCGCAAACATCTGTCCAAAAATACCTTAAAAAACCCTGTTATAACCATCAGCATCACAGCCTCAGCTGTAGTTTGTGCTCGCTGCTATTTAGCAAATGCTACCATGCTAATGCACTAAGTAAATATGGTAAACGGAAGCCTGGACCTGCTTGACCGCAAAATATTTTTTTAAATTATTATTTCCTTATTATCAATTCGGTGAGACGAAAGAATGATGGACACAAGCTGTGTGTCGCATGAGGTGTGAGTTAGTGACTGTGTGTGAGTGTGATGAACGGTTTGAGTGTGTGTAACATACAGTATATGTCAGTTTAATTAAGTAAATACTCTGTCTGGCAAACTGAGCCACCTGAACATTACACCACCAAGCACCTGTCACACACACAGACACACACACACACACACACACACACACACACACACACACAGCCAATGAAAGAGTAAATAGGAGCGAGCCGGGCCAACTATCAGAAACCACATGTTGAATTATTGAACACAGAGGATCTGTTTGGTGTCTGTTTATGTCTCCTCTTTTATATTTCTTCTTCTTCTTCTTTGTGTCCATCTTTCTTTCTCTTCATCTCCTTTTCTCTCCCAATATCCACATTTTTCATCACTTTCTTTTCTTATCAGACAGTGGTCTCTTACAGAGCATGCACTGTTGTGCAGATACATGAGCTTGGTTAATGATCTGTTTATGGAGACAACACTGAAGTCAAAGTGTTTTACCATTGATGGGTGTTTGTTAGAATACTGTATGTCAAATTAAAGAATTACAGATCTTATGTGATGTCAGAAAACAGCTTGAGACAAATAATTGTATTCGGAGGTTGTGGAGACGCACACAGAGCGAGATGAAAACTATATATTGGGCTTATTTATCTGCTGATTAAAATGTTTCTCTGCGTCTACTTGATGTTTGAATAGAAAAGTGTTTGCTAACAAGTTAGCTATGAGTAAGTTGTTTTTCTGTTGACATAAATAAAAAATAACCACAAACCATCTAACAGACAGTAAATATGCTTTGTAAGCCTGAGAGGAACAGCAGAGACTTGATTCTCTGTGTGTAGATTGTAGTGACCCCTTCAACATTTTGCCTAATGGTTCGACCCATGGATCAAAGATAAAACCAAATTAGACAACTTTAAAGTTCTTAGATATTGTGAAATATAAAAGACAAAGCTCCATCACTAACAGTTATGAATATTTGATAATGTAATGACGTTAATTTAATACAGTATTGTTTCCAATATAAACCAAAAAAGTGTTTTGCAACTGGCGTAAAAGCTAATTACCTTGTAAAGCTAATAGCATACAGTAGTGATATACAATTTGATCTGACATCCGACCTTTGACACTTCGTCAATCTGTGAAATTAATCACAAATATCGAATTATGAGTGAAAAAAAGCTGAATTTGCCTCAAGCTAACATTTAGCTGTGAGAGTCCCTCATGAAAGCATTTTCCCATCAGTCTCAGAGCTGTTTTAACTCACAGGCCTTTAGAGGCTTTTTACAGAAGTAATTTAAAGGTCGATTAAGGCCTCAGGGCATCTAACCAGACACCGTATCAAATTGGGTCTTTGTAATTCACGACCCACTGATTCTTAGAAGTCAGTAGAGTGGGTCATTTCAGAACCCAGGCTTCATATTAGTGAGAAATACACAAACATCCTTTTCTGTACTTACACATGTGATAATGCACGACCCGCCAGGAAAACTATAAGCTCTGTGTTTGTGTGTGTATGTGCATTTTACAAAGTGACAAATATAATAATAATATAAATATATAATATTTCATGATATGAAGGCCTTCAGAGTGCCACCAGTGACAGGCAGATTTTAGCTCATGGAGCACACAGGTCTGCAGGTGTTGGGTAGATCATGATTATATTGTTATTTGCTTTCTATGCATTCTTCATGACTCTTTCAAAAGATTTGTTCTGAAAACTAAATATTGTGTCTTTCAGGATGTTGAGAGTCTTAATGGTATTCCTAGGATAAATATTTAAAAATGAAAGTAAGAAACTGACCCTAATGTTTCATGGACCTTTGTTCTTCTTAAAAAGTAAGTAATAATTCAGTTTCCCATCTTTGTGTTGTCTTTAGTTATGTCATGTGGTTTTTAGTCGAAGTCTGTATTAGAGAGAGTTAACGCATGTTCAACAAACTCCTTGAAATGTATTGCAACTCTTAGACCTCTAATTTCGTGGTGTTTAGCCTGCAGACATAAAGGTACCTCCCGGCAGTTTTCTGATCAACAGAAAGGATTGGGAGAACGGACCAACAATATGGCTCTCATAATCAGACACACACCATGCTTTGGACAAACATAACTGAGACAAGCCGCAGTGCTGTTGCGGTGTTAGCAGGACTGCAGTGATGTAATGTGCATGCTGCCTGCGGTGCATGGGTTTGTGTTCTCATCACTTCTCTCATCAGATAAATAATTCAGGCCAAACATGAGCCAGGTATTCACTTACGCCTGCTAGTGTAACTGCTGTTTGGAAGGCAACAAACCAAGCAGAGGACATACAGAATAAAAAACTTTAGGATAGGGCTGATGCTCTCTAATTTCATGACAACTTTCTAATATAACTATCTATTAAAGGCATCCATCCATTATCTATACCGCTTATCCTGTTCAGGGTTGCGGGGGGCTGGAGCCTATCACAGCTGTCATTGAGTGAAGGGCGGGGGACACCCTGGACTGGTTGCCAGTCAATCACAGGGCTGACACATACCTTAGACCTTCTAGCTGTGAGGCAACAGCGCCAACCTGTGCAGCCCCTAAAGGCATTCAAATAGTTAAAAATAATAATAATAGAATAAGAGAGTTAAATGATGGGAGCTCAGTTTAAAGGTGCACTCTAAATTATAACTAGCTTTGTAGTGTATTGTTACCCTCACTGTGTGTGTTTACTACAAATTATACTGGCTCTTGTCAAGGCCTGTAAGTGTAGACTGTCTGCAGGTGAGATGTGTTCAGGTACAGGTCTGCCCTCTGCTGGTGTTTATGAAACCTTTTTAACACTTCAGTGTTCTGCAGTTACAATCAGACAGTGTTGTGTTTTAAAACATTTGGGATGGATGCACCAACCTCTGAAAGATCATTAAGACCATCACATGACCCTGAAACTCAAATTCATCCAATTATTAGAGTAGGGAGAGTTTAACAGTGGAGGCACAAGAAACTATAAAAGACCATATGATTAATAAGGGCACTTCCTGCTCCCCTCATTTGCATTTAGATAGATCATTAAGATAAGGCAAAGGTCAGAGGGTGAGCTATAGTGACACATTAAATGTGCTGTTATTTATCTCTGGATTAACTCATCTATAAAAACACAGACAGACAGAAAGGCTCCCCTTTCTACTTCAGAAGACAATTATCATTAACATTTTGTCTCTGTTCAGCCTCCTCAAAGACAGCAGAGCAAAGCAACTAAACACAGCAAGTTAATAGGAAGTTAATAGACACTCGCAAGCAGTCAAGTGACACAAGCAACTGTGTTTTACTTCTACTTCTTCTTCTACTATAGCTGATTTCCTTTCCTCTCTCTCTCTCTCTCTCTCTCTCTCTCTCTCTCTCTCTCTCTCTCTCACTGACTCCCCCTCTTCCCCCGTACAGTCCCGTCCCCATTATGGATATCCAATAGACAGAGATCTGTTGAATAAATGAATGAATACCAGCTCTCCATCTCAGTGGAACTGCGAACAGCAGGGACAGAAAACAACCACTTGAGCAAACAGATAAACAAGAAGCCTTGTTCTCCTCAAAGATGAAATCTTTCACCTCTCTGAATCCAGAACCTTCCAGAACGTCCCTGTCCACTTTGTGTTCCTTCTCCAACAAACAAAACCAAACAACCTCTTTCAGGAAAGATTTCAAAAACACATTTCATCAGTTCACTGGACCGCGACAAGTGACCAAACAAAAGACAGCACAATAGCCCCCAAAGAAATCAGTCACAGTTATGTAGTTTCCAGTAAATAAACCAGCTCTAAATAGTCCTGATAAACAGAATGTAAAGCCAGAACCCTTGGGAGGAAAGTCATACTATAAAGGAGCAACCACACTGTATTACTGCGATCCTAAGCTTAATCCCCATTTGACCCCATGCTGTATCATCCCATTGCTGAATAATAGGTAGAAAAAAAACATTTCTTTTATGGCTCCAATGTGTGCAGGTTTGAAACTTGTGCCCTACGCTCTTGACACAACACGTCTTACTAGAGAAGCAAAGTTTCAGCTTTGCATTGAGATTGCAAAACCAAAAATTAATGGTCTGATTTTTTTCTCTGTAAGTTACCATGGTATAAGTGTGATAACGCCCTTTGAGTTGTCCATTAGCAGGCCTCATATAGTCACCTCCTCAGGTATTACATCTTGCTTCATCAAAGTTCATATAATCACAGTGTGAAGTTTATGTTTTCATTATTGTTTATGTGTAGATTCACAATCTATAATTAGTAAGGGCTCAACTCAGAGCCTAGATTTATCTGCATATTAATATATTATTAATATTTGAATCAGCGCAGTTCTTTGACACAACTGTACACAACTCTTAAATGTTCAGAGGCACCTGAGTTTACCTGGATGAGGGTGGTGCATCTGTAGCTGAGACGGCGTGCATTTTCGTCCCAGCCCTCCAGTCCCAAAACAGACCCCTTCCTGTTAATTTCCACTGACATGGTTACCAAGTTAAGATGCACACCATTCTGAGTGTGAGCAGGAATCTTGTTTTCATGTGATGATTGGTTGATGTTATTTTGTAAAATATAAAATTAAAGTGCAACAAGTTACAAAAAGAGCAGCTTCAGGTACTTTTTCAAACCAATTTCTACATAAGACAAAAATGTTCATTCACCACAAAAAGAGAAGAAGAACATCTTCTTTGTCGAGATAAAATCCAAGATGTTTTTTCTGCAAATTCAATACTAATTTTCTCCTCTTCAGAAATTTGCGTCCAAAGATTCCTTCCAACTGGCACAAAAGGTTCTGCTGCAGCTCAAATATCATCCATGATCCTTCCTCGTCTCCCGTGTCAAACAATCCAAAGCGAGTTGAGTGTGTGATCCAGTGACGGCAGAATTTTTGGGTAACACACACACTTCCTGTCCAGCACAGTTTGAATGGAGGTCAGAGTGTGTGTGTGATGAACATCCACAGTGAGGGATAACGAACGATCTGTATGCTGCTTTTTTTATTGGTTCTTCCAATTTGGGCCTCCACAGCGGGGGGACACTGTCAGGGCTGATTATTCTATCAGAAAGGCTGACAGGCTCAGCAATGCGTTAACTGAGTATCAAAACTACCGACACTAGGATGAATGCATGCTCTCTCTCCCTCTCTCTCTCACACACAGACACACACACACGCACATAAATGCATCCAGCATGTTTTCTGCTTTGTGTGTGTAAATGTGTGTGTGCTCGACTACAAAGAAACAGTGGAAACAGTGCAGGGTAATGAGAAGCTGAACCCTGATCAGTGTAGTTGCACCTCCAATAGAACAAGATGCACAAAAACACATACAAAGTCTGCAAGCTTTAAATTAGCAAAACGTTCAACAGTCTCATGTTGGTGTTGTGTGTGTGTGTGTGTGTGTGTGTGTGTGTGTGTGTGTGTGTGTGTGTTTACCTGCTGTAGAATGACCATGGTTCTGGTTTCTGTCTTTATGACTGGACATCAGCAGTCACCTGTTGACCCTGATAATGAAAGAGAGAATGATAAGAGCAGATTAATTATCAAGGAAATATAGTATTGTTTATTTGAACAGAAGGAAAGTCAGCAAGTTTCATTCATAGAAATCTTTCTTTACATCAGCTACGGCAAAAAGTACCATAGAGAGAAAATATATGGGGGAAAAAGGTAATACTACTGTAGAAAATGCAACAATAGCAAAAGAATATAAAAAAGTAGAGCAGCTACATAATGGAGGCAAAACAAACGCACACACACACACACACACACACACACACTCCCATACCAGGGGTTGTTTTACCTATAAACCTGATCAAAGGAGCTGCAGACACATAAAAACTGTGCCTGTTAACATCTGTTGGGTTTTAACACACACACACACACACACACACACACACACGCATACACACACACACACACACACACACACACACACACACACACACACACACACACACACACATACACACACACACACACACACACACACACACACATACAAATAAAATGTCCAGGAAGGGGGAGAGCAACCATAACAACTGGAGACAGGAAAAAAGACTTTGCTCACACAAGTTCTACAGCACGTGATGTTTTCTTATTGTAGTATATTGTTTTGTGTGCACATGTGTGTGTGTGTGTGTGTGTGTGTGTGTGTGTGTGTTTAGAGGTATTTGTGCATCCTTTCATGTGTTATTCATTAAGGACAGATTTAGAGGTGGTTGAATGTGCATAATCTGTACAGCCAGAGTAATTGCAGTTACCTTCGTGTGTGTGTGTGTGTGTGTGTGTGTGTGTGTGTGTGTGTGTGTGTGTATTAGCCCTGTTAAATAATTCAGCCTCCCTTAATGAGGGTTTAGTTTGATCCTTTGACTTCTTGACACATGGCAGCCGTGAAGCCTTAACATCATTAAACGTTTTGTTCATGCTTCAAAGCGAGTCAGAGTTACACCTGAGCTACAAAATAGAGTCAAGGTTTAAAGTTGAATGAACTCTTATATCCGCTCTTTATGCTCTCAGATTTCTTCTGTGATGTTCAACGGTGTATCAGGAGTTCAGAGCATATATACAAAAACTGTTATTTGACTCTTTGACTTTTTAACATGTTTATAGTACTTCATGTGTTTTTACCTCCTGCAACGACGCCACACGCTTTGAGAAAAACGTATACTGGGGCAACAATATGATGGCAGTTCAACAAAAACAAAGCTGGTTTAACAGCGGAGCTTCTTTAAGGTACTTTTCAGGAAACTCACTGTATAAAAAGGACAATGATCAGTTTTGAATTCTGTACATGAGAATTAACACTTAATTATTCAGTCTTTCATTATACAGCTTTGTTTGGATCATTTGACCTTTGACACCTGTCTGCAGTGAAGGCTGCCTTTGAGAGGAAGAACTGAGTCTTTGAAAGCAAAATACTGCATAACTAAATTCTCTGGTGGGGTTTCACCTCACTGGAAACCTTTAAAAACGTGTGACAGAGGTGGGCAGAACACTCCTTTCACTTCCTTTTGGCAACCAAATTAGCATGACGCCTTTTTAGTTTACGTCTTTCTGCATTGAGATTTCCCTGACATCACTGGGCATCAGAAGTGGAGAATTAATTATTGTCACAGCCTGTGGGCACCCAGTGCTCTATGATTAAATGTCTTTACTGTACAAAGACAGAACAATTAAGGAGAGGGCTCGGTAAAAAAAAAATTATCTGTTCACCTTTCAAATTTGTTCTGCTATTTTTTGGCATGGCAGCTGACATACATAATACACCTGACGTTTTCATCACAAACCCACATTCCCAGTTCAGCCTGTTTGTTGGAGCCCTTCTCCAGAGCACAGCTAACAGTGTGTAAATGAGAATTTGAAGTCTGTCTCTTTTTATCACCCTGACTGACCTGTGTTCAATTTAAATAAACAGGGCCTCATGAAAAAAATGGAAGGAATTACTTTTAAATTTACACAATGCATAATGCAATACAAGCTCTCTCTCTCTCTCTCTCTCTCTCACACACACATTCAAGCTCCCTATCAATATTTCAGCACCTAATTACCCCAGCAGAGGTCTGGGACAACGGATGTGTGCAGCCATGGTCTGTTTGTGTGTGTGTGTGTGTGTGTGTGTGTGTGTTGTCAAAACATATCAGATTTTATACCAGTAGATTACGACACATTGGCAAAAGTTAAACACACTGAAGCAGACTCAGAATATTAAGATGCAAAGAAATGAAAAGCGAAGAAATAAAGCTGAAGAACATAAGAAAAGAGGAAGATGAAGAAGGATGGAGAAAGAAGAAAGAACCCGACTAACTCCTGAGGGAATATCTTGTTCTGTAGCTGCTGAATGCTCCACTAGTTTCAGCAGGGAGTCTCTAACCAAGTCAGTCTGCAGGTTGTCGCTGAGCAGGTGGTGTCCAGAAGGGTTAGAAAGCTTTTTCAATAGCAGCTGCAAACGAAAACGATGCTATGAGAGCGGTTAGAATTAATATGTAAAGAATGATCAAATATTGAGAGAGAAGTTCAAACCACGGCTCCTTTGTAACCTGCACAGACTTTGCAGAACGACGCTTAAAGTTGGTGTGACAGTTTTGTCTGGGTTTTGTTGCAGCAGACTGCTGATGCCCCCAAACACTTTACAGACACATCATTTCAAGGGCCAGAACAAATTAATTGCAATCTGTGAACCCAAATCAAACTCCTGTCCACTTTTGACTGTCTGCTGATGGGCCTGGGGGACTTACCGCCAACCCCCAACTGGGAGAGGCAGACTGGCAGAGTGAAACCCCTAATGGGACAGTTGTGGACTTACATTGACCCCAAAGGCAATTGATTTAGTAAAAATGTCTGGGGCAACTCAAATGGAAAGTGTAAGGGTATTTACTGTGTAAAAGAGGTTTTTTTGGCCCAAATGAGGGCAGGTTAGGAGTTGATGTGAACCCACTTTGTGCTTTTCATTAAGATAACTCACAACAGCATAATGACAAAAATCACACGACAAACCACGTTAGTTCTGTGAGAAGTGTGCTGATTTTTTACATCAATGTCTGTTTACAGGTTTGGACAGTTGCTGGAAGATGTTGGCTGACGTTATAGAGCCACAAAAAAGGAATTTAATCAGATAACAAACTGTCATATTTACCACCCTCGTTTTGAAACCACTGCTCCAGTGTAGATAATAACAATGTTAATGAAGTATACCTTATTATTGTTGACAAATTAGTTGCAGTTGATTCATGAATTATTACCATTGCAGAATATGACACCAATGCTAATAGCTGTCATAACCTTAAAGCTACAGACTGATGGCACTGCTCAACAACTACACCTTCACACTGGAAAACAGGAGTTTAAATTATATGGAAAATATATATAAAACCTCATGTCACAATAAAGACACATTCTACCACTTGCTCTGCATGATACACTGTAAACAGATATATATATATATATATATATATATATATATATATATTACATTTCCAGGCATGTATATCTACTTATATTCAACTGCTATTTAAAAACAAATAACAGAGATGAAATCACCGGGACCACAACACAAAAATACAATGGCTCTTGAACACACAAACACTTACACACAATAAGGAGATTATGCATAAATCCAACATGCCCCTGTAAGCCTCTGACTGTTTGTCCTTACCCTTTTGCGTGACTTGAACTCTTCTTGTCCTCTAGTTCTTCTCTTAATCCGTCTGTCCTCCGTTTGTTTTAGTCTTGGTCGTGCCACGGATGTTCTCCTCAGAGGATGGAGAGTTGAAGAACAGGAGATAAAAATGGGACTGTGGGGTCTTTCTTCAGAACAACAGGTGAAGAAAAACCTGTTAATCCCACAGCAGAATAAGCAGGGTGAAAAAAGTGACCCCTTTTATATTATCCCCTCCTCCTACCTCCGACCATTCGTTCTTTATGTCCAGTATTCTCCAGTGTGACGTTTTCCCTCTTTGTTTCACTTACTTTAATGCTCATTTCTCAAAAATGACAAATTTTCTTCTCTCTCTTTCACGTGAAGTTACACAGAGGTATAAGGAGTGACTGACTCCCTCCTCCTCCTCCCTGCCTGCCTGCCTGCCTCTTTCTTGTTGGTATTAATGGTGACACGGCAAGCTGCTCATTCACTGCCACTGATCCCTGTTACAGAGAGAGAGAGAGAGTCAGTGGGGGGTGATGAGGCACAACACAGAGGAGGTAGTAATTAGACACAAACACACACACACAATGTATCGGGATAGAAGCCAAACTAAATACGTTCCTGATAAACATATTGTAAGTTCAAAGCAAACACTTAACCTGCAATAACTTTATTTATTTATCTATTTATTGGTTTATTCTCAGGGACGATGCACATTAATCAACATCACTGTAAAAATGCCAGTGTTAGCCAAAAGGCTAAATTTCAACTGCTGTTCCTCGGCCTGATGTAAATTTGACCATTAAAACAACAAATAAAACAACAACATATACAAAATGAACAGGAAAGGCTAAATGTGAACAGCTAAACAGGCTAAAAAAGCTTGAGACAATAAGACAGCATCATGCAAAGTAGGACATATTAGCAACAATAAATACAAGCTAATGTTAAGCAGACAATCAGCACAGGCAGTTAAAGCACGACACATAAAATCACATTACAAAAGACATGGCATAAGCAGACAGGAAGTGTAAATTGTTAAGTCAAGAGTCAGCTAATCAAGCTTTGAACATAACTCTAACATATCATTGCCAATAGTTGCCTGTTTACACATCCAGCTGTTACAGAGCAAAACAGCATCGGTAACTTTTATGAAATCTGTCACCACAAGCTAAGATTTGAAAACCTGTGTTTTCAGGTGATTGGACTGACCATCAAACTCTGTACAGTTTGGAAATACACTGAAGTTAACGTAACGTTTGTTTACTGCAAATATTTCATGTCTGCCATCCACATTTTATAATTAAAATAAGATTTCTGACCTTTGCTGTTTTACAGCTCTGATGAGTTAAAGAAGGTCAGAGTGAGAGAGAGATGATGGTTGTCACTTTGCAGGTCGATGTTCTGGTGAGTTGTAGTGCAACACTGCCCCCTTTTGGGAGACAGTGGCGCCTGTATGTGGAGTTTGATGACTGTACTTATAGTTGAAGGCCTATCAGAAAAGATTCACAGAGCAATTGTTGCAGAGAGATTAATGTCTCAAAACCAAAGCTAAATAGTTTCATCATTCTATGTCAAACTTTTAAAAAAAGAAATACCATCTGAATAAAATCAGATTAAAGAATTTTGAATTGTAATTTAGTTCTTGCAAATGTAAAGTATCATGGTTTTATAAGTGTGCATGTATGCTCTTAAACTCTCATATTTTAGGGTCAAGGGTTTGGATGAGGTTGAGAGCATAGGAACGTAGTAGTGATAGTAAAGCTCAAGATAAAGGGAATACATCATGTCAGTGACGGCCCTCACAAGTATAAATGTACACAAATAAATGTTTGTTTGTCTGTTGATGTCCCCTGGGTCAGAACACTGGTTGGATCAATCTCTGCTGACATGCTCAGAGCACAAATCACTACCTTTTGCACACGTACACACACACACACACACACCACAACAAACTGTGACAGCAACTGTTGCAGACTCGACCCCTCCCTTACTTTTCCAGAGCCCATTAGATGTATCGACATTTTTTTTCCTCTAATTGGTTTATACACAGCTGACCGGACCGTGATGCTACTGATGCTGGTACACTCTGTAACACAGTGTTCAGAACAGGCTCTACAATCCATGGAAATATGGACTGCTGCTGTGGTTGTTCTTTCCAGCATCGATTATCACACTGTTTCAGCAGCTGCACTCAGCTCTTCTGGTAAATCTCTGTCTTTCTCTGCCTCTGTTCTTCGAGGGATGACAGAGAACCGGCTTGTGTGTTTCTCACCTGCGTGTTCCAGCGTCAAATTCTCTGTGGGGGCTCGGGTCCCTGAAGGTCTCAGTCATAACCAGGAAGTAAAGGTTTGCCTGAAGGATGAGGCCCTGGGTTCGCTCCAACAGGTCCAGATCAGTCCAGGTGAGACTTTATGTTTCTCATTTGTAATTTTATTAAATTAAATAGATAAATAAGTTGTAATACTGTCCTTTAGCAGGAGAGTTTTTTGGTTTTGTGAGACTGATTTTGCGACAGAAAAGTAGAACTACAGAGGAGCTTCCCCCTGCAGAGCGGCTCGTTAGATTGTGAACGCACCATACCAATCAGTCTGTGGAGAAGTCCTTAATATGAAGAGTTTGTGGGTTTACCAAAAGGTCTTTGCCTATCAACACAAAATAATCTTTACATTTGTTTATGTTTCACTCTAGGTGCTAAGCTTTAAAAAACATTACAGTAGACATGACATATTAACAAATTAGAGCAATATGTTTAACAAATTAGAGCAATATGTTTTTAAGTTAGTGAGATATATTGCATAAGTTTTCATGTTAACAATATTGTGATGATTAACACAGGATATGAGGCATTTTAGGTGCTTGTTGTGCATATGTGTGCTGTTGGGGGCCGAAAGATAAAATAGCCTGTTATCCTCTACAGAGTCTTTGGTTGCATTGGTTTCCTCCCCTTGACCTGTGTGCTTACCCTGTGTCTTTTTATCCTTAATGTTTGCTCTAATCAATATTGGACTCTTAGATTAAAAACGTTTCCATTTGGGTGAGTTTAAAAAAGCCCTGAGGGTTCCATTAATTATTTTTTCAATTGAGGAAAAAAAGAGAGGTACATGAATCCTATTTGGAGGTTTCCTCTTCTGTTTCATCGAGTTGGTTTCATCCGTGAAAACGGGTTGAAAAAGAACAGCTTCTTAGTTTGTTGTTGTAATACTCCGTTCAGCCACAAGAGGCTCAAGTGCACCACTACCTCATGTTCTAAGTATAAGAGCGTCATGTTTTCGTCCAGGAAAGCTTTAATTCCTCATTGAACTCTAAACATAAGGCTTATACAACATTATTATTTGTTAGCAGGGTATGTTACTATACTGGCATGTTTATCTTTTGGCTGGAATACAAAAGAAAACATAACCTGGAATAAAACATGAATTACTTTTTTCCTATTTCGATCAGGGGATAGTGGTGCACTTCAGCCAACCTGCCAAAACTCTGTTCTCATGTTTCCCACAGTTTTTTATTCCTAAACTCATCGATAAAAACAATTTAGAATACAAAAATGAATCAACAGAATTTGTGTTTGAAACTTACCTCTCAGGGCTTCCAAAGATTTAATGGTTTAATTGCACAATTAAAATAAAATAAAGGTTCTGGGCTGTAGTGCACTCAATGCCACCACTCAGAGAGACAGAGAAGTTGTTCTGTTAGACCACTTATGGATCAATATGATGCTACAAAGCACATGTTTTGTTGATTTATAGTTCTGTTATATAAGCAGAAGGTAGAGGTCAGTTTAGTGTCCAGGATTGATTGTTTAGTTGATATTTGGAATTGTGCCTCAATATTCCAGCCTGAGGACGGTTTCACTAACTGCTAAGTCTTCGTGCCATCAGGGATGCTGTTTAAATGGTTCTGCAAATCGACATAATGTTCACTGTTTTTTCTGTTTCTCTAATGTGATTTGAAAATTTGGAATGTAAGCTACAGATGGAGATACAACATGGGATGAATACCACTTTGCTATACTGGGAATGCTAACATCGGTAGAAATAAAGCCTGCTGTTTAATCCTTATGTAAATTGGGAATATGTGTTGACTGAATAGTCTTTAATTAAAAGCCTGAAGCCAACACATATGAGACAGAGACAGTCTTATTATTATTATAAACAATAACAACAACAACAACAACAATAATAGTACTAATGATGATTATAACAATAATAATGTTTTGTAAATAATGTTTTTGTCTCTTAACATTAATACATTTTAGCCACCAGGGGGCGAAATTGATATGTATGGTTCATAGACTGTATAAGGTTAGGATAAAGAAATAGAGTGTATTGATTTTCAGGTGGTACAATGAAGGATATTGTGTAATGAAAATAACTGAGGGCCTTTATTACTGTCGATATGTATGTAAAATAGTGAACAAATAAATAATTATTGGTTAGCTCTGACTTGAATTCATGATCCGAGTTATGACTTCCGCATCTCGAAGAACAGATTTTATAAGGAGTACCTGAAGGCAGCATGAGAGAAGGGAGAGCGAGGCGCGTGTATATGCGCGTGCGCGGCCACAGACGCAGCAGCCCTGCCTATTATGATCGCTGACGTCCCTCTCCCTCCCTCTTTCTCTTGTCACTGTGTGTTTCGGGAGGTGGTGAGGGGATACCGTTTTCTTTCATCTTTTTGACCGAAAACAAATGCTATGTTTCGGATACACCGGAGACACACCTACGTGTTCTGTCGCTGCTCATAAGACGCCGGAGACTTTTCATTCACCGTCAAAGCCTTGGCAACAAAACCGAGTAAGAAGAGCTAAGGGCGGACTTGTCTGAGAGGAAGAACTGGAGACTGACTGGGAGGTTGCACAGCCGCCGCTTTCTTTAATTCAACCGCAGTTTGCCATTGATTTAAATCCCAGGGCTCCGTACATCTCTCAGTGACTTAAACCGCTGTTTTCGGGCGGTTCCTGTTTCCGTTTCTTTTTCTCCGTGGGAGCCACCGTTTTGACATTTGTCACCAAGAAAAATCACATTAGCTAGCTAACAGGAAAATAGAAACTCCCCCTTTTTTCTCTCAACTGAGCCCGCGGTGGTCGCAGGGACACAGAAACCACGGCTGTGTTTTCTGTTTTTTTGAACCTCATAAGTTGCCTCAATGTTTGCGTTTCCGTTTGCATGTCACCATGAGAAGATGCAGCTGGAAATAAGATTACCAGGATTGTTTTATTAACGATCCAGCCAGAGTCCACCGACATGGTACGATAACGTCTGGAAAGGATCGGGGGAAAGTGAAAAGATAAGTGGGGGGGTTCAGTCTGGGTTGTTTTTCCCTTCAAATGAGGCTAGGGTAGTACCACCAACAGCAAACAGACATGAGGTGGATGTAGCTGACCACTTTGTTTTTGAACGCATCAATTTAAGCTGGATCACTGTCTTGGTGATCTGTGCTGCCTTCAAGGACTGTGACAATGATGATTGTATGAGAAGTGAGGCTGTGTTTTTTCCTGATACACAGAGCCTGGTGTGACTGACACTCAGGCTAACCTGGGCTGTTTTTAACCCAGTGTGAACACAAACGCACTTCTTTCTTTACTGTTGGACGGCGAGGTGAACTCAGGGACGAAAATGTCTTTACGCACGGCACTGCCTGGGAACGAGCGGAACCCGGACCATGTAAGTACATAATTAAAACACAGGGCGTCTGTTTGTCACCTTCAGCCACAGGAATAGGTTTCAATAACGTTTCATTATGCTTTTGAAGAAAATGATTATAACCCCCTCACCCTCAGGCCCTAAGATTAGTCTGCCATGTGCAAAGAGCAGCTGCAATCAAGCAAACCGATCCAGACGTGCTAATCTCCCCTAGCTCATTTGGGACGGGTTGCAATTGGGCACACAGGCTGGACTGGATGGAAATAGAGAACACGGGAGAGAGAGAGAGATGGGGAATAAATGGGTGCAGAATCGTGTTTTGTCACATTGAACTCGTGTGCAAAATGTACAGATTTTATCCACCAATGCCTAAAAAATTCAGACTTTCACCTCCACCTCCTTCAACCACCGGTGTCTTCAGTGCGCATGTTTGTTTGACTTCTCCAGCTGATCAATAATAAATGCATCCGATGCAAGGCCACCCAGCCCTCTCCACACCCAGCCTCCCCTGCATCCATCCCTCTATCCATCCCTTCTTTTCTCTGCATGTCCAGCTCACCTCCATGATGATACTTACTGCTCCCCCCCCCTTCTCTGTCCCCTCCACCCCTTCTGATTCAGTATCCCCTTTAATGAAACTGTGTGAAAGGCGGCTCAGTGGGCAGCATAATATTGCAAAATCTGCTGTGTCAGGCTAGCCTGGTTTGATGTTTTTCTGTGTCTGTGGCAGCGTCTGGATTTGGGGGAGACATGACTTTGACTTGAATAGCTTTTTGAAGCAACCTTTTATAAGGCTTTTTTCAACAGCTGCTTGTAAGAAGCCTGTGAGCCTTCATCAATATCCCATCACCACATATTGGCATCACTAGTGCAGCTGTACAGAGGATCCCCACCTTTATCTCAAGGGCACCTAGCTTACATCAACCTCGCTGCCTGGAATATCACTCACTGCTTTTGAATTT
The DNA here is from genome assembly GCF_022749685.1 of Semicossyphus pulcher. NCBI lineage: Eukaryota > Metazoa > Chordata > Actinopteri > Labriformes > Labridae > Semicossyphus > Semicossyphus pulcher. The sequence continues at coordinate 2,975,604 of NW_027211692.1, forward strand.
GAGCTATAACAATGAGCTACTTCTTTTTGCAGCAACAGCCAGCAGCTGACAAAATACAGACTACTTCCCTCCTATTTTTTAAAGAGTATTTAAAGGATATGTCGGCAGCTCCCTAATCCCTGTCATGTTTGGTGTTTCGGCATTGTGTCTCTTATGTCTCATGTGATATAACTGACAGCCTGCAGTAGTGCTGATCAACAAAATTGATCTAACAGTGAGCTGGTTTCCAGGGCTTTTGCATTGACCATTTTATAACAGAGACAGTGTTAGATTTACAGGTTTTGGGGGGACACTTCTGAATAGTTTCCATGGGAAAATACTTGAAAATCTGTGCTCAGGGGCATTCACTGCATGCATGTTGAGCCCTGGCTGTACACGTGGGAGAGATGCTGCCACCTTGCCTCACTAACCTGCCGCGTGACTTTGACCGTGCTCCCGACTCACTGCGGATTCTTACAGCTAGGTGTTTATTGCCTGCAGCCATTGCCAGGTCCGAGACACACTTATAAAGGTGGCAGAATCCAGGAGGTATTTTGAACTTGATGTGTTGTGAATGGTTTAGACAGGCCACACCCAAATGTGGGACTCCACTTTATTCAATTTATAATCAGCATAAAGAAGTTTCCAGTGATTTAGAATTTTTACAGTATTTAGTCAGACCACATAGCGTTAAGTAGTTGTTTCCAATTAATAAGATTTATTCTTCCATGTAGTACCTGCAGCAGTGCTAAAACAGATTTCCTGAACAAAGTAGAGCTGTTAACCAATATTTGTACCTATTACATGCTGGATGCACTGTTCCATTTCTGGCTCAGGAGTTTGCTATGGTTGAGTGCAGGTATGGCATGTAAGATAACTTTTCTTTCAGACTGTATAAGCAGGACGACTATGATAATTTTAGTTAGCAATGTAGGAATTATCATCAGTAGAAAGTCCCACTTTTGTGAGATCACTAGTTTGGAGTTTTGTCTCTTCACTTCACACAACTTACTCATGTTGTTCCCTCCTGTCTAGAGCCTTGCTTGTGTTGTATTAACTCTCAGAGGTACGTCACTTCGGACAAAAGCATCTGCTAAATGAAATACTAACATTGTAAACAAAAAGCGGAGGAATGTTTGATAAAGCAGTGGAGGGAATGAACTATTAGGCTGTGAGCTTGACAGCAGAGTGATTGCTGTGGATGCTCAGTCACAAGCCACTCTTGTTAGCAACCTCACCATGGCTACAACAGGGGGTCCTTCATACCCACCATTACCTCTTCCGCCCATAGACATTTAAACAAACCCACTCACACAGTCACATGGTGTCACACAGACTCTAGACATTAAAGCAAGCTAGTTGTGTTAAATCATTACCTTCTCTTACAATATGTTATCAAAAAACTCTGCTTTCTGGCAGCTCAGCTTCTTTCCATGTTCTGGCTGTTTGTGATTTAAGTTACGTTTTGTGCTCTGTGCGCTCAGACTTTATTTACACTTTAATAGAGGAAGCTGTAATGTAATTAAGATGCTCGTAACTGATTTGAGATATTTTGATCCATGAAATCATCTCCCTGCTCTCTCTCTGGCTCCAAACTGAAGTGTTACGTCACCCTTTCACTTAGCTTAAAAGCTATTTCATGAATAACCTGGATAAAAAAAATCAGCAAATGTCTTAAAACAAGCTGATACGGCTGATGGTTTACAATTTTGAATTTGAGCTCGATGTTTGAAAACATGACTTTTTTTGGCAAGTTTTAGAGGTCAGTGGTACTTGAGAGCTTAAGAGGAAAGAAGAATTAGAGTAAATGGAAGTGGCATGTGTTGCCTACGTGTTTAGCGTTTCAGCATTTAAAAGAAAGTGAATAAGACGTTTATTATTCTGCTTTATAACCTCTCCGGAGTCTGAAACCATGATAAACACATTGGTGCACAACTTTAGCTGTGATATTTATCCTCCCGTGGCTTTGTCATCTTCTGAAATCATTATCAATTATCAGTGAGTTATAATTTCATCACAGCACAGGACAGCCTGAGATATCACACCAGCATCTACAATTCGCCTGTCACTCAGCTGCCTCTCTTGTGTTCAGTCTTCTCCTCTCACTTCTCTTCCTATTCGTCATTTTACTTATGACCCATCAAGACTTGTGGATCACAAGTCTTTTTCAATCCAGGCAGCATTTATCATGTCCATCCTTTTCCATCTTTCCTTGGTTAAGTCCCATAACTGTAATTTTGTGTAATTATTGTATCCTGTCTGTCAAAAAGAAAAATATCCAAGCAGCACAGAAAACTGATTTTATAAGCTTTCCAGACAGCATGAATCAAAAAATTTACATTTTTCAGTAAAGTATCAAACCTGCAGAAAACCCAGGCAGTGTTGTTTAACCTCAAATGACTGGATCATGCTTTGTCGGTTGTGAAAGTTTTATATCCTCTTTGTTTAGGAAACTGTTGAGTACTCCTTTAGATAAAGAAGCATTGTTGTTCTGCTTGAGGTTACACAAAAAACTGTGTAACCTCATGTTAATGTCTGAAAGATGAGTTGTCTAACACCTATCCTGCAACAGAATTGAGATTAGCTTCCCCCCCTTTTAATGAAGAAGTTACATCGCTTGTTCTCAACTTTACCTAACCTGCTAAACCTGCATCATGTACAGGCTTGCAAGTGTTTGCATCTAAACTTCTGTTCTGTGTAACTCTTTGTATTTCGGTTGTTTTGTATTTCTATTCTTAGAGGATCCATTGTTTTGTGAAGGTTGGAAGAATGAGGAAAGGCCTTCTTATTGAAGTGACGACTTTGTCCCTTTGGCTGTCAGTAATGTGCATAGCTTTTATGGTTATATTAGTAGATTACAGTCAAGGTGAGGGTGAAGCATGGTGTGGTGAAGCTTTAAGTACAGAGCGGAAGTATAGTCAGTGAAGGTCCTTATAATGCTAATAAGCAGGTTTGCATGAACTGTATGTCTCTGCTTTTTGTTGCTGTACTTTGGGAATGGACAAACTATTTTGCTTGGGGCTAGTCATGAGGTTTTTATCTGAGTGTGTGAGAGAAAAAGAAGTTATAAAGCAGGTGTGGGTGAGTGCTTGTGCACACTTGTACGAAAAAAGCTAGCATGTCTCTCTGTGTGCCACCGCAGGGCAGAGCAGGGCTTTTGTGTTTCCTGGACAAGGGAAAGATTCACAAGCACGCTGTCCTGACTTGTTACCTAAAAGCTGGCATCCACCTCTGATGCCCCGGCTGGCATTAGCTTCACCTAGAAACACATCAGATACAGTCATAAACGGCTCGGGGGGTTTAATCATCTGGTCCACTGAGGCCAACTGAACTGTGCATGATTGGTATAAAATTAGGCGGGTTGATATTAGATGACCTATATTGGCCACAATGCCTGGCTGACGTGTGCTGTTTTGTAAATCTGCCAGCTTAAACCAACTGAAATGTGTTTGGAGTTTCGGGTGCAACAGTAGCCCAAAGGTCAGAGAAGTGGGCCAGTTACACAGAAACGTCCGGCTTAAATCCCTGAAGAGGTGATTGAGTTACCATCTGTTTAACCTTTACAGCTACTACCAAGGTACCCATGAGCAAGTCACCATTTTTCTAGTAGCTCCATTGATACCTGTCAGGGGTTAGCTTTGGCAAACTGTGGTAGCATTGAGCAGATACTGCTGCAAAAGTCTGAAAGTCTGAAAGTCTGAATGCGAAGCAGGTCAGTACTGGGAAAAGAGCTTAAGAGATTTGGCAGACCTTCCTGTAAATGGCTTGCTCAGCACAGCAGTGGGTGGTTTTTGAGAAACAATTTACTTTCCCTTCTCAGATTAGCATTACTAACCTATGTGCCATGTGTGTGTGTTGCATCACACTTTTCAAGTGACTTTTTCATTTATCAGTGTTGTCAAACTGTTGCACTTTCTTCCTTGGACTGTATATAGATAATGTTTTAGTTTGTTTAGACATTTAAGATGTTACAGATACAATTTTTAATCAACAGATAGTGTCTGTGAGTCCTTTAGCAATCCTCACTGTAAGCTTAGCAGCCAAATGTAAAAATAAAAGTCAAAGAAGTTAAAAAGCACACACCGTATAAGAAGAGTTCATTGCCTCTGTGCATAACCCATTGGTTTTTGTGCTACTAGCCTCAACTTGCATTTTAGCCAGAGTTTGAACGTATTTGGTGAGGAGTGAGGTTGGCAAATGCAACAAAGTCATCAGCTTATGCTACTATCTCTGTTGCCAAAATGAACATCATGCAATCAAGAAGACTTGAAACTAGTCAAGCACCCCCCTCCCCCTTCTGGTGTATTAGAAACAATACTGGTTTTAAAGCCACTTCTGCATTGGCAATATTTTAGACCTGGAGGCTAAATCTTCTTATATGCGGTCAGTGTTTGAACGAAATGCAGATGCAGGACAAAGGGACCAAATGTGTTATTTTTATATAAATATTAATGAAACAAATAATGTAAATGTCACTGCCATTGCTTTTTGTTTTTCTGACAGCTATTATGCAATCCTAGCTAAGAGGTTAGTCAGCGACCGGTGCTGAACAGGTGGCATTTCTTGAGATCAGGCTACCATGTGAAGAATGACTGTTCACAGAGCTCCTGCACTGCCAAACACACACACAGACCCCTGCAGACAAACACACACACACAGACCCCTGCAGACAAACACACACACACAGACCCCTGCAGACAAACATATCATGCACACAATCAGAAAAAACGAACCGGCAGACAAGAATAAAGGGCCCTCAGACGCTCACAGTCAGAGCACACAGTCGGTCTCTGTTGTGTTCATGGTGTAATGGGGCTCTTCTGCTGTCGGCCTCTCAGGTGTCAGCTTACCGTGTCTCTCCTCAGGCCTGAGCTGCTGCAGTTTAACTCATGCTGTTACATTATCTACTCTTCCTGTTCTTTTAAGTATGTTTGCATCTGTAGTGTGCATCTATTGTCAGTATCTTGTCAGCTCTGTTAGGTTCCCATCCATGTTTGAAGCAGCAGTCAGATAAAGAGTACAAGAAAAACTCATCTAATATATCGTTTTCTCTAATGGTTGAATAAAGGATATGAATATATGATGTATTTTTATGCTCAACACTTAACTTTTAACTGTATGTTTCTGGATCTCCACACCTGATCAGACTGATCAGCCCGTATGAAACATAGGGCAGCTTCTTTTTAGTGAACTTGTTCTTCATGTTTCATATTGTTTACTCTGAGCTGTATGTGATAAAGACAGTATCATGTGGTTTATTTGTGCGTGTGGTAATGTTCTTGTTAACCAGAGGAAATGTTGCAACAGAAACAGCTGTGATGGCCTCTGTCCATTAGCTGCAGCAGACGGGAGATCTGTCACAAAGAGATTCGACAGAAACAACCAAACTTCTGACAGGCTAATTCAAAACTAGCATCTACCATCTGAGTTTTTTCTGCAGGGTGGAAATGACTTTTTGGACATTTTTGTGTCATCAAATGAGTAATAAGAGAGATGGTAGCAAAGTGTAGGCGCTGTCGAGTACTTTGCCATGACTTCCTCTAACAGTTAGGTCTTCATAGTTTCCTGTTGCAAAAAGGCTGTATTCCAAAACACAAACATTAACAAAACCTTGTGAGTCAAGAATCTTGGTCACTAATTCCCTTTACGTTTCTTTTTTTAGAAACCACATACATAAAGGCGCTTTTTAGCTTTCTGGGCATTCGTTTTCTATTAGAAATAATGGCCCAAACTATAAAAAATCAAGTTGTAATGACAATTTATGATTGCTTGAATCTCTGGAAATATCAGTGTGTTAGTTTGAGTGTGTGTAGACTTAAAAATATATCTGAGTGCGTGCAGTGACACAGCGTTTAGGAAACAGATCATTACAGAGACAAGAACCAGTCTATGTAGAGACGGAGAGAGAAACTGAAGTCTAGCCAAGGAGTGAGTCAGCTCTTTAATCCTCTGCTGTTGATCCACACAGAATAAATCTGACCCCTTACTCAGCCTGCTCTGATGATCACAGTCCTGCAGTGAATGATATGCTGAGTAATGTGGCGGATCTCCAGAGGCTCACAGAAAGCATCTTGTGGATGTGTGTGTACGTTTCTGCTGTCTAGCACTGTACAGACTGAGGAATCCAGTAACACTTTGCATACTGGAGCCACATAATGTCAGACTGGAGGAGGAAGGCCTGCTTTAACCAACATGCAGATAGTTGTTCTCATATTGGCAATAATATTCAAATGTTACTCAGCATGATCAACAAAATCATCAGTTATTTTTCTTAAATGTACTCAAAAGTGTTCCTCTATGAAGTTGAATAGATTCAACACAGGGAGCGTCATGGTGTCATGCGTTGATGTACTATTTTTCAAAAGGACATTTTTTTGTGGTTTACCACTTGGATAAAAGACGAGGTTATCAAAAGTCTTTTTTTTTATTATTTTTTTAATGGTGTTATAAATGTTACACCCAAAGGAAGACATGAGAGTACACAGGGTGATTTATGGTGAAGGCCTGCACTGAGCTTATATTGTGCATTTGATAAACCCACTACTCCAAGGTCCTTTACACCACATGTCATTCACCCATCCACCAACACATTCATACACTGGTGGTGGAGAATTCAGTGAAAGATGCCAACCTGCTTATCAGGATGTATTTTAATACTCATTTGCACATCCACTCACACACTGATGGCACAGCCTTGCCAAATTTAGTACCTACCCCAACGACACCTTGACATCTGGGCTGAAGGAGCTGGAGGTTGATATTTCTGTCGGCCAACAACGGCCCCTCTAGGTTTTGCAAATTCAAATTCATAATAATGAATCAAGCCCTAATAACTGCATTGAGCAGCTCTGGAGAGAAATATACTATTCCAAAGCTATGATAAAACAATAAAACGGTTTAGCTAACGGTTATTGGTAGGAACTTAAATGCGTCTGGCAGAAGCTGAAGAATGTCTATCAGCTGCTGCGTTGCTCTGGTGCTTAAAATGTCTCTCATGAAAGAGAATCAGTAGTTTGTGAAGAAGAAACACAAGTGATGTTTTATGGCTCATTGTCTTTTAAAAGTGGTGGTTGGAAGCTCATGCTCGTTACTCACATTGTGAAATCGTTTGATTAAGACTTGTGGGACAGTATGTCTCTTGCACTTCACCTAAAAGAAAGTCAGTTCTATTAGCAGCTGTTAACTGTTAATTATTCTGTAATTCAAAGACATTTTGATCTTATATTCATCATGTTCTTCCCTCCCACATTACTGCCTCTTTTATTTCCTTCCTCTAGTACAACAGAAAGTACCATGGCATAGTCCTGAAACATTGACTGTAGATTATTATGTCTTTGAGGAAAGTAAACCGAACATGATGATGGTGACAGTGCTTTTGGAAGACTTTGTGTCGCTAATATTCTGTTAGATAAAGGTTTGATTATGTATTTGTTAATTTTGCTTTTTTTTGGTGTGATTGGAAAGAGAGGAAAGCCTTGAGCTCCAGAGATTCACACTCACATCATCAGGTTTCTGTGTGGTGGTTTGGCATCATTTCTGTTACTTGTGAATTATGCTGCATATTAATGTTCACTAAGTTCGACTAATATCCAGGATTTGAGTGTTAAAAGCTGGTGCATACTAAAAACGTTGAGATTGAGACTCCATTGACTCATAGACCTGGGCTGCGGAGTATCAGACAGCCTGTCTGTCACTGTCACTGACATGTTTTTCTGGCAGCTCAGTCTTCCTTGTGGGGCCCGACAGGAAGTGCTTGCTGAGTGTTGCTGTGCAACATGTGACACGTCTGCTGTCATCACTGTGACATCTCAGTCTCCAGGACAGGAAGTGACGCAGGTTAAGTTCATATAACTTCCTGCTGCTCTTGACACATACTCCTGACGGATGACAGAGATGTGATGGTTCATACTGGGATGCTGAGTAACTGATTAGTTTGAAGATTTAGCAGGAAAATAACAGAAGGATCAGATGACAACGCAAATGTGTGAAATGTGTAGTAGCCCTATTTAACAGTGTTGAATGTCAAACACAAAACATGTCACATTGTTATTATGACATTCTTTGTATTTGACAGTACAGAGAATAGAGAGGGGGAAGCTGGAAGACGAGGAGCCCCAGTCGAACTCAAACATAGGCTTCTCTGTTTACATATGAGGCAACTTAGCTTATGTCCACACATTTTCATCCTCTTCACCACTTCTCTGCTTAGACAAGTGTTTTAGCAGAACAGATCTGGGACTCTTACTCGCCTCAAAACGCACATCACAGGAACATTCATGTGGCATGAGCATTCCAGTGTAAACAAACACTTAAAGCAGGCACTGGGTCTTTAAACTAAAACAGAGGCACTCAGTGCTGGGCTGATAACAGATTGTGTCCTGCACTTGTAGACAGTGGTAGAAATTTAAAATGCAGAATTTAACTGAGTTTGAAACTTTAAATACTTTTGTTTCTTCCAGTCTGTTACCAAAGACTGGAACAAACTAAACAAATGTGTCATGAACTTGTGACATCAGAGTCGAATGTTACGCAATTTAGTAAACTGGGCCACAAGCAAAACTGGTTCCTTTTTTATTTTGGACAGTGTTATCTCTGTGCCATGTTCTGTTATGTTGTGGAGACATTGTGTCTGCTGTAGCGTGTGACAGAGGAGGTGTGTGTGTGTCAGGACACACCAGTTAGAGGCCACAAGGCCGAGAGCCACAGCAGCAAGAGAGGAAGAGGAAACTGGACTGACACTGTGGGTCAATGTTTGTGATTGCAGGGGCTGAGGATGGCTCAAGGTTACGCCACTCCTCTGCTGGAGATCAGCGTCACACATCCGGTCTTTGCTCAATATCACCCCACCCATACACACTCACACACACTGGGGTGTACAGTATCCAGACTGCAGCAGCAGGACACCTCCTGCAGGGCGTGGTCCATTGTTTGGAACATGTTTGTGTTCGTCACGCTGCAAGTCTTGACGTTGCAGTTGTCTCCCCTCCTTCCACAGCTCTTCTAGACTCATTTAAAACCATAATTACAGAGCAAGAAAAAAAGAGAATCAGTTTTTGCATCTTAATGGGTCATTACAGTTGCAGATCAAGCAATAATTCCAATAATTCAATCAGTAACAATATAAACAACATGTAATGACAGTAAGTGATATGAGGAATATTCCTTTAGCTTGAAACAACAGAGAAGCAGCAAATAAAGAAATAAAAACAGTTTGTCAGACTGTTCCATAATGATTATGGGTTAATGAAATGTTACAAGTGCAAAAGATGACCGGAATCACCTTTAGCTAAATAAGGCACCTATTCAGAGTAGAAGAAGTGGATTACTAGATTCATGAGAGTTTCCATTCATCCATTCATATGCATTACTATTCAGCTGTATGCCTACGCAGAGAGCAAAGATACAAGATAGCTGCTGCAGAAAAGCTGATGGAATGCCAGACATGCAAACCAGCATGACGCCACAATGCAACCACACATTTTACCTAACAACCGACACTTATTCTTTTATATTAGGGAGGATGAAAAATTAATAAGTTACTTCTGAGGTTTTGTAGCTCTGACTCATATTATCTCTGGGATGTGCCTCGGGGTGTTTAACTTTTGTTTTCTTATCAGATGGGACCAGAACACTCAATCTTTGTTTTTATCAATTTAAAAGATGCAGTACATTCTGCAATCAGCTCATCTACCTTTCTGTGTGTTGTTAGCTAATGTTTTATACCTTTGCATATATGCTGTTACTTTAACTGTTTGACTTAATTTGACTTAAATTACCTCTGCATCATTTGTTGTGCCATCATCTGCCAGTTTGTGTGGCTGCAGATTTAAATGAAAAACTTGTGGAACTTGTCACGTTGACTTTAGTGCAAAGACAATTTAATGGTGTAGTTCCTTAAAAAATGTTGACGTAAGGATAAGTGTTTTGATTTTTTTATCCCCGTCATTTACATCAATAATGGTTGTTACTGAGTGAATTGAGAGAACAACGTATCTAACTTCTAAAGATTTTCTACTTATGTAATGTTGTTCCTGAAAGTGTGCCTGTGTTAGAGGTGTGTCGTCTTTCAGCTGAAGATAACACTGGATGAAAAGCAAGTTACAAAATGTTAAAAACAACTTTAACCCCCACATTCATCCTGTGTAAAGATGTGACGAAGCGATGATAATGCTGCTGTTGATGACAGGTTAATTGTTTGCTGTTTCACGTCACAGACATCTGACAGTCACGCTCACATGTTCGACATGTTGAAATGACGTCAGGCTGTCATTTCTATCAAACACACGAGACATTTAAAAGAAGGAACTGCCTGTTGATTTTGTTTAAGCTATTGACATGCACCAGCTTGGTGACATTAGTTCATGGTAGGTTTCATTTATGGATTTGCCCAAAATTGCATTAATGTTATTAATTGTTTATCATAAAATTAATCAACTTGAACCTCCTGATATCAGTTGCTAGTATTATTACCGTAGCCATGCCTATGAGCCATGCTGGCAATAGCACAATGAATCAAATATTCAGCTTTTAAATAGAAATTGTAATTGATATTTGATTATAATGTATAAATATATATTTATCTTATAAGAGTCACAAGGTTCATAATAAGCAGAAGTTGCAGGAAAATATATTAGTGTTGAAATCATCATCATAACATTCTTTTGAGAAGGGAGGAAGTTCAAGTGTTAAAACGGATGTTAAAAAAAGTAGTGTGATATAAAACGATATCCCTACATGTGCTTCGGCTCAGCTTCATACATCAGGTCTGCAAGCTTCACCTGCAGCAGACTCCGAGTCAGTTGTGAGAACGCTACAAAGAAATTGGTTTCATTCACTTTGCAAGGAGAAAGTGCAGCGTGTTTGCTGAATGTGCAAATCACATAGTTAGAGCCCTCAACACACACACACACACACACACACACACACACACACGCACACACACACACACACACCTAACCATCCACGAGGCCTTCATCCATCTTTGATAAAAAATGTCACCCTACATGTATAATGATGTGGGATTTCACCCCCCTCTCCTCACTAAAATACCTCTGCCTGCCCCGGTCTGATGGCAACAGAGACCCCATCACACCTCGCCCAAGCACACAGATTTATGCACGCACACACACACACACGCACACACACTGACACACTCACAAGGAGGCCTCCCCCTGAATGAAACTGCATGGTAATCAGAAGGAGTGTGTGAATCGATGGACTGGGCTCCTAGCAAGGAGTATGTGGGACAGGGGGAGGGGAGATGGAGGGCTGCATGAAGCTCAAATTGATGTGAGGTTGCTGAAAATGAAGATACGGGTGTGAGACAAAAGAGAGGGTGGGTCCGGGCGTGGAGCAGAGAATAGAGGGAAGGGAGGCAAATTGATTTGTCTGGGGGATGGGATGAGTCAGGGGAGAGCGAGGAGAAGGGGTGAATAAATGGGGGGGAAGGGTGAGGAGGAGTTGAAAGTGAAGCTGAAAGAATAAACCGATAAATTAACCTTTTTGCTTTTCGGCTCTTATGCAATAAAAGCATGAAAGGATGCTTCCTTTTTAAAATCCTTGAAAGTTGCTCCAGTGTTTTTCGTTTCAGTTTTGCTCTGTTTCTGATGGAAGCTCAGAGATGATCGAGGTTGACCTTCATTTTGGTAAACTTCATATAGAGCAATGAGCAAAACCTAAAGATGAAGTAGATTTTGATTGTTTTCCTGTGTTCCTTCTTACCTTACAGTCATAAGATTAGGCACAATTCTCTTTCTCACACACACACACACACACACACACACACACACACACACACACACACACACACTATTGGTTGTCAAAAGATTTTTCAAAGCAACACTGAAATTGTGGCTACAGATGTTGGTAACTGTGGCTGCATTGTAGTTAGTGAATTTCTGCTGAGCTTTTGTATACGGGTGCACATACTATATTATATGAGATGGAAAACTTTCCCTTCTTCTCCCCTTTTTCAAATAACAGCAATCATGGTTTAATATATTCAGTGTAAATTTAGCTCAACTCCATTGGGCTAATTTTTGGGCAACTCTAATTGGCAGAGTTGGCTGGAAAGGTGAGATTTTTTGCTTTTTCAGATGCGTTTTTACACTTTTCTTTAAAAGATAGTCAGTGAAAGGACTTGGAGGATGGCGGCTAACTGTTTGGTTATGCAAATGAACATTAGCGCTATTAACTGGTGTGAACCAAAATGCCTCTGGATGCTACAATCAATTAGAGCAACAAATTGGTGACATGCCATAGGCTGATATAGGAAAGGTAGCCACTTCAAAGATCCAGTTCAAATGGCTTCAAGTTCAACATATTACAAAGGCGTTTTGCATGACATGATTTAGTAGCCAACACTTACCATTCTAAGTAAAGTACACTGCTGTCCATTTCATTTATTACTAATACAGCAATACTGCAACAGTGGATTCAGAAAGTTACACATCAGTGGCACCATCTTGGTTGCTCCATAACAGATAAATGGTTGTGATTGGCCCAACCTGAATCAGGTCAGATGGAAATCTGTAAGAATGCGAGGACACTGATTCAAAGGCTGATCCTACCAGTGTGTTAAAATCTGCCTGCTTGGCCTGGTTACACATCCAAGTGCTTACCTGTCAAACTAACTGCAGGTATGAGGTTTGTACACCTGTTTGTTTCCCTCTGTGACTTGTAAATGTGTAGAAGTAATGGCAGTTATAGTGTAATGTATTTGTATTGTTGCATTTAAGGTCTGTGTCTGTGCACTTTCCCGTGTGTGAGGAGGAAAATCATTAGATCTTGTTATCTCACCACTGTGTTTACCACATCGGTGGTTTTCAAGGTGATGTGGTTTTATCAGATCTCTGATCTATGTGTGTGAACCTGTTTGTGTATGTGTTTCTCACAGTGTGGAGATAGAGAGTCGTTTGTGATGAGGGCTCATCATGAGTTGCACAGTTTCTCTTAAAGCTGTATTTGTCTGTACACGTTTCCACTTAAAATTGTCTTGAGAGGCCTAATGCATATGTAGCATTCTGCAAAGAGCCAGCCCTTTGTTTACATGCTCCTTAACTGGGTTGAAGCCGATGAGAAGGCAAAGACTGTGGAGAGTGAGGTGGGATGATATCCTCATTGTTGTGTTTTTGTGGTTCCAGCTTGTTTAATCTCTTCCATCAACATTTTGGCCAAATTTAGAATTGTGTTGATTGGAAAGGTTTCATGTGATGTTGAGTCTGCTTTTAAACGTTATCTGGAGCATTTTTATTTTGGTAGATTTTGTCTGATGAAAATAATGCCTGTCAGTCTCATTTTACATCGAATACTGGACCTAAACTTCCACATTTTACTCACTGAAGAAACTATTTCTGAGAAAAGGTACCTTTTATAACCCCTTGCTTACTTCGTATCTGACTGTAGGCCTCTGATGCTTCCTGTTATTTTTTTATTTACTTGTTCCTCATGTCATCTCCACTGATGAAAAGTTCAAGCTAGTCTGTTTCCAGGGGATATTTATGTTTCTGCTGTGCTGGAGGAGAGCAGATTGAGGGATTAGAGTTTGATGTTTATGCTGCAAGACCTCAGACCTCATTTGACATAAATGGTTCGGGTAGGGTCAGGCTGAGGGTTCGCATGCAAAGATTTCTCTTAAAAGCTGAAGTGTAGGGGGTTACTGCATTAGAATAATATATTTTATGAATGTGAGAACATAACTACTTTTCTGGAGTGCAATCACAGATGTTTTTTTAAGGGGGTTCACATTAGAACATGAATATCATCTCTTAACAATTTATCATGCTTTTGGCCTTAAATTGGATAACTTTAGTCATAAAATAAGTACACTATTTTGTAACAAAATATTTCAGCAACAACTGTCACTATTGTCCTGCTTTGTCGATCTACTGATAGTCTCATTGTGTAGTTAGTGTTAATGTTAATGCTGAGCTCCAGGTTGGGAGAGTTTGAATAAGATCTTGTCGTGTGCTGAGTGTTGTGAGAGGATCCATGTGCCGACGCCAAATAATGTCGTATAGCCACAGCAACACGTGTCTCACACCAGTGACCTCACAGCCGGACATGAATGAGAGGAATGCAGACTGACAGGGGTCAGATGAGATTCATAGGTGGCCTAGTTACTCTTGCTTTTCACCTTTGGGTGTCTGGTACCAGCCAGGCGGCAGTCACATGACTACAGGACTAGAGTCAAAGTCACAAGGTGTTTTTCAGTGGCTCTGAGGTCTATGTGGAGAGAGGTTAAAGACTATGCTTTATGAACACTGTTACAAAACCTTATAATTCTCTGTCAGCAAATTCAAGCAAGTGGCATCTATAGAAAACAGACACCATTATATAATTATAGGTATTAAATTTGTTTTATCTACTTGTATTTCAGTAAATAGACAAGTCACGTTTACTCCCACATGCCTTCGTAGTTTAATATTAGAATGATTCAAGTTCTTAAAATAATTCCTGTCAGTACATTTTGTACATTACACAATGAGCAAAACAGGGTGTTCAACACGCAACAAAAAACATTCAAAGAGTGAGTTTTTATGTTTTTGGGGCTGAACGCATCTCAGGTCTCTGATATTTTATGCTTTTGCCATAAACCAGTTTAATATCAGTGAGGGTGAAAGAAAAGAAATACAGTATGTACTTATACTGGATGTTCATCTGTGTCTCTCTTTCTGTCTCTCCTCAGCATACCTCCCTGTCGGCCAGCCGCTCAGAGAAGGGTACTGGCTGGTCGAGCCGTTCGCTTGGTGCCCGATGTCGTAACTCCATCGCCTTGTGTTCAGATGAGCAGCCACACATCGGAAACTACAGGCTGCTCAAAACCATCGGCAAGGGCAACTTCGCCAAGGTCAAACTGGCACGACACATTCTGACTGGCAGAGAGGTGAGTTCAAAGAAACAAGACAGAAAGAGACAATGTAGTAAAAAACTGTACTCTGCTTTTCACTGCAAGTGTCAATAAAGTAATGCATGTCGGGAGTGATTAGGCTGAAAAAAGAGGGTGGACCCCTGTGTGAATCCTGAGGTATTGGAGCCAGACTAGTACCCTATGACTCAGCTCACAGATGGAATTTTAAAGGGCTGTTCCGCAGAGTTCAGAGCATCTTCTGTTACCTTTTACAAACAGTCAAAACTGTTTGGTCTCACGGTGCAGTCAAGGCCTTAAACCCCACGAAGAGAGACAGTCATGTTTTTCTGTTGTGTGGGTGTATGCTCGTGTGTTTAAATACACAGTCATCTTTCTTCTCGTAAAAAACCATGACCTATATTACGTTGAGTTGATAGCTCCATCAGGCTCAGTAGACATTTTGTGTGAGCTGTCGGCTCGATCATGTGAGAGATTTTCGGTTTTACCCACATAAAGCAGAAGACACTCGTATATATCAGTGGTTTACAGTGGTAGTTTGACCGGGTCACTGCATGTTGTTAAGCCTCTTATAAAGCCCTGTCAGTTTGTTTAGTGGATATCCACTTCTCTGTTGCATGCTGTAAAAACTGTATTTTAAACTATGATTAATGCTGATGTTGAAGCTGTAAATGTGGCCTATTTCAATGCATGCTGCAACAGAGCAACTTGCTCAGCAGCCACTGCTCTGATAAAGACAAAGAAAGCCTTCTGCACTTTGGAAACTGAAGAAGTTTTTCCAATTTAAACTTCTTGTTGCCATTCTTTGTCTTGATTTATTGTTAATTAAATCCATGTTGGTTGGACAACACAAGATAGAGTTCATCACCTCGGGCTGTAGGAATCTTGAAAAATTGGACCAACATTAATGTTTTCTCTTTGTTATTTCTTATTTGATCATTTATTTTTCTTTTGTTTCCCAGGTTGCAATAAAGATCATCGACAAAACACAACTGAACCCGACCAGCCTACAGAAGGTATGTGACATGCTACTGTATGTGTGAGTGCTTGTATATGTGTGTAGTAAAAGTTCAAGTTCAAGTTCAAGAATAAAGAAGACAAAGGTGCCATAAAACACACACACAGATGTTTTACATTGGCTGCTTTGTGGTGATGTCCCAGCTGATGAGTTTTTACTGTTACTGGCTGCAGGCTAAGAGCTCAAAGAACTCTGCCTGAAACTCTGCATCAGTTCCGGCAGGTGTTGTTAAATGTTGATAAAGCAGAGGAGGAAGCAGTGAAAAAGGCTCTTTTCAACTCGAGCTGTTACACAATATTGTTTCATACATTACAGACATTCTCAGAAGCTGATGAATCATTGAGTTCTTCTTTGCGTCTGTATAATAACCATCATGTCCAACTAACTAGGTTAAATGAATTGAGTAACGTGCGTACGTCACTGAGTGCCTGTCTAGTCATCTCTTGGGTCATGTATAAACTACATGTGTTGCATTCATGGCCCTAATAAGATTAAGCGCTCTCTCCTGTCTGAACTTGGCCTCTTGCAGCTATTTGTGTGTGTGTGTGTGTGTGTGCGTGTGTGTAATGCATGTGTTCATTGTGGGTGATTGAATGAAACAACAAAGAGAGAGAAGTATAGCCTCAGGCCTTCATACTGTTAAAAGATGCATTGCTTTGTCGTACAGCTTTTGTTAGTGGAATATTCACCTTTTTTATCCTTATGTCTTCTGTCCTCGCGTCAAATGTCTCTTAATGTTTTATACAACACTGCCTTTTGCACATTTTTAACCATTTTAATGGCAGGCCTCACCTCCTGTGGTGCAAAACAAGTTCCCTCCTGGCACTTTTTTGCAGGGAAGCACTGCTGCACCCTGGGCTTAGCACTGCCCAAAAAGGTTGGGATTGGTTTACAGCAATACTAACAACACACAACATGCATAATAATGACGGCTTCAGACTGACCTTTCTCCAGCACTGGCGCAGTGCAGCGTGAATATAGGTCTGGCTACTGAAGAACAAGAGTCGCTCTCATAGTATCCAAAAGACTGATCAGTGTGTGTAAGAAGATAAACCTACCAGAACACAGTGTACAGTGTGTACAAACACAGGATGTTTTTTGCAATACACACCAAATAAACAGCTAGCGAATCGTAAGGATAAATATTTGTTGAATTTGACAGTTAGTGTATTGAATTAGAATATCATAATTCAACTTTAAGAAGATGGTACTTGCAAATGTTTTTGCCTGGGAGTTGTCTAGAACAATTTAGATGATCAATTAGTTTCTGTATTCCTTTAAATTTAAAGACTGTTAAATCAACTTTGAATCCTGATCCTCAGATCTCTGTCGTCCTGCCCTCAGTCCCTCACAGATAGTTTTAACCTTGTATGTAGTTTCTGTGATAGATTCTGTTCTCACAGGTGATACGGATCCCTCTTTGTTAACCATCAGCTCTGCTGACCAAACTGTGGCCGTGTCTGTTTATGAGTCTTCTTTATCGTCACCTTCACTGCAACAAATACACTCACTCACTTACGTCATCAACGTCAATACTGCATCATACACACTTCCGCACACAGCTATCCTATTGATGAATACTCAGCTTGTTAGCTAACCAGTTCAGGCTGGGTTTTGAATGTATTGATGACTTTGGGTTATTGATGGTGTCTGGCTCTGTGTGATATGTGGTGCAGCTGCCCTAGATACTGGAGATGGCCACAGATCTGTCACTGCTGTTCTGATTGATTAGCCAAGTCTAATATTATAACACACACCTAAGAAGCTTAAGAACATCTGTAGTTTCTCAAATTCTGCTGTAAAAATCCAGTTTCTTTTAGTTCTTAGTATCAGTTCCAGCTGTAATCCAACATCACAATCCTCTAATGATGCGATTAGGGGCCTTTTTTCACCCTCTAGTCCCTTTTAAAGGAAACCATGGTTGTTTTTCTGCAATTTACTCACTCTGAAGTGTCAACACATCTGTTATGGTGCAACCCAGCCTCTTTTCAAACTGTTTGTTGTCCTGACATTGTGAAATAACAGTTTCTGTGTGATTTAAAACCATTTCTAATCTTAGTTCAGCTAAGAGTTTACAGAAGGATAAAGTTTTTCACAACCAGGCATTGGATGGAATTTGAACCAGCTTAGTTGAGTCCAGGTCAATCTCAAAAGAGGTTTCAGTTCAGTCTGACGTCTTGAGAAAATCCAGAGCTTTTGAAACCCAAAAACTAAAACAAGCTGAAACAAAAAACATGTCATGCTTAAAAAGGTTTGTTTGTATAATCAGCCTCTTACCTGCATCATTTAACATCTAACCTATTAAAAACAGGAATCGGACTTATTGTATGGAACCTTGAGGACCATTACAAATACCAAAGCTGATGAATTGTTTTTACTCGTCATACAAATTAAAACATAAAGACAGATGAGGAAGGGAAAACATGTCATGATCATTCTGGTATATTCTGACTGTAAGAGGCCCAGGTCATATCCAATAGTGTCTCTAGAAGGCTGCATGAAGTATGTGCAGCAGTACTTGCAGAAGTACTCTTAAACCAAAACCAAAGTACTTTTTCAAGTGACTTTTGTCTTTTAAAGGACCATCAACGCAGCACTAGATCCACTGAGCAGTTATATTCTTTAAAAAAATGCACTCCACACCACAGTTAACATCCTGACTGTGTTATCACCTCCTGATAAACTATTGACACTTCTTTAACAGAGGTGGAACTGAGGTAATAGAGGGCTGTGTGTCTGCATTGTGTGTGGTCCTCCTGCTGTGGGAATACAAACCTTCTTGTGTTGAGCCGAGGTCATGAGATTCACTACTTTGTGACCAGAACCTATTTACCTTATTTGCCTTCAGTTCCAGCTGCGAGATTCTCACAGTACTTGAATCTGGTCTCCATAATTCTGCTCTTTAAATCTCTGAGCTAAGACCATAGTTAAAATGAGGCTGGTAAAGCGGTGTTTCTGTGTGATTGTGTGCATAATCTGCAGCAGTGTATTGGTGGTCGAGTGCTGCATAGCGCAGCGCTGTGACTGCCAGTTGCTGTCCTGTCCTGTCAGCATTATTGTAGTTAGTTTGGGACACTATGCATGCTGCCAGGTGACGCCGTCTCTCTTTGTCTGTCTCAGTAACATAACCTTTATCGCACTGCCCTCACTGCCTATAATCTACAAAGTAGAAGGTCTAGATTAATCACATTATTCAGAGAAAAAACAAGGAAAATCCTTCTTGTTAGCAACTAGAACACATTGTTTGGAACTTTGATATCAAATAAAACATTAATCATTTCTCAAAATGGTTGCAAATTAAGTCTTTATTAATCAATCAAATGATAATTTCTTTATTATAATAACCTGAGGTGTGTCCTTTTTGTCTTTGAATGAAAGTGGAAATGAATGTGTTCAAATGAAAATGAAACTAGTGCGGCATTAGCTAAAATTGATGTTTATTTGTTTATTTGTACAACATATTCAGAATCTTGTGCATCATGGGAGATTGATTTATTTGCCTGATGGAAATGCACATAATTTGCATTTTAATTTTCACAACATCAATATTCAAAAGTTATAGTATTCACAATGGGAGACAGAAACACACAGTAGCTTCTGTCAACGCTCTAATTCAGTGTGCAGAAGCGCTCCTCTCCCTCTCTACACACTCTGTTAGTCTCCCCCTACACCCTCTCTTTCTCTCCCTCTCTTCTCCCACCGCTCAATTATTTTTATTTTCCCTTTATCAACTCTTTATTTCATTCTCTTTAGCTCTGTGTCCCACTTTTCTCTTTCTCCCAAGGCACAGGCCCAGTTGTAGCTCTACTGTAATCACGACTGTGCTCTCTGCTGTATGTAGGACTATACTCTGTCTCCTGACACTATATCTGGGACGTAGGAACTGTGAATTTTCAATGTTTTTGAAAAGTTTTGAGTTTCCAGGGAACAGCCTGTAATGCCTGAGTTCCAGTGTGAAAGTTACCCGCTTCAGCCGAGTGCAAGCCTGCATGCAAGTAAAAAAGGTCATCTTAGGGCCCTGACACACCCGGCTATCAGCCAGCCATAGGCCAATGAATGTTTGGCTTTGAGATGTATTTATACAGGCGTGCCTGGGTTAATTAATGAGGAGAGCCATCAACACACATTTCATTAAAGTCAAACAAAAATCTGGGTGAAGTTTTAAATGGTAATGGAAGTAAAATTTATCTGGTAAAGAGTTTGCATAGTGGAAAACCCCATAATTTTCTTTTGTTTCATACGCCGACTAAAGAGCCTTTGGTTGAGTGAAATCTGTAACAAGGCAGAGAATTTATCCAAGATGCAAAGCTTCACCCGTAACAGCTTATTCCTGTTCATGAATTGCCTTTGGTTGATGGTCGGAACAAAGAGTAAACATGGGTGTATAGCAGAGTTGGAATTCTTGTTGTCAGTTTGTCATACTCACATACAGAAAATAGGAAGTTTATGGTGTCCAAAAATAGAAACAGATTTGTACGCGGAATCACAGTTTCATAATATCGTACTAAAATGATGCTGTTGTCTTGTTTCATATTTCCAAACGTCCTGGCTGTAAGAGCACCACACAGGCCCAAGTGTTTTGTAATGCACTCTTCCCTGCAGTGTGTACTGTTGGATAATCTGCCATACTATGCAGGGCCCCATCAAAAGCCCGGTGTTACTTTGGGAACAGGAGAATTTTGTCGGCCGCCATCCAATGTTGTGTATGTGCACAAAAGAGAAGTATATGTGTGTGCATGTAGGATAGTGTTTGGGCCACCATCTAATGCTGTGAAGTGTTTTGTCCCTCGCTCAGGCCCCCTCAGCCACAGGAGCTGAATTCCAGACAGGCAAACAAAAGGGGCGGCCGAGTCAGGCTGGGGTGGGGGTGTTGTTGTTGCCTTGGCACAGGAGCAGAGACCCTGAGAAAGACAAGATACAGAGCCGAACCGAAGAGGACAGACAGTGTGTGTGTGTGTGTGTGTGTGTTTAGGCCTACGTGTATGATAAAAGGAGGATAAACTCTTAGCCCGACACGGTCTCTGCTCTGCCTTTGTATGCACATGTAATGCCATTATCTGCATTGCTATTGTATGCAGCATATTGTCCCTGTGTGGGTGTCTGTGCATAATCATATTGTTGCTGCTGTATGCATTGTTGTTATTGTGCAAAGGGAATAATTAGAAAATAAAGGGACAAGAGGGCGGACAGAGCGGGAGCAGAAGGTTTCCCACAAGCTCATCTTCAAAGCAACAATAATAGAACAGTAGAAGAAGAGTGTTATGATACCCCCCCCCCCCCCCCCCCCCCCCGTACTCTTCCTTATTTAGCAAACATCTATAAAACTATATTTAAGTCTCCATATTAAGCTGAGTCAGGCTTCTTATGATCTGGGTCAAACAGGCAGCTATACAAGACCTGAATTAAACCCTGCTTCTCTTCATTAATGATTCAGCTCCTCTCATCGTCAGGCCTGGGAGCTCCAATTACTGCTGTACATTAAGGGAATGGAGGGATTGGGAGGAGGTGTTCATATATTAGGCCTTTTATTGGGATAATGTTGAAGGGCAGCTCTCCCAGCAACAGGCAACAAAGGGAGGAACAGGGTCAAAAGTCTATTCAAATGTTACCAGGCGACAAGCAGAAGAACGGAGGCAAATCCTTGAGTAATGTTGCTCATTAGAGAGTCCCAAAACATCCAGCAGGACACTGACCATTTGCTTCATTGCTCTTTGCCTGCTATAGAGCCGTTGGCATAAGTTGAAATGGCTACTAGACCGTTTGTTCAAATGCACATGCATGAAATGTGTTTGATATAAATAAAAGATGCCTCATCATTTCCATTATTCAGAGGTGTTTGGATGGCTAGGTGTTGTGATGAAGTATAAATGAGATTAATTACTGCAAAGAAGAACTTATACCTCCTTTGATTGAAGTGCTGTGTGAGTTATTTTTGTACCTATTAATAATTCTTTGTTAATGATGAAACATGGTATGGTCAACATTGGTCACATAATGTTGTTCCTGTGTTTCTTTAATATTGATTATGGTCTGTCAACAATAAATCAAGAAAAATATTTTGTGCTTTTGTGCAGAAGAATTACAGATCGTTAGTAGCACCGCTGCAACAACTGGACGTGTGTCTTACATGTTTACATCCTTTTAGTTAATTTAGTGATCTAGAGAGACACAGGAAGGCTGGCTCATTGTCATTACTGAAAATGAGATTACTGTTGTGGATTTCCAGTCATGGTTGAGAAAAAACAGTAACACTGTTTTCAGCTTACTTAATTTTCCAGCCTCAGTCTTTGGCATCAATAATGTCACTCCATATTTGCAGAAACACTACGGTGTAGTTTTTTTTGGCGTGCACATTAGTGCTGATGTAGCTCAAGCAGGAAGCCTCTTTAACTGCACTTTAAACCCTTAATGCAAAAGTGTCAATGTAGCTTTAGGTAGCCGGCTAACCATTACAATTTAGAACACTACCATAGTTCACGTGGCATGTAAGGAACACCAATCATCTGTAGTGTTGTAGATTGGGACGTTCCCTGCAGAAGGGAAACATGTCTTCATGTTTGGCACGAAGAAGTGGTGTAAGATGTTTTATCTGAACCAGTAAGTAATGAACTGTGTCTCATTCAGAGTTTACACACACACACACACACACACACACACACACACACACACACACACACACAGAGGGTTATTCACAAGAGGTACTCTGACGTGGGATTGCAGAGAAAGGCCTGTGTGTTCAGTCATGTCTCTCATTCTGTCGTTCTTTGTCTTTCACTGTCTCCCCTTTTTTCTATGAATTTCTCTGGTCTCATGATTGGCTGCAGCTGATAAGAGGAAGTGTGTTTCGCATCGTGTAGAGTACTGTAGAGTTTTAGACCGTGTTGTGCAGTAGAGATGTGACAGGGCTGACTATTCAAATACGTCTGCTAGACGAGCATTATCATTTCCTCATTTCTCAATTTCAACATCATTGTTGTCGTGGTGCTCCTTCCCCCTCTCTGTCTCCCTTTGTGTGTTTGTGTGAGTGTACTTGTGTGTGAAGGACACTAAAACAACAAATAAATACAGCCAGGATAAACAGGTCAGAGGTCAACAGACTGGCAGGTCAGACACATGAATCAAACGCAGCTCTGCTCTCAAAGTGAGAAAGAGAAAAGGAGGGAAAAAACTCGACTTTCGGTCATTAAGGTGCTTTGTGTAAATCCCTGTAGAAAAGAAACTAGAGCTCTGACTTAGCAGTTGATTAATAATTCCTGGCAGAGGCTGTAAATGCTCCGAAGTTGACTAATGCGTCTGAAAGGAGGGAGGAGAGGGTGGAAGGGACAAGGAGATGCTGGAAAAGAATGCACCACTGTCGGAAATTGAAATCTTGGCTTGGCTTATGAATATTTATATTTTGTCTAAATCTGAGTTTTTAAAGAGGCAATTAAATTGAAGCTACAAATAACCCTGTAATACACAAAAATCTGCACGTTCTGATACAAGTATTTTTACAGCAGCTATGTGTGTCTATGTGTGCAGCTACTTCCATGCGTTTGCTGTTCCATGACTTCCCTCTACCCCTCCCCTTCAGCCCCAGGGATTAATACCTGGGCTGGCATGGCAACTGTGACGCGGGGACATCGCCATGGGAGAGAACCAGAAAGAGAGAATGAACATAAGAGGGAGAGAGAGTGAAGTTATTCTGCTGGATCATTGATAAACTGCTGCATCCAGCCGGTAAAATCAGTCAAGGAAATGTTTGTAATCCACAAAATTCACCTTAAAATGTAATAAGAAACCTTTGTATTGCCTCACAGCACAAAATTACAGCAGTGATGAGCTGAGGATTGATTGGACTGTTGATCAATACCAGTGACTCAACAATTTCCTGGCCAGCTGCTGATGTTTCTTTTCAGCCTAAAGGCTGTCTTGGAAACGTTATTTTTATCTCTGTATCTGAAGCATCTCTGCGAGCAGTGATCACAGATTGAATTTCTCTTTTAGAGGAACAAGTAGGCAGAAAAAAGGACGGAAAATGTGGGAGAGAAGGGGTTGAATGAGTACGGGAGAAAGGGGGAGAGAGCAACAGAGAGGTGAGGGAGGAGAGGCTAAGCCGATAATTCTTCTTAAAGCTCAGATGAACAGCTGATGCATCATGCACTTAATTCAATTACACACACTCCCAGAGGTCCAGCATGTGTGTTTATGACAATGCAGCTTCCCATTTTAAGAGCTCTAAGAAGAAAAACTGACAAAAAAGAAACCAGCCGGAGATTTAATTGGTTTTGAATGTGCGAATGATTCATCTAAATTCACATCACAGTTTTAAGAACAGACTGAATCACTGCAGCTGTGCACTTCTGCCTTTTTATGTAAAGAGTTTATTTCCCAAAATCAATGTGTTGCTGCAAATCATTATTTCTCAATATCAGTGAATCAATCAGTCCGTTTTTTTTCACCAAACCACCACAGGAATATAGCTACAAGGAACACCTTACTGTCACTATAACATGAGTTTATTAGAGTTCTGCTGGTTTTTTGGGAGCTGTTGTGGCAGAGGGCACGAGGCTCTTACTGTTGTGTACTCTTTTTAAAGATCACAAATCTCTATCTGCGGCTGATTGGAGGACAGAGAAGCATGAGTTCAGGGTTGGCTGAGGTCGTTTGTTCTGGTGAGTGCTTTGCGTGTGATGGCAGTGTCAATGGATGCTGGGAGTTTGGGATTAGGACAATCAATGATGTTCGAGGCATTGTTCCTGCTGCTGACAGTGAGCATGGTGGGAAGTAGAGAGATTGATAAAACTGGCTTTTAATTTACAACAAAACGTTGCAAGTTCATCACACATACCAGATCTTGATGTATCTCTCAATGTCTTATCCTAACACCAATCTTACATTGGCTGTGCATTACAGTACTGCCAAGTCAATGTGTGTCTGCAGTTGTAAGAGGACACGTGTTTGCGTGAGTGAACTAAACTTAACCCTTTTTTCCTCTGGCTCCATTGAGTACCAGGAATTTCTCTCAGGTGATATCTGTGAAAACATGCAGACAGTCAGGCATGCACACAGTGCCTCGGGCCACTGTATTGTTATGTCATCGTGAAAGTGTTGTTACTTTACTGTAGGAAAACACATTCTTTGAACATGTGGCTCAAAGGGAACTCTTCAAAGACGAATGACAAACAAATGATGAAAAGTGTCATGTTATGTTAACTTACTGTGCAGGAACATTGTCTTCACTTTCTTTATCCCTCTTTGACTCATGTTTTCTGCTCTTTGATTCACTGCAGATTTTTTAGAGAAATAAGCTGAATTCACTTGTCGTCTTTGCTGCATTAAAAATGTACACATGCAATTATCTGCAGTTAAATATGTTACTCTGTGAGTGTGTCAATATTATATCTCCCTCTGCCTTACTTTGAAGTTGAACACAAACAGAGCTTCATATAATGTGAGTTCATCTCAGTGCATCCCTTCATGGCAGCATAACTAAATCTCAGTAGGCGGAGAGAAAAGAAGGTTGCTGCCTGCTTCGTCAATCTATTGCTTCACACATAGCAGCTACAGCATTAAAGTGGAACATAACAAGGTGTAATCTGAGCCTGATGCTTTCAGGAGTGTAAGATTGGAGTGTAGCAAGAACACAGAAAAATATTGTACTGTAGTATGAAAATAAGGACATTTCCTATGAGAACAGGAAGGTGGTGATTGTTCTGGTTTTTTAACTGTAGTAAGGTAGGAGCGCATCTCCCAGGGCAGCTGAGTCCCAGGTCAAAGAATGAATTAAGCAGTGAATTCCTGCTTTTGTATTCGCTTCCCTTCATCTTTGTCTGCTTTCACCCTTTTCTCTCATGTCTTATTTATGCTCATAGAATTTACAAAAACCCAAGTTTGCTGAGGGATATACATTGAAATAAATGACCATGACTCTACTTGTACAAAAACAAGTACACATCAGTTATTGCTGTGCACCCCTCTTCTTTCTTACTGTCTTATTGTTTCCTTGTCTTTTCCTCCCTCCACACCCCTCATCTCCTGTGCATTGTTAATTTGCCTCAATTTCTATTTTTGTTTCTGTTTCCTACTCACACACACATTTTATTCTCTGTTCTTAACTCCACATGCACACTCTTTCAAGTAAAGTCACATTTCCCCTCCAGGGCCAGAATGTCTCACTTTGTCACTAATAACAAAACCAAAACAACTGATGATGGATGAGTGGCCTCGTGGCATTTGTCAGACACGTCTTCACAGAGGCTGTAAATAACCATTTGAAATTAATTGGCAACATCGAAAAACATATATATTTTAGATTTTAATCCAATTTTAAGTATCCTTATTAAACTGATTTGGTATCATCCCTGATTATAATTTATATTTACGGAAAAGTTTATGTTTCATTTACAGTAATTACATCAGGTGTTATGTCATCACCACCCATCAGCGTGTTCCACTGTGATAGATCCAGCGCTGGTGCTTCCGCTCTGTAATTTTTAAAATGGAGTTCACAGACAAATACATTACTTTAATTAGACGGAGAGAGAGAGGCAGGATGAGGCAGCAGTCTGGAGCTCAGTGATGGATGAGGGGGGGGATGGCTGAGGCGTAGCACACCCAGGGGAGGAGGCCTCGCTGTCAGCCTTCTACCTAGGAGACATTCCCTTGGGTGGTCCCAGGTCTAGGGTGGTTGTAGAGATGAGTGGGGGGATGTTCAGGGAATGGTGTCTATATGCCAGCTGGGGATTGTATGAATTAACTGAAGATAGAATAATTTAACTGATGGATAAAGAAGAGAAAATAAAGATGAAGATAATAAGCTCAAGCAACTTTTCAATTTGAGCAAAACAGCAAAATTAACATTATCCTTTTTATAATGTATCTGTGGATTATTCCATATAGACCAATGTGTAATCCTATATTTGAGACTTGGAAAAAAATAATGTTTCATTTTCGTCTTTTTTAAATCTTTTTTCAGCTGTTTCGAGAGGTACGCATCATGAAAACTCTTAACCATCCCAACATAGGTGAGTCACACTCCAGACAACCATCTTATGTTTGTGTGTTTGAGTGTGTGTGTGTGTGTGTGTGTGTGTGTGTGTATCTGTGATCCCACGCGGACCTTTGCATTAACGTCTCTTCATCTGTGTGTTACAGTACAATTGTTTGAGGTGATTGAGACTGACAAGACTCTTTACCTGATTATGGAGTACGCCAGCGGAGGTGAGTGACACCCCACCATCCTTGCCAAGTATTTAATGCTGCCAATTAGATTAATTACTTTGACTGAACTATACAGTACAACAGCTTAAGTAATTAATATGGGTTATTCAGGTCAGTCCCATTGCCTTTTATTTACAGAGAGAGACAGACATCTTGCTAATGAAAATATGCTTTACTGCTGGACTGTCTTCTCTTCTTTTTCCTCCTCTATTCATTCTGCTGTTTCCCATGCACGCTTTCTATTTCTGTAGCATCTTTATTTTTCTTTCTTCCCTCCTCATGAGCTCTTAATCTCCCTCTGCTTTCTCTTTATGTTGTGTGATCTCTTCCTTCCAATACCTAATAAGGAGTCAGCAGCTTACCCGCTGCTCTGTTTAACTCAACCTCATAGGGTCAAATGTTTGGCTTGAGTGCACAAACGCACACACAATATATGTATAGAGACTTGCACGCTAAAACATTTGAAACTTTACATTTACTTTAACAGGTTGAAAGAGAATATAAACAAACCACACATGGCCACAGGACACTTATACTATATGAGGTTTCCACCCTTTATAATATAATATACTATAGATAGTTCTATTTGTGCTCCTTTAATGCATGAAAACTAATTTATGCAAGCTTGACACAGATCTGACTTAGGGCTCTTAAACCCTGGCAAAGTGTGATATTTTCTTACATTGAAACACACATGAACACATCCTGAGGGAAGAGACATTCTGAATTCACGTGTTTGTGCTGCAAGTGTTGATGCGGGAGCTGGAGGGAGATAAAGCAGCATAGATGCAGTGAAAGAGCAAAAAGTATTGATAAAGACAACCTGTTAGTGACAGGTTTAGTCTTAATTAATAGGTAAATGGAACAAGTGACTATTAAACAACTTCCATGCCTTCCTGAACGACAGCTAGTTTTCATACTCTTTGTTTTTCTTTCAGGCGAAGTGTTCGACTACCTCGTGGCTCACGGCAGAATGAAGGAGAAGGAGGCCAGAGCCAAGTTCAGACAGGTAAGTAACCTTTCTACTGTCTACACAGCTCAGCTGCTGTCAAGTTTACAGTCTAGGGGAAACCTAAGGAAAAGGGGAGGAGAGACAGACATGTCAAATTAAACATAAATCTGTACTGTGAGCCTGATGATAACCTTTCCAATATTCTGGCCAGATGAAATCAACATTGGCCACAGAATTTTTATTTTTAACTTGGTTTTGTTTAGCCATTTACAAACATAAGTACTACCATAAGTGAAATTATTATCCTCCGTTTGATGTCTTTTTCCTTCTCTCTCATCAGATTGTCTCAGCAGTGCACTACTGTCATCAGAAGAACATTGTTCACAGGGACTTGAAGGTGATTACTCAGTGTTAGAAGAGAAAGAATGAACCGTCTTCAGATAACCAAAAATATGTTTATGGCTATCTGCATCATTAACTCTTATTAAACAGACTTTATGTGTACATTTTAAATATATTAAAGAGTAACAGATGTTTACTCTAAAAATAGCATTCATAACTTTCCATAAGTCTCTGTTCTCTAGCATCGAAACTAAAATGATGCTTGAACTATGACGTACATTTGATTTTATCTGTCATTCTAAAAGATAAATATGTGCCAGCCACAAAGTGTATTATCTACTTCACATGCAGAAAATGCATTACTTCCTGTTTGTCAGCACTAAGAGCAATTATAGACTCCAGCTCTATGTTTATGCTAATAATCTTTTTCTGTGATCGTCACCGTCTTGTGTTGTTTTGTACAGGCGGAGAACTTGCTACTCGACGCCGACTCCAACATCAAAATAGCAGACTTTGGCTTCAGTAACGAGTTCTCTGCAGGCAGTAAACTGGACACGTTCTGCGGCTCCCCGCCCTATGCAGCCCCAGAGCTGTTCCAGGGGAAAAAGTACGACGGTCCAGAGGTCGACATCTGGAGCCTGGGTGTCATCTTGTACACGCTGGTCAGCGGGTCCTTGCCCTTTGACGGACAGAACCTAAAGGTGCTTTTCTTCATTTATAAATGTTGTGTGGTGCAAATAAAAGCTCCCATCATGACAGTGAACATGGATGCTGTGTGATACAACAGGCTCTTGAATCACATCATCCTCATCACATGAGATTCTTTGAAAGACAATAAACAGAGTTGAAATGTTTCCTAGTTCCCATCATTTATTTTTGTATGTCCTTGTAGTTGAAGCTAATTGTGTATGAACGTGTTTTGTGTGCAGGAGCTGCGGGAGCGGGTTCTGAGGGGGAAATATCGTGTGCCCTTCTACATGTCTACAGACTGTGAGGGAATCCTGCGCCGCTTCCTGGTCCTCAACCCTGCCAAGCGCTGCTCGCTGGAGGTGAGGAGGAAACATTGCAACAGCATGACTATGATGGTCATTTTTATAGCATGAGTTGAAATGGAACTCTATGTTTATACTGTGTTGCTGTATTTATAAATTCCCCTCACTCCTTTTCTTTCCTCCCCAGCAAATAATGAAAGATAAATGGATCAATGTCGGTTATGACGGCGAGGAGCTGAAGCCCCACGCAGAGCCTGTGGAGGACTTGAACGATACTGGTCGAATTGGTAAGATATATACTTTTTACCACAAATTTATTTGTTTTACTTAATATGGGATCAAAACGTTATTAACTGATAACTGTCTGTTAATGAGTTGGATCCTTTTACATATTTCTGTAACTAAACAGAAATGTTCAGTTAGGGTTTGCTGGGAACGTCTTTAAGCCCCACTTTTGGGTTAGTTTTTTCCAGTGGCATATTGTGTCACTCAAATATTCCTATACATGAATGTCCTGTGAGATGCTATAATTTAGAAACCATTGAAAGAGAGTATGTCATTTCTGCTTTTAGGATTCTTCTGATCAAAATGGATAAACATGATAAAAAATGGTAATTCTATAACGCCATGAAGTAGTGTTGGATCAGAGGAGTTGTAATCATTGTTTAACAACCACCATTGGCAATCAAAATCTACCTGACTTGACACGTGCACCTGACCAAAGCTCTCTCCATCTTGGAAATGCATCACCCATATTTACCCTCCTGTTACTCTCTTTTTATTGCATAAACATATTATAGCAAACATTAGTAAATAATCAGGCTCCATCACGAATGAGCATTATTACCAAACAGTAGCAAACGAAGGTCAAAAGTTCTTCCTTTTCTTGCGCTCTGATGCATCATCTAGGGTTTCCCAGTCAGCCTGCATTCCTGTGTAAAAAGTCGACTTTGGAATAACTGTTTGTAATCTAATTTCTCTAATTTCAGATGTGATGGTTGGGATGGGCTTCACCAGAGATGAGGTGCGAGACTCGCTGGTCAGTCAGAAGTATAATGAGGTCACAGCCACGTACCTGCTGCTAGGACGCAAGAATGAGGTGAGACGGTCGGGTCGGCTATTTGTTTGTTTGTTTTTCCCTCTATATGTGGTTGAAATATGAGGTAATGTTTTATGAGAGTTGTTTTGTTTTTTTTGAGAGTGTATATTATGTTTGCTACATTAGGTGACGTACTACATAAAGTTATGTTAGTATTAGTATAAATATTTTTCTTCTTTCTATCTCAGACGGAGGGCAACGATTCTCGGACGGGCAGCAATCTCAGTTTAGCTCGAGTTCGACCCGGCACCATGACCAACGGAACCAGCAAACACACCACTTCCTCATCTGGTGCACCTTCCTCCTCTTCTGGCCACAAGACACAGCGCAGTGCCTCCACATACCACCGCCAGAGACGGCACTCTGACTTCTGTAAGACAAAACTGTGGCAGCTTGGGCGTCTTTTGCACCAGCTGAATGAAACTTTGACAGTATTCTTCTTCACTGAAAACTCTATTTTGTATCTCTCAGGTGGTCCAGCAGTTCCAGGGTCCACACATCCAAAGCGGAGTCCCAGTGGTACAGGTGAAGGGGCGGGGCTTAAGGAGGAGCGTCTGTCAATCCGCAAGCCGAGCACAAATACTGTGGGCTCCCGTAGCATCCCGACACCCTCCAGTCCCATGGTTAGCTCTGCTCACAACCCAAATAAAGCCGAGATTCCCGACCGGCGCAAGGAAGCTAACTCAACCACGGTAAAGACAAGAAGACATTTAGTGGATGTTCATATAATCAATACATCATGTGCAGATGGCAGAATCCTCCCAGTCATCCTAATCCCATTTCCTCAGATTACAGAATGTTGAGGCTGCTCTGACACAGATATTATGGAGTCTGCAAACAGTAAATCCTCCTCAGATTAGAGAAGAGTTGAATACATAATCACTTGCATACCTTGAGATGAAAAACAAACCAGCAGGGGGGATATGGAGGGAATGGTTGTTCAGTAAGATTAGCATGACAGAGAGAGTTTACAGTGTGTAAAGAGTTGAAGACTGCAGCCAGATTAACCTGAGATTAACTATTTAATGGTCTGCACGGTCGAACTCATGACAGTCTGAGGTCAAACACTCAAGGCAAGGGGGCAGGGAAGTCAACTGGTTTTATTTTAACCTGCTTGGAGCACCGAGTGGAGAAAGCTAACTCAAGTAGGGCTGAAAAAATAGTGTTGCATGTAATTGTCAGGAACAGAAAAGGAAATGGTAAAAATCATTCCTCTGCCACACGGGTTGGACACAGATCATTGATGAAAGATTGAGATTGATTGAGATTCTTTGGTTTCTGATTCTTTCTGCAGAACAACATCCCTGCCAGTGCCATGACTCGAAGGAACACGTATGTGTGCACAGACCGATCCAACACCGAGAGACACTCACTGCTGCAAAATGGCAAAGAAAACAGGTGAGAGGAGTATTAGGAGTGTGTGTCTGCGTCTCTGCTATGTTTGACAGAAGTGTGACTGAAAAGTCACACACGATTAGCATGCCGCGTAGAATTGTGTTTTTTCTTGGACCATAGCCAAACCATGGAGTATATATGTATATAACCAAAGAAGAAGCGATACTTCAACTGAGAGTATCAGTTCACACAGCCCAGTGAAGCATTTCATCTGTTTGTGCCAGTTCCTAATTTCACCTGCCCTTGTAGCTAAAGTCCCTGAAGGACCTCTTAAGGTAGAGATCTCAGACTGTATACTGTATGAGAAGTAGACATACCCTCTTGGTTACAACAGTGAGGGATGACCCCACTCTACAGAAAATAACATGTTTTTAATTCAGCTGAATTTTCAGTAGATTTATTACCTCAGTAGACATTTTCATTATGTGTCTATTGTCTCGGTTTCGTGTTTCAATTTCTTCAATACAGCATAACGTTATTTTTTAGTCCTTTTTAGAGTTGCATAGACCATTAAGCAGGGTATGCTTTAGGGCGGGTCTACCTGTGATTGACAAGCTGCTACCGTGGAGACCAGTTAACCTGGATGGAAGCGCAGCAATGCACATCCACACTCCCATCCAAAATTGTCACTTTTGACTCCAAAAAGTGCAGTTTATGGTTAAGATTAACGTATAGAATACTGTAGGGAATATGTCGAGAGAGAAAAACTCACCACATTTTCAGTTTTTGGAAAATAGGGTTAGGGCTAGCTAACCCATAAATAAGCTGACTGCAATTTTTGGCTATTAAATGTCAGTGCAGTATATTGACCACAGCAAGATGAACATGGACAAGGTGGAATGATTTAGACAATATAAAGGTGTATTGTCCTGTTGCATCTCAAACATTTTAATAATAATGAAAACAGTGTAAGGAGGTTAGTTTGTAGAGACTGGTTCCACTGGTACAGCTTGTCTGTTTCTGCACAGAGCTTAGAGAGTGTTTGCCCCGGGGTGTTAGTCTCACATACAGTTTGTCTCTTCAAGAGAAGATAAAGGGCTTATGTGTGTGTGTGTGTGTGTGGGTGGGTGGGGGGGGGTTATGTACCCAATATGGACTGTCTGTTGTTGTGACAGATGGTTGTCTGCTTGTCAGACTCAGACTATGCATGAACCATCTCCCCTCTCTTCCTCTCCCTTGTTCCCCATGATCATTCTATCACCTTCTTACTTGTATTCTCGCTGACCTGTTTTCCATCTCTCTGTCTCTTTATCACTCTCTAATGTTTCCTCTCAGAGGGAGAGCCACAAAGTTCCTGTCTGTAGCCTGAACTCTTCAGTCAGTCAAAGGGTGTATCGATTGGATAATGGACTGATAAAAGAAAAACAAAGATACCACACTGAAAAGAGAAACAATAACGTATGATAGAGCCCTGGATGGAGTGCTGACTCACTGGTGATTAGGGGATTGCTGGATTTCACACTATTGCTTTAAGACATTACAATGAGTCAGTATTCTCTGATGCAGCTCCATTTTGTGATTTAACAGGTGGTGGTGAGGGATGTAGAAATGGAGGGGAAGAGTGACAGGTAGAGGAGGATAGGATGAGGAAGAGATGGGAGAGGGGAGGGACCAGAAGGGGGAGGTAAGAGGGAGAGCAGCAGGATGAAGTGATGACTGGCAGTATGCCAACATGACCCTCCAATTTGCTCGGAGGCCTTGTCGATGTGATGCCATGCTACAGTGGTTGACGGAGCGAACACGTGCATGGACACACGCAGTCACATTAAGTTGATAAAGGTGCAGCAGCATGTGTGTGCAGCATAGTTCATCTGATTTTGTTTTTATAAAACATTCAGGTCGTTGTATTAAACACACATTACTGTGCATACACAGAAACTGATCTATGATGACACTGGAAGATAAGTGACCTAATGATAAGACAATACAGACATTAAAACACATCATAAAGGACAGTTTAATGTCCATGACCAACCATATCCTCCTCAGGTTATTAAACTACTTGATTTGGGCTTTTAAGGTAAAACTGGCACTGGAGAAATGTTTTCATCTTCAGCTAGAGATGACATGAGTGTGTAAAGGATGTTGTTTAAAGGAAGTCTGCTTATGAGCACAGATTTATTAATTAAATCCTGTCATGTCATTTTCTTTCTTGCGTTGTTCCGTAACGGAGAAGAAAATTTTAAAACAGCTGTCGTGTGTTACAAGAGTTTAACATGATTACCTTTTCTCTTCTTTTCTGCACTATTGTCCCCCAGTTTGCACCAGGTCAGCCGTTCATCTCCTTTATTGTTCTATTTTTTCAGTCTTTATCCAAACCCCTTAACCCCCTCTCTCCCTCTCCTCCCTCCATCCCCGGTGTGCTCCCACATTTTGCCCACTGCAGCTAGTTCACATCGACGTTAAACGATTTTGCTCTGCAGCGGCTGTGCTTCAACTTAACCCGTCTAATGGTCCTGCCCCACTTGAGCCCTGTGTGTGGGTGTTATCTAGAGCGTTATGAAAAGCAGCCTCAGGCCACCAGCCAGCCATAGAGTCAGGGGTTGAGAGGTGTGTGTGTGTGCGTACGTGTGTAGGTGTGACAAAGAAGGGAACTGGATGAGAGGTACAGTAGAGGGAAGCATGAAAATCTGAATGTCCCAGTGGGGAAAGATAATTTAAAGTCAATGTTCAGAGAATAGAAAAAACTGTCATATTCACTCTGTTTTATTCCCCTCCATGGTTACTCATGCCTCTAGGAAAGTCTGAAGCTTGATTGAATTATCCCTGTTTAAGATATTACTGTTATTGAACTGTTTCCTGCCTTTTTCTTGTTCTTTTCTTTTCTTTTTTTAAATTTAAAAACTTTCTCTCTTATCTAGCACTGATTTTAAGATGAAGCACTGCACTTCTGAAATGTATAAAGTAACTAATTTGAATGTAAAATTAACCACAATCATGTTTTTTATTCAATGAAGATAAAGAGGTGTCTGTCTAGATGTTTGGGAACATAGTCCGAACTGTCAAAACAAACCATTGAATGCTTTAGATGTGCAGGAGGAACCATAATGTAAATGTGATTCCTGCACAGTTTTTACACTTGCCAACTGAAGAGCAACTTAATAGAATATGGTTTTTCTCTTCCCTCCAGTTCCTTATCCCACCGCCTCCCCCCTGCCTCCCCCTCAACCCACAGCATCGGTGGTGCCTCCGGGGTTTCCTCCTCGTCCTCCACACCCTCCTCCCGCCTCTCCAGGGGTACCACAGTGAGGAGCACTTTCCATGGAGGGCAGATTAGAGACCGTCGGCCTCCCTCCCATGCTCCCCCAGCCTCCCCAACACTGTCTCATGATTCCAGCCCGCTGCCCCATGCCAGGACTCGGGCAACAACCAACCTGCTTAGCAAAATCACCTCCAAGTTGACCCGCAGGTAAGGGGAGAAGCTGGGAGAAGGACTGTGTTACTCCATTGATTGTTTAGTATAAAAGAGAAATTATAGTATAGCTTTAGTTTAGAGGTGTGATTATAGAGAAGAAGACAAAGATTGTATGTGTTTGATGATTACTGCTAACCTTCCAGATGTGGTGAAGTGAAGCTGACTGCCTGCACAGACCTGTATGTTTTTTTGGCTTGTAACTGGACAGAAATAAACCTGTACATGAAGATCACTGAGCTAACCTTGCTGCCTCTCACCGTCTCTTCCTTAACCAGCACTAACCTATCAGCCTTCCTTCTCTAACAGTAAATCTTTACAGGCTTCAGAACTTGTCCTCCTTAATTTCAGACCTGGGTCTAATAGTGTTTAAATGTTATTCTGACTTTAACTGGAGGTTTGTTTGGTTTTTAAGTCCCACACCTGCCAACAGCTGTTATGACCTGCCACCTACAACACCTGCTATTGAAAATCTGTGTGTCCCATCCCACAGGAAATGTAAAACAACTGTAACCCTACTGCAATATTAAATATGATATACGTTCAGACATATACTAGAGAAAGTCTTTAAATGTTCCTTTAAAAAAGCCTTAATTAGAATCAAACAAAACCACAGATAATGGCCCCAGAGATGAGTTTGTTGGGACTCAGTTAATGCCCAGAGAGGGACCATGTGGTCCAAACAAACTATAACCTATTGGACCCAGGTCTGCTGCTCAGGTGGACATACTGTATGTCTTTCACTGTCAGTTTTTCTCAGCTGCTTATTGTTGCTTTATCTGTTGGTTTGGTTCTTTGATTCTTTAACAACTTTTGCTTTTCCTTGCCAGTCACCTTCCTATCTTCTACTCCTTTTTTCCAAACTACAGAACATGAAGTTTAATTTGAACTTCTCTGCCTTTTCCACCTGTGCTTTTTACTGTCACCTCTACGTTGTCTTCCCCCTCACTTGCTTTCTCTTTCGTTTAATGTTTCTCTTACTCTGCTGTTCTTTTTCCTTTTTTTCCATTCCTCTCATCCTCTCTTCATCTCCTCTTCTTGCTCTCTCCTCCTAGGGTCACTCTTGACCCTTCTAAACGTCAGAGCTCAAACAAGTCCATGTCGGGCTGCACCCTCCCACAGGGGACAAAAACAGTTAGTAAGTCTTCCTTTCCCATGTTCTCTGGCTGCTTCTGTCTGTCTGACTGTCTGCCTGCTTGCCAGTGCCCTGTCATCCCCTCTACCCGTCATCTGCTGTCTGCCGCAGGTTGGAGTTTAGTTATACAAACATTCATCTGAGGCAAAGCTACTCTACAGGCAGGAAGTGTTGGGTTTAATTAAACGCAGGGTTTGGCTCCATGAAAAATATCTCCTTCCTGATGACCTGAGAGCCTATTTTTCTTGGGGAAAAAACAGTTAATTTTCTGTATTCCACATGAAATTCTTTCCTCAAATGTTGAAGATGAGAGTGATGTTTTCTTGATCCAAAGGGATCCAAAGGTAGGGGGCTGTATGCATAAATGCGTAAGTCATAATATAGTGAATTTCTGGCAACTAACTTGTTTATAGATTAACTAACCTCGTTTGGCTGCTAATGGTTAATTTAGTTAATTAAATTCAATAATTTCTAAGTTCAAAAGGGTTTCTACAGGTCATTGAAAGTTCAATTCAGTTTCATCCAAAAAAGGATTAGAAGTCTGAAATGTGATTAACTTTGGCTTTGGGCTTTGGAAGACAAACTTTCAAACTAAAAGTTGGATAGTTTCAATGGGTTTTGTGCTGCTGTTCACTTCTGTTCGTTGAGTTCCAGTCAGCACCATCAGACCTGCAGCACATACTGGCTCTACAGAAGCTACAGCAGCTAGGAAGCTCCTAGTCTTACTTATTATACTTATTGAAGTTAAAACTAGGATGTAAAATGAAACTATTTTCAGCTTAACATCAATTATTCAATTAATTCATTTTATCATTAGGAATTACTTTTGCAAACTCCTGGAAAGAAAAATGTGATATAATGAATAATCCTTGTTTCTCCTGATTTGCCATCATACTGTCATACTTTGTTTGGTATTATTGTGAGCAGGTATTTAGTTGCACTCTATGTGTTATTTAAAAAGCATTACATGGTATACAGTATTTTTATACAGCTTTGCTGGTTCTAACTTATCCCACTTCAGGTCCACTCTGTTTGCACAAATGTAGGCTAACTGACAGAGGAGGGTTAGGGTTAGAAAGTCCAGGCTACAAAGAATCTTTAAAGAAACGCTGAGGCTTAAATCTGACTCAGGAAATGTATGAGTCTAAGCTCTGGCTCAGTTTAAACCCAGCTTATACTCCAACGTCCAGAATGGTTCCTGAGAAACATTTCTTTCTTTAGAGAAGCTCTTCCTCAAAACAGTTTGTTTATCTGACTAAAACTCTAATCAGCAGCTGCCTGCCTGAATGTCTGTCTGTCTGAACTGCTTGTGTCTCTGCTGGCCGGGCTTTGTTCTGTAGCTCCCACTAGAGGCTGTAGGTGGCACTGCACTATTACCTGCTTCCAAAAAAACAACTGTGTTGGTTTTCTGGAACAAAATGGGGTGGAATTGTTTTGTTTTATATTTTAGATATGGGTGTTCATGTTTACCTCTTTTACTACAACCTAGTTTTCAGTGTTAGCATTAGATTCATTTGCAGTGTTATTTGTTAGCTTATGTAAGCAAAAAAACAGCTACAAACACACACACACACATACACACACACTCAGAAACAATCCATGTGAAGATGTGCGTGTGTTTGTGTGTCCCCCTCAGAATGTGAGTTTATTGCATCTCCACTGTACTCGTCTGAGTCATGTAATCAACACCATATGTTTGCCCATGCTGTTAACAAATCAGCAGTCCTACTGCGGGGCTGTGGGACCGCTGTAAGCAGAGGACAGACAGGAAATGAGGGGAAGGGGTTGCTGTATTGGTGTTTTGTATAACACAGAGGTAGAGAGAAATGGATGGTGGATAGTGTGCATTTAGGTAAATACTTTCCTGTGTAAATTTGCTAAACAACATAGCAGCACTTTCACACATTTAAAGATATCCGGTTTAAATTTAATTGTTTCTGTGATCTAAAACAATCACACGTTGATCAAGTTTTTCTTGTTAGTCCTCCACTTTCAGAGAGTAGTGGAGACTTTTTAGAGACAACTTTTTGCAGTCTCACAAAGGAAACCTGTGGTCAAAGAGGCGTGAGAGCAGTGTGTTATTATTTGACTTTAGCAATGCAGCTGTGGTCAGGATTTCTGGTAACATGAATAGTTAAATGTCACTGTGAGAAATTTAGAAAATTCAGAAGTGCCAGTAGGTCGAACGACAGTGGAGACTGAAGAATGCTCAAGTATAATACTTCAGATGTAGTCTATGGTGAACTGAGTCCAAGGCGGCGTCTTGTTATGTCGACAAACAATTGAAAACCAACAAAAATGCAGTTTACATTCTTAGAAGATGAAAGAAACTGGCAAATATTTACATTTTTGTGGCTAGGATCAGATATTTTTACTAAAGTAAAATATTCTTCACTTTATATGAAGAGTTTTAGGATTCATTTGGGGTTCTTTTAACATTAATAATAGGGATATGGTGTTAAATGGTGAGGCAGGTGAACTTTGACTTACAGTTTACATTACAGACAAGGTGACAGCAACACAGAGAAGTTAGAGCGAAGAAATGGTACACTCTAAAATTACCTTGTGATTTAATAAAAAGATTAATGTCTGGGTAAATGTGACGGGTAATCAGAGTTTAGTCTGCATCAGTGTAGCTTTGAACCTGTGACATTAAAAGTGCACAGCATGGTTGAACCCTCTCCAGGAGCAGAAGCTTGTAAGAAGCCTGCACCAGTCATCCTGACTGACCGAGCCAGCGTCACTGTCGTTTTAAATCAGGATTAGTTATGTAACCAGGATTTATCCTTCTCTTCTCAGCAGCTCCCTCAAGATACAAGCAGATTGTCCTGTTATACTGCTGCTAGCTCTCTGTGTCTCACACTGTTTCTCTCCCTCTGTCTCTTTCTGTTCTTCTTCCTCTCATTCTCTCTCCGTCTCTCTCTCAGCTGTCAGCCTTAATACTGATAGCGCAATCTGTTACACATACTGTACAGTTTATTCACAGTTAGTCACTAGGTCAATGCACAAGAGTGGCTCACTGCTCTGCCTAAAAAACACTTTTATTCCTCCAAATGTTACACACTTCCTTTACCCAGACAAAAAGGGCAGGTTCATCATCTGAATGAGAAACCTCCAATTCTTC
Source organism: Semicossyphus pulcher (assembly GCF_022749685.1). Lineage (NCBI taxonomy): Eukaryota > Metazoa > Chordata > Actinopteri > Labriformes > Labridae > Semicossyphus > Semicossyphus pulcher. The sequence goes on from NW_027211692.1 coordinate 3,015,120, forward strand.
AGCAACTAGATAGTCACATAATTACTGCTGTACGAGGGAGCTCAGACATGGACTGATGCAGGACTTCAACACAAATCCTTAAGAAATCTATAGCAAGTAAAAACATTTGTGGAATGACTTGTACCTACAGCTGCATTATGTTTTTAAAAGACAAATGTTCGGTATGAACAGTAGTAGCCAGAATGAGGTTTAGTGTATGTAATCAAACAGGAATTACCCTCCACATATTTGCTTGATAATTGTTTGGATAACATTCATTGTAAATACTGAGGCGTATCTGTGTGGATTAGCAGGGATCTCTATGCAGGGAGTTGGCACATTTGACCGCAGCGTCATAAAACTGAGACAGGAATCTAAGTACATGTTAAGACGCTAAAGGCTCTCAGACAGAGTGAGAAGGTTCAGATGATCCCAGAGAACACAGCATTAAGTGTTGGTGGCACATAATGTGTTAAAATCATGTGCCAGCACCTAGGAAACAATGCTAATGCAAAGTGCATGTAGGAGAAGAAGAAAGTCCTTCTAACGAGTGTCCATGTTGGGAATCAGACAAACTTAAGTTAGGTTTAGGCTCCAGGATTTATTTTCTTTTTTTAAAAATCTATCAATGAAATCCCACTGCTCGCTCCCCTAGAGCTCCCCTGTTCCCTGAATAGATAACAGGTTGCCAGGCTGAGAGAAAAGAAGCCTGCAGTCTTTAAGCATAAAATAGCAACAGTAGCCCCTGGTGGCCGTGAAGGGGAAGTGCAATAATCAGCCCCAAACTGAACAGGACCTGGTAGTCTGTTCGGTGATGTCCTAAAGAAGATTCCTGAATCCTGTAATCTGCTCTCAAAGTCATAAAAAGTAGAGGCAGAAAATCATTTCCATAGTGTGTTTATGTGTAAATTCAAACCATATCATCATGTACTGTTTTTGTATTGTAAACCATATCAAACAAAATCTAAGGAGAACCAAATAAAACAGTTTGATGCTTAAACCATGACAAACAAAAGCTCTATAATGCAGGCACCAAGACCATAAACGGTGATGTGTGTTTATAAGACCTCAGCAGAGATGTGATTCAGTTCACTCCCTCTACATTTGTTGTTCTTTCTTATTCATTTTGTTGGTGACTTTGACATTTTTTTTGTGTCACATCCATCCAGTGTTCCAGTGTGAGTTTAAGTTAGTGACTATTCATCTGTGTTTTTTGAGACAAGTTGTGGTGTTCTGTGTTGTGATCAGTGGATTGGTTGACTTAGTGGAGGGAGGGGGGATTGGTGTGAGAAGATGATTGGCCGATTGATTCCTAACAGATCCGTTTGTCTTCTTCTTGAGGGTCACAGACGAACCTGAGAGAATCAGCAGATCTCCGGTCACAAGGTGAGTGAACATTTACTTTTTTCCAATGATGAAAACCAAAGTGCAGCAGTAGAATAATCTTGAATTTTATGTGTCAGCAGCATTACAAGCAGCAAATTTATATTAGTTTAACATATTCATAAACAATGAATAGGACCTTTGGTTTACTCCTTAATTGGATATTGTTTATGCTATACTTGAAAAACAGTGTTTCTGTTGTTGTTAAAAATTGGTTAAAAATGGGAAATGTAAATTTGGAAAATGTTAATATGTGCTTTATTTAATAAAAAATATATTGTGTCTTGCTTAGTTCTGCAAAAAGCCAATAGGGGGAATTTTATGGTGGTGACGTGCCAAGATAACCAGCACATCCACTAAAGGTTTCTTATGGGTTAAACAAACAAGATGAAGTAGGATAATTACTGAACTTTAAAAGGGGCTGGTAGCCGGTTTTTGTTACCTCTTTACTTCAGGCTGGCTGTTTACTCTTGTTTTCAGTACTTATGCTAAGCTAACCAGCTACATGATTACTGTACAGGCATATGAGCGGTATCAATGAGCAAGATTAGCATGTTTCCCAGAATGTCAAGCTGAAGTTAGTTGTGAACCAAGAACTACTGTGATTACTCTGCAGCTGTAAATATTGAAATTAAGACGGCAATCTCAAAGATTTCAGTTTTGTTCTCTAATGGTGATTTACTGTAATTGTGGGAGGACCATTTTAACCAGACGTCTAGTGTTGGCTCCCTTTGTAACGGTTGTAACTCTTGATTTTCTTCGCTGACGGTCGCTTTCCTGTTTAGACTGTTTGTCTTCATCTGAGCGTCGAGTTTGTTTCTTATTCTTTGGATTTTCACTTCTTGTTGAAGTTGTATCTGTAGTCATCCATCTTTTCTTTGTTTGTTCAGCCATAGTAGATTACTGTTTACTTCAAACACTTGCAGAGAGCGGAAAAGCAGCCGCTTAGCTCCGCCTACCCTCTCTGGCAGACCAACCACTGCTGGCTGATGGAAAACGCGTCACTAACTGGGCACCGCTTGTGATTTTTTCCGCTTATGTCGCCACAGACACCCGGTCTGTAATTCTGCCATATACTGCAAATATAAAGGCTTTCATCAGTGGGCCATCGGCTCAATCAACATTGTGTTACCTCATTCAGAGATAGGTAGTGACTTAACAGACAATTATTTACATGGAAATCTTTGCGATTATATCTTTAAGTATCTAATGTCATGTTGTCAAGTCAGGCTGCACTTAACATGGACAAAAATCATAATAATGTCAACAAAGCCAAGAATCCACCTTTACAACTGTTGCAGAAACATTCGGATTAGATCCAGCATTATTGGCAAAAAATAGAAACTGGAAACTAGTTTGAATGGTATTTATCTTTTCTGTGTTCATCTTATTTAACCTGTATGTGTGGAGATTTGTCCCCACAAATATTTTTTAAGTTAATTATTTTCCTGCACTTAGCTTATGGGTATGTTACTAAAGGTATGTACTTCCTCTCAGCCCCAGCTGCTTCAGCCCAACCTCAGTCTCAGGTTAAAAGCAGCAGGTAAACCAGCGGGCTAACATTAGCAGACTGTGATGTGGCCATAGATGCTAAGCAGCGCTCCTTGTGGTAGATGATCCCTGAGGTAGAACCTTGACCTTTTGATTCCATGGAAAAAAATAGAAATAACTGTTTTTCATCATGTCAACATCTATTTGCTCTCTGAAACTCTCCCCCCTCCCTCCCACACCAGCAGGCTGATGTTTGTAGATATGTGTGTCAGGTGGCGTTAATGTATGGTGTAAAATTATGACCAGAGAAAAAATTTATAACACAAACAATGAGTCAGGGAAAAGACAGTTTAACTGTTTTATGTACATTTTATTATAAACTCACATTTAAGAACCAAATAAATGTTATTAATCCCATCCTGACCCAAATCTTTCACATGAACAGTTAATCTGAGGTGGGTTTAATTTGTATATCTATTTTATGTTGTTCATCTGCTGTATAGAATGAAAATAGTGATGTTGTTAGACTATAATATAAACATGTACCTAACTTAAACTAGTATATAGAAGCTATGTATATATCGAAATCCAATAATGTATGATACTAATATATTTTTTCTCCTCCCTCTTTTCCCAACCTCTCATACATTCACATCCATAAAACCATTCACCCCTTCATCACACCCACACCTTCCATCTCACCTCAACTACCCAAATATATCCTTAAATCTGTTTGTCCATATCTGATCTTGTGTCTCTCTTTCTCCACACCAATGTTTTTGTATATTTTTCCAATCTTTACCCCTTCCTCTTCCTTTAAACATCTAACATCAACCTTGCCCTGTTGAATTTAAATGTCCCTACATTTCCACCTCCATCCTGTCTTTACATCCCCCTTGCTCCCATCTTCCAGTCGCCATCTATCTGGGCATCAAAAAGCGGCCGAGCCCCGGACCCCCCGATGCGGCTGGGATGTGAGGGTGCGGAGCCCCCGCGACCCGGCCGAGGTGGTGCTAGCGCTGCGTGAGGCGGCTCAGGGCTGCGGCTGCCAGGTCCACCTGGCAGGGCCTTTCCTCCTGTCCTGCACCCACGGAGCAGCCGGCGCCCGTGTGGCCTTCGAGGCCGAGGTCTGCCAGCTGCCCAGCGGGCTGGGCCAGAGCAGCGGTGTGAGGTTCAAGCGCCTGTGGGGGGCACCGCTAGCCTTTAGAGACATCGCCACCAAAGTGTCCAAAGAGCTGGAGCTCTGAGGGCGACAGGAGGCGGGGCAGATTGATGACAGACAGGACAAGTTGATAAATGAGGAGGGATGAGGAGGAGGAGAAACAGGGAGGCAAAAACCATCGCCTCCTCCTCTTTCTCCCTGGGCTCCACCTCATCTGATGCGGCTAGCGATGCCTCGCCTCCGCCAAAGACCCTCTTCTTCTGATGCCACCAATCACAGCCAGACAAACGGATGCGCACACACGGATAGACCGCCATCGGCAGACCTATGACGACCCTTGACCTTGGAGCCGTCAGTGACCTACGACCCCTGCTTAGAACCTCCATATTGTTGAGCCCATGGAGTCATTTCTTTTTATGATTTTGTGTTTGATGATGATGAGGATGGTGTTGTTGAGAGTGATGGAGATTGATTATTGTTGTTGACATTGTAATTCCTATTGTATCTTATTTGTCATCATTCCTTTTTAAAGAGCTGCTATTTAAAGAAATGTTTAAATTTTTTAGTGTTTTAAGTTTATTTTCTTTCTTATAATGCTTTTTAAATGGGCAGAAGTTTTACATCTGTTGTCATTCTTGAAAGCAGATGTGGCATATTTAAGAAGTGAGGGCGCAGTGTGACCTCCAGCCTCTAGAGGGAGACATGCAGAAAAGCAGAGACTTGTGACAGACTGAAAGGAGCATCAAGGCCTTTCTGCCCATCCATTAATAACACCCATTTTACTGCTGTTCCGTTTCTGGTCAAATGTTGCGTCTGTGCCGGCTGTCCTTACTGAACTCTCTGTGGAACGACAACCTCCAGGTGAGCTGCTTACAGACGAGCAGAGCTGCCTGATAATACAAGACCCAGCTGAAATACATCACCCAACTTTTTGTCCCTGCTACCTTTATAAACAAATCAAATCTTCATATGAACAATTTCACATTTGTTAGTTTAAACACAAAATTATTTTTACCACCTGAAAAACATGATTTGATTTGAAGTTTTTATTACACAACAGGATGACTTAGGTAACGCTGTATTCATTTAACAGGAGTTTCTGATCTGTTGTTGGATGTACACAGGCGAGGAGGAGCCACGTAACATTATTAAACCTGAGGGCCTTCATGCAGCAGGTTCTTTCTGCTTTTTTAAATTGGAAAAAGGAGGTTTTGTCAGCTAGTGCAATAATTTAACAGTGCAACTTAATAAAGTCAGAATTAACTTAACTACATATTTACCCAACAAAAGTTTTAAACAAATTGTTCACACATATCTTATGGTTTCACTGAGTGCCCAGACAACTAATAAGATTCGATGTGTGGGGTTTTGTTTTACCACCAAGGGATTCACTGTGTTTGATTACAGATCTACTTGCTTTCTATTGGCTGGCCCCTGTTTTTATCTTATTTAATCAAATATTTTCCTGAGAGCCAAAAGCCTGATCCAAGATGAAGATAAAAAGCCATATTTGTTGGTTGCTTTGTTTCATTGTCAAACTTAAAAGTTAAAAAGCCACAGATTTCTCTGAAAATATTTTTCTTTAAAGGCAACCTTTTGTTTCAATTTCAACTCATCTTCCACATTCATCTTTGCCCACATGACGACAGTAGCTCATGCTGTTGTGGAATAAATGGAGGAGCAGGTTTTACTGATATACGTTTGCTCCTCTTGTAGCACTTTGGCATAACCGTATCACAGTCCATCACTCTTCAAATCTAGTGCAATACAGCCACAAAGCCAAGACTTGAATAATTCAGATGTTATAGGGCTCTTTGTTAGATTTATTCTTGATATTACTGATTTGTTGTTAAAACTCATTGAGCACTTTTTGCTTTAAGCCAGGATGGCCTTGTACTGTACTGGCACAGTTTTAAATTTCTTTTGTACGTTCACATTGTCTCAAACGTTTGAAGCCAACTCAAGTGAAAAGCTGGTATTCTTAATGCCTTTACCTACCTGTACCGACCTACAATGGCTTCTTGGAATCATTCATTCTCCATAGTAATCCTACATGATCCATATTTTTAAGAAAACAAAAGTTCAACCTCTTTAACGTCAAGTCTGTTAAACGTTTTGTCAGGTTTCACAGTTTTCGTTGGTCCATGTTACATTCAGTTTGTGTCCTTAAGCTCAGTAACACTTCTGATTTATAGGAACTGTAGACTCTTCCTTCTGTGGACCATCCGGCCGCAGCACTGCTGAGACATGAAGGACTGCTGACCAAGCAGACTCCATTATTACTGTAAGAGTTCTATGACTGTTAACCAATCTCACTCCTGCCTCATTACACCTCTGTATCATTTTAAAGCATGCAACGCCTGAGGGGATGGTTTAAGATGAGAATGTGACTTCAAGTCTGGAGTCCACCAACAGCTCCATTAATCTTATATTGACACTGACGACTCCAAAATCAAGAGGTTGTTGTACTTGTATTGTAAATCTATAAAGCCAAGCAAATCTCACTTGTACTTCTGAGGTATGCAGCATCCAACAAAATATTGACGTGTAAAAGGAAATGTTAGACCATACAGCAGTAACTGATCTTTACGGCTGTCAGGAATTCATCTGTTAAACAGGAGGTCTGAAAATGTGAAGCTGTGATTTAGGGCTAGCAAATTTCTTTTTGTGTACAACTGGGCCTCACTCTCTGAACCTGTTCTGTAGATACAGTTAGAGCCATGCTTTAAGGCTACAGTTCTGTTGTAAAGTGTGTTTGAAGCCGTTGCTGTTATCAACAAAAGTTAACTTATGGGCTGAAATTACCTTAATGATCGACCTGCAATCCTGCATGTCTCCTAGGAAATAATGTGTGACACAAAAATAAAGACTTTCAACCTCTTTCATATTTTATGTCTTTGTTCCTGTTATGAGTGGTTGCTGGAGATCCATGTGTGTTTCCACATAAGGAAAACACGAGGGAGAAGGTTTGATTGTTACATGGGGCATAGTTTTATTTGTCCAGATATATTTTACAACCAAAAAAAAAATTCTTTTGGTGCATATACATAGCCATGACCAGACTATGCAAGGATTGATCCCAGGATGTTACACAGATGATGGGAAGCAAGATGATTAAAGTGACAGGAAGTTAGAAAGAGAAAATACAGGAAAAGAAAAGATGGTTAACAGAAGTAAGAAGGAAAGGAGCAGAGAGAAAAGTGGAGTGTCTTCTTGATGGATAGAAGTAAGCAGGAAGTAGCCAGTTGGCCGAAACCAGTAAAATAACTTTACAACAAGGCTACCCGTTCATTTTTTATAATATAAAAAAACAAACACAGACAGTCACTAAGTCACTGGTTGTCTGTCCACTTTACTTCTGGGCGGGGATCATGCCATCGATGGCCTCTCCCTTCTCAAGCTTCTTCTCCATCTCAACCATCAGCTTGACACCATCAACCACCATCTGGACCTGATCCACTTCGGAGGAGCCCAGACGGTCAGCGTTGGAGATGTCGAACACACCACCCACGGAGGCTGTGTCCACACCGCCTGGAGGGAAAGAAGGGGAGAAGGTTAAGGCTTCTGTCAAAAAGTGTGGAGTTGCTTGTATACCACTGCCTGACAAACATAACAAATTAAAACTAATATAAATTATTAATATTATCCTTGAGAAGATATACTTCCTGAGAGATGTCTCTCCCTATCGTTGTGGAATGAATAATGCTCCCAGCAGAAAAAAATGCGGCAAATAATTCAAAACTATAGAAAACTTTTGTCTCGTTTATCCAAAAACCTGAACTATCATAGCCGTTCAATGATCGACAGACATTGTTTTTTTTTTATAACTGCATTGTATTTTTAATAAGGATTAAATCAGTAAGTTCTTTGCATGCTAATCTGGGTACGAATGTTTATCTAGGCTGATAATTCTTTTTTTCAGTGACTATACTCCAGCACCAGTTCCCAGTACACTTGATGCACTAATATTTGATTGCTCCAAAATGCTCATTTTGCTGTTAGTTCACACTCTCGGAAGGCCTGCTCTGATAATGCTAACTTGTCACTATCATTGACACCATCCATGTAACCTTTTTTTTCTTTTCAGTACCTGTGCCACGCTTCTGCAGACGCAGCCTGGACAGGATCTCCTCGAACTTGGCATGTGTGCTGAGCTTGGGCAGCTTGACGTGCACGCCACCGCGCAGGCCGGTTCCCAGGTTGGAGGGGCAGGTCAGGATGTAGCCCAGATGCTCGTTCCACATGAAGCCGTGGTTGTGCTTCTTGAAGATCTCCTCAATCTGACAGGGGGAAGAGGAATGCATGATGGTACAAATATAACACAAGGATGTCACTATGCTAACTAGACCCAACTGTTAACAAACCATGAAAAGGTCCATTTAAAAAGTTTGGATATTTACATCATGTTAGTTATTGCTGTACCAAAAAGTAACTATACGAGGTTCTTTGGTCAGAGAAAATTAATTGGCTTTAACTCTTGTTTCCATGTGTCCAGTTGAAGCGTGCAAACTCATGTGTTAAAGTATCTGTGCATGTTTATGTGTTACCTTCTGCAGGCCAACGCAGAAGCGTCTGAAGACTTCCTTCATGTTGCCACCCTTCTGCATGGAGATGACACGCAGATGATCCTCCTCGTTCACCCAGACAAGGAAGGACTTGCTGTCGTTGTGCCTGGAGGAAGAAAATTCAGGTCAGTTTCATTTGAATAAATAGAGGACATAATGTTCTTAAGCAAGCAATTAAATACAAAACAGTGAATACAATCTGCAGTTTTACTGGTACGTTTCTCACAGAAACGTCAAAGTAAAAATGTAACCCTGGTGAACACACTAAGCCTGATACTATGAATTATGTGAGCTACACAGTGACAGTGACTGTATGTCAAGCCTCTGCAAAGGGTAGTACATGCTGCAGCTTAACACACATTCATGACACACTTTAACAGATGCTTTAAACAGTAATCAAGTTTCTCATGTCAGAGCTGTGAGAGAAAGAGACAGATGGTGGAAGTTTCAAAGGCTGCCCTGGGACAGGCATGTGGGAGGTTTTAGCTCAGAGGGTGGTTGTTTGTTAACTATATGTTGTGTTTACATAGGCAGTTTATTATAGCACAGAGCATATAACATCTGTTGGCTCTCATTACTGGGAGAATCCTAAAGTCAAATTGGTAATCATATTGTGATTCTCACCAGATGCCTCTGCCGTCGGGCCAGTCACGAGCCATGCCGGCGCAGGTCAGCAGGGGGGACACGGGCTTGTCGAAGAGGAAGTGATCAGCGATCAGCAGCTCCTGCTCGGCATCGGTCATGCCTGTCAGGGGGTAGTACTTTCCCTTGAACTCACCCTCCAGGCTAGCCAGAGCTGAGAGGAAAGAACAAGGGAAAAGAGTCGGTGTCAGATTGTTACATCCAGCATCACACAAACAGTATTAGATTCACAGTTTGGGTTATTTTTATTAGTTTGCTATTCACCCTCAATGGACAGCTTCTCAATGCCTCTGCGCTCTCCACGGCTGTTGTGGGGGGGCAGGGTGAATCCCTTGATACTGCGGCCGGTACGGACACGGCTGGACAGCACATAGTTGGGGTCCAGGTCATCACCACCCTGAGAGAAGAAGGCGGGACAGAAAAACAAAACAGATATTATCATTGAGTAAACGGTTATGTATGCTAAAGCTTTTTGCTTTCAAAACCAGTGACCAAACTATTTATTTCATAAACTTAATAAATGTAAGGCTTTGATTTGGTCTGTCAGCTTGTCAATGAGCCATTTCCTTCCTTCTGTTGGCATCTGAACCAAAAGTGTCACACATTTTTTGGCTCCTCACCTTCAGGTTCTCGAAGTTCAGGTCGGTCTTGTGCTTGTCGGTGGGTTTGTATCCACTGTGACGGTCGGAGATGATGGGGTCCAGCAGGTCTTTGAAGACCTCATAGGACTCCTCATCACCAGCAACGCAACCAACAGTCATGATGAAGGGATGGCCTTTGGGACAAGAGGAAGAGGAAGTTGGTACCATTGCTAGCAAGTTCAGCTCATAAAAGTCCTGTTTCCTAAGCAGTACTGACGGATGCTAGCAATTTCTGGTTTAGAGGCAAGTCAAACAAATTAACATGATTAGAACTCACATTTGGCTACATAAAGTGTTTACTTTGGTCAAATCCAATCTTTGCTGGTTAATCTCTACGCTGATAATTGTTATTTCTTACCGGGGTTGTCAACACCAGTCTGGATGACGTCATCCACGGTGAAGCCGCTGGGGGTGGACTTTCCCCTCAGCTTGCCATAGATGTCCTTGTTCAACACCTACAGAAGATGACAACCAATGCTGTTGTGATGTCTTTTAAGTTGTGCTGTGTCACATGGGAGTATCTTAGCACTACTGCTTCAAACAGAGTAAGCTAATTGCTGGTTGAGAACATAACAGTGTCATGCTGAAAGTTATTGTTGCCTGTGCACAGGATGGACACACGTCAGAGTAGGGTTTGTACCTTGGCCATGTGGTTGTTGTGCAGGGACAGATCGGGGAACTCGTCGTCCAGGGTGAACTTCATCTTGTAGTCATTGTGGCAGTTCTTTGCCATGGTTGCGATTCTTACTCCGTCTGAGAGACAAGAAAAAGAGGTATTATTGGTCTATCTAATGCTTATTTGGTTGTGAGACTGCAATGTTAAAGAGTTATTTCATTGACTTTTGTTCAAACTACACAAACTGTATTTGTCAAATGTTACTTGATGTTTCCTTGTTGCAGTGAAGTAACAAAGCAACCATACACACATTGTAGTGATCTGATGAATACCATCTTTCTTATCTGGAATTTCTCCAAGTTTTTCAAGTGTCTTGTCTATGAGTCTTCTGGTGAAGAGGAGACACCTTCTCATTCTGTCTTTCTTTTTTCTTTCACTGTCTCTCTCTCTCTGTCTGTCTGTGTGTGCTGTCTACATGCTCTCCCCCCTGCTGTCCTGCCTCTCTGACTGTCTCACCACCTGTCCCAAACCCCCACCCTCCACAGTGCAGATTATTAATAGTGTGGCTGTGCCCCCTCTTATCCTGCAGCCCCCCCCTCTCTGCAGGGAGCTACAGTGTGCAGCACATTACGATAAATGATTTCCCTTCACTCTCACTCCATTCAGCCTCAGACTAATGCACCAATCAACATTTTTAAGACTAAAAACAGCACACAAATGCATAAAACTAGTTATATTTGGCTTTCTCCCTTTTTACTTTGATACATAATTTAGTTTTTTCCTGTAAAACGTTAGGAACTTCGTGATCTTTAACTTTAACACAATAACTTAGTAGAAATGTGTAAACGCAGAAGAATGAATGAGCTGCATAATCAATCAGAATAGATATTAAAAAGAGGTCTCTCTCCGTCACACAGAGGTTACAACTGTCAGTGGCTTGAGGTGATTGATGACCCCTGTCACACTTAAAGGTCAAAGCACTGCATGCTTCTTAGATGGCTCCACATGTTCCATGACTAAATCAAGCGCTCCTAAACTAGTCCAGACACTCTGGAAGCCTGTCCTGCTAGCGTCAGCAACAGGTGACAGATAGTCACAGCTGTTTCTGTGACACTACACTGCCGTATACTTTAAATATCCTTTTAGCAGCAGACTAGTGCTACCAATACCCAAGACCTTCAAGTTCTTCAATGAATGTTTCACTACAGTGTGCACTGAAAGATGAATTATCAGAGTCACGGCAGAGTTTCCAAATCAGGAAAAATGTGCAAGGGTTGGGAGGAATCCAAGACAAAAGTGCAAGAAGAGAAAAAGTTTTCACAGCTCCAGAATTCACCAAAGGAGGAATCTGTTTCCCCGATAAAGTTAAAAATGTTCCCCTGAAATGTTTTAGTCCAAAAAAAAACAAAAAAACACCACATTCCCACGGATACATCAAAAAGCTGATTAAAGAATTATTTTGCCTTTTTACCTGCTTAGGAGAAAAGAAAGCGGTAACAGATCCCGGGATCAGATCCTGTCGACCAATTATAGGGGTTGCCCAACTCTGCCAGCTGAAGGACTTAAGCATTTATACCCAGACGTCAGTCCCTATTGGCTGACAAGAGTTGGGGTCCCCTGATATGATTGGTCACTAGGGGTCTTCTGTGCCTGGGTGAGTTTCTAAAAGGCAAGAACGAACATCACACAACACTCGAGACGAGAGACAGGGCAACAGCTGCAGCCATCCAGTCCAACCTTTCACCTCCTGCCAGCTTGTAGCTGCTTGATAGGAGCCTGCAGGACTGAATGGAGGACATAATGCACTTCTGTGGTTTACAAGGAGAGCAACTTAAAAATGGCCTAAATCTTTCATGCAACTTTAACATTACAGAGAATGCAAATCTAAATGCAATGCGCTGGTGTGAATATTCCAGAATAGCTAGACAAAAGCCCAGTATGATGACACTGACAAATGACATTAAATGCAAATTTAAAAGAATATGAGAGACTTGTTTTATCATTGTAACATTGCTTTAATTTTTCATTTTTCATTTTAATGTTAACAGCAACAAAAACTACAACATGAAGGAGGAGTGGGTGAAGGAAATTCCTCAATTCTCTCCGACCATGTAACCCCAAACCCCCAGCCCCATCCCAGCCATCACAAAGACAAGCACTCAGCCTGATAACAAAAAACAGCACCTTCAATCTTAGAAATATATGCTTGTATTTATAATAAACACCAGTGTGTCATCTTTACTGTTGTCAGAATATAATTGTATGTGCGACACTGCGTAGCTTCATGTTGTTTCAGGCCTTCCACCTGTTTTTTTGTCATAAAAGGGACAGGTGGTGCTGATGGTTTTGCCTTTTGGTTGTGGGCATGTGGGCAGATGTACTGTCCTGAATCTCGTTGTTTCATAAGTGTCCCAGATGAACAGAGTAACTGGAGGTCTGTGTGTCATCATATTCAGGAGTCAAAATAACCATTTTGTCTTAGATTACATTATTGTAATATACATGATTACAGATTGGATTTCATTCAGCTGTGGCTCTCTCACCTACCAATTTGTTAAGTGGAGTTGTCTGCATGTGTGACTTTAAGATATGTTACTGCTCAGTGTGTGAATGTCTTGTAGTGATGCATAGTGACAGGCTGTCCTAACTGAAGTTATTTGGCAGGTCAGAGGAGGAAAAAGTAATCGTAGCGTCTTTTTGATATTAAAACATGTATTTGTGCACAGCTTTAAAGTGAGTGTGTCTCTTGCGCTTTTTTCAGAAGATTCATATTAATATAAAGTATAATATTTAGTATAATGTCTGACAGAAGGTTATACTCAGAGCAAGATCTGGCACATATTGTAAAACATCAAGCCCAGCTCTGTACTGTCCCAGTGCCAGTGTCATTACCCCGTTCTGGTAATGTGATAGACCTCAGTAATCTAACCGCCGACAGATATTAAATCACACCCACATCATGTGACAAAGTACAAATTACGGTTGGAGCTGAGAGAGTCTGACGCAGACAGCAGTCTCACATAAGATCCAGGTTCCCCCAAAACACAACTGAGAACATGAAGTCAAATGTTTGGACAGTATACATTTCAGCTAGCTTTTCATAGCAACTCATATTGTTTTATGTATTTAAAGTATTGATGTTCTTAACAAGAATTGTATTACAAAACAATTATAAACATTTATTTTGTCTATCATGATATGCTGATGATATTAAATTCTACATACCAAATGAACATTAATTATCTGCCTATTCAGAGTCAAATGATGGATATTCCTCAGTCCACTTTGGGTTTGTACTCTCTTGCAAAGAAAACATACTGACACAAAATACAACCTATAGGTTAATTACTGTGTTCTTGACTGTAGGGATACAGAGACTCACTCTAAATCAACGCTCCAGTTTCACAGCTGCCCTGACCATCCAAACATGATTTTTCAAATTAGCCTTTATCCATGTCACTGCATGTTGCTTACTTACTATGGATTCAATCATATGTGCAAGAACACACAGACAGACACGCCTACCTACTGTAACAAAAATATTTGGCCTGTCAATTTAGTGCCTTAAATAATTGACTCTGTTTTCAATGAGTACACTACAAAATCTGAAAGTAAGTAAAAACCATTTTAGATTAAACACAGAATGACACAAAATGAGGCTTTTTATTGAAATATTGTCAAGTATTTATGACATCAGTGCAGCTGTTAATTACATTAAGGGAATTGCAGCAGCTTTAAACAATGTTTTAACTCTTCTTCCAAATAAAAGTAAAATATTTCTCATCAATAAAACTCTAAGGTTGAGCTTTGTGCATTTTCTGCCCATTCAGACAACCTAGCTCTGTTGCGTATAAGCCACCATGGCACAGATCCAGTATCCCAGTTTAGACTGTCACTCTATCCACCAGTATTCCCTTCCCACACACACACCCATACCAGCAGCACCCCCACAGCCCCAGAACCCTGCAGCTGCCCCAGGGAAGCAGGCACCAAGGACAGTTATGTAACTAGGAACTCTGTGTGAATCATTTATAATGATTCTATCTGGATCTCATGAGGGTGTGCAGTGAATCAGATGGCTGAACACTTCCGTGGGCTTAGTGCATATTCAATCACATGAAATTGAATTTCTGTTATCTTTTTCTAGTATTTTCGAGTATTTTATTCGAGACGATATGAAGTGGTTTTGATCTATTTTATACAGCCTGATAAGAAAGACGATGGTTCGCACAGTCTGATCTATGTTATGGGTCTCATTCGAGATTCAGTTTGTTGTTGTTTGTGGGCATTTTCAAAATCTGTGCAGCCATCTATTCATGCATTCAGGTGGTGGAAACTCACAGAATCCATTGCATCAGTCATTGTTACATTTTTGTGAAACGATATTCATTCATCTTTTTTG